>NW_028325225.1:0-644750 GCF_987193195.1 Phasianus colchicus
CTCTTGCAAGTCCATTTGGGAGAAAATTTGACACTCCATTTTTTTTTTCTTGTTGTCCTTCTATCTCCTACTCTCCTTTCTGTGTATGTTTATTATTTGCCTCATTTCTGTGAAAACAAATCAGGCTCCATTAATAAAAGCAAAAACTGTTTAAGGCCATCCATCTTACTCTTTCTCCTCAAAGGTTTGCTGCCACTTGTTCTATCACAGAGGACTGCAAAACTTTTTTGCTCCACATTGTTACCCTCTAAAGATAAAATGAATAAATTGCTGAAGAAGATGTTGAAAGACTCTTAATGGTGCATTTATGATCATAACATACGTATTTGTGAGACCTAAGGATTTTTATTCATTCTATTTTTGTTCAATGTAAAATCAAGATTAACTTCTTAGATTTTCTGGACATCCTCGTTGTATAAATTTAATTTTTTACTCCTTTTCCTTGTACAACTTCTGAAATCTGACAGTAAGAACATTTTTATTTTTGTCTCAAACCTCTTTTTTATTCTTTGTCCATCTATTTTTTTTTTCCCCCTATGATGCTTCTTATAACTTTACCAATTACTTTGTGTTCCATTTCATTACGTTATTTATTTTTGCTTTTTCTTTAGGGCAGGATATGTCTACTGCTATGCATCTGCACAGTTCCTACAATGGAGCTTTGATCCTGGTTGGATTGCTTAAGTGCCATTAACATAAACGTGGTTAACAAAAATAGTAGTTTCAGCTTAGTATTTTTCATGCTAAATCAGGTTCAAAACTAGAAGAATAAAAGTTTTTTTGTAAGAAACATAAACATCCATGTTGATTTCATAAGTGAAACTGATTCTGTTTTTGAAGAGCGGAAGAAATTTAAATAATTCATCTGAAAGCAAAGTTCACTTCTGTTTCTATATTCTCAGAAGTGAATCATCAGATTAAACTAGCATGCCACAGTTTAGTGGTAAACCTCTAACACTACCAAATCTACATATGTAGATTTTGCTTTAATGTCACAGGCAACAGAATGTAATCAACTAACAAACAAAACAAGCAAACAGAAAATTCACATCCAAATAAACCAGAAAGAGGAGTTTATAGACACTCTACAGAACTGTTAGCTGTGCTATGCTTTTCAAAAGCTGGAATTTGTCCTACAGACATCTCAGAAGTTGCACATCTGTCCAAGAAGAATCATTGCACTTTATTTCTACTGTACATGTTTATCTTATATCTTATTCTTCATTACTGTTATGTACTATGCAAAATACATAAAGAAAAAAAGCGGTAATCAAACTATACATACTGTGAGCAGGGCTTTGTGAAGGCTGCAGTACTGTACAGAAGAAAGCCTTGAACAGATCTATCTCAAATTCAGGGTAATAATACATTTATTTCCTACCCACATTGCTCATGTAATCCACCAACTATTTTAGGAACGCCTAGATTCTTAAAAATACAGAAATTAAAGTGATTTCCTGATCAACCCTTACAGAAAGACACAAGTTTAAACATGAAAGCAACTATGAATGCTTTGGAGAGAAAAAAATAGAATGTAATGTTAATAATCCCTGTAATGTTAATAAGCTAAATAACAGTTTCAAAGTTTAGTATCTTGATGCTTTACGGAGCTCCCATAAAATGGCTCTGAGCCTTCCCTTTCTAATGATTTTGCACACCCACGCAACTTGCTCTGTGGGGATGGAAGATAACAGGATTTAGATCCTTGACACACTGCAATTGATTTAACAATAAATATTGTCCATCCTAGTTTTGGGTTACTATAAGATGAAAGCAAAAATGTATATACTGATCTACTGGTTTTCTTTTAAAAAACATTCATCTGATGCTGAAGGCTAATTCTGTAAAGCTGAAACTTAAATCCCAGCAGAAACAGGTTCCCAGATATTAAAAACAAACAAACAAACAAACAAAAAAAAAATCATAAAAGTATGTATAATGAAATCTTTAGGCATGTGACAAACTTTGTTTTATATATTATATGATTTCAGAACATCTGTCACACACACTCACAAACTTTCCTTAGAAGGAGAAGCAGAAGTTTAGATGATGATAAAGTTATGTTCTTACCACATTAGACGGTTCCAATTTCTTCCTTCTAGCAAGGTCAGTGATATTATTGCCATTGTAGTTGATGCTCTCCATACAGCCTTTGAAATTTTTTTCTGCTGTTAGAATTTGGCTTCCCAGAAAAAGGCATGCCTCCAAAGGTTATCTTTGAATGTATCAGAAAATGGAAGACAGTTACTGGAGGACAAGGGCTTAGAATTTTTGCTTACTAGAAAAAGAAAGTATCAAACAAGTACTGGAAAAGTAGGAAAAGGTTAAGTTTCAAGGACATTTCCATCAGAAAGAATGGAAATGAAGAAAGAACGGAGCCCCCAGGCTGGTTGTTGAGTGAGAATTACTGCTTACCCAGCATCCGTTTGCTTCATCAAATGTCCCCCATCTGCTCACAGAAACCTCTCTAAGATGCTTTTCTGAAGAATATTTGGCAGCATATTTCCCAGGGCTGATGCCTAGAGGAGAGGGTTACATGGAGACTTGCTGTCTATCTTGATGGCAAACCCCTCCTAAGTAGGAATCCAGAGCTGGTGACTCACTTTGTAGTCTTGTATAGGCCTGGGGCAAGACAACATTATGGCAGTGGGGAGATATTCATGGTCAGGCTGGACAGGCCTCTGAGGTCTCTGACCTCTGTGGGTGTCCCTGTTCATTACTGGGGAACTGGACTCAATGGTCTGTAAGAGTCCCTTCCAACTCAAAAAAAAATTCTATGATTCTATGATTCTATGAATATTCCTGGTTTTATTACAAGTACAAATACTGATAAAGCCTACATTCAAATTGTTTATTCCTTGCTTTTGGAGAAGCTAAAACACTAGCACTAAGAGTTTTAATCAACGTAGATAATAGCTTGTCAGTTGTTATGCACAGTGGTACGTGCACCCAGTTTGAAATTTCAGTGCCATTAATGTTTTTAATTTTTTAAGTGATATGACACAGTACATGCAATCAACAATAATGAACATACCATGGTTCAGGACCCCTGATCTCTCAGCTAGTAATTTAAAATATTTTCACGTGTAGAGACAAGACAAGTATTATGTCCTAAATGGAGTCTAGGTCCCCAGCACTATTTCTCTCTCTATTTGATCCCTAAAAACAACTGTTTTCTTGCCAAAGATTTTGCATCGTTAAATCTCCTTTCTGAAACAATGAATATTGTGTAGTTGCAGGCCACTTTTTCAAACCTGTGGACATTCCCTTTGCTTCTACTTCTTTAAGCAACCTGCAGTTGCAATACACTTTTGCAGTACAGTCTTGAACCTCTTTATTCCTTGTTTTTCAGTCACCATGGGCTGTGTCTGTGCTGTCTTTGTAACCAGGACCAGGGAATGACCTCTTTTCTCCCAGTCAGTTTTCTCAACACATCTACTGGTGTGGATGAAGCAAGCAAAGGCAACAAGAAAAGCAAATACAATTATACTAGCAAGCAGGAGTATCATTTATTATAGATGATAATCACATGTTGGTTTGTCACTAGGTGTGTTTAATCAACAACTTTCTTTTTGAAATAAGAGTGAAGATAAAAGAAAAGTTCAAATAGGATTCCTACATGTCTCGTTTTCATTAAAGATTAGATCTGCTACAACACGATGAACTGAGGATAATATAATGTAACGTCCAAACACTTTTTTTCAAGTAATGTTAACACTGAATGAAAGGTATACAGGCTTCAATGAAATTAGGCAGTTGAGGCCTAGTTGAATGCTATTTGTTGTTGAATGGTATTTGTGACAGTGTTGAAAGAAATGGCTGATGTTATTGTAAAGTTACTGTCTGTCATCTATGAAAAACGGTGTTCTGCACAGGTCTGTGAGTGTTAGAAATGGGCTTTCTTGAAGAGCTGTCTTTATGGAAAAGGAGGCATTGCTTGCAAACTGGTAAATTGGGGAAAAAAAAAAAAAAAGTAACATTTCTGATTTCCAATTTAGTTATTAGAAAATCCCCATCATCTCTCTTTATATTATATGAATACTCCATGGTGTCCTTGGGATGACAAGATGCCTGTACTGCTATTTAGATATGCACAAATACAACAAATCCATGGGCAGATCTTTCCCCTACTGCATTTTTTTAATGTATTTCTTTATTGCTAAACTAAAAGGAAAATAATAGTAGAAAAAATTCAATCACCTTAATCAGCACATGCAAGTCTTAAAAATCTTTTTCTTGCTCTGTAATACTGAAAAGACCTGATGGGAAATGTTACCTTCCAAATTTTGCTCTGTGTATATGCATTTCCTATTTAAACCCTCACTCAGCAAGAGAAGGAAAAACACTTCTCAGTTTCAGTGTAAGTGCCCCATGGAATTTTCTACAGGAAAAATATCACTTTAGATCTGTCAGACAATAACATTTTATTACCTCAAGGATGTTATCTGAACCTGAGGTCTAATATCTAAATGAACTGCAGTTCAGATTATTTGAGATTTAGCAGAAAGACAGAGGGATGGAAAGTTTCATAGAAAGATTCTATGGGGAGAAGTCTCATTCATTTATTGTGGATAAATATGATGAAAAGGTATTCATATACCAAGTTTTAATAACTGTATGGTTAACAGGAGGAACAGTAGACAGCTTTGAGCAGTAGCTGACATACAGAACAGGAGAGTTGGAAGAGTAATATTTCCAAGAAGATTAATTTAATTTAAAGGCAGAATGTTTTTTGGCTATTGGAAAGTTCTCTGTTGTGTTGAGCAAAAGGATAGATATACTGGCTGAAAATAAACCTGTAAAAGTGAGGTAATGCATTTACTAAAACAACAATAATTGCTATATCAGGATGGATCATATATTAAAGGCAATAAAACTCTGATTAATAGCTGTCAGGTTATTTCTTTATTTTCTCAAATATTTATTTGAGCGCAACATACTATAAATACTTTAAAGAAAATGTTTATCTTATATTTGTACATGATTGCACTCAGTAATACATGGAAGAGCAGCCACTGAAGTGGGAGGATCATAAGCCCAATGTATGTGAAGAGAGAGAGCAATAAATTTGATTCTTCTCAGCATTTTTCTGTTACAGGTTTTGAGAAACTTGTTAGATTTTAGTACCTGCAAATGTAAATGAAACCAACATAAAATACCATACATAACCTTATTACTTTAAATAACATAGAAAATATGGATTGGAAGACTCGTGTGCATGTTCTTTTTTTCTGTCTTAGACCTGAATAAAGCTGTAAAGAAGAAATTAATGCTCTAGTAAGTCACTGTCAACTCTTGCAAGTCCATTTGGGAGAAAATTTGACACTCCATTTTTTTTTTCTTGTTGTCCTTCTATCTCCTACTCTCCTTTCTGTGTATGTTTATTATTTGCCTCATTTCTGTGAAAACAAATCAGGCTCCATTAATAAAAGCAAAAACTGTTTAAGGCCATCCATCTTACTCTTTCTCCTCAAAGGTTTGCTGCCACTTGTTCTATCACAGAGGACTGCAAAACTTTTTTGCTCCACATTGTTACCCTCTAAAGATAAAATGAATAAATTGCTGAAGAAGATGTTGAAAGACTCTTAATGGTGCATTTATGATCATAACATACGTATTTGTGAGACCTAAGGATTTTTATTCATTCTATTTTTGTTCAATGTAAAATCAAGATTAACTTCTTAGATTTTCTGGACATCCTCGTTGTATAAATTTAATTTTTTACTCCTTTTCCTTGTACAACTTCTGAAATCTGACAGTAAGAACATTTTTATTTTTGTCTCAAACCTCTTTTTTATTCTTTGTCCATCTATTTTTTTTTTCCCCCTATGATGCTTCTTATAACTTTACCAATTACTTTGTGTTCCATTTCATTACGTTATTTATTTTTGCTTTTTCTTTAGGGCAGGATATGTCTACTGCTATGCATCTGCACAGTTCCTACAATGGAGCTTTGATCCTGGTTGGATTGCTTAAGTGCCATTAACATAAACGTGGTTAACAAAAATAGTAGTTTCAGCTTAGTATTTTTCATGCTAAATCAGGTTCAAAACTAGAAGAATAAAAGTTTTTTTGTAAGAAACATAAACATCCATGTTGATTTCATAAGTGAAACTGATTCTGTTTTTGAAGAGCGGAAGAAATTTAAATAATTCATCTGAAAGCAAAGTTCACTTCTGTTTCTATATTCTCAGAAGTGAATCATCAGATTAAACTAGCATGCCACAGTTTAGTGGTAAACCTCTAACACTACCAAATCTACATATGTAGATTTTGCTTTAATGTCACAGGCAACAGAATGTAATCAACTAACAAACAAAACAAGCAAACAGAAAATTCACATCCAAATAAACCAGAAAGAGGAGTTTATAGACACTCTACAGAACTGTTAGCTGTGCTATGCTTTTCAAAAGCTGGAATTTGTCCTACAGACATCTCAGAAGTTGCACATCTGTCCAAGAAGAATCATTGCACTTTATTTCTACTGTACATGTTTATCTTATATCTTATTCTTCATTACTGTTATGTACTATGCAAAATACATAAAGAAAAAAAGCGGTAATCAAACTATACATAGTGTGAGCAGGGCTTTGTGAAGGCTGCAGTACTGTACAGAAGAAAGCCTTGAACAGATCTATCTCAAATTCAGGGTAATAATACATTTATTTCCTACCCACATTGCTCATGTAATCCACCAACTATTTTAGGAACGCCTAGATTCTTAAAAATACAGAAATTAAAGTGATTTCCTGATCAACCCTTACAGAAAGACACAAGTTTAAACATGAAAGCAACTATGAATGCTTTGGAGAGAAAAAAATAGAATGTAATGTTAATAATCCCTGTAATGTTAATAAGCTAAATAACAGTTTCAAAGTTTAGTATCTTGATGCTTTACGGAGCTCCCATAAAATGGCTCTGAGCCTTCCCTTTCTAATGATTTTGCACACCCACGCAACTTGCTCTGTGGGGATGGAAGATAACAGGATTTAGATCCTTGACACACTGCAATTGATTTAACAATAAATATTGTCCATCCTAGTTTTGGGTTACTATAAGATGAAAGCAAAAATGTATATACTGATCTACTGGTTTTCTTTTAAAAAACATTCATCTGATGCTGAAGGCTAATTCTGTAAAGCTGAAACTTAAATCCCAGCAGAAACAGGTTCCCAGATATTAAAAACAAACAAACAAACAAACAAAAAAAAAATCATAAAAGTATGTATAATGAAATCTTTAGGCATGTGACAAACTTTGTTTTATATATTATATGATTTCAGAACATCTGTCACACACACTCACAAACTTTCCTTAGAAGGAGAAGCAGAAGTTTAGATGATGATAAAGTTATGTTCTTACCACATTAGACGGTTCCAATTTCTTCCTTCTAGCAAGGTCAGTGATATTATTGCCATTGTAGTTGATGCTCTCCATACAGCCTTTGAAATTTTTTTCTGCTGTTAGAATTTGGCTTCCCAGAAAAAGGCATGCCTCCAAAGGTTATCTTTGAATGTATCAGAAAATGGAAGACAGTTACTGGAGGACAAGGGCTTAGAATTTTTGCTTACTAGAAAAAGAAAGTATCAAACAAGTACTGGAAAAGTAGGAAAAGGTTAAGTTTCAAGGACATTTCCATCAGAAAGAATGGAAATGAAGAAAGAACGGAGCCCCCAGGCTGGTTGTTGAGTGAGAATTACTGCTTACCCAGCATCCGTTTGCTTCATCAAATGTCCCCCATCTGCTCACAGAAACCTCTCTAAGATGCTTTTCTGAAGAATATTTGGCAGCATATTTCCCAGGGCTGATGCCTAGAGGAGAGGGTTACATGGAGACTTGCTGTCTATCTTGATGGCAAACCCCTCCTAAGTAGGAATCCAGAGCTGGTGACTCACTTTGTAGTCTTGTATAGGCCTGGGGCAAGACAACATTATGGCAGTGGGGAGATATTCATGGTCAGGCTGGACAGGCCTCTGAGGTCTCTGACCTCTGTGGGTGTCCCTGTTCATTACTGGGGAACTGGACTCAATGGTCTGTAAGAGTCCCTTCCAACTCAAAAAAAAATTCTATGATTCTATGATTCTATGAATATTCCTGGTTTTATTACAAGTACAAATACTGATAAAGCCTACATTCAAATTGTTTATTCCTTGCTTTTGGAGAAGCTAAAACACTAGCACTAAGAGTTTTAATCAACGTAGATAATAGCTTGTCAGTTGTTATGCACAGTGGTACGTGCACCCAGTTTGAAATTTCAGTGCCATTAATGTTTTTAATTTTTTAAGTGATATGACACAGTACATGCAATCAACAATAATGAACATACCATGGTTCAGGACCCCTGATCTCTCAGCTAGTAATTTAAAATATTTTCACGTGTAGAGACAAGACAAGTATTATGTCCTAAATGGAGTCTAGGTCCCCAGCACTATTTCTCTCTCTATTTGATCCCTAAAAACAACTGTTTTCTTGCCAAAGATTTTGCATCGTTAAATCTCCTTTCTGAAACAATGAATATTGTGTAGTTGCAGGCCACTTTTTCAAACCTGTGGACATTCCCTTTGCTTCTACTTCTTTAAGCAACCTGCAGTTGCAATACACTTTTGCAGTACAGTCTTGAACCTCTTTATTCCTTGTTTTTCAGTCACCATGGGCTGTGTCTGTGCTGTCTTTGTAACCAGGACCAGGGAATGACCTCTTTTCTCCCAGTCAGTTTTCTCAACACATCTACTGGTGTGGATGAAGCAAGCAAAGGCAACAAGAAAAGCAAATACAATTATACTAGCAAGCAGGAGTATCATTTATTATAGATGATAATCACATGTTGGTTTGTCACTAGGTGTGTTTAATCAACAACTTTCTTTTTGAAATAAGAGTGAAGATAAAAGAAAAGTTCAAATAGGATTCCTACATGTCTCGTTTTCATTAAAGATTAGATCTGCTACAACACGATGAACTGAGGATAATATAATGTAACGTCCAAACACTTTTTTTCAAGTAATGTTAACACTGAATGAAAGGTATACAGGCTTCAATGAAATTAGGCAGTTGAGGCCTAGTTGAATGCTATTTGTTGTTGAATGGTATTTGTGACAGTGTTGAAAGAAATGGCTGATGTTATTGTAAAGTTACTGTCTGTCATCTATGAAAAACGGTGTTCTGCACAGGTCTGTGAGTGTTAGAAATGGGCTTTCTTGAAGAGCTGTCTTTATGGAAAAGGAGGCATTGCTTGCAAACTGGTAAATTGGGGAAAAAAAAAAAAAAAGTAACATTTCTGATTTCCAATTTAGTTATTAGAAAATCCCCATCATCTCTCTTTATATTATATGAATACTCCATGGTGTCCTTGGGATGACAAGATGCCTGTACTGCTATTTAGATATGCACAAATACAACAAATCCATGGGCAGATCTTTCCCCTACTGCATTTTTTTAATGTATTTCTTTATTGCTAAACTAAAAGGAAAATAATAGTAGAAAAAATTCAATCACCTTAATCAGCACATGCAAGTCTTAAAAATCTTTTTCTTGCTCTGTAATACTGAAAAGACCTGATGGGAAATGTTACCTTCCAAATTTTGCTCTGTGTATATGCATTTCCTATTTAAACCCTCACTCAGCAAGAGAAGGAAAAACACTTCTCAGTTTCAGTGTAAGTGCCCCATGGAATTTTCTACAGGAAAAATATCACTTTAGATCTGTCAGACAATAACATTTTATTACCTCAAGGATGTTATCTGAACCTGAGGTCTAATATCTAAATGAACTGCAGTTCAGATTATTTGAGATTTAGCAGAAAGACAGAGGGATGGAAAGTTTCATAGAAAGATTCTATGGGGAGAAGTCTCATTCATTTATTGTGGATAAATATGATGAAAAGGTATTCATATACCAAGTTTTAATAACTGTATGGTTAACAGGAGGAACAGTAGACAGCTTTGAGCAGTAGCTGACATACAGAACAGGAGAGTTGGAAGAGTAATATTTCCAAGAAGATTAATTTAATTTAAAGGCAGAATGTTTTTTGGCTATTGGAAAGTTCTCTGTTGTGTTGAGCAAAAGGATAGATATACTGGCTGAAAATAAACCTGTAAAAGTGAGGTAATGCATTTACTAAAACAACAATAATTGCTATATCAGGATGGATCATATATTAAAGGCAATAAAACTCTGATTAATAGCTGTCAGGTTATTTCTTTATTTTCTCAAATATTTATTTGAGCGCAACATACTATAAATACTTTAAAGAAAATGTTTATCTTATATTTGTACATGATTGCACTCAGTAATACATGGAAGAGCAGCCACTGAAGTGGGAG
Organism: Phasianus colchicus; assembly: GCF_987193195.1. Lineage (NCBI taxonomy): Eukaryota > Metazoa > Chordata > Aves > Galliformes > Phasianidae > Phasianus > Phasianus colchicus. The sequence goes on from NW_028325225.1 coordinate 10,320, forward strand.
GATCATAAGCCCAATGTATGTGAAGAGAGAGAGCAATAAATTTGATTCTTCTCAGCATTTTTCTGTTACAGGTTTTGAGAAACTTGTTAGATTTTAGTACCTGCAAATGTAAATGAAACCAACATAAAATACCATACATAACCTTATTACTTTAAATAACATAGAAAATATGGATTGGAAGACTCGTGTGCATGTTCTTTTTTTCTGTCTTAGACCTGAATAAAGCTGTAAAGAAGAAATTAATGCTCTAGTAAGTCACTGTCAACTCTTGCAAGTCCATTTGGGAGAAAATTTGACACTCCATTTTTTTTTTCTTGTTGTCCTTCTATCTCCTACTCTCCTTTCTGTGTATGTTTATTATTTGCCTCATTTCTGTGAAAACAAATCAGGCTCCATTAATAAAAGCAAAAACTGTTTAAGGCCATCCATCTTACTCTTTCTCCTCAAAGGTTTGCTGCCACTTGTTCTATCACAGAGGACTGCAAAACTTTTTTGCTCCACATTGTTACCCTCTAAAGATAAAATGAATAAATTGCTGAAGAAGATGTTGAAAGACTCTTAATGGTGCATTTATGATCATAACATACGTATTTGTGAGACCTAAGGATTTTTATTCATTCTATTTTTGTTCAATGTAAAATCAAGATTAACTTCTTAGATTTTCTGGACATCCTCGTTGTATAAATTTAATTTTTTACTCCTTTTCCTTGTACAACTTCTGAAATCTGACAGTAAGAACATTTTTATTTTTGTCTCAAACCTCTTTTTTATTCTTTGTCCATCTATTTTTTTTTTCCCCCTATGATGCTTCTTATAACTTTACCAATTACTTTGTGTTCCATTTCATTACGTTATTTATTTTTGCTTTTTCTTTAGGGCAGGATATGTCTACTGCTATGCATCTGCACAGTTCCTACAATGGAGCTTTGATCCTGGTTGGATTGCTTAAGTGCCATTAACATAAACGTGGTTAACAAAAATAGTAGTTTCAGCTTAGTATTTTTCATGCTAAATCAGGTTCAAAACTAGAAGAATAAAAGTTTTTTTGTAAGAAACATAAACATCCATGTTGATTTCATAAGTGAAACTGATTCTGTTTTTGAAGAGCGGAAGAAATTTAAATAATTCATCTGAAAGCAAAGTTCACTTCTGTTTCTATATTCTCAGAAGTGAATCATCAGATTAAACTAGCATGCCACAGTTTAGTGGTAAACCTCTAACACTACCAAATCTACATATGTAGATTTTGCTTTAATGTCACAGGCAACAGAATGTAATCAACTAACAAACAAAACAAGCAAACAGAAAATTCACATCCAAATAAACCAGAAAGAGGAGTTTATAGACACTCTACAGAACTGTTAGCTGTGCTATGCTTTTCAAAAGCTGGAATTTGTCCTACAGACATCTCAGAAGTTGCACATCTGTCCAAGAAGAATCATTGCACTTTATTTCTACTGTACATGTTTATCTTATATCTTATTCTTCATTACTGTTATGTACTATGCAAAATACATAAAGAAAAAAAGCGGTAATCAAACTATACATACTGTGAGCAGGGCTTTGTGAAGGCTGCAGTACTGTACAGAAGAAAGCCTTGAACAGATCTATCTCAAATTCAGGGTAATAATACATTTATTTCCTACCCACATTGCTCATGTAATCCACCAACTATTTTAGGAACGCCTAGATTCTTAAAAATACAGAAATTAAAGTGATTTCCTGATCAACCCTTACAGAAAGACACAAGTTTAAACATGAAAGCAACTATGAATGCTTTGGAGAGAAAAAAATAGAATGTAATGTTAATAATCCCTGTAATGTTAATAAGCTAAATAACAGTTTCAAAGTTTAGTATCTTGATGCTTTACGGAGCTCCCATAAAATGGCTCTGAGCCTTCCCTTTCTAATGATTTTGCACACCCACGCAACTTGCTCTGTGGGGATGGAAGATAACAGGATTTAGATCCTTGACACACTGCAATTGATTTAACAATAAATATTGTCCATCCTAGTTTTGGGTTACTATAAGATGAAAGCAAAAATGTATATACTGATCTACTGGTTTTCTTTTAAAAAACATTCATCTGATGCTGAAGGCTAATTCTGTAAAGCTGAAACTTAAATCCCAGCAGAAACAGGTTCCCAGATATTAAAAACAAACAAACAAACAAACAAAAAAAAAATCATAAAAGTATGTATAATGAAATCTTTAGGCATGTGACAAACTTTGTTTTATATATTATATGATTTCAGAACATCTGTCACACACACTCACAAACTTTCCTTAGAAGGAGAAGCAGAAGTTTAGATGATGATAAAGTTATGTTCTTACCACATTAGACGGTTCCAATTTCTTCCTTCTAGCAAGGTCAGTGATATTATTGCCATTGTAGTTGATGCTCTCCATACAGCCTTTGAAATTTTTTTCTGCTGTTAGAATTTGGCTTCCCAGAAAAAGGCATGCCTCCAAAGGTTATCTTTGAATGTATCAGAAAATGGAAGACAGTTACTGGAGGACAAGGGCTTAGAATTTTTGCTTACTAGAAAAAGAAAGTATCAAACAAGTACTGGAAAAGTAGGAAAAGGTTAAGTTTCAAGGACATTTCCATCAGAAAGAATGGAAATGAAGAAAGAACGGAGCCCCCAGGCTGGTTGTTGAGTGAGAATTACTGCTTACCCAGCATCCGTTTGCTTCATCAAATGTCCCCCATCTGCTCACAGAAACCTCTCTAAGATGCTTTTCTGAAGAATATTTGGCAGCATATTTCCCAGGGCTGATGCCTAGAGGAGAGGGTTACATGGAGACTTGCTGTCTATCTTGATGGCAAACCCCTCCTAAGTAGGAATCCAGAGCTGGTGACTCACTTTGTAGTCTTGTATAGGCCTGGGGCAAGACAACATTATGGCAGTGGGGAGATATTCATGGTCAGGCTGGACAGGCCTCTGAGGTCTCTGACCTCTGTGGGTGTCCCTGTTCATTACTGGGGAACTGGACTCAATGGTCTGTAAGAGTCCCTTCCAACTCAAAAAAAAATTCTATGATTCTATGATTCTATGAATATTCCTGGTTTTATTACAAGTACAAATACTGATAAAGCCTACATTCAAATTGTTTATTCCTTGCTTTTGGAGAAGCTAAAACACTAGCACTAAGAGTTTTAATCAACGTAGATAATAGCTTGTCAGTTGTTATGCACAGTGGTACGTGCACCCAGTTTGAAATTTCAGTGCCATTAATGTTTTTAATTTTTTAAGTGATATGACACAGTACATGCAATCAACAATAATGAACATACCATGGTTCAGGACCCCTGATCTCTCAGCTAGTAATTTAAAATATTTTCACGTGTAGAGACAAGACAAGTATTATGTCCTAAATGGAGTCTAGGTCCCCAGCACTATTTCTCTCTCTATTTGATCCCTAAAAACAACTGTTTTCTTGCCAAAGATTTTGCATCGTTAAATCTCCTTTCTGAAACAATGAATATTGTGTAGTTGCAGGCCACTTTTTCAAACCTGTGGACATTCCCTTTGCTTCTACTTCTTTAAGCAACCTGCAGTTGCAATACACTTTTGCAGTACAGTCTTGAACCTCTTTATTCCTTGTTTTTCAGTCACCATGGGCTGTGTCTGTGCTGTCTTTGTAACCAGGACCAGGGAATGACCTCTTTTCTCCCAGTCAGTTTTCTCAACACATCTACTGGTGTGGATGAAGCAAGCAAAGGCAACAAGAAAAGCAAATACAATTATACTAGCAAGCAGGAGTATCATTTATTATAGATGATAATCACATGTTGGTTTGTCACTAGGTGTGTTTAATCAACAACTTTCTTTTTGAAATAAGAGTGAAGATAAAAGAAAAGTTCAAATAGGATTCCTACATGTCTCGTTTTCATTAAAGATTAGATCTGCTACAACACGATGAACTGAGGATAATATAATGTAACGTCCAAACACTTTTTTTCAAGTAATGTTAACACTGAATGAAAGGTATACAGGCTTCAATGAAATTAGGCAGTTGAGGCCTAGTTGAATGCTATTTGTTGTTGAATGGTATTTGTGACAGTGTTGAAAGAAATGGCTGATGTTATTGTAAAGTTACTGTCTGTCATCTATGAAAAACGGTGTTCTGCACAGGTCTGTGAGTGTTAGAAATGGGCTTTCTTGAAGAGCTGTCTTTATGGAAAAGGAGGCATTGCTTGCAAACTGGTAAATTGGGGAAAAAAAAAAAAAAAGTAACATTTCTGATTTCCAATTTAGTTATTAGAAAATCCCCATCATCTCTCTTTATATTATATGAATACTCCATGGTGTCCTTGGGATGACAAGATGCCTGTACTGCTATTTAGATATGCACAAATACAACAAATCCATGGGCAGATCTTTCCCCTACTGCATTTTTTTAATGTATTTCTTTATTGCTAAACTAAAAGGAAAATAATAGTAGAAAAAATTCAATCACCTTAATCAGCACATGCAAGTCTTAAAAATCTTTTTCTTGCTCTGTAATACTGAAAAGACCTGATGGGAAATGTTACCTTCCAAATTTTGCTCTGTGTATATGCATTTCCTATTTAAACCCTCACTCAGCAAGAGAAGGAAAAACACTTCTCAGTTTCAGTGTAAGTGCCCCATGGAATTTTCTACAGGAAAAATATCACTTTAGATCTGTCAGACAATAACATTTTATTACCTCAAGGATGTTATCTGAACCTGAGGTCTAATATCTAAATGAACTGCAGTTCAGATTATTTGAGATTTAGCAGAAAGACAGAGGGATGGAAAGTTTCATAGAAAGATTCTATGGGGAGAAGTCTCATTCATTTATTGTGGATAAATATGATGAAAAGGTATTCATATACCAAGTTTTAATAACTGTATGGTTAACAGGAGGAACAGTAGACAGCTTTGAGCAGTAGCTGACATACAGAACAGGAGAGTTGGAAGAGTAATATTTCCAAGAAGATTAATTTAATTTAAAGGCAGAATGTTTTTTGGCTATTGGAAAGTTCTCTGTTGTGTTGAGCAAAAGGATAGATATACTGGCTGAAAATAAACCTGTAAAAGTGAGGTAATGCATTTACTAAAACAACAATAATTGCTATATCAGGATGGATCATATATTAAAGGCAATAAAACTCTGATTAATAGCTGTCAGGTTATTTCTTTATTTTCTCAAATATTTATTTGAGCGCAACATACTATAAATACTTTAAAGAAAATGTTTATCTTATATTTGTACATGATTGCACTCAGTAATACATGGAAGAGCAGCCACTGAAGTGGGAGGATCATAAGCCCAATGTATGTGAAGAGAGAGAGCAATAAATTTGATTCTTCTCAGCATTTTTCTGTTACAGGTTTTGAGAAACTTGTTAGATTTTAGTACCTGCAAATGTAAATGAAACCAACATAAAATACCATACATAACCTTATTACTTTAAATAACATAGAAAATATGGATTGGAAGACTCGTGTGCATGTTCTTTTTTTCTGTCTTAGACCTGAATAAAGCTGTAAAGAAGAAATTAATGCTCTAGTAAGTCACTGTCAACTCTTGCAAGTCCATTTGGGAGAAAATTTGACACTCCATTTTTTTTTTCTTGTTGTCCTTCTATCTCCTACTCTCCTTTCTGTGTATGTTTATTATTTGCCTCATTTCTGTGAAAACAAATCAGGCTCCATTAATAAAAGCAAAAACTGTTTAAGGCCATCCATCTTACTCTTTCTCCTCAAAGGTTTGCTGCCACTTGTTCTATCACAGAGGACTGCAAAACTTTTTTGCTCCACATTGTTACCCTCTAAAGATAAAATGAATAAATTGCTGAAGAAGATGTTGAAAGACTCTTAATGGTGCATTTATGATCATAACATACGTATTTGTGAGACCTAAGGATTTTTATTCATTCTATTTTTGTTCAATGTAAAATCAAGATTAACTTCTTAGATTTTCTGGACATCCTCGTTGTATAAATTTAATTTTTTACTCCTTTTCCTTGTACAACTTCTGAAATCTGACAGTAAGAACATTTTTATTTTTGTCTCAAACCTCTTTTTTATTCTTTGTCCATCTATTTTTTTTTTCCCCCTATGATGCTTCTTATAACTTTACCAATTACTTTGTGTTCCATTTCATTACGTTATTTATTTTTGCTTTTTCTTTAGGGCAGGATATGTCTACTGCTATGCATCTGCACAGTTCCTACAATGGAGCTTTGATCCTGGTTGGATTGCTTAAGTGCCATTAACATAAACGTGGTTAACAAAAATAGTAGTTTCAGCTTAGTATTTTTCATGCTAAATCAGGTTCAAAACTAGAAGAATAAAAGTTTTTTTGTAAGAAACATAAACATCCATGTTGATTTCATAAGTGAAACTGATTCTGTTTTTGAAGAGCGGAAGAAATTTAAATAATTCATCTGAAAGCAAAGTTCACTTCTGTTTCTATATTCTCAGAAGTGAATCATCAGATTAAACTAGCATGCCACAGTTTAGTGGTAAACCTCTAACACTACCAAATCTACATATGTAGATTTTGCTTTAATGTCACAGGCAACAGAATGTAATCAACTAACAAACAAAACAAGCAAACAGAAAATTCACATCCAAATAAACCAGAAAGAGGAGTTTATAGACACTCTACAGAACTGTTAGCTGTGCTATGCTTTTCAAAAGCTGGAATTTGTCCTACAGACATCTCAGAAGTTGCACATCTGTCCAAGAAGAATCATTGCACTTTATTTCTACTGTACATGTTTATCTTATATCTTATTCTTCATTACTGTTATGTACTATGCAAAATACATAAAGAAAAAAAGCGGTAATCAAACTATACATACTGTGAGCAGGGCTTTGTGAAGGCTGCAGTACTGTACAGAAGAAAGCCTTGAACAGATCTATCTCAAATTCAGGGTAATAATACATTTATTTCCTACCCACATTGCTCATGTAATCCACCAACTATTTTAGGAACGCCTAGATTCTTAAAAATACAGAAATTAAAGTGATTTCCTGATCAACCCTTACAGAAAGACACAAGTTTAAACATGAAAGCAACTATGAATGCTTTGGAGAGAAAAAAATAGAATGTAATGTTAATAATCCCTGTAATGTTAATAAGCTAAATAACAGTTTCAAAGTTTAGTATCTTGATGCTTTACGGAGCTCCCATAAAATGGCTCTGAGCCTTCCCTTTCTAATGATTTTGCACACCCACGCAACTTGCTCTGTGGGGATGGAAGATAACAGGATTTAGATCCTTGACACACTGCAATTGATTTAACAATAAATATTGTCCATCCTAGTTTTGGGTTACTATAAGATGAAAGCAAAAATGTATATACTGATCTACTGGTTTTCTTTTAAAAAACATTCATCTGATGCTGAAGGCTAATTCTGTAAAGCTGAAACTTAAATCCCAGCAGAAACAGGTTCCCAGATATTAAAAACAAACAAACAAACAAACAAAAAAAAAATCATAAAAGTATGTATAATGAAATCTTTAGGCATGTGACAAACTTTGTTTTATATATTATATGATTTCAGAACATCTGTCACACACACTCACAAACTTTCCTTAGAAGGAGAAGCAGAAGTTTAGATGATGATAAAGTTATGTTCTTACCACATTAGACGGTTCCAATTTCTTCCTTCTAGCAAGGTCAGTGATATTATTGCCATTGTAGTTGATGCTCTCCATACAGCCTTTGAAATTTTTTTCTGCTGTTAGAATTTGGCTTCCCAGAAAAAGGCATGCCTCCAAAGGTTATCTTTGAATGTATCAGAAAATGGAAGACAGTTACTGGAGGACAAGGGCTTAGAATTTTTGCTTACTAGAAAAAGAAAGTATCAAACAAGTACTGGAAAAGTAGGAAAAGGTTAAGTTTCAAGGACATTTCCATCAGAAAGAATGGAAATGAAGAAAGAACGGAGCCCCCAGGCTGGTTGTTGAGTGAGAATTACTGCTTACCCAGCATCCGTTTGCTTCATCAAATGTCCCCCATCTGCTCACAGAAACCTCTCTAAGATGCTTTTCTGAAGAATATTTGGCAGCATATTTCCCAGGGCTGATGCCTAGAGGAGAGGGTTACATGGAGACTTGCTGTCTATCTTGATGGCAAACCCCTCCTAAGTAGGAATCCAGAGCTGGTGACTCACTTTGTAGTCTTGTATAGGCCTGGGGCAAGACAACATTATGGCAGTGGGGAGATATTCATGGTCAGGCTGGACAGGCCTCTGAGGTCTCTGACCTCTGTGGGTGTCCCTGTTCATTACTGGGGAACTGGACTCAATGGTCTGTAAGAGTCCCTTCCAACTCAAAAAAAAATTCTATGATTCTATGATTCTATGAATATTCCTGGTTTTATTACAAGTACAAATACTGATAAAGCCTACATTCAAATTGTTTATTCCTTGCTTTTGGAGAAGCTAAAACACTAGCACTAAGAGTTTTAATCAACGTAGATAATAGCTTGTCAGTTGTTATGCACAGTGGTACGTGCACCCAGTTTGAAATTTCAGTGCCATTAATGTTTTTAATTTTTTAAGTGATATGACACAGTACATGCAATCAACAATAATGAACATACCATGGTTCAGGACCCCTGATCTCTCAGCTAGTAATTTAAAATATTTTCACGTGTAGAGACAAGACAAGTATTATGTCCTAAATGGAGTCTAGGTCCCCAGCACTATTTCTCTCTCTATTTGATCCCTAAAAACAACTGTTTTCTTGCCAAAGATTTTGCATCGTTAAATCTCCTTTCTGAAACAATGAATATTGTGTAGTTGCAGGCCACTTTTTCAAACCTGTGGACATTCCCTTTGCTTCTACTTCTTTAAGCAACCTGCAGTTGCAATACACTTTTGCAGTACAGTCTTGAACCTCTTTATTCCTTGTTTTTCAGTCACCATGGGCTGTGTCTGTGCTGTCTTTGTAACCAGGACCAGGGAATGACCTCTTTTCTCCCAGTCAGTTTTCTCAACACATCTACTGGTGTGGATGAAGCAAGCAAAGGCAACAAGAAAAGCAAATACAATTATACTAGCAAGCAGGAGTATCATTTATTATAGATGATAATCACATGTTGGTTTGTCACTAGGTGTGTTTAATCAACAACTTTCTTTTTGAAATAAGAGTGAAGATAAAAGAAAAGTTCAAATAGGATTCCTACATGTCTCGTTTTCATTAAAGATTAGATCTGCTACAACACGATGAACTGAGGATAATATAATGTAACGTCCAAACACTTTTTTTCAAGTAATGTTAACACTGAATGAAAGGTATACAGGCTTCAATGAAATTAGGCAGTTGAGGCCTAGTTGAATGCTATTTGTTGTTGAATGGTATTTGTGACAGTGTTGAAAGAAATGGCTGATGTTATTGTAAAGTTACTGTCTGTCATCTATGAAAAACGGTGTTCTGCACAGGTCTGTGAGTGTTAGAAATGGGCTTTCTTGAAGAGCTGTCTTTATGGAAAAGGAGGCATTGCTTGCAAACTGGTAAATTGGGGAAAAAAAAAAAAAAAAGTAACATTTCTGATTTCCAATTTAGTTATTAGAAAATCCCCATCATCTCTCTTTATATTATATGAATACTCCATGGTGTCCTTGGGATGACAAGATGCCTGTACTGCTATTTAGATATGCACAAATACAACAAATCCATGGGCAGATCTTTCCCCTACTGCATTTTTTTAATGTATTTCTTTATTGCTAAACTAAAAGGAAAATAATAGTAGAAAAAATTCAATCACCTTAATCAGCACATGCAAGTCTTAAAAATCTTTTTCTTGCTCTGTAATACTGAAAAGACCTGATGGGAAATGTTACCTTCCAAATTTTGCTCTGTGTATATGCATTTCCTATTTAAACCCTCACTCAGCAAGAGAAGGAAAAACACTTCTCAGTTTCAGTGTAAGTGCCCCATGGAATTTTCTACAGGAAAAATATCACTTTAGATCTGTCAGACAATAACATTTTATTACCTCAAGGATGTTATCTGAACCTGAGGTCTAATATCTAAATGAACTGCAGTTCAGATTATTTGAGATTTAGCAGAAAGACAGAGGGATGGAAAGTTTCATAGAAAGATTCTATGGGGAGAAGTCTCATTCATTTATTGTGGATAAATATGATGAAAAGGTATTCATATACCAAGTTTTAATAACTGTATGGTTAACAGGAGGAACAGTAGACAGCTTTGAGCAGTAGCTGACATACAGAACAGGAGAGTTGGAAGAGTAATATTTCCAAGAAGATTAATTTAATTTAAAGGCAGAATGTTTTTTGGCTATTGGAAAGTTCTCTGTTGTGTTGAGCAAAAGGATAGATATACTGGCTGAAAATAAACCTGTAAAAGTGAGGTAATGCATTTACTAAAACAACAATAATTGCTATATCAGGATGGATCATATATTAAAGGCAATAAAACTCTGATTAATAGCTGTCAGGTTATTTCTTTATTTTCTCAAATATTTATTTGAGCGCAACATACTATAAATACTTTAAAGAAAATGTTTATCTTATATTTGTACATGATTGCACTCAGTAATACATGGAAGAGCAGCCACTGAAGTGGGAGGATCATAAGCCCAATGTATGTGAAGAGAGAGAGCAATAAATTTGATTCTTCTCAGCATTTTTCTGTTACAGGTTTTGAGAAACTTGTTAGATTTTAGTACCTGCAAATGTAAATGAAACCAACATAAAATACCATACATAACCTTATTACTTTAAATAACATAGAAAATATGGATTGGAAGACTCGTGTGCATGTTCTTTTTTTCTGTCTTAGACCTGAATAAAGCTGTAAAGAAGAAATTAATGCTCTAGTAAGTCACTGTCAACTCTTGCAAGTCCATTTGGGAGAAAATTTGACACTCCATTTTTTTTTTCTTGTTGTCCTTCTATCTCCTACTCTCCTTTCTGTGTATGTTTATTATTTGCCTCATTTCTGTGAAAACAAATCAGGCTCCATTAATAAAAGCAAAAACTGTTTAAGGCCATCCATCTTACTCTTTCTCCTCAAAGGTTTGCTGCCACTTGTTCTATCACAGAGGACTGCAAAACTTTTTTGCTCCACATTGTTACCCTCTAAAGATAAAATGAATAAATTGCTGAAGAAGATGTTGAAAGACTCTTAATGGTGCATTTATGATCATAACATACGTATTTGTGAGACCTAAGGATTTTTATTCATTCTATTTTTGTTCAATGTAAAATCAAGATTAACTTCTTAGATTTTCTGGACATCCTCGTTGTATAAATTTAATTTTTTACTCCTTTTCCTTGTACAACTTCTGAAATCTGACAGTAAGAACATTTTTATTTTTGTCTCAAACCTCTTTTTTATTCTTTGTCCATCTATTTTTTTTTTCCCCCTATGATGCTTCTTATAACTTTACCAATTACTTTGTGTTCCATTTCATTACGTTATTTATTTTTGCTTTTTCTTTAGGGCAGGATATGTCTACTGCTATGCATCTGCACAGTTCCTACAATGGAGCTTTGATCCTGGTTGGATTGCTTAAGTGCCATTAACATAAACGTGGTTAACAAAAATAGTAGTTTCAGCTTAGTATTTTTCATGCTAAATCAGGTTCAAAACTAGAAGAATAAAAGTTTTTTTGTAAGAAACATAAACATCCATGTTGATTTCATAAGTGAAACTGATTCTGTTTTTGAAGAGCGGAAGAAATTTAAATAATTCATCTGAAAGCAAAGTTCACTTCTGTTTCTATATTCTCAGAAGTGAATCATCAGATTAAACTAGCATGCCACAGTTTAGTGGTAAACCTCTAACACTACCAAATCTACATATGTAGATTTTGCTTTAATGTCACAGGCAACAGAATGTAATCAACTAACAAACAAAACAAGCAAACAGAAAATTCACATCCAAATAAACCAGAAAGAGGAGTTTATAGACACTCTACAGAACTGTTAGCTGTGCTATGCTTTTCAAAAGCTGGAATTTGTCCTACAGACATCTCAGAAGTTGCACATCTGTCCAAGAAGAATCATTGCACTTTATTTCTACTGTACATGTTTATCTTATATCTTATTCTTCATTACTGTTATGTACTATGCAAAATACATAAAGAAAAAAAGCGGTAATCAAACTATACATACTGTGAGCAGGGCTTTGTGAAGGCTGCAGTACTGTACAGAAGAAAGCCTTGAACAGATCTATCTCAAATTCAGGGTAATAATACATTTATTTCCTACCCACATTGCTCATGTAATCCACCAACTATTTTAGGAACGCCTAGATTCTTAAAAATACAGAAATTAAAGTGATTTCCTGATCAACCCTTACAGAAAGACACAAGTTTAAACATGAAAGCAACTATGAATGCTTTGGAGAGAAAAAAATAGAATGTAATGTTAATAATCCCTGTAATGTTAATAAGCTAAATAACAGTTTCAAAGTTTAGTATCTTGATGCTTTACGGAGCTCCCATAAAATGGCTCTGAGCCTTCCCTTTCTAATGATTTTGCACACCCACGCAACTTGCTCTGTGGGGATGGAAGATAACAGGATTTAGATCCTTGACACACTGCAATTGATTTAACAATAAATATTGTCCATCCTAGTTTTGGGTTACTATAAGATGAAAGCAAAAATGTATATACTGATCTACTGGTTTTCTTTTAAAAAACATTCATCTGATGCTGAAGGCTAATTCTGTAAAGCTGAAACTTAAATCCCAGCAGAAACAGGTTCCCAGATATTAAAAACAAACAAACAAACAAACAAAAAAAAAATCATAAAAGTATGTATAATGAAATCTTTAGGCATGTGACAAACTTTGTTTTATATATTATATGATTTCAGAACATCTGTCACACACACTCACAAACTTTCCTTAGAAGGAGAAGCAGAAGTTTAGATGATGATAAAGTTATGTTCTTACCACATTAGACGGTTCCAATTTCTTCCTTCTAGCAAGGTCAGTGATATTATTGCCATTGTAGTTGATGCTCTCCATACAGCCTTTGAAATTTTTTTCTGCTGTTAGAATTTGGCTTCCCAGAAAAAGGCATGCCTCCAAAGGTTATCTTTGAATGTATCAGAAAATGGAAGACAGTTACTGGAGGACAAGGGCTTAGAATTTTTGCTTACTAGAAAAAGAAAGTATCAAACAAGTACTGGAAAAGTAGGAAAAGGTTAAGTTTCAAGGACATTTCCATCAGAAAGAATGGAAATGAAGAAAGAACGGAGCCCCCAGGCTGGTTGTTGAGTGAGAATTACTGCTTACCCAGCATCCGTTTGCTTCATCAAATGTCCCCCATCTGCTCACAGAAACCTCTCTAAGATGCTTTTCTGAAGAATATTTGGCAGCATATTTCCCAGGGCTGATGCCTAGAGGAGAGGGTTACATGGAGACTTGCTGTCTATCTTGATGGCAAACCCCTCCTAAGTAGGAATCCAGAGCTGGTGACTCACTTTGTAGTCTTGTATAGGCCTGGGGCAAGACAACATTATGGCAGTGGGGAGATATTCATGGTCAGGCTGGACAGGCCTCTGAGGTCTCTGACCTCTGTGGGTGTCCCTGTTCATTACTGGGGAACTGGACTCAATGGTCTGTAAGAGTCCCTTCCAACTCAAAAAAAAATTCTATGATTCTATGATTCTATGAATATTCCTGGTTTTATTACAAGTACAAATACTGATAAAGCCTACATTCAAATTGTTTATTCCTTGCTTTTGGAGAAGCTAAAACACTAGCACTAAGAGTTTTAATCAACGTAGATAATAGCTTGTCAGTTGTTATGCACAGTGGTACGTGCACCCAGTTTGAAATTTCAGTGCCATTAATGTTTTTAATTTTTTAAGTGATATGACACAGTACATGCAATCAACAATAATGAACATACCATGGTTCAGGACCCCTGATCTCTCAGCTAGTAATTTAAAATATTTTCACGTGTAGAGACAAGACAAGTATTATGTCCTAAATGGAGTCTAGGTCCCCAGCACTATTTCTCTCTCTATTTGATCCCTAAAAACAACTGTTTTCTTGCCAAAGATTTTGCATCGTTAAATCTCCTTTCTGAAACAATGAATATTGTGTAGTTGCAGGCCACTTTTTCAAACCTGTGGACATTCCCTTTGCTTCTACTTCTTTAAGCAACCTGCAGTTGCAATACACTTTTGCAGTACAGTCTTGAACCTCTTTATTCCTTGTTTTTCAGTCACCATGGGCTGTGTCTGTGCTGTCTTTGTAACCAGGACCAGGGAATGACCTCTTTTCTCCCAGTCAGTTTTCTCAACACATCTACTGGTGTGGATGAAGCAAGCAAAGGCAACAAGAAAAGCAAATACAATTATACTAGCAAGCAGGAGTATCATTTATTATAGATGATAATCACATGTTGGTTTGTCACTAGGTGTGTTTAATCAACAACTTTCTTTTTGAAATAAGAGTGAAGATAAAAGAAAAGTTCAAATAGGATTCCTACATGTCTCGTTTTCATTAAAGATTAGATCTGCTACAACACGATGAACTGAGGATAATATAATGTAACGTCCAAACACTTTTTTTCAAGTAATGTTAACACTGAATGAAAGGTATACAGGCTTCAATGAAATTAGGCAGTTGAGGCCTAGTTGAATGCTATTTGTTGTTGAATGGTATTTGTGACAGTGTTGAAAGAAATGGCTGATGTTATTGTAAAGTTACTGTCTGTCATCTATGAAAAACGGTGTTCTGCACAGGTCTGTGAGTGTTAGAAATGGGCTTTCTTGAAGAGCTGTCTTTATGGAAAAGGAGGCATTGCTTGCAAACTGGTAAATTGGGGAAAAAAAAAAAAAAAGTAACATTTCTGATTTCCAATTTAGTTATTAGAAAATCCCCATCATCTCTCTTTATATTATATGAATACTCCATGGTGTCCTTGGGATGACAAGATGCCTGTACTGCTATTTAGATATGCACAAATACAACAAATCCATGGGCAGATCTTTCCCCTACTGCATTTTTTTAATGTATTTCTTTATTGCTAAACTAAAAGGAAAATAATAGTAGAAAAAATTCAATCACCTTAATCAGCACATGCAAGTCTTAAAAATCTTTTTCTTGCTCTGTAATACTGAAAAGACCTGATGGGAAATGTTACCTTCCAAATTTTGCTCTGTGTATATGCATTTCCTATTTAAACCCTCACTCAGCAAGAGAAGGAAAAACACTTCTCAGTTTCAGTGTAAGTGCCCCATGGAATTTTCTACAGGAAAAATATCACTTTAGATCTGTCAGACAATAACATTTTATTACCTCAAGGATGTTATCTGAACCTGAGGTCTAATATCTAAATGAACTGCAGTTCAGATTATTTGAGATTTAGCAGAAAGACAGAGGGATGGAAAGTTTCATAGAAAGATTCTATGGGGAGAAGTCTCATTCATTTATTGTGGATAAATATGATGAAAAGGTATTCATATACCAAGTTTTAATAACTGTATGGTTAACAGGAGGAACAGTAGACAGCTTTGAGCAGTAGCTGACATACAGAACAGGAGAGTTGGAAGAGTAATATTTCCAAGAAGATTAATTTAATTTAAAGGCAGAATGTTTTTTGGCTATTGGAAAGTTCTCTGTTGTGTTGAGCAAAAGGATAGATATACTGGCTGAAAATAAACCTGTAAAAGTGAGGTAATGCATTTACTAAAACAACAATAATTGCTATATCAGGATGGATCATATATTAAAGGCAATAAAACTCTGATTAATAGCTGTCAGGTTATTTCTTTATTTTCTCAAATATTTATTTGAGCGCAACATACTATAAATACTTTAAAGAAAATGTTTATCTTATATTTGTACATGATTGCACTCAGTAATACATGGAAGAGCAGCCACTGAAGTGGGAGGATCATAAGCCCAATGTATGTGAAGAGAGAGAGCAATAAATTTGATTCTTCTCAGCATTTTTCTGTTACAGGTTTTGAGAAACTTGTTAGATTTTAGTACCTGCAAATGTAAATGAAACCAACATAAAATACCATACATAACCTTATTACTTTAAATAACATAGAAAATATGGATTGGAAGACTCGTGTGCATGTTCTTTTTTTCTGTCTTAGACCTGAATAAAGCTGTAAAGAAGAAATTAATGCTCTAGTAAGTCACTGTCAACTCTTGCAAGTCCATTTGGGAGAAAATTTGACACTCCATTTTTTTTTTCTTGTTGTCCTTCTATCTCCTACTCTCCTTTCTGTGTATGTTTATTATTTGCCTCATTTCTGTGAAAACAAATCAGGCTCCATTAATAAAAGCAAAAACTGTTTAAGGCCATCCATCTTACTCTTTCTCCTCAAAGGTTTGCTGCCACTTGTTCTATCACAGAGGACTGCAAAACTTTTTTGCTCCACATTGTTACCCTCTAAAGATAAAATGAATAAATTGCTGAAGAAGATGTTGAAAGACTCTTAATGGTGCATTTATGATCATAACATACGTATTTGTGAGACCTAAGGATTTTTATTCATTCTATTTTTGTTCAATGTAAAATCAAGATTAACTTCTTAGATTTTCTGGACATCCTCGTTGTATAAATTTAATTTTTTACTCCTTTTCCTTGTACAACTTCTGAAATCTGACAGTAAGAACATTTTTATTTTTGTCTCAAACCTCTTTTTTATTCTTTGTCCATCTATTTTTTTTTTCCCCCTATGATGCTTCTTATAACTTTACCAATTACTTTGTGTTCCATTTCATTACGTTATTTATTTTTGCTTTTTCTTTAGGGCAGGATATGTCTACTGCTATGCATCTGCACAGTTCCTACAATGGAGCTTTGATCCTGGTTGGATTGCTTAAGTGCCATTAACATAAACGTGGTTAACAAAAATAGTAGTTTCAGCTTAGTATTTTTCATGCTAAATCAGGTTCAAAACTAGAAGAATAAAAGTTTTTTTGTAAGAAACATAAACATCCATGTTGATTTCATAAGTGAAACTGATTCTGTTTTTGAAGAGCGGAAGAAATTTAAATAATTCATCTGAAAGCAAAGTTCACTTCTGTTTCTATATTCTCAGAAGTGAATCATCAGATTAAACTAGCATGCCACAGTTTAGTGGTAAACCTCTAACACTACCAAATCTACATATGTAGATTTTGCTTTAATGTCACAGGCAACAGAATGTAATCAACTAACAAACAAAACAAGCAAACAGAAAATTCACATCCAAATAAACCAGAAAGAGGAGTTTATAGACACTCTACAGAACTGTTAGCTGTGCTATGCTTTTCAAAAGCTGGAATTTGTCCTACAGACATCTCAGAAGTTGCACATCTGTCCAAGAAGAATCATTGCACTTTATTTCTACTGTACATGTTTATCTTATATCTTATTCTTCATTACTGTTATGTACTATGCAAAATACATAAAGAAAAAAAGCGGTAATCAAACTATACATAGTGTGAGCAGGGCTTTGTGAAGGCTGCAGTACTGTACAGAAGAAAGCCTTGAACAGATCTATCTCAAATTCAGGGTAATAATACATTTATTTCCTACCCACATTGCTCATGTAATCCACCAACTATTTTAGGAACGCCTAGATTCTTAAAAATACAGAAATTAAAGTGATTTCCTGATCAACCCTTACAGAAAGACACAAGTTTAAACATGAAAGCAACTATGAATGCTTTGGAGAGAAAAAAATAGAATGTAATGTTAATAATCCCTGTAATGTTAATAAGCTAAATAACAGTTTCAAAGTTTAGTATCTTGATGCTTTACGGAGCTCCCATAAAATGGCTCTGAGCCTTCCCTTTCTAATGATTTTGCACACCCACGCAACTTGCTCTGTGGGGATGGAAGATAACAGGATTTAGATCCTTGACACACTGCAATTGATTTAACAATAAATATTGTCCATCCTAGTTTTGGGTTACTATAAGATGAAAGCAAAAATGTATATACTGATCTACTGGTTTTCTTTTAAAAAACATTCATCTGATGCTGAAGGCTAATTCTGTAAAGCTGAAACTTAAATCCCAGCAGAAACAGGTTCCCAGATATTAAAAACAAACAAACAAACAAACAAAAAAAAAATCATAAAAGTATGTATAATGAAATCTTTAGGCATGTGACAAACTTTGTTTTATATATTATATGATTTCAGAACATCTGTCACACACACTCACAAACTTTCCTTAGAAGGAGAAGCAGAAGTTTAGATGATGATAAAGTTATGTTCTTACCACATTAGACGGTTCCAATTTCTTCCTTCTAGCAAGGTCAGTGATATTATTGCCATTGTAGTTGATGCTCTCCATACAGCCTTTGAAATTTTTTTCTGCTGTTAGAATTTGGCTTCCCAGAAAAAGGCATGCCTCCAAAGGTTATCTTTGAATGTATCAGAAAATGGAAGACAGTTACTGGAGGACAAGGGCTTAGAATTTTTGCTTACTAGAAAAAGAAAGTATCAAACAAGTACTGGAAAAGTAGGAAAAGGTTAAGTTTCAAGGACATTTCCATCAGAAAGAATGGAAATGAAGAAAGAACGGAGCCCCCAGGCTGGTTGTTGAGTGAGAATTACTGCTTACCCAGCATCCGTTTGCTTCATCAAATGTCCCCCATCTGCTCACAGAAACCTCTCTAAGATGCTTTTCTGAAGAATATTTGGCAGCATATTTCCCAGGGCTGATGCCTAGAGGAGAGGGTTACATGGAGACTTGCTGTCTATCTTGATGGCAAACCCCTCCTAAGTAGGAATCCAGAGCTGGTGACTCACTTTGTAGTCTTGTATAGGCCTGGGGCAAGACAACATTATGGCAGTGGGGAGATATTCATGGTCAGGCTGGACAGGCCTCTGAGGTCTCTGACCTCTGTGGGTGTCCCTGTTCATTACTGGGGAACTGGACTCAATGGTCTGTAAGAGTCCCTTCCAACTCAAAAAAAAATTCTATGATTCTATGATTCTATGAATATTCCTGGTTTTATTACAAGTACAAATACTGATAAAGCCTACATTCAAATTGTTTATTCCTTGCTTTTGGAGAAGCTAAAACACTAGCACTAAGAGTTTTAATCAACGTAGATAATAGCTTGTCAGTTGTTATGCACAGTGGTACGTGCACCCAGTTTGAAATTTCAGTGCCATTAATGTTTTTAATTTTTTAAGTGATATGACACAGTACATGCAATCAACAATAATGAACATACCATGGTTCAGGACCCCTGATCTCTCAGCTAGTAATTTAAAATATTTTCACGTGTAGAGACAAGACAAGTATTATGTCCTAAATGGAGTCTAGGTCCCCAGCACTATTTCTCTCTCTATTTGATCCCTAAAAACAACTGTTTTCTTGCCAAAGATTTTGCATCGTTAAATCTCCTTTCTGAAACAATGAATATTGTGTAGTTGCAGGCCACTTTTTCAAACCTGTGGACATTCCCTTTGCTTCTACTTCTTTAAGCAACCTGCAGTTGCAATACACTTTTGCAGTACAGTCTTGAACCTCTTTATTCCTTGTTTTTCAGTCACCATGGGCTGTGTCTGTGCTGTCTTTGTAACCAGGACCAGGGAATGACCTCTTTTCTCCCAGTCAGTTTTCTCAACACATCTACTGGTGTGGATGAAGCAAGCAAAGGCAACAAGAAAAGCAAATACAATTATACTAGCAAGCAGGAGTATCATTTATTATAGATGATAATCACATGTTGGTTTGTCACTAGGTGTGTTTAATCAACAACTTTCTTTTTGAAATAAGAGTGAAGATAAAAGAAAAGTTCAAATAGGATTCCTACATGTCTCGTTTTCATTAAAGATTAGATCTGCTACAACACGATGAACTGAGGATAATATAATGTAACGTCCAAACACTTTTTTTCAAGTAATGTTAACACTGAATGAAAGGTATACAGGCTTCAATGAAATTAGGCAGTTGAGGCCTAGTTGAATGCTATTTGTTGTTGAATGGTATTTGTGACAGTGTTGAAAGAAATGGCTGATGTTATTGTAAAGTTACTGTCTGTCATCTATGAAAAACGGTGTTCTGCACAGGTCTGTGAGTGTTAGAAATGGGCTTTCTTGAAGAGCTGTCTTTATGGAAAAGGAGGCATTGCTTGCAAACTGGTAAATTGGGGAAAAAAAAAAAAAAAGTAACATTTCTGATTTCCAATTTAGTTATTAGAAAATCCCCATCATCTCTCTTTATATTATATGAATACTCCATGGTGTCCTTGGGATGACAAGATGCCTGTACTGCTATTTAGATATGCACAAATACAACAAATCCATGGGCAGATCTTTCCCCTACTGCATTTTTTTAATGTATTTCTTTATTGCTAAACTAAAAGGAAAATAATAGTAGAAAAAATTCAATCACCTTAATCAGCACATGCAAGTCTTAAAAATCTTTTTCTTGCTCTGTAATACTGAAAAGACCTGATGGGAAATGTTACCTTCCAAATTTTGCTCTGTGTATATGCATTTCCTATTTAAACCCTCACTCAGCAAGAGAAGGAAAAACACTTCTCAGTTTCAGTGTAAGTGCCCCATGGAATTTTCTACAGGAAAAATATCACTTTAGATCTGTCAGACAATAACATTTTATTACCTCAAGGATGTTATCTGAACCTGAGGTCTAATATCTAAATGAACTGCAGTTCAGATTATTTGAGATTTAGCAGAAAGACAGAGGGATGGAAAGTTTCATAGAAAGATTCTATGGGGAGAAGTCTCATTCATTTATTGTGGATGAAAAGGTATTCATATACCAAGTTTTAATAACTGTATGGTTAACAGGAGGAACAGTAGACAGCTTTGAGCAGTAGCTGACATACAGAACAGGAGAGTTGGAAGAGTAATATTTCCAAGAAGATTAATTTAATTTAAAGGCAGAATGTTTTTTGGCTATTGGAAAGTTCTCTGTTGTGTTGAGCAAAAGGATAGATATACTGGCTGAAAATAAACCTGTAAAAGTGAGGTAATGCATTTACTAAAACAACAATAATTGCTATATCAGGATGGATCATATATTAAAGGCAATAAAACTCTGATTAATAGCTGTCAGGTTATTTCTTTATTTTCTCAAATATTTATTTGAGCGCAACATACTATAAATACTTTAAAGAAAATGTTTATCTTATATTTGTACATGATTGCACTCAGTAATACATGGAAGAGCAGCCACTGAAGTGGGAGGATCATAAGCCCAATGTATGTGAAGAGAGAGAGCAATAAATTTGATTCTTCTCAGCATTTTTCTGTTACAGGTTTTGAGAAACTTGTTAGATTTTAGTACCTGCAAATGTAAATGAAACCAACATAAAATACCATACATAACCTTATTACTTTAAATAACATAGAAAATATGGATTGGAAGACTCGTGTGCATGTTCTTTTTTTCTGTCTTAGACCTGAATAAAGCTGTAAAGAAGAAATTAATGCTCTAGTAAGTCACTGTCAACTCTTGCAAGTCCATTTGGGAGAAAATTTGACACTCCATTTTTTTTTTCTTGTTGTCCTTCTATCTCCTACTCTCCTTTCTGTGTATGTTTATTATTTGCCTCATTTCTGTGAAAACAAATCAGGCTCCATTAATAAAAGCAAAAACTGTTTAAGGCCATCCATCTTACTCTTTCTCCTCAAAGGTTTGCTGCCACTTGTTCTATCACAGAGGACTGCAAAACTTTTTTGCTCCACATTGTTACCCTCTAAAGATAAAATGAATAAATTGCTGAAGAAGATGTTGAAAGACTCTTAATGGTGCATTTATGATCATAACATACGTATTTGTGAGACCTAAGGATTTTTATTCATTCTATTTTTGTTCAATGTAAAATCAAGATTAACTTCTTAGATTTTCTGGACATCCTCGTTGTATAAATTTAATTTTTTACTCCTTTTCCTTGTACAACTTCTGAAATCTGACAGTAAGAACATTTTTATTTTTGTCTCAAACCTCTTTTTTATTCTTTGTCCATCTATTTTTTTTTTCCCCCTATGATGCTTCTTATAACTTTACCAATTACTTTGTGTTCCATTTCATTACGTTATTTATTTTTGCTTTTTCTTTAGGGCAGGATATGTCTACTGCTATGCATCTGCACAGTTCCTACAATGGAGCTTTGATCCTGGTTGGATTGCTTAAGTGCCATTAACATAAACGTGGTTAACAAAAATAGTAGTTTCAGCTTAGTATTTTTCATGCTAAATCAGGTTCAAAACTAGAAGAATAAAAGTTTTTTTGTAAGAAACATAAACATCCATGTTGATTTCATAAGTGAAACTGATTCTGTTTTTGAAGAGCGGAAGAAATTTAAATAATTCATCTGAAAGCAAAGTTCACTTCTGTTTCTATATTCTCAGAAGTGAATCATCAGATTAAACTAGCATGCCACAGTTTAGTGGTAAACCTCTAACACTACCAAATCTACATATGTAGATTTTGCTTTAATGTCACAGGCAACAGAATGTAATCAACTAACAAACAAAACAAGCAAACAGAAAATTCACATCCAAATAAACCAGAAAGAGGAGTTTATAGACACTCTACAGAACTGTTAGCTGTGCTATGCTTTTCAAAAGCTGGAATTTGTCCTACAGACATCTCAGAAGTTGCACATCTGTCCAAGAAGAATCATTGCACTTTATTTCTACTGTACATGTTTATCTTATATCTTATTCTTCATTACTGTTATGTACTATGCAAAATACATAAAGAAAAAAAGCGGTAATCAAACTATACATACTGTGAGCAGGGCTTTGTGAAGGCTGCAGTACTGTACAGAAGAAAGCCTTGAACAGATCTATCTCAAATTCAGGGTAATAATACATTTATTTCCTACCCACATTGCTCATGTAATCCACCAACTATTTTAGGAACGCCTAGATTCTTAAAAATACAGAAATTAAAGTGATTTCCTGATCAACCCTTACAGAAAGACACAAGTTTAAACATGAAAGCAACTATGAATGCTTTGGAGAGAAAAAAATAGAATGTAATGTTAATAATCCCTGTAATGTTAATAAGCTAAATAACAGTTTCAAAGTTTAGTATCTTGATGCTTTACGGAGCTCCCATAAAATGGCTCTGAGCCTTCCCTTTCTAATGATTTTGCACACCCACGCAACTTGCTCTGTGGGGATGGAAGATAACAGGATTTAGATCCTTGACACACTGCAATTGATTTAACAATAAATATTGTCCATCCTAGTTTTGGGTTACTATAAGATGAAAGCAAAAATGTATATACTGATCTACTGGTTTTCTTTTAAAAAACATTCATCTGATGCTGAAGGCTAATTCTGTAAAGCTGAAACTTAAATCCCAGCAGAAACAGGTTCCCAGATATTAAAAACAAACAAACAAACAAAAAAAAAAAAATCATAAAAGTATGTATAATGAAATCTTTAGGCATGTGACAAACTTTGTTTTATATATTATATGATTTCAGAACATCTGTCACACACACTCACAAACTTTCCTTAGAAGGAGAAGCAGAAGTTTAGATGATGATAAAGTTATGTTCTTACCACATTAGACGGTTCCAATTTCTTCCTTCTAGCAAGGTCAGTGATATTATTGCCATTGTAGTTGATGCTCTCCATACAGCCTTTGAAATTTTTTTCTGCTGTTAGAATTTGGCTTCCCAGAAAAAGGCATGCCTCCAAAGGTTATCTTTGAATGTATCAGAAAATGGAAGACAGTTACTGGAGGACAAGGGCTTAGAATTTTTGCTTACTAGAAAAAGAAAGTATCAAACAAGTACTGGAAAAGTAGGAAAAGGTTAAGTTTCAAGGACATTTCCATCAGAAAGAATGGAAATGAAGAAAGAACGGAGCCCCCAGGCTGGTTGTTGAGTGAGAATTACTGCTTACCCAGCATCCGTTTGCTTCATCAAATGTCCCCCATCTGCTCACAGAAACCTCTCTAAGATGCTTTTCTGAAGAATATTTGGCAGCATATTTCCCAGGGCTGATGCCTAGAGGAGAGGGTTACATGGAGACTTGCTGTCTATCTTGATGGCAAACCCCTCCTAAGTAGGAATCCAGAGCTGGTGACTCACTTTGTAGTCTTGTATAGGCCTGGGGCAAGACAACATTATGGCAGTGGGGAGATATTCATGGTCAGGCTGGACAGGCCTCTGAGGTCTCTGACCTCTGTGGGTGTCCCTGTTCATTACTGGGGAACTGGACTCAATGGTCTGTAAGAGTCCCTTCCAACTCAAAAAAAAATTCTATGATTCTATGATTCTATGAATATTCCTGGTTTTATTACAAGTACAAATACTGATAAAGCCTACATTCAAATTGTTTATTCCTTGCTTTTGGAGAAGCTAAAACACTAGCACTAAGAGTTTTAATCAACGTAGATAATAGCTTGTCAGTTGTTATGCACAGTGGTACGTGCACCCAGTTTGAAATTTCAGTGCCATTAATGTTTTTAATTTTTTAAGTGATATGACACAGTACATGCAATCAACAATAATGAACATACCATGGTTCAGGACCCCTGATCTCTCAGCTAGTAATTTAAAATATTTTCACGTGTAGAGACAAGACAAGTATTATGTCCTAAATGGAGTCTAGGTCCCCAGCACTATTTCTCTCTCTATTTGATCCCTAAAAACAACTGTTTTCTTGCCAAAGATTTTGCATCGTTAAATCTCCTTTCTGAAACAATGAATATTGTGTAGTTGCAGGCCACTTTTTCAAACCTGTGGACATTCCCTTTGCTTCTACTTCTTTAAGCAACCTGCAGTTGCAATACACTTTTGCAGTACAGTCTTGAACCTCTTTATTCCTTGTTTTTCAGTCACCATGGGCTGTGTCTGTGCTGTCTTTGTAACCAGGACCAGGGAATGACCTCTTTTCTCCCAGTCAGTTTTCTCAACACATCTACTGGTGTGGATGAAGCAAGCAAAGGCAACAAGAAAAGCAAATACAATTATACTAGCAAGCAGGAGTATCATTTATTATAGATGATAATCACATGTTGGTTTGTCACTAGGTGTGTTTAATCAACAACTTTCTTTTTGAAATAAGAGTGAAGATAAAAGAAAAGTTCAAATAGGATTCCTACATGTCTCGTTTTCATCAAAGATTAGATCTGCTACAACACGATGAACTGAGGATAATATAATGTAACGTCCAAACACTTTTTTTCAAGTAATGTTAACACTGAATGAAAGGTATACAGGCTTCAATGAAATTAGGCAGTTGAGGCCTAGTTGAATGCTATTTGTTGTTGAATGGTATTTGTGACAGTGTTGAAAGAAATGGCTGATGTTATTGTAAAGTTACTGTCTGTCATCTATGAAAAACGGTGTTCTGCACAGGTCTGTGAGTGTTAGAAATGGGCTTTCTTGAAGAGCTGTCTTTATGGAAAAGGAGGCATTGCTTGCAAACTGGTAAATTGGGGAAAAAAAAAAAAAAGTAACATTTCTGATTTCCAATTTAGTTATTAGAAAATCCCCATCATCTCTCTTTATATTATATGAATACTCCATGGTGTCCTTGGGATGACAAGATGCCTGTACTGCTATTTAGATATGCACAAATACAACAAATCCATGGGCAGATCTTTCCCCTACTGCATTTTTTTAATGTATTTCTTTATTGCTAAACTAAAAGGAAAATAATAGTAGAAAAAATTCAATCACCTTAATCAGCACATGCAAGTCTTAAAAATCTTTTTCTTGCTCTGTAATACTGAAAAGACCTGATGGGAAATGTTACCTTCCAAATTTTGCTCTGTGTATATGCATTTCCTATTTAAACCCTCACTCAGCAAGAGAAGGAAAAACACTTCTCAGTTTCAGTGTAAGTGCCCCATGGAATTTTCTACAGGAAAAATATCACTTTAGATCTGTCAGACAATAACATTTTATTACCTCAAGGATGTTATCTGAACCTGAGGTCTAATATCTAAATGAACTGCAGTTCAGATTATTTGAGATTTAGCAGAAAGACAGAGGGATGGAAAGTTTCATAGAAAGATTCTATGGGGAGAAGTCTCATTCATTTATTGTGGATAAATATGATGAAAAGGTATTCATATACCAAGTTTTAATAACTGTATGGTTAACAGGAGGAACAGTAGACAGCTTTGAGCAGTAGCTGACATACAGAACAGGAGAGTTGGAAGAGTAATATTTCCAAGAAGATTAATTTAATTTAAAGGCAGAATGTTTTTTGGCTATTGGAAAGTTCTCTGTTGTGTTGAGCAAAAGGATAGATATACTGGCTGAAAATAAACCTGTAAAAGTGAGGTAATGCATTTACTAAAACAACAATAATTGCTATATCAGGATGGATCATATATTAAAGGCAATAAAACTCTGATTAATAGCTGTCAGGTTATTTCTTTATTTTCTCAAATATTTATTTGAGCGCAACATACTATAAATACTTTAAAGAAAATGTTTATCTTATATTTGTACATGATTGCACTCAGTAATACATGGAAGAGCAGCCACTGAAGTGGGAGGATCATAAGCCCAATGTATGTGAAGAGAGAGAGCAATAAATTTGATTCTTCTCAGCATTTTTCTGTTACAGGTTTTGAGAAACTTGTTAGATTTTAGTACCTGCAAATGTAAATGAAACCAACATAAAATACCATACATAACCTTATTACTTTAAATAACATAGAAAATATGGATTGGAAGACTCGTGTGCATGTTCTTTTTTTCTGTCTTAGACCTGAATAAAGCTGTAAAGAAGAAATTAATGCTCTAGTAAGTCACTGTCAACTCTTGCAAGTCCATTTGGGAGAAAATTTGACACTCCATTTTTTTTTTCTTGTTGTCCTTCTATCTCCTACTCTCCTTTCTGTGTATGTTTATTATTTGCCTCATTTCTGTGAAAACAAATCAGGCTCCATTAATAAAAGCAAAAACTGTTTAAGGCCATCCATCTTACTCTTTCTCCTCAAAGGTTTG
Source organism: Phasianus colchicus (assembly GCF_987193195.1). Lineage (NCBI taxonomy): Eukaryota > Metazoa > Chordata > Aves > Galliformes > Phasianidae > Phasianus > Phasianus colchicus. The sequence goes on from NW_028325225.1 coordinate 37,224, forward strand.
CTGCCACTTGTTCTATCACAGAGGACTGCAAAACTTTTTTGCTCCACATTGTTACCCTCTAAAGATAAAATGAATAAATTGCTGAAGAAGATGTTGAAAGACTCTTAATGGTGCATTTATGATCATAACATACGTATTTGTGAGACCTAAGGATTTTTATTCATTCTATTTTTGTTCAATGTAAAATCAAGATTAACTTCTTAGATTTTCTGGACATCCTCGTTGTATAAATTTAATTTTTTACTCCTTTTCCTTGTACAACTTCTGAAATCTGACAGTAAGAACATTTTTATTTTTGTCTCAAACCTCTTTTTTATTCTTTGTCCATCTATTTTTTTTTTCCCCCTATGATGCTTCTTATAACTTTACCAATTACTTTGTGTTCCATTTCATTACGTTATTTATTTTTGCTTTTTCTTTAGGGCAGGATATGTCTACTGCTATGCATCTGCACAGTTCCTACAATGGAGCTTTGATCCTGGTTGGATTGCTTAAGTGCCATTAACATAAACGTGGTTAACAAAAATAGTAGTTTCAGCTTAGTATTTTTCATGCTAAATCAGGTTCAAAACTAGAAGAATAAAAGTTTTTTTGTAAGAAACATAAACATCCATGTTGATTTCATAAGTGAAACTGATTCTGTTTTTGAAGAGCGGAAGAAATTTAAATAATTCATCTGAAAGCAAAGTTCACTTCTGTTTCTATATTCTCAGAAGTGAATCATCAGATTAAACTAGCATGCCACAGTTTAGTGGTAAACCTCTAACACTACCAAATCTACATATGTAGATTTTGCTTTAATGTCACAGGCAACAGAATGTAATCAACTAACAAACAAAACAAGCAAACAGAAAATTCACATCCAAATAAACCAGAAAGAGGAGTTTATAGACACTCTACAGAACTGTTAGCTGTGCTATGCTTTTCAAAAGCTGGAATTTGTCCTACAGACATCTCAGAAGTTGCACATCTGTCCAAGAAGAATCATTGCACTTTATTTCTACTGTACATGTTTATCTTATATCTTATTCTTCATTACTGTTATGTACTATGCAAAATACATAAAGAAAAAAAGCGGTAATCAAACTATACATACTGTGAGCAGGGCTTTGTGAAGGCTGCAGTACTGTACAGAAGAAAGCCTTGAACAGATCTATCTCAAATTCAGGGTAATAATACATTTATTTCCTACCCACATTGCTCATGTAATCCACCAACTATTTTAGGAACGCCTAGATTCTTAAAAATACAGAAATTAAAGTGATTTCCTGATCAACCCTTACAGAAAGACACAAGTTTAAACATGAAAGCAACTATGAATGCTTTGGAGAGAAAAAAATAGAATGTAATGTTAATAATCCCTGTAATGTTAATAAGCTAACACCATGGGAGTGCTACAGATATCTAGGGGATATATGTATATAAGCTGCTCATTCAGTTTACGTGTTTGTCTTTTTCTTGGATGAGAAATAGTTGCTGTTTATTATTTCCTTAAATGCAACACAAGCATTTACTCATAATATCCAATCTGAGAACACCGTTCTTGTACCTGCTTATGAAAATCATAGATACAGAAATCAAAAGAAACTGTTTCAATCTGCTTGCATTTAAGGAAATAGGAAGTCTCTTTCCACCCTTGCGCATATTTAAGACTGTTTTCTGACAAACTGCTAGCTAAAGGCTTCAGTCTTTCTTTTTGTGCTTACTCCCTCAATGGAATAGCTGAGCTTTTGTAACTGTCCCTACTTTGAAGTTTTCTAGTGGATCCAGGTTGGTTTAAGTATCCTCTATTCCTCACTTCTGTCTTTTCTACCATTTTCTTCAAAAAGGAGCATGTGAAGAACATAAATTTCTATTCTGTTAAGAGTCTTCTCCTGCAGTTAGCTGGTTAGTAAATAATACTTTGCTCACTCACCTCACTCAACCTGCTGGCCACATTCTTTTTAATGCATCCCAGGATACCATTGGCCTTCTTGACCACAAGGCCACATTGCTGGTTTGTGGTCACCCTGCTGTCTACAGGGACACCCAGGCCCTGTTTGTAAGAGAATGTGATTGACTTCACTTCTTCCAGCAAAAAAAGAGAAGCAGGTCTAAGACATCTGTTTATCTCCAATTTAAACAACTTAATTTAGGTAGAATTATGTGTTTTACAGCTATTCACGTTGCTGCGAAAAGAAGCGCGGCTATACAAATAAGAAATCGCGCGGCTCTGCCCTCGCAACTCCCCCCGCCCCGCGCACGGAGGCGGCCCCCAGCCGCAGCCCCCAGCCGCAGCCCCCAGCCGCTCCCCCCCTCGCGCAGCGCCACTCCGAGGTGCCGCCTGCCGCAGCGACGGCGGCGGGGAGCCCTCGCGCCCAGAGGCGGCCTTCCCGGGGTCTGCCCTCTCCGCCCCCCTCCCACCTACCTGAGGGCAGCCGGCATCCGTCCGCGCAGCGGCGCACAGCCGGTGGCACCGCGCGCACAGCCTGCCTGCCTGCCTGCCTGCCGCCCTCCCTCGGACGAGGGTCCCCTTAGACGAAAGCACAGCCCCAGCCCGGCCGCTACCGCGAGGGACCGCGCCCGCGGCCGGAGCCCGGGGGCCGCGAGGAGGGAGGGCTGAGCGCCCGGTGACAGGTGAGGACGGCCCCCGCGCCGCTCCCTACCTCGCGCCGCTCTCCTCGCAGCCGGCGGCTCGCTTACCCTCGACCGCCGCCGCCCCCTCGCTCCGTTCCCCCGCCCTAACGCGGAGTTCAACGCGACCCCGCTAGCCGCGAGGCCCCGCCCCCCGCCCCGCACTGACGGCTCTCTCCGCCAATAGCGAAGAAGACGGCCGTCCTCGAGCTCCGCCCTCACCTCCTTCGACCAATAGGAGCTATCCGTGGTGCTGCCCCTCCGCCTTCCCGGCAGGCTCGGTTGGCTCGCAGCTGCCGAGCAACGGGCGCGGGGCTGCGGGTGGGGCCGCTGAGGGCGGTGGCCGGGCCCCCGCTGCGGGCCGGGGTTGGTGCCGCGGGATTGTGCCCGGGGCTTCTCGTTCGGGAGCTTTCGCCTCATAGATGGACGTTTTTTGTTCCCCTCCCCTTTTTCCCTCTTGGCTCAGCCATCAGGAGGATGGAAATATCTCCCGCACTCTCAAAGCTGTAATCTCGGCTTGCAGAAATGATAACTGGTATGTGAAGATGTTTCTAATTTTTTTGTTTCTTCACTTGTTTGTGAACCTAGGGTAGGGAGAAAGAACTGAAGTAACCTGCAGTGAGATTCTATCACTTTTGTAACTCCTTAAGCATAGTCAAGAATGTATGTTTGTGAACTACTTTATTAAGATAGTCCTGGTGGAGTATACTTTATATCACTGGGAGTCCAGGATTTTCTGAACAGTTCTTAAATCAGAGTCTATTACTTACAGGGCCTGCCTTACAGCATAAGATCACATGGCAGTGCCTTCTGCTTTCAGTATTTTACCAGTGCTGTGGTACAACTGGGTCTGGTTAATACCTGTTCAGATACAAGACAGAGTAAGGAAAATGTGTTTATTATTTCAGATCAGCCCTTTTGTACAAGCTTGTTATTATCTTCAAGAGAACAGATTGATGCTTTTGTTTTCTGTAGCAGAAACGTTACGTATAGAAGAAAACAGCACTTCCAAAGAGCATTGCTTTTCTGAGGACTCTATGGATTCTGCACTTAATTCAGTAAATCTGTCAAGCCCAGCCCGTCAAAATTCCACTGAATATCGTACTTCGGGGAGTGCAGCATATTACAGGAATTCCTTTCAGCCAGTGACTGCTACCTCAAATTCAGCCCCGATCCTGCGCCGGCTGTCATTGAGCTCTGCTGGGAACAGCAGTTACTATGAAGTCAGTAGGAATCGAATACAGAGGAGGATTGAAGGTATGCCTGAACTTTCCAAAGTATGTAACAGCTTTTATGAACATGCAAAGTCCGTGAGTTATGAACAAAACAAAAGCATCAATCTGTTCAAAACGATGTTCAAAACGATGGGCTTTGTAGCTTTGTTATTTAATTCCTTGCTATGTTCTCTTGAAGATAATAACAAGCTCCAAGCCTGTTAACAAGTCTCCTGTGAGACAAGACTTACTGAAGAATAGTCATTCTCAAGTAATCACTGGTCCTTTACTACATTAAAAAATTTCCAGTAAAATGTCTAATAGACAAGTTTGAGACAGTCTTCCATAAATCATCTCAGCTGTATATGTTAAATATTATGAGCAGGATGTGGACATAAGGTTTGATTTTTTTTTTTCATTGTCTGATATTAGCATTAACACATATGCAATCTCAGTCAAGCATTTTCATTATCTTTCTTAATGGTTATCTTCTGAGAATTTGTTTAGGAGTGCATTATGTTTCTATTTTTTATAAATATAAAAAGAATTTTTTAACATAAAAAAGCCTCTCATGTTAACTAGCAAATGTTTAATTTGTTCTACACAGTAGAGGGAGTCTCTAACTTCATATGCAAGAGGACAATTATCATCTGTAGATCTCCATATGTTCGGAGACAATAGCCATCACAAAAAACTGAAGAGACTACATGCAGAGCTGCAGAAGGCTGTAAATCCTAGACTCACATGCACACTAACACAATACAGTCTGATCACAATGCTGCAACTACGAGTCGTTAAACATCAGTGGGAACACCACTCCATTCTCTCATCATTGTATGTTCTCAGCTCCACTTGCACTAGGCCAACATCTAGCCTGAGGAAGAAGTTGGAAGCCTGATGCAAAAATCTGCATGAAACAAATGCTGCTTTGGCAAGAGAGTTAAGAGCTGGAAAATATAGCTAACAGGTTCACAGAAGTGTAAACTCCACATTACCATCTTGAAAATTACTCTATGAAAGTTATAAAACATATGCTAGTGGAGCAGCATATTCTTGGGGGTAACTGGTACAATCTGTGAAACAAGTTCCTAGAATATGGTCTTTATTACTCTTCTTATATGACAACTTCCAATAATTTCTTGGGAAAATTCCAGAATTAAATAAAGGAAGAGTATTTTCCACAAACAAACAAACAACAGCAACAAAAAACACACAGAGAGCTTTTTAAGCACGTTTAACTTGTTCTATTAGCAATTACGTTCTCTCTCCTGAAGTCTGTATAAAACTGGAGTTTAGTGAAGAACTTGAGGTGTATTTCACAGTTATGATCTTCAGGCAACATTATCCCAAAGTGGAACAAAGACACCCAGAGAACCGGTTCCCTACTTAGTGAATTCAGTAAAGCAAGACATGCAATCCACCATAACATCTTCTATTAAACACAACACTTGTGGCAAAAAGAAGCTTTTAAGTCCACAAGCCCTTCTCTTTCAAGTACACAATCCTCAAGACAATAATGATAAACTTTCTAGTTTGATCTGTATCAAAAAAGCAAAGCAGTGGCTACTGAGGTTTTTGGAGAAAGCAAACTTTTATTTGTCGGCTTGAAGTAGCTGCAGCAACTTGCTAAAAGGAAAGCAATAGCCAGCTTTCTCACAGATACATCACCTTCCCCCCCCCACATCAGACCTCTTCTCCCAGAAATACCAGGACTCTGCTGAATATTTCCCATTTCCTCCGGAACATACAGCATTACACTCCGCAAGAGGACAGTTTCTTTCAGAAATGTGGCATTTTATCACAGATACACCATTTTTATGCCCAGTAGAGCTCCTTTTCTCCCAGAAATAGCACTGCTCTTAGGAAGAGCTCCCATTTTCTAACCAAAATGCTGCTTTACACTCCTCAAGATCACACTTACCCCCATCAAGATGGCAGTGTCACAGAAATACCAGCTTCTGCCCCCAAAATGGGACTTTGGCTCTCCAAAACAAGACATTTTCTCCCAGAAATACCAGGACTCTTAGAAATACCTCACGTTTCATCTCAAGAATACTGCTTTCCACTCCTCAAGATCACACTGACTCCCATCACAATGGCCTTTTCTCCCACATACACCAGCTTTCTCCCAAATACACGACATTTTCTCCCACATACACCCGTTTTCTCCCAAAGATGGGACATATTCTCCCAGAAATGCCAGCTTATTCTTTAAAAAACGGCCTTTTTTCCCCAAAATACCAGCTTTCTCACAAACACCTGTCATTTTCCAACCAAGTCTGCTACTATCTCCCAGAAACAGCCGGTTTCCGAGAAATACCTGACGTTTGCTCTCCCAAATGCTACTTGACACTCCTCCAGAGGACATTGTCTCCCCTATTTACCACGTTGTCTCCCCAAGAGACCACTTGGCACACCAAAAAGACCACCGTTGCTCTCCAGTACAAGTTCTTCTTTCCCACCGGTTCCCACTTTTCTCCCCCAGCTATGTCATTTCCTCCCAGAAATGCCACTTTTCCCTTGGAAATTTCACCTTCTCTTCCAAAAAGAGGAGATTTGCTCCCAGAAATACCCCTTCTCTTACAACTGCCACACGCTTTCTCCCCAAAAAGCCTCCATGACAATGCCAAATGGGACACTTGCAGCCAAGAAGAGGACACCTTCTCTCAGAAAGACCACTTTTCTCCCCAAGAGAGGAGATTTTCTCCCAATTGGATGACATTTGCTGTAAGAAAGACCCGTTTTCTTCCCTCAAGAGGACATTGTCTTTCCCACTGAGGACATTTTCTCCCAGAAGTGCCGCTACTCTGTGAAACACCTCCATTTCCTCCCAAATCTACTCCATGACACGCCTCAGGATGACACTTACTCCCCGATTTGGGGCATTTTCTCCCAGAAATACCACTTCTCTCCCAAAGGGATGGCCTTTTCCCTCTCTAGCATCTGTTTCCTCACCAATACCTGGCATTTTCTCCCAGAAACACCAGCTTTCTCACAGATACATCACCTTCCCCCCCCCACATCAGACCTCTTCTCCCAGAAATACCAGGACTCTGCTGAATATTTCCCATTTCCTCCGGAACATACAGCATTACACTCCGCAAGAGGACAGTTTCTTTCAGAAATGTGCCATTTTATCACAGATACACCATTTTTATGCCCAGTAGAGCTCCTTTTCTCCCAGAAATAGCACTGCTCTTAGGAAGAGCTCCCATTTTCTAACCAAAATGCTGCTTTACACTCCTCAAGATCACACTTACCCCCATCAAGATGGCAGTGTCACAGAAATACCAGCTTCTGCCCCCAAAATGGGACTTTGGCTCTCCAAAACAAGACATTTTCTCCCAGAAATACCAGGACTCTTAGAAATACCTCACGTTTCATCTCAAGAATACTGCTTTCCACTCCTCAAGATCACACTGACTCCCATCACAATGGCCTTTTCTCCCACATACACCAGCTTTCTCCCAAATACACGACATTTTCTCCCACATACACCCGTTTTCTCCCAAAGATGGGACATATTCTCCCAGAAATGCCAGCTTATTCTTTAAAAAACGGCCTTTTTTCCCCAAAATACCAGCTTTCTCACAAACACCTGTCATTTTCCAACCAAGTCTGCTACTATCTCCCAGAAACAGCCGGTTTCCGAGAAATACCTGACGTTTGCTCTCCCAAATACTACTTGACACTCCTCCCGAGGACATTGTCTCCCCTATTTACCACGTTGTCTCCCCAAGAGACCACTTGGCACACCAAAAAGACCACCGTTGCTCTCCAGTACAAGATCTTCTTTCCCACCGGTTCCCACTTTTCTCCCCCAGCTATGTCATTTCCTCCCAGAAATGCCACTTTTCCCTTGGAAATTTCACCTTCTCTTCCAAAAAGAGGAGATTTGCTCCCAGAAATACCCCTTCTCTTACAACTGCCACACGCTTTCTCCCCAAAAAGCCTCCATGACAATGCCAAATGGGACACTTGCAGCCAAGAAGAGGACACCTTCTCTCAGAAAGACCACTTTTCTCCCCAAGAGAGGAGATTTTCTCCCAATTGGATGACATTTGCTGTAAGAAAGACCCGTTTTCTTCCCTCAAGAGGACATTGTCTTTCCCACTGAGGACATTTTCTCCCAGAAGTGCCGCTACTCTGTGAAACACCTCCATTTCCTCCCAAATCTACTCCATGACACGCCTCAGGATGACACTTACTCCCCGATTTGGGGCATTTTCTCCCAGAAATACCACTTCTCTCCCAAAGGGATGGCCTTTTCCCTCTCTAGCATCTGTTTCCTCACCAATACCTGGCATTTTCTCCCAGAAACACCAGCTTTCTCACAGATACATCACCTTCCCCCCCCCACATCAGACCTCTTCTCCCAGAAATACCAGGACTCTGCTGAATATTTCCCATTTCCTCCGGAACATACAGCATTACACTCCGCAAGAGGACAGTTTCTTTCAGAAATGTGCCATTTTATCACAGATACACCATTTTTATGCCCAGTAGAGCTCCTTTTCTCCCAGAAATAGCACTGCTCTTAGGAAGAGCTCCCATTTTCTAACCAAAATGCTGCTTTACACTCCTCAAGATCACACTTACCCCCATCAAGATGGCAGTGTCACAGAAATACCAGCTTCTGCCCCCAAAATGGGACTTTGGCTCTCCAAAACAAGACATTTTCTCCCAGAAATACCAGGACTCTTAGAAATACCTCACGTTTCATCTCAAGAATACTGCTTTCCACTCCTCAAGATCACACTGACTCCCATCACAATGGCCTTTTCTCCCACATACACCAGCTTTCTCCCAAATACACGACATTTTCTCCCACATACACCCGTTTTCTCCCAAAGATGGGACATATTCTCCCAGAAATGCCAGCTTATTCTTTAAAAAACGGCCTTTTTTCCCCAAAATACCAGCTTTCTCACAAACACCTGTCATTTTCCAACCAAGTCTGCTACTATCTCCCAGAAACAGCCGGTTTCCGAGAAATACCTGACGTTTGCTCTCCCAAATACTACTTGACACTCCTCCCGAGGACATTGTCTCCCCTATTTACCACGTTGTCTCCCCAAGAGACCACTTGGCACACCAAAAAGACCACCGTTGCTCTCCAGTACAAGATCTTCTTTCCCACCGGTTCCCACTTTTCTCCCCCAGCTATGTCATTTCCTCCCAGAAATGCCACTTTTCCCTTGGAAATTTCACCTTCTCTTCCAAAAAGAGGAGATTTGCTCCCAGAAATACCCCTTCTCTTACAACTGCCACACGCTTTCTCCCCAAAAAGCCTCCATGACAATGCCAAATGGGACACTTGCAGCCAAGAAGAGGACACCTTCTCTCAGAAAGACCACTTTTCTCCCCAAGAGAGGAGATTTTCTCCCAATTGGATGACATTTGCTGTAAGAAAGACCCGTTTTCTTCCCTCAAGAGGACATTGTCTTTCCCACTGAGGACATTTTCTCCCAGAAGTGCCGCTACTCTGTGAAACACCTCCATTTCCTCCCAAATCTACTCCATGACACGCCTCAGGATGACACTTACTCCCCGATTTGGGGCATTTTCTCCCAGAAATACCACTTCTCTCCCAAAGGGATGGCCTTTTCCCTCTCTAGCATCTGTTTCCTCACCAATACCTGGCATTTTCTCCCAGAAACACCAGCTTTCTCACAGATACATCACCTTCCCCCCCCCCACATCAGACCTCTTCTCCCAGAAATACCAGGACTCTGCTGAATATTTCCCATTTCCTCCGGAACATACAGCATTACACTCCGCAAGAGGACAGTTTCTTTCAGAAATGTGCCATTTTATCACAGATACACCATTTTTATGCCCAGTAGAGCTCCTTTTCTCCCAGAAATAGCACTGCTCTTAGGAAGAGCTCCCATTTTCTAACCAAAATGCTGCTTTACACTCCTCAAGATCACACTTACCCCCATCAAGATGGCAGTGTCACAGAAATACCAGCTTCTGCCCCCAAAATGGGACTTTGGCTCTCCAAAACAAGACATTTTCTCCCAGAAATACCAGGACTCTTAGAAATACCTCACGTTTCATCTCAAGAATACTGCTTTCCACTCCTCAAGATCACACTGACTCCCATCACAATGGCCTTTTCTCCCACATACACCAGCTTTCTCCCAAATACACGACATTTTCTCCCACATACACCCGTTTTCTCCCAAAGATGGGACATATTCTCCCAGAAATGCCAGCTTATTCTTTAAAAAACGGCCTTTTTTCCCCAAAATACCAGCTTTCTCACAAACACCTGTCATTTTCCAACCAAGTCTGCTACTATCTCCCAGAAACAGCCGGTTTCCGAGAAATACCTGACGTTTGCTCTCCCAAATACTACTTGACACTCCTCCAGAGGACATTGTCTCCCCTTTTTACCACGTTGTCTCCCCAAGAGACCACTTGGCACACCAAAAAGACCACCGTTGCTCTCCAGTACAAGATCTTCTTCCCCACCGGTTCCCACTTTTCTCCCCCAGCTATGTCATTTCCTCCCAGAAATGCCACTTTTCCCTTGGAAATTTCACCTTCTCTTCCAAAAAGAGGAGATTTGCTCCCAGAAATACCCCTTCTCTTACAACTGCCACACGCTTTCTCCCCAAAAAGCCTCCATGACAATGCCAAATGGGACACTTGCAGCCAAGAAGAGGACACCTTCTCTCAGAAAGACCACTTTTCTCCCCAAGAGAGGAGATTTTCTCCCAATTGGATGACATTTGCTGTAAGAAAGACCTGTTTTCTTCCCTCAAGAGGACATTGTCTTTCCCACTGAGGACATTTTCTCCCAGAAGTGCCGCTACTCTGTGAAACACCTCCATTTCCTCCCAAATCTACTCCATGACACGCCTCAGGATGACACTTACTCCCCGATTTGGGGCATTTTCTCCCAGAAATACCACTTCTCTCCCAAAGGGATGGCCTTTTCCCTCTCTAGCATCTGTTTCCTCACCAATACCTGGCATTTTCTCCCAGAAACACCAGCTTTCTCACAGATACATCACCTTCCCCCCCCCACATCAGACCTCTTCTCCCAGAAATACCAGGACTCTGCTGAATATTTCCCATTTCCTCCGGAACATACAGCATTACACTCCGCAAGAGGACAGTTTCTTTCAGAAATGTGGCATTTTATCACAGATACACCATTTTTATGCCCAGTAGAGCTCCTTTTCTCCCAGAAATAGCACTGCTCTTAGGAAGAGCTCCCATTTTCTAACCAAAATGCTGCTTCACACTCCTCAAGATCACACTTACCCCCATCAAGATGGCAGTGTCACAGAAATACCAGCTTCTGCCCCCAAAATGGGACTTTGGCTCTCCAAAACAAGACATTTTCTCCCAGAAATACCAGGACTCTTAGAAATACCTCACGTTTCATCTCAAGAATACTGCTTTCCACTCCTCAAGATCACACTGACTCCCATCACAATGGCCTTTTCTCCCACATACACCAGCTTTCTCCCAAATACACGACATTTTCTCCCACATACACCCGTTTTCTCCCAAAGATGGGACATATTCTCCCAGAAATGCCAGCTTATTCTTTAAAAAACGGCCTTTTTTCCCCAAAATACCAGCTTTCTCACAAACACCTGTCATTTTCCAACCAAGTCTGCTACTATCTCCCAGAAACAGCCGGTTTCCGAGAAATACCTGACGTTTGCTCTCCCAAATACTACTTGACACTCCTCCCGAGGACATTGTCTCCCCTATTTACCACGTTGTCTCCCCAAGAGACCACTTGGCACACCAAAAAGACCACCGTTGCTCTCCAGTACAAGATCTTCTTTCCCACCGGTTCCCACTTTTCTCCCCCAGCTATGTCATTTCCTCCCAGAAATGCCACTTTTCCCTTGGAAATTTCACCTTCTCTTCCAAAAAGAGGAGATTTGCTCCCAGAAATACCCCTTCTCTTACAACTGCCACACGCTTTCTCCCCAAAAAGCCTCCATGACAATGCCAAATGGGACACTTGCAGCCAAGAAGAGGACACCTTCTCTCAGAAAGACCACTTTTCTCCCCAAGAGAGGAGATTTTCTCCCAATTGGATGACATTTGCTGTAAGAAAGACCCGTTTTCTTCCCTCAAGAGGACATTGTCTTTCCCACTGAGGACATTTTCTCCCAGAAGTGCCGCTACTCTGTGAAACACCTCCATTTCCTCCCAAATCTACTCCATGACACGCCTCAGGATGACACTTACTCCCCGATTTGGGGCATTTTCTCCCAGAAATACCACTTCTCTCCCAAAGGGATGGCCTTTTCCCTCTCTAGCATCTGTTTCCTCACCAATACCTGGCATTTTCTCCCAGAAACACCAGCTTTCTCACAGATACATCACCTTCCCCCCCCCCACATCAGACCTCTTCTCCCAGAAATACCAGGACTCTGCTGAATATTTCCCATTTCCTCCGGAACATACAGCATTACACTCCGCAAGAGGACAGTTTCTTTCAGAAATGTGGCATTTTATCACAGATACACCGTTTTTATGCCCAGTAGAGCTCCTTTTCTCCCAGAAATAGCACTGCTCTTAGGAAGAGCTCCCATTTTCTAACCAAAATGCTGCTTTACACTCCTCAAGATCACACTTACCCCCATCAAGATGGCAGTGTCACAGAAATACCAGCTTCTGCCCCCAAAATGGGACTTTGGCTCTCCAAAACAAGACATTTTCTCCCAGAAATACCAGGACTCTTAGAAATACCTCACGTTTCATCTCAAGAATACTGCTTTCCACTCCTCAAGATCACACTGACTCCCATCACAATGGCCTTTTCTCCCACATACACCAGCTTTCTCCCAAATACACGACATTTTCTCCCACATACACCCGTTTTCTCCCAAAGATGGGACATATTCTCCCAGAAATGCCAGCTTATTCTTTAAAAAACGGCCTTTTTTCCCCAAAATACCAGCTTTCTCACAAACACCTGTCATTTTCCAACCAAGTCTGCTACTATCTCCCAGAAACAGCCGGTTTCCGAGAAATACCTGACGTTTGCTCTCCCAAATACTACTTGACACTCCTCCCGAGGACATTGTCTCCCCTATTTACCACGTTGTCTCCCCAAGAGACCACTTGGCACACCAAAAAGACCACCGTTGCTCTCCAGTACAAGATCTTCTTTCCCACCGGTTCCCACTTTTCTCCCCCAGCTATGTCATTTCCTCCCAGAAATGCCACTTTTCCCTTGGAAATTTCACCTTCTCTTCCAAAAAGAGGAGATTTGCTCCCAGAAATACCCCTTCTCTTACAACTGCCACACGCTTTCTCCCCAAAAAGCCTCCATGACAATGCCAAATGGGACACTTGCAGCCAAGAAGAGGACACCTTCTCTCAGAAAGACCACTTTTCTCCCCAAGAGAGGAGATTTTCTCCCAATTGGATGACATTTGCTGTAAGAAAGACCCGTTTTCTTCCCTCAAGAGGACATTGTCTTTCCCACTGAGGACATTTTCTCCCAGAAGTGCCGCTACTCTGTGAAACACCTCCATTTCCTCCCAAATCTACTCCATGACACGCCTCAGGATGACACTTACTCCCCGATTTGGGGCATTTTCTCCCAGAAATACCACTTCTCTCCCAAAGGGATGGCCTTTTCCCTCTCTAGCATCTGTTTCCTCACCAATACCTGGCATTTTCTCCCAGAAACACCAGCTTTCTCACAGATACATCACCTTCCCCCCCCCCACATCAGACCTCTTCTCCCAGAAATACCAGGACTCTGCTGAATATTTCCCATTTCCTCCGGAACATACAGCATTACACTCCGCAAGAGGACAGTTTCTTTCAGAAATGTGGCATTTTATCACAGATACACCGTTTTTATGCCCAGTAGAGCTCCTTTTCTCCCAGAAATAGCACTGCTCTTAGGAAGAGCTCCCATTTTCTAACCAAAATGCTGCTTTACACTCCTCAAGATCACACTTACCCCCATCAAGATGGCAGTGTCACAGAAATACCAGCTTCTGCCCCCAAAATGGGACTTTGGCTCTCCAAAACAAGACATTTTCTCCCAGAAATACCAGGACTCTTAGAAATACCTCACGTTTCATCTCAAGAATACTGCTTTCCACTCCTCAAGATCACACTGACTCCCATCACAATGGCCTTTTCTCCCACATACACCAGCTTTCTCCCAAATACACGACATTTTCTCCCACATACACCCGTTTTCTCCCAAAGATGGGACATATTCTCCCAGAAATGCCAGCTTATTCTTTAAAAAACGGCCTTTTTTTCCCAAAATACCAGCTTTCTCACAAACACCTGTCATTTTCCAACCAAGTCTGCTACTATCTCCCAGAAACAGCCGGTTTCCGAGAAATACCTGACGTTTGCTCTCCCAAATACTACTTGACACTCCTCCAGAGGACATTGTCTCCCCTATTTACCACGTTGTCTCCCCAAGAGACCACTTGGCACACCAAAAAGACCACCGTTGCTCTCCAGTACAAGATCTTCTTCCCCACCGGTTCCCACTTTTCTCCCCCAGCTATGTCATTTCCTCCCAGAAATGCCACTTTTCCCTTGGAAATTTCACCTTCTCTTCCAAAAAGAGGAGATTTGCTCCCAGAAATACCCCTTCTCTTACAACTGCCACACGCTTTCTCCCCAAAAAGCCTCCATGACAATGCCAAATGGGACACTTGCAGCCAAGAAGAGGACACCTTCTCTCAGAAAGACCACTTTTCTCCCCAAGAGAGGAGATTTTCTCCCAATTGGATGACATTTGCTGTAAGAAAGACCCGTTTTCTTCCCTCAAGAGGACATTGTCTTTCCCACTGAGGACATTTTCTCCCAGAAGTGCCGCTACTCTGTGAAACACCTCCATTTCCTCCCAAATCTACTCCATGACACGCCTCAGGATGACACTTACTCCCCGATTTGGGGCATTTTCTCCCAGAAATACCACTTCTCTCCCAAAGGGATGGCCTTTTCCCTCTCTAGCATCTGTTTCCTCACCAATACCTGGCATTTTCTCCCAGAAACACCAGCTTTCTCACAGATACATCACCTTCCCCCCCCCACATCAGACCTCTTCTCCCAGAAATACCAGGACTCTGCTGAATATTTCCCATTTCCTCCGGAACATACAGCATTACACTCCGCAAGAGGACAGTTTCTTTCAGAAATGTGCCATTTTATCACAGATACACCATTTTTATGCCCAGTAGAGCTCCTTTTCTCCCAGAAATAGCACTGCTCTTAGGAAGAGCTCCCATTTTCTAACCAAAATGCTGCTTTACACTCCTCAAGATCACACTTACCCCCATCAAGATGGCAGTGTCACAGAAATACCAGCTTCTGCCCCCAAAATGGGACTTTGGCTCTCCAAAACAAGACATTTTCTCCCAGAAATACCAGGACTCTTAGAAATACCTCACGTTTCATCTCAAGAATACTGCTTTCCACTCCTCAAGATCACACTGACTCCCATCACAATGGCCTTTTCTCCCACATACACCAGCTTTCTCCCAAATACACGACATTTTCTCCCACATACACCCGTTTTCTCCCAAAGATGGGACATATTCTCCCAGAAATGCCAGCTTATTCTTTAAAAAACAGCCTTTTTTTCCCAAAATACCAGCTTTCTCACAAACACCTGTCATTTTCCAACCAAGTCTGCTACTATCTCCCAGAAACAGCCGGTTTCCGAGAAATACCTGACGTTTGCTCTCCCAAATACTACTTGACACTCCTCCAGAGGACATTGTCTCCCCTTTTTACCACGTTGTCTCCCCAAGAGACCACTTGGCACACCAAAAAGACCACCGTTGCTCTCCAGTACAAGTTCTTCTTCCCCACCGGTTCCCACTTTTCTCCCCCAGCTATGTCATTTCCTCCCAGAAATGCCACTTTTCCCTTGGAAATTTCACCTTCTCTTCCAAAAAGAGGAGATTTGCTCCCAGAAATACCCCTTCTCTTACAACTGCCACACGCTTTCTCCCCAAAAAGCCTCCATGACAATGCCAAATGGGACACTTGCAGCCAAGAAGAGGACACCTTCTCTCAGAAAGACCACTTTTCTCCCCAAGAGAGGAGATTTTCTCCCAATTGGATGACATTTGCTGTAAGAAAGACCCGTTTTCTTCCCTCAAGAGGACATTGTCTTTCCCACTGAGGACATTTTCTCCCAGAAGTGCCGCTACTCTGTGAAACACCTCCATTTCCTCCCAAATCTACTCCATGACACGCCTCAGGATGACACTTACTCCCCGATTTGGGGCATTTTCTCCCAGAAATACCACTTCTCTCCCAAAGGGATGGCCTTTTCCCTCTCTAGCATCTGTTTCCTCACCAATACCTGGCATTTTCTCCCAGAAACACCAGCTTTCTCACAGATACATCACCTTCCCCCCCCCCACATCAGACCTCTTCTCCCAGAAATACCAGGACTCTGCTGAATATTTCCCATTTCCTCCGGAACATACAGCATTACACTCCGCAAGAGGACAGTTTCTTTCAGAAATGTGGCATTTTATCACAGATACACCGTTTTTATGCCCAGTAGAGCTCCTTTTCTCCCAGAAATAGCACTGCTCTTAGGAAGAGCTCCCATTTTCTAACCAAAATGCTGCTTTACACTCCTCAAGATCACACTTACCCCCATCAAGATGGCAGTGTCACAGAAATACCAGCTTCTGCCCCCAAAATGGGACTTTGGCTCTCCAAAACAAGACATTTTCTCCCAGAAATACCAGGACTCTTAGAAATACCTCACGTTTCATCTCAAGAATACTGCTTTCCACTCCTCAAGATCACACTGACTCCCATCACAATGGCCTTTTCTCCCACATACACCAGCTTTCTCCCAAATACACGACATTTTCTCCCACATACACCCGTTTTCTCCCAAAGATGGGACATATTCTCCCAGAAATGCCAGCTTATTCTTTAAAAAACGGCCTTTTTTTCCCCAAAATACCAGCTTTCTCACAAACACCTGTCATTTTCCAACCAAGTCTGCTACTATCTCCCAGAAACAGCCGGTTTCCGAGAAATACCTGACGTTTGCTCTCCCAAATACTACTTGACACTCCTCCCGAGGACATTGTCTCCCCTATTTACCACGTTGTCTCCCCAAGAGACCACTTGGCACACCAAAAAGACCACCGTTGCTCTCCAGTACAAGATCTTCTTTCCCACCGGTTCCCACTTTTCTCCCCCAGCTATGTCATTTCCTCCCAGAAATGCCACTTTTCCCTTGGAAATTTCACCTTCTCTTCCAAAAAGAGGAGATTTGCTCCCAGAAATACCCCTTCTCTTACAACTGCCACACGCTTTCTCCCCAAAAAGCCTCCATGACAATGCCAAATGGGACACTTGCAGCCAAGAAGAGGACACCTTCTCTCAGAAAGACCACTTTTCTCCCCAAGAGAGGAGATTTTCTCCCAATTGGATGACATTTGCTGTAAGAAAGACCCGTTTTCTTCCCTCAAGAGGACATTGTCTTTCCCACTGAGGACATTTTCTCCCAGAAGTGCCGCTACTCTGTGAAACACCTCCATTTCCTCCCAAATCTACTCCATGACACGCCTCAGGATGACACTTACTCCCCGATTTGGGGCATTTTCTCCCAGAAATACCACTTCTCTCCCAAAGGGATGGCCTTTTCCCTCTCTAGCATCTGTTTCCTCACCAATACCTGGCATTTTCTCCCAGAAACACCAGCTTTCTCACAGATACATCACCTTCCCCCCCCCACATCAGACCTCTTCTCCCAGAAATACCAGGACTCTGCTGAATATTTCCCATTTCCTCCGGAACATACAGCATTACACTCCGCAAGAGGACAGTTTCTTTCAGAAATGTGGCATTTTATCACAGATACACCGTTTTTATGCCCAGTAGAGCTCCTTTTCTCCCAGAAATAGCACTGCTCTTAGGAAGAGCTCCCATTTTCTAACCAAAATGCTGCTTTACACTCCTCAAGATCACACTTACCCCCATCAAGATGGCAGTGTCACAGAAATACCAGCTTCTGCCCCCAAAATGGGACTTTGGCTCTCCAAAACAAGACATTTTCTCCCAGAAATACCAGGACTCTTAGAAATACCTCACGTTTCATCTCAAGAATACTGCTTTCCACTCCTCAAGATCACACTGACTCCCATCACAATGGCCTTTTCTCCCACATACACCAGCTTTCTCCCAAATACACGACATTTTCTCCCACATACACCCGTTTTCTCCCAAAGATGGGACATATTCTCCCAGAAATGCCAGCTTATTCTTTAAAAAACGGCCTTTTTTCCCCAAAATACCAGCTTTCTCACAAACACCTGTCATTTTCCAACCAAGTCTGCTACTATCTCCCAGAAACAGCCGGTTTCCGAGAAATACCTGACGTTTGCTCTCCCAAATACTACTTGACACTCCTCCAGAGGACATTGTCTCCCCTATTTACCACGTTGTCTCCCCAAGAGACCACTTGGCACACCAAAAAGACCACCGTTGCTCTCCAGTACAAGATCTTCTTTCCCACCGGTTCCCACTTTTCTCCCCCAGCTATGTCATTTCCTCCCAGAAATGCCACTTTTCCCTTGGAAATTTCACCTTCTCTTCCAAAAAGAGGAGATTTGCTCCCAGAAATACCCCTTCTCTTACAACTGCCACACGCTTTCTCCCCAAAAAGCCTCCATGACAATGCCAAATGGGACACTTGCAGCCAAGAAGAGGACACCTTCTCTCAGAAAGACCACTTTTCTCCCCAAGAGAGGAGATTTTCTCCCAATTGGATGACATTTGCTGTAAGAAAGACCCGTTTTCTTCCCTCAAGAGGACATTGTCTTTCCCACTGAGGACATTTTCTCCCAGAAGTGCCGCTACTCTGTGAAACACCTCCATTTCCTCCCAAATCTACTCCATGACACGCCTCAGGATGACACTTACTCCCCGATTTGGGGCATTTTCTCCCAGAAATACCACTTCTCTCCCAAAGGGATGGCCTTTTCCCTCTCTAGCATCTGTTTCCTCACCAATACCTGGCATTTTCTCCCAGAAACACCAGCTTTCTCACAGATACATCACCTTCCCCCCCCCACATCAGACCTCTTCTCCCAGAAATACCAGGACTCTGCTGAATATTTCCCATTTCCTCCGGAACATACAGCATTACACTCCGCAAGAGGACAGTTTCTTTCAGAAATGTGGCATTTTATCACAGATACACCGTTTTTATGCCCAGTAGAGCTCCTTTTCTCCCAGAAATAGCACTGCTCTTAGGAAGAGCTCCCATTTTCTAACCAAAATGCTGCTTTACACTCCTCAAGATCACACTTACCCCCATCAAGATGGCAGTGTCACAGAAATACCAGCTTCTGCCCCCAAAATGGGACTTTGGCTCTCCAAAACAAGACATTTTCTCCCAGAAATACCAGGACTCTTAGAAATACCTCACGTTTCATCTCAAGAATACTGCTTTCCACTCCTCAAGATCACACTGACTCCCATCACAATGGCCTTGTCTCCCACATACACCAGCTTTCTCCCAAATACACGACATTTTCTCCCACATACACCCGTTTTCTCCCAAAGATGGGACATATTCTCCCAGAAATGCCAGCTTATTCTTTAAAAAACGGCCTTTTTTCCCCAAAATACCAGCTTTCTCACAAACACCTGTCATTTTCCAACCAAGTCTGCTACTATCTCCCAGAAACAGCCGGTTTCCGAGAAATACCTGACGTTTGCTCTCCCAAATACTACTTGACACTCCTCCCGAGGACATTGTCTCCCCTATTTACCACGTTGTCTCCCCAAGAGACCACTTGGCACACCAAAAAGACCACCGTTGCTCTCCAGTACAAGATCTTCTTTCCCACCGGTTCCCACTTTTCTCCCCCAGCTATGTCATTTCCTCCCAGAAATGCCACTTTTCCCTTGGAAATTTCACCTTCTCTTCCAAAAAGAGGAGATTTGCTCCCAGAAATACCCCTTCTCTTACAACTGCCACACGCTTTCTCCCCAAAAAGCCTCCATGACAATGCCAAATGGGACACTTGCAGCCAAGAAGAGGACACCTTCTCTCAGAAAGACCACTTTTCTCCCCAAGAGAGGAGATTTTCTCCCAATTGGATGACATTTGCTGTAAGAAAGACCCGTTTTCTTCCCTCAAGAGGACATTGTCTTTCCCACTGAGGACATTTTCTCCCAGAAGTGCCGCTACTCTGTGAAACACCTCCATTTCCTCCCAAATCTACTCCATGACACGCCTCAGGATGACACTTACTCCCCGATTTGGGGCATTTTCTCCCAGAAATACCACTTCTCTCCCAAAGGGATGGCCTTTTCCCTCTCTAGCATCTGTTTCCTCACCAATACCTGGCATTTTCTCCCAGAAACACCAGCTTTCTCACAGATACATCACCTTCCCCCCCCCACATCAGACCTCTTCTCCCAGAAATACCAGGACTCTGCTGAATATTTCCCATTTCCTCCGGAACATACAGCATTACACTCCGCAAGAGGACAGTTTCTTTCAGAAATGTGGCATTTTATCACAGATACACCGTTTTTATGCCCAGTAGAGCTCCTTTTCTCCCAGAAATAGCACTGCTCTTAGGAAGAGCTCCCATTTTCTAACCAAAATGCTGCTTTACACTCCTCAAGATCACACTTACCCCCATCAAGATGGCAGTGTCACAGAAATACCAGCTTCTGCCCCCAAAATGGGACTTTGGCTCTCCAAAACAAGACATTTTCTCCCAGAAATACCAGGACTCTTAGAAATACCTCACGTTTCATCTCAAGAATACTGCTTTCCACTCCTCAAGATCACACTGACTCCCATCACAATGGCCTTTTCTCCCACATACACCAGCTTTCTCCCAAATACACGACATTTTCTCCCACATACACCCGTTTTCTCCCAAAGATGGGACATATTCTCCCAGAAATGCCAGCTTATTCTTTAAAAAACGGCCTTTTTTCCCCAAAATACCAGCTTTCTCACAAACACCTGTCATTTTCCAACCAAGTCTGCTACTATCTCCCAGAAACAGCCGGTTTCCGAGAAATACCTGACGTTTGCTCTCCCAAATACTACTTGACACTCCTCCAGAGGACATTGTCTCCCCTATTTACCACGTTGTCTCCCCAAGAGACCACTTGGCACACCAAAAAGACCACCGTTGCTCTCCAGTACAAGATCTTCTTTCCCACCGGTTCCCACTTTTCTCCCCCAGCTATGTCATTTCCTCCCAGAAATGCCACTTTTCCCTTGGAAATTTCACCTTCTCTTCCAAAAAGAGGAGATTTGCTCCCAGAAATACCCCTTCTCTTACAACTGCCACACGCTTTCTCCCCAAAAAGCCTCCATGACAATGCCAAATGGGACACTTGCAGCCAAGAAGAGGACACCTTCTCTCAGAAAGACCACTTTTCTCCCCAAGAGAGGAGATTTTCTCCCAATTGGATGACATTTGCTGTAAGAAAGACCCGTTTTCTTCCCTCAAGAGGACATTGTCTTTCCCACTGAGGACATTTTCTCCCAGAAGTGCCGCTACTCTGTGAAACACCTCCATTTCCTCCCAAATCTACTCCATGACACGCCTCAGGATGACACTTACTCCCCGATTTGGGGCATTTTCTCCCAGAAATACCACTTCTCTCCCAAAGGGATGGCCTTTTCCCTCTCTAGCATCTGTTTCCTCACCAATACCTGGCATTTTCTCCCAGAAACACCAGCTTTCTCACAGATACATCACCTTCCCCCCCCCACATCAGACCTCTTCTCCCAGAAATACCAGGACTCTGCTGAATATTTCCCATTTCCTCCGGAACATACAGCATTACACTCCGCAAGAGGACAGTTTCTTTCAGAAATGTGGCATTTTATCACAGATACACCGTTTTTATGCCCAGTAGAGCTCCTTTTCTCCCAGAAATAGCACTGCTCTTAGGAAGAGCTCCCATTTTCTAACCAAAATGCTGCTTTACACTCCTCAAGATCACACTTACCCCCATCAAGATGGCAGTGTCACAGAAATACCAGCTTCTGCCCCCAAAATGGGACTTTGGCTCTCCAAAACAAGACATTTTCTCCCAGAAATACCAGGACTCTTAGAAATACCTCACGTTTCATCTCAAGAATACTGCTTTCCACTCCTCAAGATCACACTGACTCCCATCACAATGGCCTTGTCTCCCACATACACCAGCTTTCTCCCAAATACACGACATTTTCTCCCACATACACCCGTTTTCTCCCAAAGATGGGACATATTCTCCCAGAAATGCCAGCTTATTCTTTAAAAAACGGCCTTTTTTCCCCAAAATACCAGCTTTCTCACAAACACCTGTCATTTTCCAACCAAGTCTGCTACTATCTCCCAGAAACAGCCGGTTTCCGAGAAATACCTGACGTTTGCTCTCCCAAATACTACTTGACACTCCTCCAGAGGACATTGTCTCCCCTATTTACCACGTTGTCTCCCCAAGAGACCACTTGGCACACCAAAAAGACCACCGTTGCTCTCCAGTACAAGATCTTCTTTCCCACCGGTTCCCACTTTTCTCCCCCAGCTATGTCATTTCCTCCCAGAAATGCCACTTTTCCCTTGGAAATTTCACCTTCTCTTCCAAAAAGAGGAGATTTGCTCCCAGAAATACCCCTTCTCTTACAACTGCCACACGCTTTCTCCCCAAAAAGCCTCCATGACAATGCCAAATGGGACACTTGCAGCCAAGAAGAGGACACCTTCTCTCAGAAAGACCACTTTTCTCCCCAAGAGAGGAGATTTTCTCCCAATTGGATGACATTTGCTGTAAGAAAGACCTGTTTTCTTCCCTCAAGAGGACATTGTCTTTCCCACTGAGGACATTTTCTCCCAGAAGTGCCGCTACTCTGTGAAACACCTCCATTTCCTCCCAAATCTACTCCATGACACGCCTCAGGATGACACTTACTCCCCGATTTGGGGCATTTTCTCCCAGAAATACCACTTCTCTCCCAAAGGGATGGCCTTTTCCCTCTCTAGCATCTGTTTCCTCACCAATACCTGGCATTTTCTCCCAGAAACACCAGCTTTCTCACAGATACATCACCTTCCCCCCCCCACATCAGACCTCTTCTCCCAGAAATACCAGGACTCTGCTGAATATTTCCCATTTCCTCCGGAACATACAGCATTACACTCCGCAAGAGGACAGTTTCTTTCAGAAATGTGGCATTTTATCACAGATACACCGTTTTTATGCCCAGTAGAGCTCCTTTTCTCCCAGAAATAGCACTGCTCTTAGGAAGAGCTCCCATTTTCTAACCAAAATGCTGCTTTACACTCCTCAAGATCACACTTACCCCCATCAAGATGGCAGTGTCACAGAAATACCAGCTTCTGCCCCCAAAATGGGACTTTGGCTCTCCAAAACAAGACATTTTCTCCCAGAAATACCAGGACTCTTAGAAATACCTCACGTTTCATCTCAAGAATACTGCTTTCCACTCCTCAAGATCACACTGACTCCCATCACAATGGCCTTGTCTCCCACATACACCAGCTTTCTCCCAAATACACGACATTTTCTCCCACATACACCCGTTTTCTCCCAAAGATGGGACATATTCTCCCAGAAATGCCAGCTTATTCTTTAAAAAACGGCCTTTTTTCCCCAAAATACCAGCTTTCTCACAAACACCTGTCATTTTCCAACCAAGTCTGCTACTATCTCCCAGAAACAGCCGGTTTCCGAGAAATACCTGACGTTTGCTCTCCCAAATACTACTTGACACTCCTCCCGAGGACATTGTCTCCCCTATTTACCACGTTGTCTCCCCAAGAGACCACTTGGCACACCAAAAAGACCACCGTTGCTCTCCAGTACAAGATCTTCTTTCCCACCGGTTCCCACTTTTCTCCCCCAGCTATGTCATTTCCTCCCAGAAATGCCACTTTTCCCTTGGAAATTTCACCTTCTCTTCCAAAAAGAGGAGATTTGCTCCCAGAAATACCCCTTCTCTTACAACTGCCACACGCTTTCTCCCCAAAAAGCCTCCATGACAATGCCAAATGGGACACTTGCAGCCAAGAAGAGGACACCTTCTCTCAGAAAGACCACTTTTCTCCCCAAGAGAGGAGATTTTCTCCCAATTGGATGACATTTGCTGTAAGAAAGACCTGTTTTCTTCCCTCAAGAGGACATTGTCTTTCCCACTGAGGACATTTTCTCCCAGAAGTGCCGCTACTCTGTGAAACACCTCCATTTCCTCCCAAATCTACTCCATGACACGCCTCAGGATGACACTTACTCCCCGATTTGGGGCATTTTCTCCCAGAAATACCACTTCTCTCCCAAAGGGATGGCCTTTTCCCTCTCTAGCATCTGTTTCCTCACCAATACCTGGCATTTTCTCCCAGAAACACCAGCTTTCTCACAGATACATCACCTTCCCCCCCCCACATCAGACCTCTTCTCCCAGAAATACCAGGACTCTGCTGAATATTTCCCATTTCCTCCGGAACATACAGCATTACACTCCGCAAGAGGACAGTTTCTTTCAGAAATGTGGCATTTTATCACAGATACACCATTTTTATGCCCAGTAGAGCTCCTTTTCTCCCAGAAATAGCACTGCTCTTAGGAAGAGCTCCCATTTTCTAACCAAAATGCTGCTTTACACTCCTCAAGATCACACTTACCCCCATCAAGATGGCAGTGTCACAGAAATTCCAGCTTCTGCCCCCAAAATGGGACTTTGGCTCTCCAAAACAAGACATTTTCTCCCAGAAATACCAGGACTCTTAGAAATACCTCACGTTTCATCTCAAGAATACTGCTTTCCACTCCTCAAGATCACACTGACTCCCATCACAATGGCCTTTTCTCCCACATACACCAGCTTTCTCCCAAATACACGACATTTTCTCCCACATACACCCGTTTTCTCCCAAAGATGGGACATATTCTCCCAGAAATGCCAGCTTATTCTTTAAAAAACGGCCTTTTTTTCCCAAAATACCAGCTTTCTCACAAACACCTGTCATTTTCCAACCAAGTCTGCTACTATCTCCCAGAAACAGCCGGTTTCCGAGAAATACCTGACGTTTGCTCTCCCAAATACTACTTGACACTCCTCCCGAGGACATTGTCTCCCCTATTTACCACGTTGTCTCCCCAAGAGACCACTTGGCACACCAAAAAGACCACCGTTGCTCTCCAGTACAAGATCTTCTTTCCCACCGGTTCCCACTTTTCTCCCCCAGCTATGTCATTTCCTCCCAGAAATGCCACTTTTCCCTTGGAAATTTCACCTTCTCTTCCAAAAAGAGGAGATTTGCTCCCAGAAATACCCCTTCTCTTACAACTGCCACACGCTTTCTCCCCAAAAAGCCTCCATGACAATGCCAAATGGGACACTTGCAGCCAAGAAGAGGACACCTTCTCTCAGAAAGACCACTTTTCTCCCCAAGAGAGGAGATTTTCTCCCAATTGGATGACATTTGCTGTAAGAAAGACCTGTTTTCTTCCCTCAAGAGGACACTGTCTTTCCCACTGAGGACATTTTCTCCCAGAAGTGCCGCTACTCTGTGAAACACCTCCATTTCCTCCCAAATCTACTCCATGACACGCCTCAGGATGACACTTACTCCCCGATTTGGGGCATTTTCTCCCAGAAATACCACTTCTCTCCCAAAGGGATGGCCTTTTCCCTCTCTAGCATCTGTTTCCTCACCAATACCTGGCATTTTCTCCCAGAAACACCAGCTTTCTCACAGATACATCACCTTCCCCCCCCCACATCAGACCTCTTCTCCCAGAAATACCAGGACTCTGCTGAATATTTCCCATTTCCTCCGGAACATACAGCATTACACTCCGCAAGAGGACAGTTTCTTTCAGAAATGTGCCATTTTATCACAGATACACCATTTTTATGCCCAGTAGAGCTCCTTTTCTCCCAGAAATAGCACTGCTCTTAGGAAGAGCTCCCATTTTCTAACCAAAATGCTGCTTTACACTCCTCAAGATCACACTTACCCCCATCAAGATGGCAGTGTCACAGAAATACCAGCTTCTGCCCCCAAAATGGGACTTTGGCTCTCCAAAACAAGACATTTTCTCCCAGAAATACCAGGACTCTTAGAAATACCTCACGTTTCATCTCAAGAATACTGCTTTCCACTCCTCAAGATCACACTGACTCCCATCACAATGGCCTTTTCTCCCACATACACCAGCTTTCTCCCAAATACACGACATTTTCTCCCACATACACCCGTTTTCTCCCAAAGATGGGACATATTCTCCCAGAAATGCCAGCTTATTCTTTAAAAAACGGCCTCTTTTTCCCAAAATACCAGCTTTCTCACAAACACCTGTCATTTTCCAACCAAGTCTGCTACTATCTCCCAGAAACAGCCGGTTTCCGAGAAATACCTGACGTTTGCTCTCCCAAATACTACTTGACACTCCTCCAGAGGACATTGTCTCCCCTATTTACCACGTTGTCTCCCCAAGAGACCACTTGGCACACCAAAAAGACCACCGTTGCTCTCCAGTACAAGATCTTCTTTCCCACCGGTTCCCACTTTTCTCCCCCAGCTATGTCATTTCCTCCCAGAAATGCCACTTTTCCCTTGGAAATTTCACCTTCTCTTCCAAAAAGAGGAGATTTGCTCCCAGAAATACCCCTTCTCTTACAACTGCCACACGCTTTCTCCCCAAAAAGCCTCCATGACAATGCCAAATGGGACACTTGCAGCCAAGAAGAGGACACCTTCTCTCAGAAAGACCACTTTTCTCCCCAAGAGAGGAGATTTTCTCCCAATTGGATGACATTTGCTGTAAGAAAGACCTGTTTTCTTCCCTCAAGAGGACACTGTCTTTCCCACTGAGGACATTTTCTCCCAGAAGTGCCGCTACTCTGTGAAACACCTCCATTTCCTCCCAAATCTACTCCATGACACGCCTCAGGATGACACTTACTCCCCGATTTGGGGCATTTTCTCCCAGAAATACCACTTCTCTCCCAAAGGGATGGCCTTTTCCCTCTCTAGCATCTGTTTCCTCACCAATACCTGGCATTTTCTCCCAGAAACACCAGCTTTCTCACAGATACATCACCTTCCCCCCCCCACATCAGACCTCTTCTCCCAGAAATACCAGGACTCTGCTGAATATTTCCCATTTCCTCCGGAACATACAGCATTACACTCCGCAAGAGGACAGTTTCTTTCAGAAATGTGGCATTTTATCACAGATACACCATTTTTATGCCCAGTAGAGCTCCTTTTCTCCCAGAAATAGCACTGCTCTTAGCAAGAGCTCCCATTTTCTAACCAAAATGCTGCTTTACACTCCTCAAGATCACACTTACCCCCATCAAGATGGCAGTGTCACAGAAATTCCAGCTTCTGCCCCCAAAATGGGACTTTGGCTCTCCAAAACAAGACATTTTCTCCCAGAAATACCAGGACTCTTAGAAATACCTCACGTTTCATCTCAAGAATACTGCTTTCCACTCCTCAAGATCACACTGACTCCCATCACAATGGCCTTTTCTCCCACATACACCAGCTTTCTCCCAAATACACGACATTTTCTCCCACATACACCCGTTTTCTCCCAAAGATGGGACATATTCTCCCAGAAATGCCAGCTTATTCTTTAAAAAACGGCCTTTTTTCCCCAAAATACCAGCTTTCTCACAAACACCTGTCATTTTCCAACCAAGTCTGCTACTATCTCCCAGAAACAGCCGGTTTCCGAGAAATACCTGACGTTTGCTCTCCCAAATACTACTTGACACTCCTCCCGAGGACATTGTCTCCCCTATTTACCACGTTGTCTCCCCAAGAGACCACTTGGCACACCAAAAAGACCACCGTTGCTCTCCAGTACAAGATCTTCTTCCCCACCGGTTCCCACTTTTCTCCCCCAGCTATGTCATTTCCTCCCAGAAATGCCACTTTTCCCTTGGAAATTTCACCTTCTCTTCCAAAAAGAGGAGATTTGCTCCCAGAAATACCCCTTCTCTTACAACTGCCACACGCTTTCTCCCCAAAAAGCCTCCATGACAATGCCAAATGGGACACTTGCAGCCAAGAAGAGGACACCTTCTCTCAGAAAGACCACTTTTCTCCCCAAGAGAGGAGATTTTCTCCCAATTGGATGACATTTGCTGTAAGAAAGACCTGTTTTCTTCCCTCAAGAGGACACTGTCTTTCCCACTGAGGACATTTTCTCCCAGAAGTGCCGCTACTCTGTGAAACACCTCCATTTCCTCCCAAATCTACTCCATGACACGCCTCAGGATGACACTTACTCCCCGATTTGGGGCATTTTCTCCCAGAAATACCACTTCTCTCCCAAAGGGATGGCCTTTTCCCTCTCTAGCATCTGTTTCCTCACCAATACCTGGCATTTTCTCCCAGAAACACCAGCTTTCTCACAGATACATCACCTTCCCCCCCCCACATCAGACCTCTTCTCCCAGAAATACCAGGACTCTGCTGAATATTTCCCATTTCCTCCGGAACATACAGCATTACACTCCGCAAGAGGACAGTTTCTTTCAGAAATGTGGCATTTTATCACAGATACACCGTTTTTATGCCCAGTAGAGCTCCTTTTCTCCCAGAAATAGCACTGCTCTTAGGAAGAGCTCCCATTTTCTAACCAAAATGCTGCTTTACACTCCTCAAGATCACACTTACCCCCATCAAGATGGCAGTGTCACAGAAATACCAGCTTCTGCCCCCAAAATGGGACTTTGGCTCTCCAAAACAAGACATTTTCTCCCAGAAATACCAGGACTCTTAGAAATACCTCACGTTTCATCTCAAGAATACTGCTTTCCACTCCTCAAGATCACACTGACTCCCATCACAATGGCCTTTTCTCCCACATACACCAGCTTTCTCCCAAATACACGACATTTTCTCCCACATACACCCGTTTTCTCCCAAAGATGGGACATATTCTCCCAGAAATGCCAGCTTATTCTTTAAAAAACGGCCTCTTTTTCCCAAAATACCAGCTTTCTCACAAACACCTGTCATTTTCCAACCAAGTCTGCTACTATCTCCCAGAAACAGCCGGTTTCCGAGAAATACCTGACGTTTGCTCTCCCAAATACTACTTGACACTCCTCCAGAGGACATTGTCTCCCCTATTTACCACGTTGTCTCCCCAAGAGACCACTTGGCACACCAAAAAGACCACCGTTGCTCTCCAGTACAAGATCTTCTTTCCCACCGGTTCCCACTTTTCTCCCCCAGCTATGTCATTTCCTCCCAGAAATGCCACTTTTCCCTTGGAAATTTCACCTTCTCTTCCAAAAAGAGGAGATTTGCTCCCAGAAATACCCCTTCTCTTACAACTGCCACACGCTTTCTCCCCAAAAAGCCTCCATGACAATGCCAAATGGGACACTTGCAGCCAAGAAGAGGACACCTTCTCTCAGAAAGACCACTTTTCTCCCCAAGAGAGGAGATTTTCTCCCAATTGGATGACATTTGCTGTAAGAAAGACCTGTTTTCTTCCCTCAAGAGGACATTGTCTTTCCCACTGAGGACATTTTCTCCCAGAAGTGCCGCTACTCTGTGAAACACCTCCATTTCCTCCCAAATCTACTCCATGACACGCCTCAGGATGACACTTACTCCCCGATTTGGGGCATTTTCTCCCAGAAATACCACTTCTCTCCCAAAGGGATGGCCTTTTCCCTCTCTAGCATCTGTTTCCTCACCAATACCTGGCATTTTCTCCCAGAAACACCAGCTTTCTCACAGATACATCACCTTCCCCCCCCCACATCAGACCTCTTCTCCCAGAAATACCAGGACTCTGCTGAATATTTCCCATTTCCTCCGGAACATACAGCATTACACTCCGCAAGAGGACAGTTTCTTTCAGAAATGTGGCATTTTATCACAGATACACCATTTTTATGCCCAGTAGAGCTCCTTTTCTCCCAGAAATAGCACTGCTCTTAGCAAGAGCTCCCATTTTCTAACCAAAATGCTGCTTTACACTCCTCAAGATCACACTTACCCCCATCAAGATGGCAGTGTCACAGAAATACCAGCTTCTGCCCCCAAAATGGGACTTTGGCTCTCCAAAACAAGACATTTTCTCCCAGAAATACCAGGACTCTTAGAAATACCTCACGTTTCATCTCAAGAATACTGCTTTCCACTCCTCAAGATCACACTGACTCCCATCACAATGGCCTTTTCTCCCACATACACCAGCTTTCTCCCAAATACACGACATTTTCTCCCACATACACCCGTTTTCTCCCAAAGATGGGACATATTCTCCCAGAAATGCCAGCTTATTCTTTAAAAAACGGCCTCTTTTTCCCAAAATACCAGCTTTCTCACAAACACCTGTCATTTTCCAACCAAGTCTGCTACTATCTCCCAGAAACAGCCGGTTTCCGAGAAATACCTGACGTTTGCTCTCCCAAATACTACTTGACACTCCTCCAGAGGACATTGTCTCCCCTATTTACCACGTTGTCTCCCCAAGAGACCACTTGGCACACCAAAAAGACCACCGTTGCTCTCCAGTACAAGATCTTCTTTCCCACCGGTTCCCACTTTTCTCCCCCAGCTATGTCATTTCCTCCCAGAAATGCCACTTTTCCCTTGGAAATTTCACCTTCTCTTCCAAAAAGAGGAGATTTGCTCCCAGAAATACCCCTTCTCTTACAACTGCCACACGCTTTCTCCCCAAAAAGCCTCCATGACAATGCCAAATGGGACACTTGCAGCCAAGAAGAGGACACCTTCTCTCAGAAAGACCACTTTTCTCCCCAAGAGAGGAGATTTTCTCCCAATTGGATGACATTTGCTGTAAGAAAGACCTGTTTTCTTCCCTCAAGAGGACATTGTCTTTCCCACTGAGGACATTTTCTCCCAGAAGTGCCGCTACTCTGTGAAACACCTCCATTTCCTCCCAAATCTACTCCATGACACGCCTCAGGATGACACTTACTCCCCAATTTGGGGCATTTTCTCCCAGAAATACCACTTCTCTCCCAAAGGGATGGCCTTTTCCCTCTCTAGCATCTGTTTCCTCACCAATACCTGGCATTTTCTCCCAGAAACACCAGCTTTCTCACAGATACATCACCTTCCCCCCCCCACATCAGACCTCTTCTCCCAGAAATACCAGGACTCTGCTGAATATTTCCCATTTCCTCCGGAACATACAGCATTACACTCCGCAAGAGGACAGTTTCTTTCAGAAATGTGGCATTTTATCACAGATACACCGTTTTTATGCCCAGTAGAGCTCCTTTTCTCCCAGAAATAGCACTGCTCTTAGGAAGAGCTCCCATTTTCTAACCAAAATGCTGCTTCACACTCCTCAAGATCACACTTACCCCCATCAAGATGGCAGTGTCACAGAAATACCAGCTTCTGCCCCCAAAATGGGACTTTGGCTCTCCAAAACAAGACATTTTCTCCCAGAAATACCAGGACTCTTAGAAATACCTCACGTTTCATCTCAAGAATACTGCTTTCCACTCCTCAAGATCACACTGACTCCCATCACAATGGCCTTTTCTCCCACATACACCAGCTTTCTCCCAAATACACGACATTTTCTCCCACATACACCCGTTTTCTCCCAAAGATGGGACATATTCTCCCAGAAATGCCAGCTTATTCTTTAAAAAACGGCCTTTTTCCCAAAATACCAGCTTTCTCACAAACACCTGTCATTTTCCAACCAAGTCTGCTACTATCTCCCAGAAACAGCCGGTTTCCGAGAAATACCTGACGTTTGCTCTCCCAAATACTACTTGACACTCCTCCAGAGGACATTGTCTCCCCTATTTACCACGTTGTCTCCCCAAGAGACCACTTGGCACACCAAAAAGACCACCGTTGCTCTCCAGTACAAGATCTTCTTTCCCACCGGTTCCCACTTTTCTCCCCCAGCTATGTCATTTCCTCCCAGAAATGCCACTTTTCCCTTGGAAATTTCACCTTCTCTTCCAAAAAGAGGAGATTTGCTCCCAGAAATACCCCTTCTCTTACAACTGCCACACGCTTTCTCCCCAAAAAGCCTCCATGACAATGCCAAATGGGACACTTGCAGCCAAGAAGAGGACACCTTCTCTCAGAAAGACCACTTTTCTCCCCAAGAGAGGAGATTTTCTCCCAATTGGATGACATTTGCTGTAAGAAAGACCTGTTTTCTTCCCTCAAGAGGACATTGTCTTTCCCACTGAGGACATTTTCTCCCAGAAGTGCCGCTACTCTGTGAAACACCTCCATTTCCTCCCAAATCTACTCCATGACACGCCTCAGGATGACACTTACTCCCCGATTTGGGGCATTTTCTCCCAGAAATACCACTTCTCTCCCAAAGGGATGGCCTTTTCCCTCTCTAGCATCTGTTTCCTCACCAATACCTGGCATTTTCTCCCAGAAACACCAGCTTTCTCACAGATACATCACCTTCCCCCCCCCACATCAGACCTCTTCTCCCAGAAATACCAGGACTCTGCTGAATATTTCCCATTTCCTCCGGAACATACAGCATTACACTCCGCAAGAGGACAGTTTCTTTCAGAAATGTGGCATTTTATCACAGATACACCATTTTTATGCCCAGTAGAGCTCCTTTTCTCCCAGAAATAGCACTGCTCTTAGGAAGAGCTCCCATTTTCTAACCAAAATGCTGCTTCACACTCCTCAAGATCACACTTACCCCCATCAAGATGGCAGTGTCACAGAAATACCAGCTTCTGCCCCCAAAATGGGACTTTGGCTCTCCAAAACAAGACATTTTCTCCCAGAAATACCAGGACTCTTAGAAATACCTCACGTTTCATCTCAAGAATACTGCTTTCCACTCCTCAAGATCACACTGACTCCCATCACAATGGCCTTTTCTCCCACATACACCAGCTTTCTCCCAAATACACGACATTTTCTCCCACATACACCCGTTTTCTCCCAAAGATGGGACATATTCTCCCAGAAATGCCAGCTTATTCTTTAAAAAACGGCCTTTTTTCCCCAAAATACCAGCTTTCTCACAAACACCTGTCATTTTCCAACCAAGTCTGCTACTATCTCCCAGAAACAGCCGGTTTCCGAGAAATACCTGACGTTTGCTCTCCCAAATACTAC
The DNA here is from genome assembly GCF_987193195.1 of Phasianus colchicus. Classification (NCBI taxonomy): domain Eukaryota; kingdom Metazoa; phylum Chordata; class Aves; order Galliformes; family Phasianidae; genus Phasianus; species Phasianus colchicus. The sequence goes on from NW_028325225.1 coordinate 70,180, forward strand.
TTGACACTCCTCCAGAGGACATTGTCTCCCCTATTTACCACGTTGTCTCCCCAAGAGACCACTTGGCACACCAAAAAGACCACCGTTGCTCTCCAGTACAAGATCTTCTTTCCCACCGGTTCCCACTTTTCTCCCCCAGCTATGTCATTTCCTCCCAGAAATGCCACTTTTCCCTTGGAAATTTCACCTTCTCTTCCAAAAAGAGGAGATTTGCTCCCAGAAATACCCCTTCTCTTACAACTGCCACACGCTTTCTCCCCAAAAAGCCTCCATGACAATGCCAAATGGGACACTTGCAGCCAAGAAGAGGACACCTTCTCTCAGAAAGACCACTTTTCTCCCCAAGAGAGGAGATTTTCTCCCAATTGGATGACATTTGCTGTAAGAAAGACCTGTTTTCTTCCCTCAAGAGGACACTGTCTTTCCCACTGAGGACATTTTCTCCCAGAAGTGCCGCTACTCTGTGAAACACCTCCATTTCCTCCCAAATCTACTCCATGACACGCCTCAGGATGACACTTACTCCCCGATTTGGGGCATTTTCTCCCAGAAATACCACTTCTCTCCCAAAGGGATGGCCTTTTCCCTCTCTAGCATCTGTTTCCTCACCAATACCTGGCATTTTCTCCCAGAAACACCAGCTTTCTCACAGATACATCACCTTCCCCCCCCACATCAGACCTCTTCTCCCAGAAATACCAGGACTCTGCTGAATATTTCCCATTTCCTCCGGAACATACAGCATTACACTCCGCAAGAGGACAGTTTCTTTCAGAAATGTGGCATTTTATCACAGATACACCATTTTTATGCCCAGTAGAGCTCCTTTTCTCCCAGAAATAGCACTGCTCTTAGGAAGAGCTCCCATTTTCTAACCAAAATGCTGCTTTACACTCCTCAAGATCACACTTACCCCCATCAAGATGGCAGTGTCACAGAAATACCAGCTTCTGCCCCCAAAATGGGACTTTGGCTCTCCAAAACAAGACATTTTCTCCCAGAAATACCAGGACTCTTAGAAATACCTCACGTTTCATCTCAAGAATACTGCTTTCCACTCCTCAAGATCACACTGACTCCCATCACAATGGCCTTTTCTCCCACATACACCAGCTTTCTCCCAAATACACGACATTTTCTCCCACATACACCCGTTTTCTCCCAAAGATGGGACATATTCTCCCAGAAATGCCAGCTTATTCTTTAAAAAACGGCCTTTTTTCCCCAAAATACCAGCTTTCTCACAAACACCTGTCATTTTCCAACCAAGTCTGCTACTATCTCCCAGAAACAGCCGGTTTCCGAGAAATACCTGACGTTTGCTCTCCCAAATACTACTTGACACTCCTCCAGAGGACATTGTCTCCCCTATTTACCACGTTGTCTCCCCAAGAGACCACTTGGCACACCAAAAAGACCACCGTTGCTCTCCAGTACAAGATCTTCTTTCCCACCGGTTCCCACTTTTCTCCCCCAGCTATGTCATTTCCTCCCAGAAATGCCACTTTTCCCTTGGAAATTTCACCTTCTCTTCCAAAAAGAGGAGATTTGCTCCCAGAAATACCCCTTCTCTTACAACTGCCACACGCTTTCTCCCCAAAAAGCCTCCATGACAATGCCAAATGGGACACTTGCAGCCAAGAAGAGGACACCTTCTCTCAGAAAGACCACTTTTCTCCCCAAGAGAGGAGATTTTCTCCCAATTGGATGACATTTGCTGTAAGAAAGACCTGTTTTCTTCCCTCAAGAGGACATTGTCTTTCCCACTGAGGACATTTTCTCCCAGAAGTGCCGCTACTCTGTGAAACACCTCCATTTCCTCCCAAATCTACTCCATGACACGCCTCAGGATGACACTTACTCCCCGATTTGGGGCATTTTCTCCCAGAAATACCACTTCTCTCCCAAAGGGATGGCCTTTTCCCTCTCTAGCATCTGTTTCCTCACCAATACCTGGCATTTTCTCCCAGAAACACCAGCTTTCTCACACATACATCACCTTCCCCCCCCCACATCAGACCTCTTCTCCCAGAAATACCAGGACTCTGCTGAATATTTCCCATTTCCTCCGGAACATACAGCATTACACTCCGCAAGAGGACAGTTTCTTTCAGAAATGTGGCATTTTATCACAGATACACCATTTTTATGCCCAGTAGAGCTCCTTTTCTCCCAGAAATAGCACTGCTCTTAGGAAGAGCTCCCATTTTCTAACCAAAATGCTGCTTCACACTCCTCAAGATCACACTTACCCCCATCAAGATGGCAGTGTCACAGAAATACCAGCTTCTGCCCCCAAAATGGGACTTTGGCTCTCCAAAACAAGACATTTTCTCCCAGAAATACCAGGACTCTTAGAAATACCTCACGTTTCATCTCAAGAATACTGCTTTCCACTCCTCAAGATCACACTGACTCCCATCACAATGGCCTTTTCTCCCACATACACCAGCTTTCTCCCAAATACACGACATTTTCTCCCACATACACCCGTTTTCTCCCAAAGATGGGACATATTCTCCCAGAAATGCCAGCTTATTCTTTAAAAAACGGCCTTTTTTCCCCAAAATACCAGCTTTCTCACAAACACCTGTCATTTTCCAACCAAGTCTGCTACTATCTCCCAGAAACAGCCGGTTTCCGAGAAATACCTGACGTTTGCTCTCCCAAATACTACTTGACACTCCTCCAGAGGACATTGTCTCCCCTATTTACCACGTTGTCTCCCCAAGAGACCACTTGGCACACCAAAAAGACCACCGTTGCTCTCCAGTACAAGATCTTCTTTCCCACCGGTTCCCACTTTTCTCCCCCAGCTATGTCATTTCCTCCCAGAAATGCCACTTTTCCCTTGGAAATTTCACCTTCTCTTCCAAAAAGAGGAGATTTGCTCCCAGAAATACCCCTTCTCTTACAACTGCCACACGCTTTCTCCCCAAAAAGCCTCCATGACAATGCCAAATGGGACACTTGCAGCCAAGAAGAGGACACCTTCTCTCAGAAAGACCACTTTTCTCCCCAAGAGAGGAGATTTTCTCCCAATTGGATGACATTTGCTGTAAGAAAGACCTGTTTTCTTCCCTCAAGAGGACATTGTCTTTCCCACTGAGGACATTTTCTCCCAGAAGTGCCGCTACTCTGTGAAACACCTCCATTTCCTCCCAAATCTACTCCATGACACGCCTCAGGATGACACTTACTCCCCGATTTGGGGCATTTTCTCCCAGAAATACCACTTCTCTCCCAAAGGGATGGCCTTTTCCCTCTCTAGCATCTGTTTCCTCACCAATACCTGGCATTTTCTCCCAGAAACACCAGCTTTCTCACACATACATCACCTTCCCCCCCCCACATCAGACCTCTTCTCCCAGAAATACCAGGACTCTGCTGAATATTTCCCATTTCCTCCGGAACATACAGCATTACACTCCGCAAGAGGACAGTTTCTTTCAGAAATGTGGCATTTTATCACAGATACACCATTTTTATGCCCAGTAGAGCTCCTTTTCTCCCAGAAATAGCACTGCTCTTAGGAAGAGCTCCCATTTTCTAACCAAAATGCTGCTTCACACTCCTCAAGATCACACTTACCCCCATCAAGATGGCAGTGTCACAGAAATACCAGCTTCTGCCCCCAAAATGGGACTTTGGCTCTCCAAAACAAGACATTTTCTCCCAGAAATACCAGGACTCTTAGAAATACCTCACGTTTCATCTCAAGAATACTGCTTTCCACTCCTCAAGATCACACTGACTCCCATCACAATGGCCTTTTCTCCCACATACACCCGTTTTCTCCCAAAGATGGGACATATTCTCCCAGAAATGCCAGCTTATTCTTTAAAAAACGGCCTCTTTTTCCCAAAATACCAGCTTTCTCACAAACACCTGTCATTTTCCAACCAAGTCTGCTACTATCTCCCAGAAACAGCCGGTTTCCGAGAAATACCTGACGTTTGCTCTCCCAAATACTACTTGACACTCCTCCAGAGGACATTGTCTCCCCTATTTACCACGTTGTCTCCCCAAGAGACCACTTGGCACACCAAAAAGACCACCGTTGCTCTCCAGTACAAGATCTTCTTTCCCACCGGTTCCCACTTTTCTCCCCCAGCTATGTCATTTCCTCCCAGAAATGCCACTTTTCCCTTGGAAATTTCACCTTCTCTTCCAAAAAGAGGAGATTTGCTCCCAGAAATACCCCTTCTCTTACAACTGCCACACGCTTTCTCCCCAAAAAGCCTCCATGACAATGCCAAATGGGACACTTGCAGCCAAGAAGAGGACACCTTCTCTCAGAAAGACCACTTTTCTCCCCAAGAGAGGAGATTTTCTCCCAATTGGATGACATTTGCTGTAAGAAAGACCTGTTTTCTTCCCTCAAGAGGACACTGTCTTTCCCACTGAGGACATTTTCTCCCAGAAGTGCCGCTACTCTGTGAAACACCTCCATTTCCTCCCAAATCTACTCCATGACACGCCTCAGGATGACACTTACTCCCCGATTTGGGGCATTTTCTCCCAGAAATACCACTTCTCTCCCAAAGGGATGGCCTTTTCCCTCTCTAGCATCTGTTTCCTCACCAATACCTGGCATTTTCTCCCAGAAACACCAGCTTTCTCACAGATACATCACCTTCCCCCCCCCACATCAGACCTCTTCTCCCAGAAATACCAGGACTCTGCTGAATATTTCCCATTTCCTCCGGAACATACAGCATTACACTCCGCAAGAGGACAGTTTCTTTCAGAAATGTGGCATTTTATCACAGATACACCATTTTTATGCCCAGTAGAGCTCCTTTTCTCCCAGAAATAGCACTGCTCTTAGCAAGAGCTCCCATTTTCTAACCAAAATGCTGCTTTACACTCCTCAAGATCACACTTACCCCCATCAAGATGGCAGTGTCACAGAAATACCAGCTTCTGCCCCCAGAATGGGACTTTGGCTCTCCAAAACAAGACATTTTCTCCCAGAAATACCAGGACTCTTAGAAATACCTCACGTTTCATCTCAAGAATACTGCTTTCCACTCCTCAAGATCACACTGACTCCCATCACAATGGCCTTTTCTCCCACATACACCAGCTTTCTCCCAAATACACGACATTTTCTCCCACATACACCCGTTTTCTCCCAAAGATGGGACATATTCTCCCAGAAATGCCAGCTTATTCTTTAAAAAACGGCCTTTTTTCCCCAAAATACCAGCTTTCTCACAAACACCTGTCATTTTCCAACCAAGTCTGCTACTATCTCCCAGAAACAGCCGGTTTCCGAGAAATACCTGACGTTTGCTCTCCCAAATACTACTTGACACTCCTCCAGAGGACATTGTCTCCCCTATTTACCACGTTGTCTCCCCAAGAGACCACTTGGCACACCAAAAAGACCACCGTTGCTCTCCAGTACAAGATCTTCTTTCCCACCGGTTCCCACTTTTCTCCCCCAGCTATGTCATTTCCTCCCAGAAATGCCACTTTTCCCTTGGAAATTTCACCTTCTCTTCCAAAAAGAGGAGATTTGCTCCCAGAAATACCCCTTCTCTTACAACTGCCACACGCTTTCTCCCCAAAAAGCCTCCATGACAATGCCAAATGGGACACTTGCAGCCAAGAAGAGGACACCTTCTCTCAGAAAGACCACTTTTCTCCCCAAGAGAGGAGATTTTCTCCCAATTGGATGACATTTGCTGTAAGAAAGACCTGTTTTCTTCCCTCAAGAGGACATTGTCTTTCCCACTGAGGACATTTTCTCCCAGAAGTGCCGCTACTCTGTGAAACACCTCCATTTCCTCCCAAATCTACTCCATGACACGCCTCAGGATGACACTTACTCCCCGATTTGGGGCATTTTCTCCCAGAAATACCACTTCTCTCCCAAAGGGATGGCCTTTTCCCTCTCTAGCATCTGTTTCCTCACCAATACCTGGCATTTTCTCCCAGAAACACCAGCTTTCTCACAGATACATCACCTTCCCCCCCCCACATCAGACCTCTTCTCCCAGAAATACCAGGACTCTGCTGAATATTTCCCATTTCCTCCGGAACATACAGCATTACACTCCGCAAGAGGACAGTTTCTTTCAGAAATGTGGCATTTTATCACAGATACACCATTTTTATGCCCAGTAGAGCTCCTTTTCTCCCAGAAATAGCACTGCTCTTAGGAAGAGCTCCCATTTTCTAACCAAAATGCTGCTTCACACTCCTCAAGTTCACACTTACCCCCATCAAGATGGCAGTGTCACAGAAATACCAGCTTCTGCCCCCAAAATGGGACTTTGGCTCTCCAAAACAAGACATTTTCTCCCAGAAATACCAGGACTCTTAGAAATACCTCACGTTTCATCTCAAGAATACTGCTTTCCACTCCTCAAGATCACACTGACTCCCATCACAATGGCCTTTTCTCCCACATACACCAGCTTTCTCCCAAATACACGACATTTTCTCCCACATACACCCGTTTTCTCCCAAAGATGGGACATATTCTCCCAGAAATGCCAGCTTATTCTTTAAAAAACGGCCTTTTTTCCCCAAAATACCAGCTTTCTCACAAACACCTGTCATTTTCCAACCAAGTCTGCTACTATCTCCCAGAAACAGCCGGTTTCCGAGAAATACCTGACGTTTGCTCTCCCAAATACTACTTGACACTCCTCCAGAGGACATTGTCTCCCCTATTTACCACGTTGTCTCCCCAAGAGACCACTTGGCACACCAAAAAGACCACCGTTGCTCTCCAGTACAAGATCTTCTTTCCCACCGGTTCCCACTTTTCTCCCCCAGCTATGTCATTTCCTCCCAGAAATGCCACTTTTCCCTTGGAAATTTCACCTTCTCTTCCAAAAAGAGGAGATTTGCTCCCAGAAATACCCCTTCTCTTACAACTGCCACACGCTTTCTCCCCAAAAAGCCTCCATGACAATGCCAAATGGGACACTTGCAGCCAAGAAGAGGACACCTTCTCTCAGAAAGACCACTTTTCTCCCCAAGAGAGGAGATTTTCTCCCAATTGGATGACATTTGCTGTAAGAAAGACCTGTTTTCTTCCCTCAAGAGGACATTGTCTTTCCCACTGAGGACATTTTCTCCCAGAAGTGCCGCTACTCTGTGAAACACCTCCATTTCCTCCCAAATCTACTCCATGACACGCCTCAGGATGACACTTACTCCCCGATTTGGGGCATTTTCTCCCAGAAATACCACTTCTCTCCCAAAGGGATGGCCTTTTCCCTCTCTAGCATCTGTTTCCTCACCAATACCTGGCATTTTCTCCCAGAAACACCAGCTTTCTCACACATACATCACCTTCCCCCCCCCACATCAGACCTCTTCTCCCAGAAATACCAGGACTCTGCTGAATATTTCCCATTTCCTCCGGAACATACAGCATTACACTCCGCAAGAGGACAGTTTCTTTCAGAAATGTGGCATTTTATCACAGATACACCATTTTTATGCCCAGTAGAGCTCCTTTTCTCCCAGAAATAGCACTGCTCTTAGGAAGAGCTCCCATTTTCTAACCAAAATGCTGCTTCACACTCCTCAAGATCACACTTACCCCCATCAAGATGGCAGTGTCACAGAAATACCAGCTTCTGCCCCCAAAATGGGACTTTGGCTCTCCAAAACAAGACATTTTCTCCCAGAAATACCAGGACTCTTAGAAATACCTCACGTTTCATCTCAAGAATACTGCTTTCCACTCCTCAAGATCACACTGACTCCCATCACAATGGCCTTTTCTCCCACATACACCCGTTTTCTCCCAAAGATGGGACATATTCTCCCAGAAATGCCAGCTTATTCTTTAAAAAACGGCCTCTTTTTCCCAAAATACCAGCTTTCTCACAAACACCTGTCATTTTCCAACCAAGTCTGCTACTATCTCCCAGAAACAGCCGGTTTCCGAGAAATACCTGACGTTTGCTCTCCCAAATACTACTTGACACTCCTCCAGAGGACATTGTCTCCCCTATTTACCACGTTGTCTCCCCAAGAGACCACTTGGCACACCAAAAAGACCACCGTTGCTCTCCAGTACAAGATCTTCTTTCCCACCGGTTCCCACTTTTCTCCCCCAGCTATGTCATTTCCTCCCAGAAATGCCACTTTTCCCTTGGAAATTTCACCTTCTCTTCCAAAAAGAGGAGATTTGCTCCCAGAAATACCCCTTCTCTTACAACTGCCACACGCTTTCTCCCCAAAAAGCCTCCATGACAATGCCAAATGGGACACTTGCAGCCAAGAAGAGGACACCTTCTCTCAGAAAGACCACTTTTCTCCCCAAGAGAGGAGATTTTCTCCCAATTGGATGACATTTGCTGTAAGAAAGACCTGTTTTCTTCCCTCAAGAGGACACTGTCTTTCCCACTGAGGACATTTTCTCCCAGAAGTGCCGCTACTCTGTGAAACACCTCCATTTCCTCCCAAATCTACTCCATGACACGCCTCAGGATGACACTTACTCCCCGATTTGGGGCATTTTCTCCCAGAAATACCACTTCTCTCCCAAAGGGATGGCCTTTTCCCTCTCTAGCATCTGTTTCCTCACCAATACCTGGCATTTTCTCCCAGAAACACCAGCTTTCTCACAGATACATCACCTTCCCCCCCCCACATCAGACCTCTTCTCCCAGAAATACCAGGACTCTGCTGAATATTTCCCATTTCCTCCGGAACATACAGCATTACACTCCGCAAGAGGACAGTTTCTTTCAGAAATGTGGCATTTTATCACAGATACACCATTTTTATGCCCAGTAGAGCTCCTTTTCTCCCAGAAATAGCACTGCTCTTAGCAAGAGCTCCCATTTTCTAACCAAAATGCTGCTTTACACTCCTCAAGATCACACTTACCCCCATCAAGATGGCAGTGTCACAGAAATACCAGCTTCTGCCCCCAAAATGGGACTTTGGCTCTCCAAAACAAGACATTTTCTCCCAGAAATACCAGGACTCTTAGAAATACCTCACGTTTCATCTCAAGAATACTGCTTTCCACTCCTCAAGATCACACTGACTCCCATCACAATGGCCTTTTCTCCCACATACACCAGCTTTCTCCCAAATACACGACATTTTCTCCCACATACACCCGTTTTCTCCCAAAGATGGGACATATTCTCCCAGAAATGCCAGCTTATTCTTTAAAAAACGGCCTTTTTTCCCCAAAATACCAGCTTTCTCACAAACACCTGTCATTTTCCAACCAAGTCTGCTACTATCTCCCAGAAACAGCCGGTTTCCGAGAAATACCTGACGTTTGCTCTCCCAAATACTACTTGACACTCCTCCCGAGGACATTGTCTCCCCTATTTACCACGTTGTCTCCCCAAGAGACCACTTGGCACACCAAAAAGACCACCGTTGCTCTCCAGTACAAGTTCTTCTTTCCCACCGGTTCCCACTTTTCTCCCCCAGCTATGTCATTTCCTCCCAGAAATGCCACTTTTCCCTTGGAAATTTCACCTTCTCTTCCAAAAAGAGGAGATTTGCTCCCAGAAATACCCCTTCTCTTACAACTGCCACACGCTTTCTCCCCAAAAAGCCTCCATGACAATGCCAAATGGGACACTTGCAGCCAAGAAGAGGACACCTTCTCTCAGAAAGACCACTTTTCTCCCCAAGAGAGGAGATTTTCTCCCAATTGGATGACATTTGCTGTAAGAAAGACCCGTTTTCTTCCCTCAAGAGGACATTGTCTTTCCCACTGAGGACATTTTCTCCCAGAAGTGCCGCTACTCTGTGAAACACCTCCATTTCCTCCCAAATCTACTCCATGACACGCCTCAGGATGACACTTACTCCCCGATTTGGGGCATTTTCTCCCAGAAATACCACTTCTCTCCCAAAGGGATGGCCTTTTCCCTCTCTAGCATCTGTTTCCTCACCAATACCTGGCATTTTCTCCCAGAAACACCAGCTTTCTCACAGATACATCACCTTCCCCCCCCCACATCAGACCTCTTCTCCCAGAAATACCAGGACTCTGCTGAATATTTCCCATTTCCTCCGGAACATACAGCATTACACTCCGCAAGAGGACAGTTTCTTTCAGAAATGTGCCATTTTATCACAGATACACCATTTTTATGCCCAGTAGAGCTCCTTTTCTCCCAGAAATAGCACTGCTCTTAGGAAGAGCTCCCATTTTCTAACCAAAATGCTGCTTTACACTCCTCAAGATCACACTTACCCCCATCAAGATGGCAGTGTCACAGAAATACCAGCTTCTGCCCCCAAAATGGGACTTTGGCTCTCCAAAACAAGACATTTTCTCCCAGAAATACCAGGACTCTTAGAAATACCTCACGTTTCATCTCAAGAATACTGCTTTCCACTCCTCAAGATCACACTGACTCCCATCACAATGGCCTTTTCTCCCACATACACCAGCTTTCTCCCAAATACACGACATTTTCTCCCACATACACCCGTTTTCTCCCAAAGATGGGACATATTCTCCCAGAAATGCCAGCTTATTCTTTAAAAAACGGCCTTTTTTCCCCAAAATACCAGCTTTCTCACAAACACCTGTCATTTTCCAACCAAGTCTGCTACTATCTCCCAGAAACAGCCGGTTTCCGAGAAATACCTGACGTTTGCTCTCCCAAATACTACTTGACACTCCTCCCGAGGACATTGTCTCCCCTATTTACCACGTTGTCTCCCCAAGAGACCACTTGGCACACCAAAAAGACCACCGTTGCTCTCCAGTACAAGATCTTCTTTCCCACCGGTTCCCACTTTTCTCCCCCAGCTATGTCATTTCCTCCCAGAAATGCCACTTTTCCCTTGGAAATTTCACCTTCTCTTCCAAAAAGAGGAGATTTGCTCCCAGAAATACCCCTTCTCTTACAACTGCCACACGCTTTCTCCCCAAAAAGCCTCCATGACAATGCCAAATGGGACACTTGCAGCCAAGAAGAGGACACCTTCTCTCAGAAAGACCACTTTTCTCCCCAAGAGAGGAGATTTTCTCCCAATTGGATGACATTTGCTGTAAGAAAGACCCGTTTTCTTCCCTCAAGAGGACATTGTCTTTCCCACTGAGGACATTTTCTCCCAGAAGTGCCGCTACTCTGTGAAACACCTCCATTTCCTCCCAAATCTACTCCATGACACGCCTCAGGATGACACTTACTCCCCGATTTGGGGCATTTTCTCCCAGAAATACCACTTCTCTCCCAAAGGGATGGCCTTTTCCCTCTCTAGCATCTGTTTCCTCACCAATACCTGGCATTTTCTCCCAGAAACACCAGCTTTCTCACAGATACATCACCTTCCCCCCCCCACATCAGACCTCTTCTCCCAGAAATACCAGGACTCTGCTGAATATTTCCCATTTCCTCCGGAACATACAGCATTACACTCCGCAAGAGGACAGTTTCTTTCAGAAATGTGGCATTTTATCACAGATACACCATTTTTATGCCCAGTAGAGCTCCTTTTCTCCCAGAAATAGCACTGCTCTTAGGAAGAGCTCCCATTTTCTAACCAAAATGCTGCTTTACACTCCTCAAGATCACACTTACCCCCATCAAGATGGCAGTGTCACAGAAATACCAGCTTCTGCCCCCAAAATGGGACTTTGGCTCTCCAAAACAAGACATTTTCTCCCAGAAATACCAGGACTCTTAGAAATACCTCACGTTTCATCTCAAGAATACTGCTTTCCACTCCTCAAGATCACACTGACTCCCATCACAATGGCCTTTTCTCCCACATACACCAGCTTTCTCCCAAATACACGACATTTTCTCCCACATACACCCGTTTTCTCCCAAAGATGGGACATATTCTCCCAGAAATGCCAGCTTATTCTTTAAAAAACGGCCTTTTTTCCCCAAAATACCAGCTTTCTCACAAACACCTGTCATTTTCCAACCAAGTCTGCTACTATCTCCCAGAAACAGCCGGTTTCCGAGAAATACCTGACGTTTGCTCTCCCAAATACTACTTGACACTCCTCCCGAGGACATTGTCTCCCCTATTTACCACGTTGTCTCCCCAAGAGACCACTTGGCACACCAAAAAGACCACCGTTGCTCTCCAGTACAAGATCTTCTTTCCCACCGGTTCCCACTTTTCTCCCCCAGCTATGTCATTTCCTCCCAGAAATGCCACTTTTCCCTTGGAAATTTCACCTTCTCTTCCAAAAAGAGGAGATTTGCTCCCAGAAATACCCCTTCTCTTACAACTGCCACACGCTTTCTCCCCAAAAAGCCTCCATGACAATGCCAAATGGGACACTTGCAGCCAAGAAGAGGACACCTTCTCTCAGAAAGACCACTTTTCTCCCCAAGAGAGGAGATTTTCTCCCAATTGGATGACATTTGCTGTAAGAAAGACCCGTTTTCTTCCCTCAAGAGGACATTGTCTTTCCCACTGAGGACATTTTCTCCCAGAAGTGCCGCTACTCTGTGAAACACCTCCATTTCCTCCCAAATCTACTCCATGACACGCCTCAGGATGACACTTACTCCCCGATTTGGGGCATTTTCTCCCAGAAATACCACTTCTCTCCCAAAGGGATGGCCTTTTCCCTCTCTAGCATCTGTTTCCTCACCAATACCTGGCATTTTCTCCCAGAAACACCAGCTTTCTCACAGATACATCACCTTCCCCCCCCCACATCAGACCTCTTCTCCCAGAAATACCAGGACTCTGCTGAATATTTCCCATTTCCTCCGGAACATACAGCATTACACTCCGCAAGAGGACAGTTTCTTTCAGAAATGTGGCATTTTATCACAGATACACCATTTTTATGCCCAGTAGAGCTCCTTTTCTCCCAGAAATAGCACTGCTCTTAGGAAGAGCTCCCATTTTCTAACCAAAATGCTGCTTTACACTCCTCAAGATCACACTTACCCCCATCAAGATGGCAGTGTCACAGAAATACCAGCTTCTGCCCCCAAAATGGGACTTTGGCTCTCCAAAACAAGACATTTTCTCCCAGAAATACCAGGACTCTTAGAAATACCTCACGTTTCATCTCAAGAATACTGCTTTCCACTCCTCAAGATCACACTGACTCCCATCACAATGGCCTTTTCTCCCACATACACCAGCTTTCTCCCAAATACACGACATTTTCTCCCACATACACCCGTTTTCTCCCAAAGATGGGACATATTCTCCCAGAAATGCCAGCTTATTCTTTAAAAAACGGCCTTTTTTCCCCAAAATACCAGCTTTCTCACAAACACCTGTCATTTTCCAACCAAGTCTGCTACTATCTCCCAGAAACAGCCGGTTTCCGAGAAATACCTGACGTTTGCTCTCCCAAATACTACTTGACACTCCTCCCGAGGACATTGTCTCCCCTATTTACCACGTTGTCTCCCCAAGAGACCACTTGGCACACCAAAAAGACCACCGTTGCTCTCCAGTACAAGATCTTCTTTCCCACCGGTTCCCACTTTTCTCCCCCAGCTATGTCATTTCCTCCCAGAAATGCCACTTTTCCCTTGGAAATTTCACCTTCTCTTCCAAAAAGAGGAGATTTGCTCCCAGAAATACCCCTTCTCTTACAACTGCCACACGCTTTCTCCCCAAAAAGCCTCCATGACAATGCCAAATGGGACACTTGCAGCCAAGAAGAGGACACCTTCTCTCAGAAAGACCACTTTTCTCCCCAAGAGAGGAGATTTTCTCCCAATTGGATGACATTTGCTGTAAGAAAGACCCGTTTTCTTCCCTCAAGAGGACATTGTCTTTCCCACTGAGGACATTTTCTCCCAGAAGTGCCGCTACTCTGTGAAACACCTCCATTTCCTCCCAAATCTACTCCATGACACGCCTCAGGATGACACTTACTCCCCGATTTGGGGCATTTTCTCCCAGAAATACCACTTCTCTCCCAAAGGGATGGCCTTTTCCCTCTCTAGCATCTGTTTCCTCACCAATACCTGGCATTTTCTCCCAGAAACACCAGCTTTCTCACAGATACATCACCTTCCCCCCCCACATCAGACCTCTTCTCCCAGAAATACCAGGACTCTGCTGAATATTTCCCATTTCCTCCGGAACATACAGCATTACACTCCGCAAGAGGACAGTTTCTTTCAGAAATGTGCCATTTTATCACAGATACACCATTTTTATTCCCAGTAGAGCTCCTTTTCTCCCAGAAATAGCACTGCTCTTAGCAAGAGCTCCCATTTTCTAACCAAAATGCTGCTTTACACTCCTCAAGATCACACTTACCCCCATCAAGATGGCAGTGTCACAGAAATACCAGCTTCTGCCCCCAGAATGGGACTTTGGCTCTCCAAAACAAGACATTTTCTCCCAGAAATACCAGGACTCTTAGAAATACCTCACGTTTCATCTCAAGAATACTGCTTTCCACTCCTCAAGATCACACTGACTCCCATCACAATGGCCTTTTCTCCCACATACACCAGCTTTCTCCCAAATACACGACATTTTCTCCCACATACACCCGTTTTCTCCCAAAGATGGGACATATTCTCCCAGAAATGCCAGCTTATTCTTTAAAAAACGGCCTTTTTTCCCCAAAATACCAGCTTTCTCACAAACACCTGTCATTTTCCAACCAAGTCTGCTACTATCTCCCAGAAACAGCCGGTTTCCGAGAAATACCTGACGTTTGCTCTCCCAAATACTACTTGACACTCCTCCAGAGGACATTGTCTCCCCTATTTACCACGTTGTCTCCCCAAGAGACCACTTGGCACACCAAAAAGACCACCGTTGCTCTCCAGTACAAGATCTTCTTTCCCACCGGTTCCCACTTTTCTCCCCCAGCTATGTCATTTCCTCCCAGAAATGCCACTTTTCCCTTGGAAATTTCACCTTCTCTTCCAAAAAGAGGAGATTTGCTCCCAGAAATACCCCTTCTCTTACAACTGCCACACGCTTTCTCCCCAAAAAGCCTCCATGACAATGCCAAATGGGACACTTGCAGCCAAGAAGAGGACACCTTCTCTCAGAAAGACCACTTTTCTCCCCAAGAGAGGAGATTTTCTCCCAATTGGATGACATTTGCTGTAAGAAAGACCTGTTTTCTTCCCTCAAGAGGACATTGTCTTTCCCACTGAGGACATTTTCTCCCAGAAGTGCCGCTACTCTGTGAAACACCTCCATTTCCTCCCAAATCTACTCCATGACACGCCTCAGGATGACACTTACTCCCCGATTTGGGGCATTTTCTCCCAGAAATACCACTTCTCTCCCAAAGGGATGGCCTTTTCCCTCTCTAGCATCTGTTTCCTCACCAATACCTGGCATTTTCTCCCAGAAACACCAGCTTTCTCACACATACATCACCTTCCCCCCCACATCAGACCTCTTCTCCCAGAAATACCAGGACTCTGCTGAATATTTCCCATTTCCTCCGGAACATACAGCATTACACTCCGCAAGAGGACAGTTTCTTTCAGAAATGTGGCATTTTATCACAGATACACCATTTTTATGCCCAGTAGAGCTCCTTTTCTCCCAGAAATAGCACTGCTCTTAGGAAGAGCTCCCATTTTCTAACCAAAATGCTGCTTCACACTCCTCAAGATCACACTTACCCCCATCAAGATGGCAGTGTCACAGAAATACCAGCTTCTGCCCCCAAAATGGGACTTTGGCTCTCCAAAACAAGACATTTTCTCCCAGAAATACCAGGACTCTTAGAAATACCTCACGTTTCATCTCAAGAATACTGCTTTCCACTCCTCAAGATCACACTGACTCCCATCACAATGGCCTTTTCTCCCACATACACCAGCTTTCTCCCAAATACACGACATTTTCTCCCACATACACCCGTTTTCTCCCAAAGATGGGACATATTCTCCCAGAAATGCCAGCTTATTCTTTAAAAAACGGCCTTTTTTCCCCAAAATACCAGCTTTCTCACAAACACCTGTCATTTTCCAACCAAGTCTGCTACTATCTCCCAGAAACAGCCGGTTTCCGAGAAATACCTGACGTTTGCTCTCCCAAATACTACTTGACACTCCTCCAGAGGACATTGTCTCCCCTATTTACCACGTTGTCTCCCCAAGAGACCACTTGGCACACCAAAAAGACCACCGTTGCTCTCCAGTACAAGATCTTCTTTCCCACCGGTTCCCACTTTTCTCCCCCAGCTATGTCATTTCCTCCCAGAAATGCCACTTTTCCCTTGGAAATTTCACCTTCTCTTCCAAAAAGAGGAGATTTGCTCCCAGAAATACCCCTTCTCTTACAACTGCCACACGCTTTCTCCCCAAAAAGCCTCCATGACAATGCCAAATGGGACACTTGCAGCCAAGAAGAGGACACCTTCTCTCAGAAAGACCACTTTTCTCCCCAAGAGAGGAGATTTTCTCCCAATTGGATGACATTTGCTGTAAGAAAGACCTGTTTTCTTCCCTCAAGAGGACATTGTCTTTCCCACTGAGGACATTTTCTCCCAGAAGTGCCGCTACTCTGTGAAACACCTCCATTTCCTCCCAAATCTACTCCATGACACGCCTCAGGATGACACTTACTCCCCGATTTGGGGCATTTTCTCCCAGAAATACCACTTCTCTCCCAAAGGGATGGCCTTTTCCCTCTCTAGCATCTGTTTCCTCACCAATACCTGGCATTTTCTCCCAGAAACACCAGCTTTCTCACACATACATCACCTTCCCCCCCCCACATCAGACCTCTTCTCCCAGAAATACCAGGACTCTGCTGAATATTTCCCATTTCCTCCGGAACATACAGCATTACACTCCGCAAGAGGACAGTTTCTTTCAGAAATGTGGCATTTTATCACAGATACACCATTTTTATGCCCAGTAGAGCTCCTTTTCTCCCAGAAATAGCACTGCTCTTAGGAAGAGCTCCCATTTTCTAACCAAAATGCTGCTTCACACTCCTCAAGATCACACTTACCCCCATCAAGATGGCAGTGTCACAGAAATACCAGCTTCTGCCCCCAAAATGGGACTTTGGCTCTCCAAAACAAGACATTTTCTCCCAGAAATACCAGGACTCTTAGAAATACCTCACGTTTCATCTCAAGAATACTGCTTTCCACTCCTCAAGATCACACTGACTCCCATCACAATGGCCTTTTCTCCCACATACACCCGTTTTCTCCCAAAGATGGGACATATTCTCCCAGAAATGCCAGCTTATTCTTTAAAAAACGGCCTCTTTTTCCCAAAATACCAGCTTTCTCACAAACACCTGTCATTTTCCAACCAAGTCTGCTACTATCTCCCAGAAACAGCCGGTTTCCGAGAAATACCTGACGTTTGCTCTCCCAAATACTACTTGACACTCCTCCAGAGGACATTGTCTCCCCTATTTACCACGTTGTCTCCCCAAGAGACCACTTGGCACACCAAAAAGACCACCGTTGCTCTCCAGTACAAGATCTTCTTTCCCACCGGTTCCCACTTTTCTCCCCCAGCTATGTCATTTCCTCCCAGAAATGCCACTTTTCCCTTGGAAATTTCACCTTCTCTTCCAAAAAGAGGAGATTTGCTCCCAGAAATACCCCTTCTCTTACAACTGCCACACGCTTTCTCCCCAAAAAGCCTCCATGACAATGCCAAATGGGACACTTGCAGCCAAGAAGAGGACACCTTCTCTCAGAAAGACCACTTTTCTCCCCAAGAGAGGAGATTTTCTCCCAATTGGATGACATTTGCTGTAAGAAAGACCTGTTTTCTTCCCTCAAGAGGACACTGTCTTTCCCACTGAGGACATTTTCTCCCAGAAGTGCCGCTACTCTGTGAAACACCTCCATTTCCTCCCAAATCTACTCCATGACACGCCTCAGGATGACACTTACTCCCCGATTTGGGGCATTTTCTCCCAGAAATACCACTTCTCTCCCAAAGGGATGGCCTTTTCCCTCTCTAGCATCTGTTTCCTCACCAATACCTGGCATTTTCTCCCAGAAACACCAGCTTTCTCACAGATACATCACCTTCCCCCCCACATCAGACCTCTTCTCCCAGAAATACCAGGACTCTGCTGAATATTTCCCATTTCCTCCGGAACATACAGCATTACACTCCGCAAGAGGACAGTTTCTTTCAGAAATGTGGCATTTTATCACAGATACACCATTTTTATGCCCAGTAGAGCTCCTTTTCTCCCAGAAATAGCACTGCTCTTAGCAAGAGCTCCCATTTTCTAACCAAAATGCTGCTTTACACTCCTCAAGATCACACTTACCCCCATCAAGATGGCAGTGTCACAGAAATACCAGCTTCTGCCCCCAAAATGGGACTTTGGCTCTCCAAAACAAGACATTTTCTCCCAGAAATACCAGGACTCTTAGAAATACCTCACGTTTCATCTCAAGAATACTGCTTTCCACTCCTCAAGATCACACTGACTCCCATCACAATGGCCTTTTCTCCCACATACACCAGCTTTCTCCCAAATACACGACATTTTCTCCCACATACACCCGTTTTCTCCCAAAGATGGGACATATTCTCCCAGAAATGCCAGCTTATTCTTTAAAAAACGGCCTTTTTTCCCCAAAATACCAGCTTTCTCACAAACACCTGTCATTTTCCAACCAAGTCTGCTACTATCTCCCAGAAACAGCCGGTTTCCGAGAAATACCTGACGTTTGCTCTCCCAAATACTACTTGACACTCCTCCCGAGGACATTGTCTCCCCTATTTACCACGTTGTCTCCCCAAGAGACCACTTGGCACACCAAAAAGACCACCGTTGCTCTCCAGTACAAGTTCTTCTTTCCCACCGGTTCCCACTTTTCTCCCCCAGCTATGTCATTTCCTCCCAGAAATGCCACTTTTCCCTTGGAAATTTCACCTTCTCTTCCAAAAAGAGGAGATTTGCTCCCAGAAATACCCCTTCTCTTACAACTGCCACACGCTTTCTCCCCAAAAAGCCTCCATGACAATGCCAAATGGGACACTTGCAGCCAAGAAGAGGACACCTTCTCTCAGAAAGACCACTTTTCTCCCCAAGAGAGGAGATTTTCTCCCAATTGGATGACATTTGCTGTAAGAAAGACCCGTTTTCTTCCCTCAAGAGGACATTGTCTTTCCCACTGAGGACATTTTCTCCCAGAAGTGCCGCTACTCTGTGAAACACCTCCATTTCCTCCCAAATCTACTCCATGACACGCCTCAGGATGACACTTACTCCCCGATTTGGGGCATTTTCTCCCAGAAATACCACTTCTCTCCCAAAGGGATGGCCTTTTCCCTCTCTAGCATCTGTTTCCTCACCAATACCTGGCATTTTCTCCCAGAAACACCAGCTTTCTCACAGATACATCACCTTCCCCCCCCCACATCAGACCTCTTCTCCCAGAAATACCAGGACTCTGCTGAATATTTCCCATTTCCTCCGGAACATACAGCATTACACTCCGCAAGAGGACAGTTTCTTTCAGAAATGTGCCATTTTATCACAGATACACCATTTTTATGCCCAGTAGAGCTCCTTTTCTCCCAGAAATAGCACTGCTCTTAGGAAGAGCTCCCATTTTCTAACCAAAATGCTGCTTTACACTCCTCAAGATCACACTTACCCCCATCAAGATGGCAGTGTCACAGAAATACCAGCTTCTGCCCCCAAAATGGGACTTTGGCTCTCCAAAACAAGACATTTTCTCCCAGAAATACCAGGACTCTTAGAAATACCTCACGTTTCATCTCAAGAATACTGCTTTCCACTCCTCAAGATCACACTGACTCCCATCACAATGGCCTTTTCTCCCACATACACCAGCTTTCTCCCAAATACACGACATTTTCTCCCACATACACCCGTTTTCTCCCAAAGATGGGACATATTCTCCCAGAAATGCCAGCTTATTCTTTAAAAAACGGCCTTTTTTCCCCAAAATACCAGCTTTCTCACAAACACCTGTCATTTTCCAACCAAGTCTGCTACTATCTCCCAGAAACAGCCGGTTTCCGAGAAATACCTGACGTTTGCTCTCCCAAATACTACTTGACACTCCTCCCGAGGACATTGTCTCCCCTATTTACCACGTTGTCTCCCCAAGAGACCACTTGGCACACCAAAAAGACCACCGTTGCTCTCCAGTACAAGATCTTCTTTCCCACCGGTTCCCACTTTTCTCCCCCAGCTATGTCATTTCCTCCCAGAAATGCCACTTTTCCCTTGGAAATTTCACCTTCTCTTCCAAAAAGAGGAGATTTGCTCCCAGAAATACCCCTTCTCTTACAACTGCCACACGCTTTCTCCCCAAAAAGCCTCCATGACAATGCCAAATGGGACACTTGCAGCCAAGAAGAGGACACCTTCTCTCAGAAAGACCACTTTTCTCCCCAAGAGAGGAGATTTTCTCCCAATTGGATGACATTTGCTGTAAGAAAGACCCGTTTTCTTCCCTCAAGAGGACATTGTCTTTCCCACTGAGGACATTTTCTCCCAGAAGTGCCGCTACTCTGTGAAACACCTCCATTTCCTCCCAAATCTACTCCATGACACGCCTCAGGATGACACTTACTCCCCGATTTGGGGCATTTTCTCCCAGAAATACCACTTCTCTCCCAAAGGGATGGCCTTTTCCCTCTCTAGCATCTGTTTCCTCACCAATACCTGGCATTTTCTCCCAGAAACACCAGCTTTCTCACAGATACATCACCTTCCCCCCCCCACATCAGACCTCTTCTCCCAGAAATACCAGGACTCTGCTGAATATTTCCCATTTCCTCCGGAACATACAGCATTACACTCCGCAAGAGGACAGTTTCTTTCAGAAATGTGGCATTTTATCACAGATACACCATTTTTATGCCCAGTAGAGCTCCTTTTCTCCCAGAAATAGCACTGCTCTTAGGAAGAGCTCCCATTTTCTAACCAAAATGCTGCTTTACACTCCTCAAGATCACACTTACCCCCATCAAGATGGCAGTGTCACAGAAATACCAGCTTCTGCCCCCAAAATGGGACTTTGGCTCTCCAAAACAAGACATTTTCTCCCAGAAATACCAGGACTCTTAGAAATACCTCACGTTTCATCTCAAGAATACTGCTTTCCACTCCTCAAGATCACACTGACTCCCATCACAATGGCCTTTTCTCCCACATACACCAGCTTTCTCCCAAATACACGACATTTTCTCCCACATACACCCGTTTTCTCCCAAAGATGGGACATATTCTCCCAGAAATGCCAGCTTATTCTTTAAAAAACGGCCTTTTTTCCCCAAAATACCAGCTTTCTCACAAACACCTGTCATTTTCCAACCAAGTCTGCTACTATCTCCCAGAAACAGCCGGTTTCCGAGAAATACCTGACGTTTGCTCTCCCAAATACTACTTGACACTCCTCCCGAGGACATTGTCTCCCCTATTTACCACGTTGTCTCCCCAAGAGACCACTTGGCACACCAAAAAGACCACCGTTGCTCTCCAGTACAAGATCTTCTTTCCCACCGGTTCCCACTTTTCTCCCCCAGCTATGTCATTTCCTCCCAGAAATGCCACTTTTCCCTTGGAAATTTCACCTTCTCTTCCAAAAAGAGGAGATTTGCTCCCAGAAATACCCCTTCTCTTACAACTGCCACACGCTTTCTCCCCAAAAAGCCTCCATGACAATGCCAAATGGGACACTTGCAGCCAAGAAGAGGACACCTTCTCTCAGAAAGACCACTTTTCTCCCCAAGAGAGGAGATTTTCTCCCAATTGGATGACATTTGCTGTAAGAAAGACCCGTTTTCTTCCCTCAAGAGGACATTGTCTTTCCCACTGAGGACATTTTCTCCCAGAAGTGCCGCTACTCTGTGAAACACCTCCATTTCCTCCCAAATCTACTCCATGACACGCCTCAGGATGACACTTACTCCCCGATTTGGGGCATTTTCTCCCAGAAATACCACTTCTCTCCCAAAGGGATGGCCTTTTCCCTCTCTAGCATCTGTTTCCTCACCAATACCTGGCATTTTCTCCCAGAAACACCAGCTTTCTCACAGATACATCACCTTCCCCCCCCCACATCAGACCTCTTCTCCCAGAAATACCAGGACTCTGCTGAATATTTCCCATTTCCTCCGGAACATACAGCATTACACTCCGCAAGAGGACAGTTTCTTTCAGAAATGTGCCATTTTATCACAGATACACCATTTTTATGCCCAGTAGAGCTCCTTTTCTCCCAGAAATAGCACTGCTCTTAGGAAGAGCTCCCATTTTCTAACCAAAATGCTGCTTTACACTCCTCAAGATCACACTTACCCCCATCAAGATGGCAGTGTCACAGAAATACCAGCTTCTGCCCCCAAAATGGGACTTTGGCTCTCCAAAACAAGACATTTTCTCCCAGAAATACCAGGACTCTTAGAAATACCTCACGTTTCATCTCAAGAATACTGCTTTCCACTCCTCAAGATCACACTGACTCCCATCACAATGGCCTTTTCTCCCACATACACCAGCTTTCTCCCAAATACACGACATTTTCTCCCACATACACCCGTTTTCTCCCAAAGATGGGACATATTCTCCCAGAAATGCCAGCTTATTCTTTAAAAAACGGCCTTTTTTCCCCAAAATACCAGCTTTCTCACAAACACCTGTCATTTTCCAACCAAGTCTGCTACTATCTCCCAGAAACAGCCGGTTTCCGAGAAATACCTGACGTTTGCTCTCCCAAATACTACTTGACACTCCTCCCGAGGACATTGTCTCCCCTATTTACCACGTTGTCTCCCCAAGAGACCACTTGGCACACCAAAAAGACCACCGTTGCTCTCCAGTACAAGATCTTCTTTCCCACCGGTTCCCACTTTTCTCCCCCAGCTATGTCATTTCCTCCCAGAAATGCCACTTTTCCCTTGGAAATTTCACCTTCTCTTCCAAAAAGAGGAGATTTGCTCCCAGAAATACCCCTTCTCTTACAACTGCCACACGCTTTCTCCCCAAAAAGCCTCCATGACAATGCCAAATGGGACACTTGCAGCCAAGAAGAGGACACCTTCTCTCAGAAAGACCACTTTTCTCCCCAAGAGAGGAGATTTTCTCCCAATTGGATGACATTTGCTGTAAGAAAGACCCGTTTTCTTCCCTCAAGAGGACATTGTCTTTCCCACTGAGGACATTTTCTCCCAGAAGTGCCGCTACTCTGTGAAACACCTCCATTTCCTCCCAAATCTACTCCATGACACGCCTCAGGATGACACTTACTCCCCGATTTGGGGCATTTTCTCCCAGAAATACCACTTCTCTCCCAAAGGGATGGCCTTTTCCCTCTCTAGCATCTGTTTCCTCACCAATACCTGGCATTTTCTCCCAGAAACACCAGCTTTCTCACAGATACATCACCTTCCCCCCCCCACATCAGACCTCTTCTCCCAGAAATACCAGGACTCTGCTGAATATTTCCCATTTCCTCCGGAACATACAGCATTACACTCCGCAAGAGGACAGTTTCTTTCAGAAATGTGGCATTTTATCACAGATACACCGTTTTTATGCCCAGTAGAGCTCCTTTTCTCCCAGAAATAGCACTGCTCTTAGGAAGAGCTCCCATTTTCTAACCAAAATGCTGCTTCACACTCCTCAAGATCACACTTACCCCCATCAAGATGGCAGTGTCACAGAAATACCAGCTTCTGCCCCCAAAATGGGACTTTGGCTCTCCAAAACAAGACATTTTCTCCCAGAAATACCAGGACTCTTAGAAATACCTCACGTTTCATCTCAAGAATACTGCTTTCCACTCCTCAAGATCACACTGACTCCCATCACAATGGCCTGTTCTCCCACATACACCAGCTTTCTCCCAAATACACGACATTTTCTCCCACATACACCCGTTTTCTCCCAAAGATGGGACATATTCTCCCAGAAATGCCAGCTTATTCTTTAAAAAACGGCCTTTTTTCCCCAAAATACCAGCTTTCTCACAAACACCTGTCATTTTCCAACCAAGTCTGCTACTATCTCCCAGAAACAGCCGGTTTCCGAGAAATACCTGACGTTTGCTCTCCCAAATACTACTTGACACTCCTCCCGAGGACATTGTCTCCCCTATTTACCACGTTGTCTCCCCAAGAGACCACTTGGCACACCAAAAAGACCACCGTTGCTCTCCAGTACAAGATCTTCTTTCCCACCGGTTCCCACTTTTCTCCCCCAGCTATGTCATTTCCTCCCAGAAATGCCACTTTTCCCTTGGAAATTTCACCTTCTCTTCCAAAAAGAGGAGATTTGCTCCCAGAAATACCCCTTCTCTTACAACTGCCACACGCTTTCTCCCCAAAAAGCCTCCATGACAATGCCAAATGGGACACTTGCAGCCAAGAAGAGGACACCTTCTCTCAGAAAGACCACTTTTCTCCCCAAGAGAGGAGATTTTCTCCCAATTGGATGACATTTGCTGTAAGAAAGACCTGTTTTCTTCCCTCAAGAGGACATTGTCTTTCCCACTGAGGACATTTTCTCCCAGAAGTGCCGCTACTCTGTGAAACACCTCCATTTCCTCCCAAATCTACTCCATGACACGCCTCAGGATGACACTTACTCCCCGATTTGGGGCATTTTCTCCCAGAAATACCACTTCTCTCCCAAAGGGATGGCCTTTTCCCTCTCTAGCATCTGTTTCCTCACCAATACCTGGCATTTTCTCCCAGAAACACCAGCTTTCTCACAGATACATCACCTTCCCCCCCCCACATCAGACCTCTTCTCCCAGAAATACCAGGACTCTGCTGAATATTTCCCATTTCCTCCGGAACATACAGCATTACACTCCGCAAGAGGACAGTTTCTTTCAGAAATGTGGCATTTTATCACAGATACACCGTTTTTATGCCCAGTAGAGCTCCTTTTCTCCCAGAAATAGCACTGCTCTTAGGAAGAGCTCCCATTTTCTAACCAAAATGCTGCTTTACACTCCTCAAGATCACACTTACCCCCATCAAGATGGCAGTGTCACAGAAATACCAGCTTCTGCCCCCAAAATGGGACTTTGGCTCTCCAAAACAAGACATTTTCTCCCAGAAATACCAGGACTCTTAGAAATACCTCACGTTTCATCTCAAGAATACTGCTTTCCACTCCTCAAGATCACACTGACTCCCATCACAATGGCCTTTTCTCCCACATACACCAGCTTTCTCCCAAATACACGACATTTTCTCCCACATACACCCGTTTTCTCCCAAAGATGGGACATATTCTCCCAGAAATGCCAGCTTATTCTTTAAAAAACGGCCTTTTTTTCCCAAAATACCAGCTTTCTCACAAACACCTGTCATTTTCCAACCAAGTCTGCTACTATCTCCCAGAAACAGCCGGTTTCCGAGAAATACCTGACGTTTGCTCTCCCAAATACTACTTGACACTCCTCCAGAGGACATTGTCTCCCCTTTTTACCACGTTGTCTCCCCAAGAGACCACTTGGCACACCAAAAAGACCACCGTTGCTCTCCAGTACAAGATCTTCTTCCCCACCGGTTCCCACTTTTCTCCCCCAGCTATGTCATTTCCTCCCAGAAATGCCACTTTTCCCTTGGAAATTTCACCTTCTCTTCCAAAAAGAGGAGATTTGCTCCCAGAAATACCCCTTCTCTTACAACTGCCACACGCTTTCTCCCCAAAAAGCCTCCATGACAATGCCAAATGGGACACTTGCAGCCAAGAAGAGGACACCTTCTCTCAGAAAGACCACTTTTCTCCCCAAGAGAGGAGATTTTCTCCCAATTGGATGACATTTGCTGTAAGAAAGACCTGTTTTCTTCCCTCAAGAGGACATTGTCTTTCCCACTGAGGACATTTTCTCCCAGAAGTGCCGCTACTCTGTGAAACACCTCCATTTCCTCCCAAATCTACTCCATGACACGCCTCAGGATGACACTTACTCCCCGATTTGGGGCATTTTCTCCCAGAAATACCACTTCTCTCCCAAAGGGATGGCCTTTTCCCTCTCTAGCATCTGTTTCCTCACCAATACCTGGCATTTTCTCCCAGAAACACCAGCTTTCTCACAGATACATCACCTTCCCCCCCCCCACATCAGACCTCTTCTCCCAGAAATACCAGGACTCTGCTGAATATTTCCCATTTCCTCCGGAACATACAGCATTACACTCCGCAAGAGGACAGTTTCTTTCAGAAATGTGGCATTTTATCACAGATACACCATTTTTATGCCCAGTAGAGCTCCTTTTCTCCCAGAAATAGCACTGCTCTTAGGAAAAGCTCCCATTTTCTAACCAAAATGCTGCTTTACACTCCTCAAGATCACACTTACCCCCATCAAGATGGCAGTGTCACAGAAATACCAGCTTCTGCCCCCAAAATGGGACTTTGGCTCTCCAAAACAAGACATTTTCTCCCAGAAATACCAGGACTCTTAGAAATACCTCACGTTTCATCTCAAGAATACTGCTTTCCACTCCTCAAGATCACACTGACTCCCATCACAATGGCCTTTTCTCCCACATACACCAGCTTTCTCCCAAATACACGACATTTTCTCCCACATACACCCGTTTTCTCCCAAAGATGGGACATATTCTCCCAGAAATGCCAGCTTATTCTTTAAAAAACGGCCTTTTTTTCCCAAAATACCAGCTTTCTCACAAACACCTGTCATTTTCCAACCAAGTCTGCTACTATCTCCCAGAAACAGCCGGTTTCCGAGAAATACCTGACGTTTGCTCTCCCAAATACTACTTGACACTCCTCCAGAGGACATTGTCTCCCCTTTTTACCACGTTGTCTCCCCAAGAGACCACTTGGCACACCAAAAAGACCACCGTTGCTCTCCAGTACAAGTTCTTCTTCCCCACCAGTTCCCACTTTTCTCCCCCAGCTATGTCATTTCCTCCCAGAAATGCCACTTTTCCCTTGGAAATTTCACCTTCTCTTCCAAAAAGAGGAGATTTGCTCCCAGAAATACCCCTTCTCTTACAACTGCCACACGCTTTCTCCCCAAAAAGCCTCCATGACAATGCCAAATGGGACACTTGCAGCCAAGAAGAGGACACCTTCTCTCAGAAAGACCACTTTTCTCCCCAAGAGAGGAGATTTTCTCCCAATTGGATGACATTTGCTGTAAGAAAGACCCGTTTTCTTCCCTCAAGAGGACATTGTCTTTCCCACTGAGGACATTTTCTCCCAGAAGTGCCGCTACTCTGTGAAACACCTCCATTTCCTCCCAAATCTACTCCATGACACGCCTCAGGATGACACTTACTCCCCGATTTGGGGCATTTTCTCCCAGAAATACCACTTCTCTCCCAAAGGGATGGCCTTTTCCCTCTCTAGCATCTGTTTCCTCACCAATACCTGGCATTTTCTCCCAGAAACACCAGCTTTCTCACAGATACATCACCTTCCCCCCCCCACATCAGACCTCTTCTCCCAGAAATACCAGGACTCTGCTGAATATTTCCCATTTCCTCCGGAACATACAGCATTACACTCCGCAAGAGGACAGTTTCTTTCAGAAATGTGGCATTTTATCACAGATACACCATTTTTATGCCCAGTAGAGCTCCTTTTCTCCCAGAAATAGCACTGCTCTTAGGAAGAGCTCCCATTTTCTAACCAAAATGCTGCTTTACACTCCTCAAGATCACACTTACCCCCATCAAGATGGCAGTGTCACAGAAATACCAGCTTCTGCCCCCAAAATGGGACTTTGGCTCTCCAAAACAAGACATTTTCTCCCAGAAATACCAGGACTCTTAGAAATACCTCACGTTTCATCTCAAGAATACTGCTTTCCACTCCTCAAGATCACACTGACTCCCATCACAATGGCCTTGTCTCCCACATACACCAGCTTTCTCCCAAATACACGACATTTTCTCCCACATACACCCGTTTTCTCCCAAAGATGGGACATATTCTCCCAGAAATGCCAGCTTATTCTTTAAAAAACGGCCTTTTTTCCCCAAAATACCAGCTTTCTCACAAACACCTGTCATTTTCCAACCAAGTCTGCTACTATCTCCCAGAAACAGCCGGTTTCCGAGAAATACCTGACGTTTGCTCTCCCAAATACTACTTGACACTCCTCCAGAGGACATTGTCTCCCCTATTTACCACGTTGTCTCCCCAAGAGACCACTTGGCACACCAAAAAGACCACCGTTGCTCTCCAGTACAAGTTCTTCTTCCCCACCGGTTCCCACTTTTCTCCCCCAGCTATGTCATTTCCTCCCAGAAATGCCACTTTTCCCTTGGAAATTTCACCTTCTCTTCCAAAAAGAGGAGATTTGCTCCCAGAAATACCCCTTCTCTTACAACTGCCACACGCTTTCTCCCCAAAAAGCCTCCATGACAATGCCAAATGGGACACTTGCAGCCAAGAAGAGGACACCTTCTCTCAGAAAGACCACTTTTCTCCCCAAGAGAGGAGATTTTCTCCCAATTGGATGACATTTGCTGTAAGAAAGACCCGTTTTCTTCCCTCAAGAGGACATTGTCTTTCCCACTGAGGACATTTTCTCCCAGAAGTGCCGCTACTCTGTGAAACACCTCCATTTCCTCCCAAATCTACTCCATGACACGCCTCAGGATGACACTTACTCCCCGATTTGGGGCATTTTCTCCCAGAAATACCACTTCTCTCCCAAAGGGATGGCCTTTTCCCTCTCTAGCATCTGTTTCCTCACCAATACCTGGCATTTTCTCCCAGAAACACCAGCTTTCTCACAGATACATCACCTTCCCCCCCCCCACATCAGACCTCTTCTCCCAGAAATACCAGGACTCTGCTGAATATTTCCCATTTCCTCCGGAACATACAGCATTACACTCCGCAAGAGGACAGTTTCTTTCAGAAATGTGGCATTTTATCACAGATACACCATTTTTATGCCCAGTAGAGCTCCTTTTCTCCCAGAAATAGCACTGCTCTTAGGAAGAGCTCCCATTTTCTAACCAAAATGCTGCTTTACACTCCTCAAGATCACACTTACCCCCATCAAGATGGCAGTGTCACAGAAATACCAGCTTCTGCCCCCAAAATGGGACTTTGGCTCTCCAAAACAAGACATTTTCTCCCAGAAATACCAGGACTCTTAGAAATACCTCACGTTTCATCTCAAGAATACTGCTTTCCACTCCTCAAGATCACACTGACTCCCATCACAATGGCCTTTTCTCCCACATACACCAGCTTTCTCCCAAATACACGACATTTTCTCCCACATACACCCGTTTTCTCCCAAAGATGGGACATATTCTCCCAGAAATGCCAGCTTATTCTTTAAAAAACGGCCTTTTTTCCCCAAAATACCAGCTTTCTCACAAACACCTGTCATTTTCCAACCAAGTCTGCTACTATCTCCCAGAAACAGCCGGTTTCCGAGAAATACCTGACGTTTGCTCTCCCAAATACTACTTGACACTCCTCCAGAGGACATTGTCTCCCCTATTTACCACGTTGTCTCCCCAAGAGACCACTTGGCACACCAAAAAGACCACCGTTGCTCTCCAGTACAAGATCTTCTTTCCCACCGGTTCCCACTTTTCTCCCCCAGCTATGTCATTTCCTCCCAGAAATGCCACTTTTCCCTTGGAAATTTCACCTTCTCTTCCAAAAAGAGGAGATTTGCTCCCAGAAATACCCCTTCTCTTACAACTGCCACACGCTTTCTCCCCAAAAAGCCTCCATGACAATGCCAAATGGGACACTTGCAGCCAAGAAGAGGACACCTTCTCTCAGAAAGACCACTTTTCTCCCCAAGAGAGGAGATTTTCTCCCAATTGGATGACATTTGCTGTAAGAAAGACCCGTTTTCTTCCCTCAAGAGGACATTGTCTTTCCCACTGAGGACATTTTCTCCCAGAAGTGCCGCTACTCTGTGAAACACCTCCATTTCCTCCCAAATCTACTCCATGACACGCCTCAGGATGACACTTACTCCCCGATTTGGGGCATTTTCTCCCAGAAATACCACTTCTCTCCCAAAGGGATGGCCTTTTCCCTCTCTAGCATCTGTTTCCTCACCAATACCTGGCATTTTCTCCCAGAAACACCAGCTTTCTCACAGATACATCACCTTCCCCCCCCCACATCAGACCTCTTCTCCCAGAAATACCAGGACTCTGCTGAATATTTCCCATTTCCTCCGGAACATACAGCATTACACTCCGCAAGAGGACAGTTTCTTTCAGAAATGTGGCATTTTATCACAGATACACCATTTTTATGCCCAGTAGAGCTCCTTTTCTCCCAGAAATAGCACTGCTCTTAGCAAGAGCTCCCATTTTCTAACCAAAATGCTGCTTCACACTCCTCAAGATCACACTTACCCCCATCAAGATGGCAGTGTCACAGAAATACCAGCTTCTGCCCCCAAAATGGGACTTTGGCTCTCCAAAACAAGACATTTTCTCCCAGAAATACCAGGACTCTTAGAAATACCTCACGTTTCATCTCAAGAATACTGCTTTCCACTCCTCAAGATCACACTGACTCCCATCACAATGGCCTTGTCTCCCACATACACCAGCTTTCTCCCAAATACACGACATTTTCTCCCACATACACCCGTTTTCTCCCAAAGATGGGACATATTCTCCCAGAAATGCCAGCTTATTCTTTAAAAAACGGCCTTTTTTCCCCAAAATACCAGCTTTCTCACAAACACCTGTCATTTTCCAACCAAGTCTGCTACTATCTCCCAGAAACAGCCGGTTTCCGAGAAATACCTGACGTTTGCTCTCCCAAATACTACTTGACACTCCTCCAGAGGACATTGTCTCCCCTATTTACCACGTTGTCTCCCCAAGAGACCAGTTGGCACACCAAAAAGACCACCGTTGCTCTCCAGTACAAGATCTTCTTTCCCACCGGTTCCCACTTTTCTCCCCCAGCTATGTCATTTCCTCCCAGAAATGCCACTTTTCCCTTGGAAATTTCACCTTCTCTTCCAAAAAGAGGAGATTTGCTCCCAGAAATACCCCTTCTCTTACAACTGCCACACGCTTTCTCCCCAAAAAGCCTCCATGACAATGCCAAATGGGACACTTGCAGCCAAGAAGAGGACACCTTCTCTCAGAAAGACCACTTTTCTCCCCAAGAGAGGAGATTTTCTCCCAATTGGATGACATTTGCTGTAAGAAAGACCTGTTTTCTTCCCTCAAGAGGACACTGTCTTTCCCACTGAGGACATTTTCTCCCAGAAGTGCCGCTACTCTGTGAAACACCTCCATTTCCTCCCAAATCTACTCCATGACACGCCTCAGGATGACACTTACTCCCCGATTTGGGGCATTTTCTCCCAGAAATACCACTTCTCTCCCAAAGGGATGGCCTTTTCCCTCTCTAGCATCTGTTTCCTCACCAATACCTGGCATTTTCTCCCAGAAACACCAGCTTTCTCACAGATACATCACCTTCCCCCCCCCACATCAGACCTCTTCTCCCAGAAATACCAGGACTCTGCTGAATATTTCCCATTTCCTCCGGAACATACAGCATTACACTCCGCAAGAGGACAGTTTCTTTCAGAAATGTGGCATTTTATCACAGATACACCGTTTTTATGCCCAGTAGAGCTCCTTTTCTCCCAGAAATAGCACTGCTCTTAGGAAGAGCTCCCATTTTCTAACCAAAATGCTGCTTTACACTCCTCAAGATCACACTTACCCCCATCAAGATGGCAGTGTCACAGAAATACCAGCTTCTGCCCCCAGAATGGGACTTTGGCTCTCCAAAACAAGACATTTTCTCCCAGAAATACCAGGACTCTTAGAAATACCTCACGTTTCATCTCAAGAATACTGCTTTCCACTCCTCAAGATCACACTGACTCCCATCACAATGGCCTTTTCTCCCACATACACCAGCTTTCTCCCAAATACACGACATTTTCTCCCACATACACCCGTTTTCTCCCAAAGATGGGACATATTCTCCCAGAAATGCCAGCTTATTCTTTAAAAAACGGCCTTTTTTCCCCAAAATACCAGCTTTCTCACAAACACCTGTCATTTTCCAACCAAGTCTGCTACTATCTCCCAGAAACAGCCGGTTTCCGAGAAATACCTGACGTTTGCTCTCCCAAATACTACTTGACACTCCTCCCGAGGACATTGTCTCCCCTATTTACCACGTTGTCTCCCCAAGAGACCACTTGGCACACCAAAAAGACCACCGTTGCTCTCCAGTACAAGATCTTCTTTCCCACCGGTTCCCACTTTTCTCCCCCAGCTATGTCATTTCCTCCCAGAAATGCCACTTTTCCCTTGGAAATTTCACCTTCTCTTCCAAAAAGAGGAGATTTGCTCCCAGAAATACCCCTTCTCTTACAACTGCCACACGCTTTCTCCCCAAAAAGCCTCCATGACAATGCCAAATGGGACACTTGCAGCCAAGAAGAGGACACCTTCTCTCAGAAAGACCACTTTTCTCCCCAAGAGAGGAGATTTTCTCCCAATTGGATGACATTTGCTGTAAGAAAGACCCGTTTTCTTCCCTCAAGAGGACATTGTCTTTCCCACTGAGGACATTTTCTCCCAGAAGTGCCGCTACTCTGTGAAACACCTCCATTTCCTCCCAAATCTACTCCATGACACGCCTCAGGATGACACTTACTCCCCGATTTGGGGCATTTTCTCCCAGAAATACCACTTCTCTCCCAAAGGGATGGCCTTTTCCCTCTCTAGCATCTGTTTCCTCACCAATACCTGGCATTTTCTCCCAGAAACACCAGCTTTCTCACAGATACATCACCTTCCCCCCCCCACATCAGACCTCTTCTCCCAGAAATACCAGGACTCTGCTGAATATTTCCCATTTCCTCCGGAACATACAGCATTACACTCCGCAAGAGGACAGTTTCTTTCAGAAATGTGCCATTTTATCACAGATACACCATTTTTATGCCCAGTAGAGCTCCTTTTCTCCCAGAAATAGCACTGCTCTTAGGAAGAGCTCCCATTTTCTAACCAAAATGCTGCTTTACACTCCTCAAGATCACACTTACCCCCATCAAGATGGCAGTGTCACAGAAATACCAGCTTCTGCCCCCAAAATGGGACTTTGGCTCTCCAAAACAAGACATTTTCTCCCAGAAATACCAGGACTCTTAGAAATACCTCACGTTTCATCTCAAGAATACTGCTTTCCACTCCTCAAGATCACACTGACTCCCATCACAATGGCCTTGTCTCCCACATACACCAGCTTTCTCCCAAATACACGACATTTTCTCCCACATACACCCGTTTTCTCCCAAAGATGGGACATATTCTCCCAGAAATGCCAGCTTATTCTTTAAAAAACGGCCTTTTTTCCCCAAAATACCAGCTTTCTCACAAACACCTGTCATTTTCCAACCAAGTCTGCTACTATCTCCCAGAAACAGCCGGTTTCCGAGAAATACCTGACGTTTGCTCTCCCAAATACTACTTGACACTCCTCCAGAGGACATTGTCTCCCCTTTTTACCACGTTGTCTCCCCAAGAGACCACTTGGCACACCAAAAAGACCACCGTTGCTCTCCAGTACAAGATCTTCTTTCCCACCGGTTCCCACTTTTCTCCCCCAGCTATGTCATTTCCTCCCAGAAATGCCACTTTTCCCTTGGAAATTTCACCTTCTCTTCCAAAAAGAGGAGATTTGCTCCCAGAAATACCCCTTCTCTTACAACTGCCACACGCTTTCTCCCCAAAAAGCCTCCATGACAATGCCAAATGGGACACTTGCAGCCAAGAAGAGGACACCTTCTCTCAGAAAGACCACTTTTCTCCCCAAGAGAGGAGATTTTCTCCCAATTGGATGACATTTGCTGTAAGAAAGACCCGTTTTCTTCCCTCAAGAGGACATTGTCTTTCCCACTGAGGACATTTTCTCCCAGAAGTGCCGCTACTCTGTGAAACACCTCCATTTCCTCCCAAATCTACTCCATGACACGCCTCAGGATGACACTTACTCCCCGATTTGGGGCATTTTCTCCCAGAAATACCACTTCTCTCCCAAAGGGATGGCCTTTTCCCTCTCTAGCATCTGTTTCCTCACCAATACCTGGCATTTTCTCCCAGAAACACCAGCTTTCTCACAGATACATCACCTTCCCCCCCCCACATCAGACCTCTTCTCCCAGAAATACCAGGACTCTGCTGAATATTTCCCATTTCCTCCGGAACATACAGCATTACACTCCGCAAGAGGACAGTTTCTTTCAGAAATGTGGCATTTTATCACAGATACACCGTTTTTATGCCCAGTAGAGCTCCTTTTCTCCCAGAAATAGCACTGCTCTTAGGAAGAGCTCCCATTTTCTAACCAAAATGCTGCTTTACACTCCTCAAGATCACACTTACCCCCATCAAGATGGCAGTGTCACAGAAATACCAGCTTCTGCCCCCAAAATGGGACTTTGGCTCTCCAAAACAAGACATTTTCTCCCAGAAATACCAGGACTCTTAGAAATACCTCACGTTTCATCTCAAGAATACTGCTTTCCACTCCTCAAGATCACACTGACTCCCATCACAATGGCCTTGTCTCCCACATACACCAGCTTTCTCCCAAATACACGACATTTTCTCCCACATACACCCGTTTTCTCCCAAAGATGGGACATATTCTCCCAGAAATGCCAGCTTATTCTTTAAAAAACGGCCTTTTTTTCCCAAAATACCAGCTTTCTCACAAACACCTGTCATTTTCCAACCAAGTCTGCTACTATCTCCCAGAAACAGCCGGTTTCCGAGAAATACCTGACGTTTGCTCTCCCAAATACTACTTGACACTCCTCCAGAGGACATTGTCTCCCCTATTTACCACGTTGTCTCCCCAAGAGACCACTTGGCACACCAAAAAGACCACCGTTGCTCTCCAGTACAAGATCTTCTTTCCCACCGGTTCCCACTTTTCTCCCCCAGCTATGTCATTTCCTCCCAGAAATGCCACTTTTCCCTTGGAAATTTCACCTTCTCTTCCAAAAAGAGGAGATTTGCTCCCAGAAATACCCCTTCTCTTACAACTGCCACACGCTTTCTCCCCAAAAAGCCTCCATGACAATGCCAAATGGGACACTTGCAGCCAAGAAGAGGACACCTTCTCTCAGAAAGACCACTTTTCTCCCCAAGAGAGGAGATTTTCTCCCAATTGGATGACATTTGCTGTAAGAAAGACCTGTTTTCTTCCCTCAAGAGGACATTGTCTTTCCCACTGAGGACATTTTCTCCCAGAAGTGCCGCTACTCTGTGAAACACCTCCATTTCCTCCCAAATCTACTCCATGACACGCCTCAGGATGACACTTACTCCCCGATTTGGGGCATTTTCTCCCAGAAATACCACTTCTCTCCCAAAGGGATGGCCTTTTCCCTCTCTAGCATCTGTTTCCTCACCAATACCTGGCATTTTCTCCCAGAAACACCAGCTTTCTCACACATACATCACCTTCTCCCCCCCACATCAGATGTTCCCTCCCAGAAATATGGCATTTGATCACAGACATACTCTTACAAGGTAATACCAGGTTTCATAAAAATACCTCATAATTTCTCCATGAAGTTCGTTAGCAAGATGACACTTTCACCCTAAATAGGAGATTTTCTCTCAGAAATGCATGCTTCCCCCTCACAGAACGGCATCTTCTCCACAAATTAGGACATTATCTCCCCGAAATACCACATTTCTCCAATCCAATGACATTATCTCTACGGAGAGTTTGCAGTTGCTGCCCGTTAAATCGCTTTTCTCCCCGAATACCACTTTCAGACTTCAACAGCGGTCTTGTCGGATGCCGAGAAAGGGCGACTTCAGCCGGATGCTTTTCTCGGACGAGCGGCTTCTTCTGCGCACATCCCAAAGGAGTGGTTCTGACTTCTCCTTGTGTCCATGCATTCTGCACTACGCTTCTCTCTCATTCTTAACCCTTGATTCCTAGGGACATTTCGTTTTTCTCTGTTTTTCCGATGCTACACTTCAGCATTCTGTGACGAACATAGTAGAAGGGAAAAGCCCCTCTAATAAGGCAGCTAGAAGTTCCAGGAGCGACACACGTTGTGCTTTCAGAGAGGACGTTACAGAAAGTCGAGAGATGTGGATTCTTTCCTGCGGAGAAAAAACCCCCTGTTTTCAGGAAATGCAGTATTCTGAAATCGCACGTTCTCGGCATAGCAATTTCGCTATTTCGCTCTCGTGGGTGGACAGCGCCACTCTCTGTTAACCGCTTCGGGGAGTTTGCAGTTGCTGGCCGTTAAATCGCTTTTCTCCCCGAATGCCGCTTTGTGCCTTCAGCAGCGGTCTCGTCTCTCTCGCATGCCGAGAAAGAGCGACTTCAGCCGGATGCTTTTCTCGGACGAGCGGCTTCTTCTGCGCACATCGCAAAGGAGCGGTTCTTGTCTTCTCCTTGTGTCCATGCATTCTGCACTACGCTTCTCTCTCATTCTTATGCCTTTCCGTTTATTCCTAGGGACATTTCGTTTTTCTCTGTTTTTCCGATGCTACACTTCAGCATTCTGTGACGAACAGAGTGGAAGGGAAAAGCCCCACTAATAAGGCAGCTAGAAGTTCCAGGAGCGACACACGTTGTGCTTTCAGAGAGGACGTTACAGAAAGTCGAGAGATGTGGATTCTTTCCTGCGGAGAAAAAAACCCCTGTTTTCAGGCAATGCAGTATGCAGAATTCACACGTTCTTGGCATCACAGTTCCGTTATTTCGCTCACGCACGTCTAAATCGGCTCTCGCGTTGAACCGCTTCGGAGAGTTTGCAGTTGCTGGCCGAGAAATCGCGGTTCTCCCCGAATGCTGCTTTGTGCCTTCAGCAGCGGTCTCGTCTCTCTCGCATGACGACAAAGAACGACTTCAGCCGGATGCTTTTCTCGGACGAGCGGCTTCTTCTTCAGGCAACGTGTGAATTCTGCATACTGCATTGCCAGAAAACAGGGGTTTTTTTCTCCGCAGGAAAGAATCCACATCTCTCGACTTTCTGTAACGTCCTCTCTGAAAGCACAACGTGTGTCGTCCTGGAACTTCTAGCTGCCTTATTAGAGGGGCTTTTCCCTTCCACTCTGTTCGTCACAGAATGCTGAAGTGTAGCATCGGAAAAACAGAGAAAAACGAAATGTCCCTAGGAATAAACGGAAAGGCATAAGAATGAGAGAGAAGCGTAGTGCAGAATGCATGGACACAAGGAGAAGACAAGAACCGCTCCTTTGCGATGTGCGCAGAAGAAGCCGCTCGTCCGAGAAAAGCATCCGGCTGAAGTCGCTCTTTCTCGGCATGCGAGAGAGACGAGACCGCTGCTGAAGGCACACAGCGGCATTCGGGGAGAACCGCGATTTCTCGGCCAGCAACTGCAAACTCTCCGAAGCGGTTAACAGAGAGTGGCGCCGTCCACCCACGAGAGCGAACTAGCGAAATTGCTATGCCGAGAACGTGCGATTTCAGAATACTGCATTTCCTGAAAACAGGGGGTTTTTTCTCCGCAGGAAAGAATCCACATCTCTCGACTTTCTGTAACGTCCTCTCTGAAAGCACAACGTGTGTCGCTCCTGGAACTTCTAGCTGCCTTATTAGAGGGGCTTTTCCCTTCCACTCTGTTCGTCACAGAATGCTGAAGTGTAGCATCGGAAAAACAGAGAAAAACGAAATGTCCCTAGGAATAAACGGAAAGGCATAAGAATGAGAGAGAAGCGTAGTGCAGAATGCATGGACACAAGGAGAAGACAAGAACCGCTCCTTTGCGATGTGCGCAGAAGAAGCCGCTCGTCCGAGAAAAGCATCCGGCTGAAGTCGCTCTTTCTCGGCATGCGAGAGAGACGAGACCGCTGCTGAAGGCACACAGCGGCATTCGGGGAGAACCGCGATTTCTCGGCCAGCAACTGCAAACTCTCCGAGGCGGTTAACAGAGAGTGGCGCTGTCCACCCACGAGAGCGAACTAGCGAAATTGCTATGCCGAGAACGTGCGATTTCAGAATACTGCATTTCCTGAAAACAGGGTTTTTTTTCTCCGCAGGAAAGAATCCACATCTCTCGACTTTCTGTAACGTCCTCTCTGAAAGCACAACGTGTGTCGCTCCTGGAACTTCTAGCTGCCTTATTAGAGGGGCTTTTCCCTTCCACTCTGTTCGTCACAGAATGCTGAAGTGTAGCATCGGAAAAACAGAGAAAAACGAAATGTCCCTAGGAATAAACGGAAAGGCATAAGAATGAGAGAGAAGCGTAGTGCAGAATGCATGGACACAAGGAGAAGTCAGAACCACTCCTTTGGGATGTGCGCAGAAGAAGCCGCTCGTCCGAGAAAAGCATCCGGCTGAAGTCGCTCTTTCTCGGCATGCGAGAGAGACGAGACCGCTGCTGAAGGCACACAGCGGCATTCGGGGAGAACCGCGATTTCTCGGCCAGCAACTGCAAACTCTCCGAAGCGGTTAACAGAGAGTGGCGCCGTCCACCCACGAGAGCGAACTAGCGAAATTGCTATGCCGAGAACGTGCGATTTCAGAATACTGCATTTCCTGAAAACAGGGGGTTTTTTCTCCGCAGGAAAGAATCCACATCTCTCGACTTTCTGTAACGTCCTCTCTGAAAGCACAACGTGTGTCGCTCCTGGAACTTCTAGCTGCCTTATTAGAGGGGCTTTTCCCTTCCACTCTGTTCGTCACAGAATGCTGAAGTGTAGCATCGGAAAAACAGAGAAAAACGAAATGTCCCTAGGAATAAACGGAAAGGCATAAGAATGAGAGAGAAGCGTAGTGCAGAATGCATGGACACAAGGAGAAGACAAGAACCGCTCCTTTGCGATGTGCGCAGAAGAAGCCGCTCGTCCGAGAAAAGCATCCGGCTGAAGTCGCTCTTTCTCGGCATGCGAGAGAGACGAGACCGCTGCTGAAGGCACACAGCGGCATTCGGGGAGAACCGCGATTTCTCGGCCAGCAACTGCAAACTCTCCGAAGCGGTTAACAGAGAGTGGCGCCGTCCACCCACGAGAGCGAACTAGCGAAATTGCTATGCCGAGAACGTGCGATTTCAGAATACTGCATTTCCTGAAAACAGGGGGTTTTTTCTCCGCAGGAAAGAATCCACATCTCTCGACTTTCTGTAACGTCCTCTCTGAAAGCACAACGTGTGTCGCTCCTGGAACTTCTAGCTGCCTTATTAGAGGGGCTTTTCCCTTCCACTCTGTTCGTCACAGAATGCTGAAGTGTAGCATCGGAAAAACAGAGAAAAACGAAATGTCCCTAGGAATAAACGGAAAGGCATAAGAATGAGAGAGAAGCGTAGTGCAGAATGCATGGACACAAGGAGAAGACAAGAACCGCTCCTTTGCGATGTGCGCAGAAGAAGCCGCTCGTCCGAGAAAAGCATCCGGCTGAAGTCGCTCTTTCTCGGCATGCGAGAGAGACGAGACCGCTGCTGAAGGCACACAGCGGCATCCGGGGAGAACCGCGATTTCTCGGCCAGCAACTGCAAACTCTCCGAAGCGGTTAACAGAGAGTGGCGCCGTCCACCCACGAGAGCGAAATAGCGAAATTGCTATGCCGAGAAAGTGCGATTTCAGAATACTGCATTTCCTGAAAACAGGGGGTTTTTTCTCCGCAGGAAAGAATCCACATCTCTCGACTTTCTGTAACGTCCTCTCTGAAAGCACAACGTGTGTCGCTCCTGGAACTTCTAGCTGCCTTATTAGAGGGGCTTTTCCCTTCCACTCTGTTCGTCACAGAATGCTGAAGTGTAGCATCGGAAAAACAGAGAAAAACGAAATGTCCCTAGGAATAAACGGAAAGGCATAAGAATGAGAGAGAAGCGTAGTGCAGAATGCATGGACACAAGGAGAAGACAAGAACCGCTCCTTTGCGATGTGCGCAGAAGAAGCCGCTCGTCCGAGAAAAGCATCCGGCTGAAGTCGCTCTTTCTCGGCATGCGAGAGAGACGAGACCGCTGCTGAAGGCACACAGCGGCATTCGGGGAGAACCGCGATTTCTCGGCCAGCAACTGCAAACTCTCCGAAGCGGTTAACAGAGAGTGGCGCCGTCCACCCACGAGAGCGAACTAGCGAAATTGCTATGCCGAGAACGTGCGATTTCAGAACACTGCATTTCCTGAAAACAGGGTTTTTTTTCTCCGCAGGAAAGAATCCACATCTCTCGACTTTCTGTAACGTCCTCTCTGAAAGCACAACGTGTGTCGCTCCTGGAACTTCTAGCTGCCTTATTAGAGGGGCTTTTCCCTTCTACTATGTTCGTCACAGAATGCTGAAGTGTAGCATCGGAAAAACAGAGAAAAACGAAATGTCCCTAGGAATAAACGGAAAGGCATAAGAATGAGAGTGAAGCGTAGTGCAGAATGCATGGACACAAGGAGAAGACAAGAACCGCTCCTTTGCGATGTGCGCAGAAGAAGCCGCTCGTCCGAGAAAAGCATCCGGCTGAAGTCGCTCTTTCTCGGCATGCGAGAGAGACGAGACCGCTGCTGAAGGCACACAGCGGCATTCGGGGAGAACCGCGATTTCTCGGCCAGCAACTGCAAACTCTCCGAAGCGGTTAACAGAGAGTGGCGCTGTCCACCCACGAGAGCGAAATAGCGAAATTGCTATGCCGAGAACGTGCGATTTCAGAATACTGCATTTCCTGAAAACAGGGGGTTTTTTCTCCGCAGGAAAGAATCCACATCTCTCGACTTTCTGTAACGTCCTCTCTGAAAGCACAACGTGTGTCGCTCCTGGAACTTCTAGCTGCCTTATTAGAGGGGCTTTTCCCTTCCACTCTGTTCGTCACAGAATGCTGAAGTGTAGCATCGGAAAAACAGAGAAAAACGAAATGTCCCTAGGAATAAACGGAAAGGCATAAGAATGAGAGAGAAGCGTAGTGCAGAATGCATGGACACAAGGAGAAGACAAGAACCGCTCCTTTGCGATGTGCGCAGAAGAAGCCGCTCGTCCGAGAAAAGCATCCGGCTGAAGTCGCTCTTTCTCGGCATGCGAGAGAGACGAGACCGCTGCTGAAGGCACACAGCGGCATTCGGGGAGAACCGCGATTTCTCGGCCAGCAACTGCAAACTCTCCGAAGCGGTTAACAGAGAGTGGCGCCGTCCACCCACGAGAGCGAACTAGCGAAATTGCTATGCCGAGAACGTGCGATTTCAGAACACTGCATTTCCTGAAAACAGGGTTTTTTTTCTCCGCAGGAAAGAATCCACATCTCTCGACTTTCTGTAACGTCCTCTCTGAAAGCACAACGTGTGTCTCTCCTGGAACTTCTAGCTGCCTTATTAGAGGGGCTTTTCCCTTCTACTATGTTCGTCACAGAATGCTGAAGTGTAGCATCGGAAAAACAGAGAAAAACGAAATGTCCCTAGGAATAAACGGAAAGGCATAAGAATGAGAGAGAAGCGTAGTGCAGAATGCATGGACACAAGGAGAAGTCAGAACCGCTCCTTTGGGATGTGCGCAGAAGAAGCCGCTCGTCCGAGAAAAGCATCCGGCTGAAGTCGCTCTTTCTCGGCATGCGAGAGAGACGAGACCGCTGCTGAAGGCACACAGCGGCATTCGGGGAGAACCGCGATTTCTCGGCCAGCAACTGCAAACTCTCCGAAGCGGTTAACAGAGAGTGGCGCCGTCCACCCACGAGAGCGAACTAGCGAAATTGCTATGCCGAGAACGTGCGATTTCAGAATACTGCATTTCCTGAAAACAGGGGGTTTTTTCTCCGCAGGAAAGAATCCACATCTCTCGACTTTCTGTAACGTCCTCTCTGAAAGCACAACGTGTGTCGCTCCTGGAACTTCTAGCTGCCTTATTAGAGGGGCTTTTCCCTTCCACTCTGTTCGTCACAGAATGCTGAAGTGTAGCATCGGAAAAACAGAGAAAAACGAAATGTCCCTAGGAATAAACGGAAAGGCATAAGAATGAGAGAGAAGCGTAGTGCAGAATGCATGGACACAAGGAGAAGACAAGAACCGCTCCTTTGCGATGTGCGCAGAAGAAGCCGCTCGTCCGAGAAAAGCATCCGGCTGAAGTCGCTCTTTCTCGGCATGCGAGAGAGACGAGACCGCTGCTGAAGGCACACAGCGGCATTCGGGGAGAACCGCGATTTCTCGGCCAGCAACTGCAAACTCTCCGAAGCGGTTAACAGAGAGTGGCGCCGTCCACCCACGAGAGCGAACTAGCGAAATTGCTATGCCGAGAACGTGCGATTTCAGAATACTGCATTTCCTGAAAACAGGGTTTTTTTCTCCGCAGGAAAGAATCCACATCTCTCGACTTTCTGTAACGTCCTCTCTGAAAGCACAACGTGTGTCGCTCCTGGAACTTCTAGCTGCCTTATTAGAGGGGCTTTTCCCTTCTACTATGTTCGTCACAGAATGCTGAAGTGTAGCATCGGAAAAACAGAGAAAAACGAAATGTCCCTAGGAATAAACGGAAAGGCATAAGAATGAGAGAGAAGCGTAGTGCAGAATGCATGGACACAAGGAGAAGTCAGAACCACTCCTTTGGGATGTGCGCAGAAGAAGCCGCTCGTCCGAGAAAAGCATCCGGCTGAAGTCGCTCTTTCTCGGCATGCGAGAGAGACGAGACCGCTGCTGAAGGCACACAGCGGCATTCGGGGAGAACCGCGATTTCTCGGCCAGCAACTGCAAACTCTCCGAAGCGGTTAACAGAGAGTGGCGCCGTCCACCCACGAGAGCGAAATAGCGAAATTGCTATGCCGAGAACGTGCGATTTCAGAATACTGCATTGCCTGAAAACAGGGGGTTTTTTCTCCGCAGGAAAGAATCCACATCTCTCGACTTTCTGTAACGTCCTCTCTGAAAGCACAACGTGTGTCGCT
The DNA here is from genome assembly GCF_987193195.1 of Phasianus colchicus. Lineage (NCBI taxonomy): Eukaryota > Metazoa > Chordata > Aves > Galliformes > Phasianidae > Phasianus > Phasianus colchicus. The sequence goes on from NW_028325225.1 coordinate 112,903, forward strand.
CCTGGAACTTCTAGCTGCCTTATTAGAGGGGCTTTTCCCTTCCACTCTGTTCGTCACAGAATGCTGAAGTGTAGCATCGGAAAAACAGAGAAAAACGAAATGTCCCTAGGAATAAACGGAAAGGCATAAGAATGAGAGAGAAGCGTAGTGCAGAATGCATGGACACAAGGAGAAGACAAGAACCGCTCCTTTGCGATGTGCGCAGAAGAAGCCGCTCGTCCGAGAAAAGCATCCGGCTGAAGTCGCTCTTTCTCGGCATGCGAGAGAGACGAGACCGCTGCTGAAGGCACACAGCGGCATTCGGGGAGAACCGCGATTTCTCGGCCAGCAACTGCAAACTCTCCGAAGCGGTTAACAGAGAGTGGCGCCGTCCACCCACGAGAGCGAACTAGCGAAATTGCTATGCCGAGAACGTGCGATTTCAGAATACTGCATTTCCTGAAAACAGGGGGTTTTTTCTCCGCAGGAAAGAATCCACATCTCTCGACTTTCTGTAACGTCCTCTCTGAAAGCACAACGTGTGTCGCTCCTGGAACTTCTAGCTGCCTTATTAGAGGGGCTTTTCCCTTCCACTCTGTTCGTCACAGAATGCTGAAGTGTAGCATCGGAAAAACAGAGAAAAACGAAATGTCCCTAGGAATAAACGGAAAGGCATAAGAATGAGAGAGAAGCGTAGTGCAGAATGCATGGACACAAGGAGAAGACAAGAACCGCTCCTTTGCGATGTGCGCAGAAGAAGCCGCTCGTCCGAGAAAAGCATCCGGCTGAAGTCGCTCTTTCTCGGCATGCGAGAGAGACGAGACCGCTGCTGAAGGCACACAGCGGCATTCGGGGAGAACCGCGATTTCTCGGCCAGCAACTGCAAACTCTCCGAAGCGGTTAACAGAGAGTGGCGCCGTCCACCCACGAGAGCGAAATAGCGAAATTGCTATGCCGAGAACGTGCGATTTCAGAACACTGCATTTCCTGAAAACAGGGTTTTTTTTCTCCGCAGGAAAGAATCCACATCTCTCGACTTTCTGTAACGTCCTCTCTGAAAGCACAACGTGTGTCGCTCCTGGAACTTCTAGCTGCCTTATTAGAGGGGCTTTTCCCTTCTACTATGTTCGTCACAGAATGCTGAAGTGTAGCATCGGAAAAACAGAGAAAAACGAAATGTCCCTAGGAATAAACGGAAAGGCATAAGAATGAGAGTGAAGCGTAGTGCAGAATGCATGGACACAAGGAGAAGACAAGAACCGCTCCTTTGCGATGTGCGCAGAAGAAGCCGCTCGTCCGAGAAAAGCATCCGGCTGAAGTCGCTCTTTCTCGGCATGCGAGAGAGACGAGACCGCTGCTGAAGGCACAAAGCGGCATTCGGGGAGAAAAGCGATTTAACGGCCAGCAACTGCAAACTCCCCGAAGCGGTTAACAGAGAGTGGCGCTGTCCACCCACGAGAGCGAAATAGCGAAATTGCTATGCCGAGAACGTGCGATTTCAGAATACTGCATTTCCTGAAAACAGGGGGTTTTTTCTCCGCAGGAAAGAATCCACATCTCTCGACTTTCTGTAACGTCCTCTCTGAAAGCACAACGTGTGTCGCTCCTGGAACTTCTAGCTGCCTTATTAGAGGGGCTTTTCCCTTCCACTCTGTTCGTCACAGAATGCTGAAGTGTAGCATCGGAAAAACAGAGAAAAACGAAATGTCCCTAGGAATAAACGGAAAGGCATAAGAATGAGAGAGAAGCGTAGTGCAGAATGCATGGACACAAGGAGAAGACAAGAACCGCTCCTTTGCGATGTGCGCAGAAGAAGCCGCTCGTCCGAGAAAAGCATCCGGCTGAAGTCGCTCTTTCTCGGCATGCGAGAGAGACGAGACCGCTGCTGAAGGCACACAGCGGCATTCGGGGAGAACCGCGATTTCTCGGCCAGCAACTGCAAACTCTCCGAAGCGGTTAACAGAGAGTGGCGCCGTCCACCCACGAGAGCGAACTAGCGAAATTGCTATGCCGAGAACGTGCGATTTCAGAACACTGCATTTCCTGAAAACAGGGTTTTTTTTCTCCGCAGGAAAGAATCCACATCTCTCGACTTTCTGTAACGTCCTCTCTGAAAGCACAACGTGTGTCTCTCCTGGAACTTCTAGCTGCCTTATTAGAGGGGCTTTTCCCTTATACTATGTTCGTCACAGAATGCTGAAGTGTAGCATCGGAAAAACAGAGAAAAACGAAATGTCCCTAGGAATAAACGGAAAGGCATAAGAATGAGAGAGAAGCGTAGTGCAGAATGCATGGACACAAGGAGAAGTCAGAACCGCTCCTTTGGGATGTGCGCAGAAGAAGCCGCTCGTCCGAGAAAAGCATCCGGCTGAAGTCGCTCTTTCTCGGCATGCGAGAGAGACGAGACCGCTGCTGAAGGCACACAGCGGCATTCGGGGAGAACCGCGATTTCTCGGCCAGCAACTGCAAACTCTCCGAAGCGGTTAACAGAGAGTGGCGCCGTCCACCCACGAGAGCGAACTAGCGAAATTGCTATGCCGAGAACGTGCGATTTCAGAATACTGCATTTCCTGAAAACAGGGGGTTTTTTCTCCGCAGGAAAGAATCCACATCTCTCGACTTTCTGTAACGTCCTCTCTGAAAGCACAACGTGTGTCGCTCCTGGAACTTCTAGCTGCCTTATTAGAGGGGCTTTTCCCTTCCACTCTGTTCGTCACAGAATGCTGAAGTGTAGCATCGGAAAAACAGAGAAAAACGAAATGTCCCTAGGAATAAACGGAAAGGCATAAGAATGAGAGAGAAGCGTAGTGCAGAATGCATGGACACAAGGAGAAGACAAGAACCGCTCCTTTGCGATGTGCGCAGAAGAAGCCGCTCGTCCGAGAAAAGCATCCGGCTGAAGTCGCTCTTTCTCGGCATGCGAGAGAGACGAGACCGCTGCTGAAGGCACACAGCGGCATTCGGGGAGAACCGCGATTTCTCGGCCAGCAACTGCAAACTCTCCGAAGCGGTTAACAGAGAGTGGCGCCGTCCACCCACGAGAGCGAACTAGCGAAATTGCTATGCCGAGAACGTGCGATTTCAGAATACTGCATTTCCTGAAAACAGGGTTTTTTTCTCCGCAGGAAAGAATCCACATCTCTCGACTTTCTGTAACGTCCTCTCTGAAAGCACAACGTGTGTCGCTCCTGGAACTTCTAGCTGCCTTATTAGAGGGGCTTTTCCCTTCTACTATGTTCGTCACAGAATGCTGAAGTGTAGCATCGGAAAAACAGAGAAAAACGAAATGTCCCTAGGAATAAACGGAAAGGCATAAGAATGAGAGAGAAGCGTAGTGCAGAATGCATGGACACAAGGAGAAGTCAGAACCACTCCTTTGGGATGTGCGCAGAAGAAGCCGCTCGTCCGAGAAAAGCATCCGGCTGAAGTCGCTCTTTCTCGGCATGCGAGAGAGACGAGACCACTGCTGAAGGCACACAGCGGCATTCGGGGAGAACCGCGATTTCTCGGCCAGCAACTGCAAACTCTCCGAAGCGGTTAACAGAGAGTGGCGCCGTCCACCCACGAGAGCGAAATAGCGAAATTGCTATGCCGAGAACGTGCGATTTCAGAATACTGCATTGCCTGAAAACAGGGGGTTTTTTCTCCGCAGGAAAGAATCCACATCTCTCGACTTTCTGTAACGTCCTCTCTGAAAGCACAACGTGTGTCGCTCCTGGAACTTCTAGCTGCCTTATTAGAGGGGCTTTTCCCTTCCACTCTGTTCGTCACAGAATGCTGAAGTGTAGCATCGGAAAAACAGAGAAAAACGAAATGTCCCTAGGAATAAACGGAAAGGCATAAGAATGAGAGAGAAGCGTAGTGCAGAATGCATGGACACAAGGAGAAGACAAGAACCGCTCCTTTGCGATGTGCGCAGAAGAAGCCGCTCGTCCGAGAAAAGCATCCGGCTGAAGTCGCTCTTTCTCGGCATGCGAGAGAGACGAGACCGCTGCTGAAGGCACACAGCGGCATTCGGGGAGAACCGCGATTTCTCGGCCAGCAACTGCAAACTCTCCGAAGCGGTTAACAGAGAGTGGCGCCGTCCACCCACGAGAGCGAACTAGCGAAATTGCTATGCCGAGAACGTGCGATTTCAGAATACTGCATTTCCTGAAAACAGGGGGTTTTTTCTCCGCAGGAAAGAATCCACATCTCTCGACTTTCTGTAACGTCCTCTCTGAAAGCACAACGTGTGTCGCTCCTGGAACTTCTAGCTGCCTTATTAGAGGGGCTTTTCCCTTCCACTCTGTTCGTCACAGAATGCTGAAGTGTAGCATCGGAAAAACAGAGAAAAACGAAATGTCCCTAGGAATAAACGGAAAGGCATAAGAATGAGAGAGAAGCGTAGTGCAGAATGCATGGACACAAGGAGAAGACAAGAACCGCTCCTTTGCGATGTGCGCAGAAGAAGCCGCTCGTCCGAGAAAAGCATCCGGCTGAAGTCGCTCTTTCTCGGCATGCGAGAGAGACGAGACCGCTGCTGAAGGCACACAGCGGCATTCGGGGAGAACCGCGATTTCTCGGCCAGCAACTGCAAACTCTCCGAAGCGGTTAACAGAGAGTGGCGCCGTCCACCCACGAGAGCGAAATAGCGAAATTGCTATGCCGAGAACGTGCGATTTCAGAATACTGCATTTCCTGAAAACAGGGTTTTTTTCTCCGCAGGAAAGAATCCACATCTCTCGACTTTCTGTAACGTCCTCTCTGAAAGCACAACGTGTGTCGCTCCTGGAACTTCTAGCTGCCTTATTAGAGGGGCTTTTCCCTTCTACTATGTTCGTCACAGAATGCTGAAGTGTAGCATCGGAAAAACAGAGAAAAACGAAATGTCCCTAGGAATAAACGGAAAGGCATAAGAATGAGAGAGAAGCGTAGTGCAGAATGCATGGACACAAGGAGAAGACAAGAACCGCTCCTTTGCGATGTGCGCAGAAGAAGCCGCTCGTCCGAGAAAAGCATCCGGCTGAAGTCGCTCTTTCTCGGCATGCGAGAGAGACGAGACCGCTGCTGAAGGCACACAGCGGCATTCGGGGAGAACCGCGATTTCTCGGCCAGCAACTGCAAACTCTCCGAAGCGGTTAACAGAGAGTGGCGCCGTCCACCCACGAGAGCGAACTAGCGAAATTGCTATGCCGAGAACGTGCGATTTCAGAATACTGCATTTCCTGAAAACAGGGTTTTTTTCACCGCAGGAAAGAATCCACATCTCTCGACTTTCTGTAACGTCCTCTCTGAAAGCACAACGTGTGTCGCTCCTGGAACTTCTAGCTGCCTTATTAGAGGGGCTTTTCCCTTCCACTCTGTTCGTCACAGAATGCTGAAGTGTAGCATCGGAAAAACAGAGAAAAACGAAATGTCCCTAGGAATAAACGGAAAGGCATAAGAATGAGAGAGAAGCGTAGTGCAGAATGCATGGACACAAGGAGAAGACAAGAACCGCTCCTTTGCGATGTGCGCAGAAGAAGCCGCTCGTCCGAGAAAAGCATCCGGCTGAAGTCGCTCTTTCTCGGCATGCGAGAGAGACGAGACCGCTGCTGAAGGCACACAGCGGCATTCGGGGAGAACCGCGATTTCTCGGCCAGCAACTGCAAACTCTCCGAAGCGGTTAACAGAGAGTGGCGCCGTCCACCCACGAGAGCGAACTAGCGAAATTGCTATGCCGAGAACGTGCGATTTCAGAATACTGCATTTCCTGAAAACAGGGGGTTTTTTCTCCGCAGGAAAGAATCCACATCTCTCGACTTTCTGTAACGTCCTCTCTGAAAGCACAACGTGTGTCGCTCCTGGAACTTCTAGCTGCCTTATTAGAGGGGCTTTTCCCTTCCACTCTGTTCGTCACAGAATGCTGAAGTGTAGCATCGGAAAAACAGAGAAAAACGAAATGTCCCTAGGAATAAACGGAAAGGCATAAGAATGAGAGAGAAGCGTAGTGCAGAATGCATGGACACAAGGAGAAGACAAGAACCGCTCCTTTGCGATGTGCGCAGAAGAAGCCGCTCGTCCGAGAAAAGCATCCGGCTGAAGTCGCTCTTTCTCGGCATGCGAGAGAGACGAGACCGCTGCTGAAGGCACACAGCGGCATTCGGGGAGAACCGCGGTTTCTCGGCCAGCAACTGCAAACTCTCCGAAGCGGTTAACAGAGAGTGGCGCCGTCCACCCACGAGAGCGAACTAGCGAAATTGCTATGCCGAGAACGTGCGATTTCAGAACACTGCATTTCCTGAAAACAGGGTTTTTTTTCTCCGCAGGAAAGAATCCACATCTCTCGACTTTCTGTAACGTCCTCTCTGAAAGCACAACGTGTGTCTCTCCTGGAACTTCTAGCTGCCTTATTAGAGGGGCTTTTCCCTTCTACTATGTTCGTCACAGAATGCTGAAGTGTAGCATCGGAAAAACAGAGAAAAACGAAATGTCCCTAGGAATAAACGGAAAGGCATAAGAATGAGAGAGAAGCGTAGTGCAGAATGCATGGACACAAGGAGAAGTCAGAACCACTCCTTTGGGATGTGCGCAGAAGAAGCCGCTCGTCCGAGAAAAGCATCCGGCTGAAGTCGCTCTTTCTCGGCATGCGAGAGAGACGAGACCGCTGCTGAAGGCACACAGCGGCATTCGGGGAGAACCGCGATTTCTCGGCCAGCAACTGCAAACTCTCCGAAGCGGTTAACAGAGAGTGGCGCCGTCCACCCACGAGAGCGAACTAGCGAAATTGCTATGCCGAGAACGTGCGATTTCAGAATACTGCATTTCCTGAAAACAGGGGGTTTTTTCTCCGCAGGAAAGAATCCACATCTCTCGACTTTCTGTAACGTCCTCTCTGAAAGCACAACGTGTGTCGCTCCTGGAACTTCTAGCTGCCTTATTAGAGGGGCTTTTCCCTTCCACTCTGTTCGTCACAGAATGCTGAAGTGTAGCATCGGAAAAACAGAGAAAAACGAAATGTCCCTAGGAATAAACGGAAAGGCATAAGAATGAGAGAGAAGCGTAGTGCAGAATGCATGGACACAAGGAGAAGACAAGAACCGCTCCTTTGCGATGTGCGCAGAAGAAGCCGCTCGTCCGAGAAAAGCATCCGGCTGAAGTCGCTCTTTCTCGGCATGCGAGAGAGACGAGACCGCTGCTGAAGGCACACAGCGGCATTCGGGGAGAACCGCGATTTCTCGGCCAGCAACTGCAAACTCTCCGATGCGGTTAACAGAGAGTGGCGCCGTCCACCCACGAGAGCGAACTAGCGAAATTGCTATGCCGAGAACGTGCGATTTCAGAACACTGCATTTCCTGAAAACAGGGTTTTTTTTCTCCGCAGGAAAGAATCCACATCTCTCGACTTTCTGTAACGTCCTCTCTGAAAGCACAACGTGTGTCTCTCCTGGAACTTCTAGCTGCCTTATTAGAGGGGCTTTTCCCTTCTACTATGTTCGTCACAGAATGCTGACGTGTAGCATCGGAAAAACAGAGAAAAACGAAATGTCCCTAGGAATAAACGGAAAGGCATAAGAATGAGAGAGAAGCGTAGTGCAGAATGCATGGACACAAGGAGAAGTCAGAACCACTCCTTTGGGATGTGCGCAGAAGAAGCCGCTCGTCCGAGAAAAGCATCCGGCTGAAGTCGCTCTTTCTCGGCATGCGAGAGAGACGAGACCGCTGCTGAAGGCACACAGCGGCATTCGGGGAGAACCGCGATTTCTCGGCCAGCAACTGCAAACTCTCCGATGCGGTTAACAGAGAGTGGCGCCGTCCACCCACGAGAGCGAACTAGCGAAATTGCTATGCCGAGAACGTGCGATTTCAGAACACTGCATTTCCTGAAAACAGGGTTTTTTTTCTCCGCAGGAAAGAATCCACATCTCTCGACTTTCTGTAACGTCCTCTCTGAAAGCACAACGTGTGTCGCTCCTGGAACTTCTAGCTGCCTTATTAGAGGGGCTTTTCCCTTCTACTATGTTCGTCACAGAATGCTGAAGTGTAGCATCGGAAAAACAGAGAAAAACGAAATGTCCCTAGGAATAAACGGAAAGGCATAAGAATGAGAGAGAAGCGTAGTGCAGAATGCATGGACACAAGGAGAAGTCAGAACCACTCCTTTGCGATGTGCGCAGAAGAAGCCGCTCGTCCGAGAAAAGCATCCGGCTGAAGTCGCTCTTTCTCGGCATGCGAGAGAGACGAGACCGCTGCTGAAGGCACACAGCGGCATTCGGGGAGAACCGCGATTTCTCGGCCAGCAACTGCAAACTCTCCGAAGCGGTTAACAGAGAGTGGCGCCGTCCACCCACGAGAGCGAACTAGCGAAATTGCTATGCCGAGAACGTGCGATTTCAGAATACTGCATTTCCTGAAAACAGGGTTTTTTTTCTCCGCAGGAAAGAATCCACATCTCTCGACTTTCTGTAACGTCCTCTCTGAAAGCACAACGTGTGTCTCTCCTGGAACTTCTAGCTGCCTTATTAGAGGGGCTTTTCCCTTCTACTATGTTCGTCACAGAATGCTGAAGTGTAGCATCGGAAAAACAGAGAAAAACGAAATGTCCCTAGGAATAAACGGAAAGGCATAAGAATGAGAGAGAAGCGTAGTGCAGAATGCATGGACACAAGGAGAAGTCAGAACCACTCCTTTGCGATGTGCGCAGAAGAAGCCGCTCGTCCGAGAAAAGCATCCGGCTGAAGTCGCTCTTTCTCGGCATGCGAGAGAGACGAGACCGCTGCTGAAGGCACACAGCGGCATTCGGGGAGAACCGCGATTTCTCGGCCAGCAACTGCAAACTCTCCGAAGCGGTTAACAGAGAGTGGCGCCGTCCACCCACGAGAGCGAACTAGCGAAATTGCTATGCCGAGAACGTGCGATTTCAGAATACTGCATTTCCTGAAAACAGGGTTTTTTTTCTCCGCAGGAAAGAATCCACATCTCTCGACTTTCTGTAACGTCCTCTCTGAAAGCACAACGTGTGTCTCTCCTGGAACTTCTAGCTGCCTTATTAGAGGGGCTTTTCCCTTCTACTATGTTCGTCACAGAATGCTGAAGTGTAGCATCGGAAAAACAGAGAAAAACGAAATGTCCCTAGGAATAAACGGAAAGGCATAAGAATGAGAGAGAAGCGTAGTGCAGAATGCATGGACACAAGGAGAAGTCAGAACCACTCCTTTGCGATGTGCGCAGAAGAAGCCGCTCGTCCGAGAAAAGCATCCGGCTGAAGTCGCTCTTTCTCGGCATGCGAGAGAGACGAGACCGCTGCTGAAGGCACACAGCGGCATTCGGGGAGAACCGCGATTTCTCGGCCAGCAACTGCAAACTCTCCGAAGCGGTTAACAGAGAGTGGCGCCGTCCACCCACGAGAGCGAACTAGCGAAATTGCTATGCCGAGAACGTGCGATTTCAGAATACTGCATTTCCTGAAAACAGGGGGTTTTTTCTCCGCAGGAAAGAATCCACATCTCTCGACTTTCTGTAACGTCCTCTCTGAAAGCACAACGTGTGTCGCTCCTGGAACTTCTAGCTGCCTTATTAGAGGGGCTTTTCCCTTCCACTCTGTTCGTCACAGAATGCTGAAGTGTAGCATCGGAAAAACAGAGAAAAACGAAATGTCCCTAGGAATAAACGGAAAGGCATAAGAATGAGAGAGAAGCGTAGTGCAGAATGCATGGACACAAGGAGAAGACAAGAACCGCTCCTTTGCGATGTGCGCAGAAGAAGCCGCTCGTCCGAGAAAAGCATCCGGCTGAAGTCGCTCTTTCTCGGCATGCGAGAGAGACGAGACCGCTGCTGAAGGCACACAGCGGCATTCGGGGAGAACCGCGATTTCTCGGCCAGCAACTGCAAACTCTCCGATGCGGTTAACAGAGAGTGGCGCCGTCCACCCACGAGAGCGAACTAGCGAAATTGCTATGCCGAGAACGTGCGATTTCAGAACACTGCATTTCCTGAAAACAGGGTTTTTTTTCTCCGCAGGAAAGAATCCACATCTCTCGACTTTCTGTAACGTCCTCTCTGAAAGCACAACGTGTGTCTCTCCTGGAACTTCTAGCTGCCTTATTAGAGGGGCTTTTCCCTTCTACTATGTTCGTCACAGAATGCTGACGTGTAGCATCGGAAAAACAGAGAAAAACGAAATGTCCCTAGGAATAAACGGAAAGGCATAAGAATGAGAGAGAAGCGTAGTGCAGAATGCATGGACACAAGGAGAAGTCAGAACCACTCCTTTGGGATGTGCGCAGAAGAAGCCGCTCGTCCGAGAAAAGCATCCGGCTGAAGTCGCTCTTTCTCGGCATGCGAGAGAGACGAGACCGCTGCTGAAGGCACACAGCGGCATTCGGGGAGAACCGCGATTTCTCGGCCAGCAACTGCAAACTCTCCGATGCGGTTAACAGAGAGTGGCGCCGTCCACCCACGAGAGCGAACTAGCGAAATTGCTATGCCGAGAACGTGCGATTTCAGAACACTGCATTTCCTGAAAACAGGGTTTTTTTTCTCCGCAGGAAAGAATCCACATCTCTCGACTTTCTGTAACGTCCTCTCTGAAAGCACAACGTGTGTCGCTCCTGGAACTTCTAGCTGCCTTATTAGAGGGGCTTTTCCCTTCTACTATGTTCGTCACAGAATGCTGAAGTGTAGCATCGGAAAAACAGAGAAAAACGAAATGTCCCTAGGAATAAACGGAAAGGCATAAGAATGAGAGAGAAGCGTAGTGCAGAATGCATGGACACAAGGAGAAGTCAGAACCACTCCTTTGCGATGTGCGCAGAAGAAGCCGCTCGTCCGAGAAAAGCATCCGGCTGAAGTCGCTCTTTCTCGGCATGCGAGAGAGACGAGACCGCTGCTGAAGGCACACAGCGGCATTCGGGGAGAACCGCGATTTCTCGGCCAGCAACTGCAAACTCTCCGAAGCGGTTAACAGAGAGTGGCGCCGTCCACCCACGAGAGCGAACTAGCGAAATTGCTATGCCGAGAACGTGCGATTTCAGAATACTGCATTTCCTGAAAACAGGGTTTTTTTTCTCCGCAGGAAAGAATCCACATCTCTCGACTTTCTGTAACGTCCTCTCTGAAAGCACAACGTGTGTCTCTCCTGGAACTTCTAGCTGCCTTATTAGAGGGGCTTTTCCCTTCTACTATGTTCGTCACAGAATGCTGAAGTGTAGCATCGGAAAAACAGAGAAAAACGAAATGTCCCTAGGAATAAACGGAAAGGCATAAGAATGAGAGAGAAGCGTAGTGCAGAATGCATGGACACAAGGAGAAGTCAGAACCACTCCTTTGCGATGTGCGCAGAAGAAGCCGCTCGTCCGAGAAAAGCATCCGGCTGAAGTCGCTCTTTCTCGGCATGCGAGAGAGACGAGACCGCTGCTGAAGGCACACAGCGGCATTCGGGGAGAACCGCGATTTCTCGGCCAGCAACTGCAAACTCTCCGAAGCGGTTAACAGAGAGTGGCGCCGTCCACCCACGAGAGCGAACTAGCGAAATTGCTATGCCGAGAACGTGCGATTTCAGAATACTGCATTTCCTGAAAACAGGGTTTTTTTTCTCCGCAGGAAAGAATCCACATCTCTCGACTTTCTGTAACGTCCTCTCTGAAAGCACAACGTGTGTCTCTCCTGGAACTTCTAGCTGCCTTATTAGAGGGGCTTTTCCCTTCTACTATGTTCGTCACAGAATGCTGAAGTGTAGCATCGGAAAAACAGAGAAAAACGAAATGTCCCTAGGAATAAACGGAAAGGCATAAGAATGAGAGAGAAGCGTAGTGCAGAATGCATGGACACAAGGAGAAGTCAGAACCACTCCTTTGCGATGTGCGCAGAAGAAGCCGCTCGTCCGAGAAAAGCATCCGGCTGAAGTCGCTCTTTCTCGGCATGCGAGAGAGACGAGACCGCTGCTGAAGGCACACAGCGGCATTCGGGGAGAACCGCGATTTCTCGGCCAGCAACTGCAAACTCTCCGAAGCGGTTAACAGAGAGTGGCGCCGTCCACCCACGAGAGCGAACTAGCGAAATTGCTATGCCGAGAACGTGCGATTTCAGAATACTGCATTTCCTGAAAACAGGGGTTTTTTTCTCCGCAGGAAAGAATCCACATCTCTCGACTTTCTGTAACGTCCTCTCTGAAAGCACAACGTGTGTCGCTCCTGGAACTTCTAGCTGCCTTATTAGAGGGGCTTTTCCCTTCCACTCTGTTCGTCACAGAATGCTGAAGTGTAGCATCGGAAAAACAGAGAAAAACGAAATGTCCCTAGGAATAAACGGAAAGGCATAAGAATGAGAGAGAAGCGTAGTGCAGAATGCATGGACACAAGGAGAAGTCAGAACCACTCCTTTGGGATGTGCGCAGAAGAAGCCGCTCGTCCGAGAAAAGCATCCGGCTGAAGTCGCTCTTTCTCGGCATGCGAGAGAGACGAGACCGCTGCTGAAGGCACACAGCGGCATTCGGGGAGAACCGCGATTTCTCGGCCAGCAACTGCAAACTCTCCGATGCGGTTAACAGAGAGTGGCGCCGTCCACCCACGAGAGCGAACTAGCGAAATTGCTATGCCGAGAACGTGCGATTTCAGAATACTGCATTTCCTGAAAACAGGGGTTTTTTTCTCCGCAGGAAAGAATCCACATCTCTCGACTTTCTGTAACGTCCTCTCTGAAAGCACAACGTGTGTCGCTCCTGGAACTTCTAGCTGCCTTATTAGAGGGGCTTTTCCCTTCCACTCTGTTCGTCACAGAATGCTGAAGTGTAGCATCGGAAAAACAGAGAAAAACGAAATGTCCCTAGGAATAAACGGAAAGGCATAAGAATGAGAGAGAAGCGTAGTGCAGAATGCATGGACACAAGGAGAAGTCAGAACCACTCCTTTGCGATGTGCGCAGAAGAAGCCGCTCGTCCGAGAAAAGCATCCGGCTGAAGTCGCTCTTTCTCGGCATGCGAGAGAGACGAGACCGCTGCTGAAGGCACACAGCGGCATTCGGGGAGAACCGCGATTTCTCGGCCAGCAACTGCAAACTCTCCGAAGCGGTTAACAGAGAGTGGCGCCGTCCACCCACGAGAGCGAACTAGCGAAATTGCTATGCCGAGAACGTGCGATTTCAGAATACTGCATTTCCTGAAAACAGGGTTTTTTTTCTCCGCAGGAAAGAATCCACATCTCTCGACTTTCTGTAACGTCCTCTCTGAAAGCACAACGTGTGTCTCTCCTGGAACTTCTAGCTGCCTTATTAGAGGGGCTTTTCCCTTCTACTATGTTCGTCACAGAATGCTGAAGTGTAGCATCGGAAAAACAGAGAAAAACGAAATGTCCCTAGGAATAAACGGAAAGGCATAAGAATGAGAGAGAAGCGTAGTGCAGAATGCATGGACACAAGGAGAAGTCAGAACCACTCCTTTGCGATGTGCGCAGAAGAAGCCGCTCGTCCGAGAAAAGCATCCGGCTGAAGTCGCTCTTTCTCGGCATGCGAGAGAGACGAGACCGCTGCTGAAGGCACACAGCGGCATTCGGGGAGAACCGCGATTTCTCGGCCAGCAACTGCAAACTCTCCGAAGCGGTTAACAGAGAGTGGCGCCGTCCACCCACGAGAGCGAACTAGCGAAATTGCTATGCCGAGAACGTGCGATTTCAGAATACTGCATTTCCTGAAAACAGGGTTTTTTTTCTCCGCAGGAAAGAATCCACATCTCTCGACTTTCTGTAACGTCCTCTCTGAAAGCACAACGTGTGTCTCTCCTGGAACTTCTAGCTGCCTTATTAGAGGGGCTTTTCCCTTCTACTATGTTCGTCACAGAATGCTGAAGTGTAGCATCGGAAAAACAGAGAAAAACGAAATGTCCCTAGGAATAAACGGAAAGGCATAAGAATGAGAGAGAAGCGTAGTGCAGAATGCATGGACACAAGGAGAAGTCAGAACCACTCCTTTGCGATGTGCGCAGAAGAAGCCGCTCGTCCGAGAAAAGCATCCGGCTGAAGTCGCTCTTTCTCGGCATGCGAGAGAGACGAGACCGCTGCTGAAGGCACACAGCGGCATTCGGGGAGAACCGCGATTTCTCGGCCAGCAACTGCAAACTCTCCGAAGCGGTTAACAGAGAGTGGCGCCGTCCACCCACGAGAGCGAAATAGCGAAATTGCTATGCCGAGAACGTGCGATTTCAGAATACTGCATTGCCTGAAAACAGGGGGTTTTTTCTCCGCAGGAAAGAATCCACATCTCTCGACTTTCTGTAACGTCCTCTCTGAAAGCACAACGTGTGTCGCTCCTGGAACTTCTAGCTGCCTTATTAGAGGGGCTTTTCCCTTCCACTCTGTTCGTCACAGAATGCTGAAGTGTAGCATCGGAAAAACAGAGAAAAACGAAATGTCCCTAGGAATAAACGGAAAGGCATAAGAATGAGAGAGAAGCGTAGTGCAGAATGCATGGACACAAGGAGAAGACAAGAACCGCTCCTTTGCGATGTGCGCAGAAGAAGCCGCTCGTCCGAGAAAAGCATCCGGCTGAAGTCGCTCTTTCTCGGCATGCGAGAGAGACGAGACCGCTGCTGAAGGCACACAGCGGCATTCGGGGAGAACCGCGATTTCTCGGCCAGCAACTGCAAACTCTCCGAAGCGGTTAACAGAGAGTGGCGCCGTCCACCCACGAGAGCGAACTAGCGAAATTGCTATGCCGAGAACGTGCGATTTCAGAATACTGCATTTCCTGAAAACAGGGTTTTTTTCACCGCAGGAAAGAATCCACATCTCTCGACTTTCTGTAACGTCCTCTCTGAAAGCACAACGTGTGTCGCTCCTGGAACTTCTAGCTGCCTTATTAGAGGGGCTTTTCCCTTCCACTCTGTTCGTCACAGAATGCTGAAGTGTAGCATCGGAAAAACAGAGAAAAACGAAATGTCCCTAGGAATAAACGGAAAGGCATAAGAATGAGAGAGAAGCGTAGTGCAGAATGCATGGACACAAGGAGAAGACAAGAACCGCTCCTTTGCGATGTGCGCAGAAGAAGCCGCTCGTCCGAGAAAAGCATCCGGCTGAAGTCGCTCTTTCTCGGCATGCGAGAGAGACGAGACCGCTGCTGAAGGCACACAGCGGCATTCGGGGAGAACCGCGATTTCTCGGCCAGCAACTGCAAACTCTCCGAAGCGGTTAACAGAGAGTGGCGCCGTCCACCCACGAGAGCGAACTAGCGAAATTGCTATGCCGAGAACGTGCGATTTCAGAATACTGCATTTCCTGAAAACAGGGGGTTTTTTCTCCGCAGGAAAGAATCCACATCTCTCGACTTTCTGTAACGTCCTCTCTGAAAGCACAACGTGTGTCGCTCCTGGAACTTCTAGCTGCCTTATTAGAGGGGCTTTTCCCTTCCACTCTGTTCGTCACAGAATGCTGAAGTGTAGCATCGGAAAAACAGAGAAAAACGAAATGTCCCTAGGAATAAACGGAAAGGCATAAGAATGAGAGAGAAGCGTAGTGCAGAATGCATGGACACAAGGAGAAGACAAGAACCGCTCCTTTGCGATGTGCGCAGAAGAAGCCGCTCGTCCGAGAAAAGCATCCGGCTGAAGTCGCTCTTTCTCGGCATGCGAGAGAGACGAGACCGCTGCTGAAGGCACACAGCGGCATTCGGGGAGAACCGCGATTTCTCGGCCAGCAACTGCAAACTCTCCGAAGCGGTTAACAGAGAGTGGCGCCGTCCACCCACGAGAGCGAACTAGCGAAATTGCTATGCCGAGAACGTGCGATTTCAGAACACTGCATTTCCTGAAAACAGGGTTTTTTTTCTCCGCAGGAAAGAATCCACATCTCTCGACTTTCTGTAACGTCCTCTCTGAAAGCACAACGTGTGTCTCTCCTGGAACTTCTAGCTGCCTTATTAGAGGGGCTTTTCCCTTCTACTATGTTCGTCACAGAATGCTGAAGTGTAGCATCGGAAAAACAGAGAAAAACGAAATGTCCCTAGGAATAAACGGAAAGGCATAAGAATGAGAGAGAAGCGTAGTGCAGAATGCATGGACACAAGGAGAAGTCAGAACCACTCCTTTGGGATGTGCGCAGAAGAAGCCGCTCGTCCGAGAAAAGCATCCGGCTGAAGTCGCTCTTTCTCGGCATGCGAGAGAGACGAGACCGCTGCTGAAGGCACACAGCGGCATTCGGGGAGAACCGCGATTTCTCGGCCAGCAACTGCAAACTCTCCGAAGCGGTTAACAGAGAGTGGCGCCGTCCACCCACGAGAGCGAACTAGCGAAATTGCTATGCCGAGAACGTGCGATTTCAGAATACTGCATTTCCTGAAAACAGGGGTTTTTTTCTCCGCAGGAAAGAATCCACATCTCTCGACTTTCTGTAACGTCCTCTCTGAAAGCACAACGTGTGTCGCTCCTGGAACTTCTAGCTGCCTTATTAGAGGGGCTTTTCCCTTCCACTCTGTTCGTCACAGAATGCTGAAGTGTAGCATCGGAAAAACAGAGAAAAACGAAATGTCCCTAGGAATAAACGGAAAGGCATAAGAATGAGAGAGAAGCGTAGTGCAGAATGCATGGACACAAGGAGAAGACAAGAACCGCTCCTTTGCGATGTGCGCAGAAGAAGCCGCTCGTCCGAGAAAAGCATCCGGCTGAAGTCGCTCTTTCTCGGCATGCGAGAGAGACGAGACCGCTGCTGAAGGCACACAGCGGCATTCGGGGAGAACCGCGATTTCTCGGCCAGCAACTGCAAACTCTCCGATGCGGTTAACAGAGAGTGGCGCCGTCCACCCACGAGAGCGAACTAGCGAAATTGCTATGCCGAGAACGTGCGATTTCAGAACACTGCATTTCCTGAAAACAGGGTTTTTTTTCTCCGCAGGAAAGAATCCACATCTCTCGACTTTCTGTAACGTCCTCTCTGAAAGCACAACGTGTGTCTCTCCTGGAACTTCTAGCTGCCTTATTAGAGGGGCTTTTCCCTTCTACTATGTTCGTCACAGAATGCTGACGTGTAGCATCGGAAAAACAGAGAAAAACGAAATGTCCCTAGGAATAAACGGAAAGGCATAAGAATGAGAGAGAAGCGTAGTGCAGAATGCATGGACACAAGGAGAAGTCAGAACCACTCCTTTGGGATGTGCGCAGAAGAAGCCGCTCGTCCGAGAAAAGCATCCGGCTGAAGTCGCTCTTTCTCGGCATGCGAGAGAGACGAGACCGCTGCTGAAGGCACACAGCGGCATTCGGGGAGAACCGCGATTTCTCGGCCAGCAACTGCAAACTCTCCGATGCGGTTAACAGAGAGTGGCGCCGTCCACCCACGAGAGCGAACTAGCGAAATTGCTATGCCGAGAACGTGCGATTTCAGAACACTGCATTTCCTGAAAACAGGGTTTTTTTTCTCCGCAGGAAAGAATCCACATCTCTCGACTTTCTGTAACGTCCTCTCTGAAAGCACAACGTGTGTCTCTCCTGGAACTTCTAGCTGCCTTATTAGAGGGGCTTTTCCCTTCTACTATGTTCGTCACAGAATGCTGAAGTGTAGCATCGGAAAAACAGAGAAAAACGAAATGTCCCTAGGAATAAACGGAAAGGCATAAGAATGAGAGAGAAGCGTAGTGCAGAATGCATGGACACAAGGAGAAGTCAGAACCACTCCTTTGCGATGTGCGCAGAAGAAGCCGCTCGTCCGAGAAAAGCATCCGGCTGAAGTCGCTCTTTCTCGGCATGCGAGAGAGACGAGACCGCTGCTGAAGGCACACAGCGGCATTCGGGGAGAACCGCGATTTCTCGGCCAGCAACTGCAAACTCTCCGAAGCGGTTAACAGAGAGTGGCGCCGTCCACCCACGAGAGCGAACTAGCGAAATTGCTATGCCGAGAACGTGCGATTTCAGAATACTGCATTTCCTGAAAACAGGGTTTTTTTTCTCCGCAGGAAAGAGTCCACATCTCTCGACTTTCTGTAACGTCCTCTCTGAAAGCACAACGTGTGTCTCTCCTGGAACTTCTAGCTGCCTTATTAGAGGGGCTTTTCCCTTCTACTATGTTCGTCACAGAATGCTGAAGTGTAGCATCGGAAAAACAGAGAAAAACGAAATGTCCCTAGGAATAAACGGAAAGGCATAAGAATGAGAGAGAAGCGTAGTGCAGAATGCATGGACACAAGGAGAAGTCAGAACCACTCCTTTGCGATGTGCGCAGAAGAAGCCGCTCGTCCGAGAAAAGCATCCGGCTGAAGTCGCTCTTTCTCGGCATGCGAGAGAGACGAGACCGCTGCTGAAGGCACACAGCGGCATTCGGGGAGAACCGCGATTTCTCGGCCAGCAACTGCAAACTCTCCGAAGCGGTTAACAGAGAGTGGCGCCGTCCACCCACGAGAGCGAACTAGCGAAATTGCTATGCCGAGAACGTGCGATTTCAGAATACTGCATTTCCTGAAAACAGGGTTTTTTTTCTCCGCAGGAAAGAATCCACATCTCTCGACTTTCTGTAACGTCCTCTCTGAAAGCACAACGTGTGTCTCTCCTGGAACTTCTAGCTGCCTTATTAGAGGGGCTTTTCCCTTCTACTATGTTCGTCACAGAATGCTGAAGTGTAGCATCGGAAAAACAGAGAAAAACGAAATGTCCCTAGGAATAAACGGAAAGGCATAAGAATGAGAGAGAAGCGTAGTGCAGAATGCATGGACACAAGGAGAAGTCAGAACCACTCCTTTGCGATGTGCGCAGAAGAAGCCGCTCGTCCGAGAAAAGCATCCGGCTGAAGTCGCTCTTTCTCGGCATGCGAGAGAGACGAGACCGCTGCTGAAGGCACACAGCGGCATTCGGGGAGAACCGCGATTTCTCGGCCAGCAACTGCAAACTCTCCGAAGCGGTTAACAGAGAGTGGCGCCGTCCACCCACGAGAGCGAACTAGCGAAATTGCTATGCCGAGAACGTGCGATTTCAGAATACTGCATTTCCTGAAAACAGGGGGTTTTTTCTCCGCAGGAAAGAATCCACATCTCTCGACTTTCTGTAACGTCCTCTCTGAAAGCACAACGTGTGTCGCTCCTGGAACTTCTAGCTGCCTTATTAGAGGGGCTTTTCCCTTCCACTCTGTTCGTCACAGAATGCTGAAGTGTAGCATCGGAAAAACAGAGAAAAACGAAATGTCCCTAGGAATAAACGGAAAGGCATAAGAATGAGAGAGAAGCGTAGTGCAGAATGCATGGACACAAGGAGAAGACAAGAACCGCTCCTTTGCGATGTGCGCAGAAGAAGCCGCTCGTCCGAGAAAAGCATCCGGCTGAAGTCGCTCTTTCTCGGCATGCGAGAGAGACGAGACCGCTGCTGAAGGCACACAGCGGCATTCGGGGAGAACCGCGATTTCTCGGCCAGCAACTGCAAACTCTCCGAAGCGGTTAACAGAGAGTGGCGCCGTCCACCCACGAGAGCGAACTAGCGAAATTGCTATGCCGAGAACGTGCGATTTCAGAATACTGCATTTCCTGAAAACAGGGGGTTTTTTCTCCGCAGGAAAGAATCCACATCTCTCGACTTTCTGTAACGTCCTCTCTGAAAGCACAACGTGTGTCGCTCCTGGAACTTCTAGCTGCCTTATTAGAGGGGCTTTTCCCTTCCACTCTGTTCGTCACAGAATGCTGAAGTGTAGCATCGGAAAAACAGAGAAAAACGAATTGTCCTTAGGAATAAACGGAAAGGCATAAGAATGAGAGAGAAGCGTAGTGCAGAATGCATGGACACAAGGAGAAGACAAGAACCGCTCCTTTGCGATGTGCGCAGAAGAAGCCGCTCGTCCGAGAAAAGCATCCGGCTGAAGTCGCTCTTTCTCGGCATGCGAGAGAGACGAGACCGCTGCTGAAGGCACAAAGCGGCATTCGGGGTGAAAAGCGATTTAACGGCCAGCAACTGCAAACTCCCCGAAGCGGTTAACAGAGAGTGGCGCTGTCCACCCACGAGAGCGAAATAGCGAAATTGCTATGCCGAGAACGTGCGATTTCAGAATACTGCATTTCCTGAAAACAGGGGGTTTTTTCTCCGCAGGAAAGAATCCACATCTCTCGACTTTCTGTAACGTCCTCTCTGAAAGCACAACGTGTGTCGCTCCTGGAACTTCTAGCTGCCTTATTAGAGGGGCTTTTCCCTTCCACTCTGTTCGTCACAGAATGCTGAAGTGTAGCATCGGAAAAACAGAGAAAAACGAAATGTCCCTAGGAATAAACGGAAAGGCATAAGAATGAGAGAGAAGCGTAGTGCAGAATGCATGGACACAAGGAGAAGACAAGAACCGCTCCTTTGCGATGTGCGCAGAAGAAGCCGCTCGTCCGAGAAAAGCATCCGGCTGAAGTCGCTCTTTCTCGGCATGCGAGAGAGACGAGACCGCTGCTGAAGGCACACAGCGGCATTCGGGGAGAACCGCGATTTCTCGGCCAGCAACTGCAAACTCTCCGAAGCGGTTAACAGAGAGTGGCGCCGTCCACCCACGAGAGCGAACTAGCGAAATTGCTATGCCGAGAACGTGCGATTTCAGAATACTGCATTTCCTGAAAACAGGGTTTTTTTCTCCGCAGGAAAGAATCCACATCTCTCGACTTTCTGTAACGTCCTCTCTGAAAGCACAACGTGTGTCGCTCCTGGAACTTCTAGCTGCCTTATTAGAGGAGCTTTTCCCTTCCACTCTGTTCGTCACAGAATGCTGAAGTGTAGCATCGGAAAAACAGAGAAAAACGAAATGTCCCTAGGAATAAACGGAAAGGCATAAGAATGAGAGAGAAGCGTAGTGCAGAATGCATGGACACAAGGAGAAGACAAGAACCGCTCCTTTGCGATGTGCGCAGAAGAAGCCGCTCGTCCGAGAAAAGCATCCGGCTGAAGTCGCTCTTTCTCGGCATGCGAGAGAGACGAGACCGCTGCTGAAGGCACACAGCGGCATTCGGGGAGAACCGCGATTTCTCGGCCAGCAACTGCAAACTCTCCGAAGCGGTTAACAGAGAGTGGCGCCGTCCACCCACGAGAGCGAACTAGCGAAATTGCTATGCCGAGAACGTGCGATTTCAGAATACTGCATTTCCTGAAAACAGGGTTTTTTTCTCCGCAGGAAAGAATCCACATCTCTCGACTTTCTGTAACGTCCTCTCTGAAAGCACAACGTGTGTCGCTCCTGGAACTTCTAGCTGCCTTATTAGAGGAGCTTTTCCCTTCCACTCTGTTCGTCACAGAATGCTGAAGTGTAGCATCGGAAAAACAGAGAAAAACGAAATGTCCCTAGGAATAAACGGAAAGGCATAAGAATGAGAGAGAAGCGTAGTGCAGAATGCATGGACACAAGGAGAAGACAAGAACCGCTCCTTTGCGATGTGCGCAGAAGAAGCCGCTCGTCCGAGAAAAGCATCCGGCTGAAGTCGCTCTTTCTCGGCATGCGAGAGAGACGAGACCGCTGCTGAAGGCACACAGCGGCATTCGGGGAGAACCGCGATTTCTCGGCCAGCAACTGCAAACTCTCCGAAGCGGTTAACAGAGAGTGGCGCCGTCCACCCACGAGAGCGAACTAGCGAAATTGCTATGCCGAGAACGTGCGATTTCAGAACACTGCATTTCCTGAAAACAGGGTTTTTTTTCTCCGCAGGAAAGAATCCACATCTCTCGACTTTCTGTAACGTCCTCTCTGAAAGCACAACGTGTGTCTCTCCTGGAACTTCTAGCTGCCTTATTAGAGGGGCTTTTCCCTTCTACTCTGTTCGTCACAGAATGCTGAAGTGTAGCATCGGAAAAACAGAGAAAAACGAAATGTCCCTAGGAATAAACGGAAAGGCATAAGAATGAGAGAGAAGCGTAGTGCAGAATGCATGGACACAAGGAGAAGTCAGAACCACTCCTTTGCGATGTGCGCAGAAGAAGCCGCTCGTCCGAGAAAAGCATCCGGCTGAAGTCGCTCTTTCTCGGCATGCGAGAGAGACGAGACCGCTGCTGAAGGCACACAGCGGCATTCGGGGAGAACCGCGATTTCTCGGCCAGCAACTGCAAACTCTCCGAAGCGGTTAACAGAGAGTGGCGCCGTCCACCCACGAGAGCGAACTAGCGAAATTGCTATGCCGAGAACGTGCGATTTCAGAATACTGCATTTCCTGAAAACAGGGTTTTTTTTCTCCGCAGGAAAGAATCCACATCTCTCGACTTTCTGTAACGTCCTCTCTGAAAGCACAACGTGTGTCTCTCCTGGAACTTCTAGCTGCCTTATTAGAGGGGCTTTTCCCTTCTACTATGTTCGTCACAGAATGCTGAAGTGTAGCATCGGAAAAACAGAGAAAAACGAAATGTCCCTAGGAATAAACGGAAAGGCATAAGAATGAGAGAGAAGCGTAGTGCAGAATGCATGGACACAAGGAGAAGTCAGAACCACTCCTTTGCGATGTGCGCAGAAGAAGCCGCTCGTCCGAGAAAAGCATCCGGCTGAAGTCGCTCTTTCTCGGCATGCGAGAGAGACGAGACCGCTGCTGAAGGCACACAGCGGCATTCGGGGAGAACCGCGATTTCTCGGCCAGCAACTGCAAACTCTCCGAAGCGGTTAACAGAGAGTGGCGCCGTCCACCCACGAGAGCGAACTAGCGAAATTGCTATGCCGAGAACGTGCGATTTCAGAATACTGCATTTCCTGAAAACAGGGGGTTTTTTCTCCGCAGGAAAGAATCCACATCTCTCGACTTTCTGTAACGTCCTCTCTGAAAGCACAACGTGTGTCGCTCCTGGAACTTCTAGCTGCCTTATTAGAGGGGCTTTTCCCTTCCACTCTGTTCGTCACAGAATGCTGAAGTGTAGCATCGGAAAAACAGAGAAAAACGAAATGTCCCTAGGAATAAACGGAAAGGCATAAGAATGAGAGAGAAGCGTAGTGCAGAATGCATGGACACAAGGAGAAGACAAGAACCGCTCCTTTGCGATGTGCGCAGAAGAAGCCGCTCGTCCGAGAAAAGCATCCGGCTGAAGTCGCTCTTTCTCGGCATGCGAGAGAGACGAGACCGCTGCTGAAGGCACACAGCGGCATTCGGGGAGAACCGCGATTTCTCGGCCAGCAACTGCAAACTCTCCGAAGCGGTTAACAGAGAGTGGCGCCGTCCACCCACGAGAGCGAACTAGCGAAATTGCTATGCCGAGAACGTGCGATTTCAGAATACTGCATTTCCTGAAAACAGGGGGTTTTTTCTCCGCAGGAAAGAATCCACATCTCTCGACTTTCTGTAACGTCCTCTCTGAAAGCACAACGTGTGTCGCTCCTGGAACTTCTAGCTGCCTTATTAGAGGGGCTTTTCCCTTCCACTCTGTTCGTCACAGAATGCTGAAGTGTAGCATCGGAAAAACAGAGAAAAACGAATTGTCCCTAGGAATAAACGGAAAGGCATAAGAATGAGAGAGAAGCGTAGTGCAGAATGCATGGACACAAGGAGAAGACAAGAACCGCTCCTTTGCGATGTGCGCAGAAGAAGCCGCTCGTCCGAGAAAAGCATCCGGCTGAAGTCGCTCTTTCTCGGCATGCGAGAGAGACGAGACCGCTGCTGAAGGCACAAAGCGGCATTCGGGGAGAAAAGCGATTTAACGGCCAGCAACTGCAAACTCCCCGAAGCGGTTAACAGAGAGTGGCGCTGTCCACCCACGAGAGCGAACTAGCGAAATTGCTATGCCGAGAACGTGCGATTTCAGAATACTGCATTTCCTGAAAACAGGGGGTATTTTCTCCGCAGGAAAGAATCCACATCTCTCGACTTTCTGTAACGTCCTCTCTGAAAGCACAACGTGTGTCGCTCCTGGAACTTCTAGCTGCCTTATTAGAGGGGCTTTTCCCTTCCACTCTGTTCGTCACAGAATGCTGAAGTGTAGCATCGGAAAAACAGAGAAAAACGAAATGTCCCTAGGAATAAACGGAAAGGCATAAGAATGAGAGAGAAGCGTAGTGCAGAATGCATGGACACAAGGAGAAGACAAGAACCGCTCCTTTGCGATGTGCGCAGAAGAAGCCGCTCGTCCGAGAAAAGCATCCGGCTGAAGTCGCTCTTTCTCGGCATGCGAGAGAGACGAGACCGCTGCTGAAGGCACACAGCGGCATTCGGGGAGAACCGCGATTTCTCGGCCAGCAACTGCAAACTCTCCGAAGCGGTTAACAGAGAGTGGCGCCGTCCACCCACGAGAGCGAACTAGCGAAATTGCTATGCCGAGAACGTGCGATTTCAGAATACTGCATTTCCTGAAAACAGGGGTTTTTTTCTCCGCAGGAAAGAATCCACATCTCTCGACTTTCTGTAACGTCCTCTCTGAAAGCACAACGTGTGTCGCTCCTGGAACTTCTAGCTGCCTTATTAGAGGGGCTTTTCCCTTCCACTCTGTTCGTCACAGAATGCTGAAGTGTAGCATCGGAAAAACAGAGAAAAACGAAATGTCCCTAGGAATAAACGGAAAGGCATAAGAATGAGAGAGAAGCGTAGTGCAGAATGCATGGACACAAGGAGAAGACAAGAACCGCTCCTTTGCGATGTGCGCAGAAGAAGCCGCTCGTCCGAGAAAAGCATCCGGCTGAAGTCGCTCTTTCTCGGCATTCGAGAGAGACGAGACCGCTGCTGAAGGCACACAGCGGCATTCGGGGAGAACCGCGATTTCTCGGCCAGCAACTGCAAACTCTCCGATGCGGTTAACAGAGAGTGGCGCCGTCCACCCACGAGAGCGAACTAGCGAAATTGCTATGCCGAGAACGTGCGATTTCAGAACACTGCATTTCCTGAAAACAGGGTTTTTTTTCTCCGCAGGAAAGAATCCACATCTCTCGACTTTCTGTAACGTCCTCTCTGAAAGCACAACGTGTGTCTCTCCTGGAACTTCTAGCTGCCTTATTAGAGGGGCTTTTCCCTTCTACTATGTTCGTCACAGAATGCTGAAGTGTAGCATCGGAAAAACAGAGAAAAACGAAATGTCCCTAGGAATAAACGGAAAGGCATAAGAATGAGAGAGAAGCGTAGTGCAGAATGCATGGACACAAGGAGAAGTCAGAACCACTCCTTTGGGATGTGCGCAGAAGAAGCCGCTCGTCCGAGAAAAGCATCCGGCTGAAGTCGCTCTTTCTCGGCATGCGAGAGAGACGAGACCGCTGCTGAAGGCACACAGCGGCATTCGGGGAGAACCGCGATTTCTCGGCCAGCAACTGCAAACTCTCCGATGCGGTTAACAGAGAGTGGCGCCGTCCACCCACGAGAGCGAACTAGCGAAATTGCTATGCCGAGAACGTGCGATTTCAGAACACTGCATTTCCTGAAAACAGGGTTTTTTTTCTCCGCAGGAAAGAATCCACATCTCTCGACTTTCTGTAACGTCCTCTCTGAAAGCACAACGTGTGTCTCTCCTGGAACTTCTAGCTGCCTTATTAGAGGGGCTTTTCCCTTCTACTATGTTCGTCACAGAATGCTGAAGTGTAGCATCGGAAAAACAGAGAAAAACGAAATGTCCCTAGGAATAAACGGAAAGGCATAAGAATGAGAGAGAAGCGTAGTGCAGAATGCATGGACACAAGGAGAAGTCAGAACCGCTCCTTTGCGATGTGCGCAGAAGAAGCCGCTCGTCCGAGAAAAGCATCCGGCTGAAGTCGCTCTTTCTCGGCATGCGAGAGAGACGAGACCGCTGCTGAAGGCACAAAGCGGCATTCGGGGAGAACCGCGATTTCTCGGCCAGCAACTGCAAACTCTCCGAAGCGGTTAACAGAGAGTGGCGCCGTCCACCCACGAGAGCGAACTAGCGAAATTGCTATGCCGAGAACGTGCGATTTCAGAATACTGCATTTCCTGAAAACAGGGGGTTTTTTCTCCGCAGGAAAGAATCCACATCTCTCGACTTTCTGTAACGTCCTCTCTGAAAGCACAACGTGTGTCTCTCCTGGAACTTCTAGCTGCCTTATTAGAGGGGCTTTTCCCTTCTACTATGTTCGTCACAGAATGCTGAAGTGTAGCATCGGAAAAACAGAGAAAAACGAAATGTCCCTAGGAATAAACGGAAAGGCATAAGAATGAGAGAGAAGCGTAGTGCAGAATGCATGGACACAAGGAGAAGTCAGAACCACTCCTTTGCGATGTGCGCAGAAGAAGCCGCTCGTCCGAGAAAAGCATCCGGCTGAAGTCGCTCTTTCTCGGCATGCGAGAGAGACGAGACCGCTGCTGAAGGCACACAGCGGCATTCGGGGAGAACCGCGATTTAACGGCCAGCAACTGCAAACTCCCCGAAGCGGTTAACAGAGAGTGGCGCTGTCCACCCACGAGAGCGAACTAGCGAAATTGCTATGCCGAGAACGTGCGATTTCAGAATACTGCATTTCCTGAAAACAGGGTTTTTTTTCTCCGCAGGAAAGAATCCACATCTCTCGACTTTCTGTAACGTCCTCTCTGAAAGCACAACGTGTGTCTCTCCTGGAACTTCTAGCTGCCTTATTAGAGGGGCTTTTCCCTTCTACTATGTTCGTCACCGAATGCTGAAGTGTAGCATCGGAAAAACAGAGAAAAACGAAATGTCCCTAGGAATAAACGGAAAGGCATAAGAATGAGAGAGAAGCGTAGTGCAGAATGCATGGACACAAGGAGAAGACAAGAACCGCTCCTTTGCGATGTGCGCAGAAGAAGCCGCTCGTCCGAGAAAAGCATCCGGCTGAAGTCGCTCTTTCTCGGCATGCGAGAGAGACGAGACCGCTGCTGAAGGCACACAGCGGCATTCGGGGAGAACCGCGATTTCTCGGCCAGCAACTGCAAACTCTCCGAAGCGGTTAACAGAGAGTGGCGCCGTCCACCCACGAGAGCGAACTAGCGAAATTGCTATGCCGAGAACGTGCGATTTCAGAATACTGCATTTCCTGAAAACAGGGGGTTTTTTCTCCGCAGGAAAGAATCCACATCTCTCGACTTTCTGTAACGTCCTCTCTGAAAGCACAACGTGTGTCGCTCCTGGAACTTCTAGCTGCCTTATTAGAGGGGCTTTTCCCTTCCACTCTGTTCGTCACAGAATGCTGAAGTGTAGCATCGGAAAAACAGAGAAAAACGAAATGTCCCTAGGAATAAACGGAAAGGCATAAGAATGAGAGAGAAGCGTAGTGCAGAATGCATGGACACAAGGAGAAGACAAGAACCGCTCCTTTGCGATGTGCGCAGAAGAAGCCGCTCGTCCGAGAAAAGCATCCGGCTGAAGTCGCTCTTTCTCGGCATGCGAGAGAGACGAGACCGCTGCTGAAGGCACAAAGCGGCATTCGGGGAGAAAAGCGATTTAACGGCCAGCAACTGCAAACTCCCCGAAGCGGTTAACAGAGAGTGGCGCCGTCCACCCACGAGAGCGAAATAGCGAAATTGCTATGCCGAGAACGTGCGATTTCAGAATACTGCATTTCCTGAAAACAGGGGGTTTTTTCTCCGCAGGAAAGAATCCACATCTCTCGACTTTCTGTAACGTCCTCTCTGAAAGCACAATGTGTGTTGCTCCTGGAACTTCTAGCTGCCTTATTAGAGGGGCTTTTCCCTTCCACTCTGTTCGTCACAGAATGCTGAAGTGTAGCATCGGAAAAACAGAGAAAAACGAAATGTCCCTAGGAATAAACGGAAAGGCATAAGAATGAGAGAGAAGCGTAGTGCAGAATGCATGGACACAAGGAGAAGACAAGAACCGCTCCTTTGCGATGTGCGCAGAAGAAGCCGCTCGTCCGAGAAAAGCATCCGGCTGAAGTCGCTCTTTCTCGGCATGCGAGAGAGACGAGACCGCTGCTGAAGGCACACAGCGGCATTCGGGGAGAACCGCGATTTCTCGGCCAGCAACTGCAAACTCTCCGAAGCGGTTAACAGAGAGTGGCGCCGTCCACCCACGAGAGCGAACTAGCGAAATTGCTATGCCGAGAACGTGCGATTTCAGAATACTGCATTTCCTGAAAACAGGGTTTTTTTCTCCGCAGGAAAGAATCCACATCTCTCGACTTTCTGTAACGTCCTCTCTGAAAGCACAACGTGTGTCGCTCCTGGAACTTCTAGCTGCCTTATTAGAGGAGCTTTTCCCTTCCACTCTGTTCGTCACAGAATGCTGAAGTGTAGCATCGGAAAAACAGAGAAAAACGAAATGTCCCTAGGAATAAACGGAAAGGCATAAGAATGAGAGAGAAGCGTAGTGCAGAATGCATGGACACAAGGAGAAGACAAGAACCGCTCCTTTGCGATGTGCGCAGAAGAAGCCGCTCGTCCGAGAAAAGCATCGGGCTGAAGTCGCTCTTTCTCGGCATGCGAGAGAGACGAGACCGCTGCTGAAGGCACACAGCGGCATTCGGGGAGAACCGCGATTTCTCGGCCAGCAACTGCAAACTCCCCGAAGCGGTTAACAGAGAGTGGCGCCGTCCACCCACGAGAGCGAAATAGCGAAATTGCTATGCCGAGAACGTGCGATTTCAGAATACTGCATTTCCTGAAAACAGGGGGTTTTTTCTCCGCAGGAAAGAATCCACATCTCTCGACTTTCTGTAACGTCCTCTCTGAAAGCACAACGTGTGTCTCTCCTGGAACTTCTAGCTGCCTTATTAGAGGGGCTTTTCCCTTCCACTCTGTTCGTCACAGAATGCTGAAGTGTAGCATCGGAAAAACAGAGAAAAACGAAATGTCCCTAGGAATAAACGGAAAGGCATAAGAATGAGAGAGAAGCGTAGTGCAGAATGCATGGACACAAGGAGAAGTCAGAACCACTCCTTTGGGATGTGCGCAGAAGAAGCCGCTCGTCCGAGAAAAGCATCCGGCTGAAGTCGCTCTTTCTCGGCATGCGAGAGAGACGAGACCGCTGCTGAAGGCACACAGCGGCATTCGGGGAGAACCGCGATTTCTCGGCCAGCAACTGCAAACTCTCCGAAGCGGTTAACAGAGAGTGGCGCCGTCCACCCACGAGAGCGAAATAGCGAAATTGCTATGCCGAGAACGTGCGATTTCAGAACACTGCATTTCCTGAAAACAGGGTTTTTTTTCTCCGCAGGAAAGAATCCACATCTCTCGACTTTCTGTAACGTCCTCTCTGAAAGCACAACGTGTGTCTCTCCTGGAACTTCTAGCTGCCTTATTAGAGGGGCTTTTCCCTTCTACTATGTTCGTCACAGAATGCTGAAGTGTAGCATCGGAAAAACAGAGAAAAACGAAATGTACCTAGGAATAAACGGAAAGGCATAAGAATGAGAGAGAAGCGTAGTGCAGAATGCATGGACACAAGGAGAAGACAAGAACCGCTCCTTTGCGATGTGCGCAGAAGAAGCCGCTCGTCCGAGAAAAGCATCCGGCTGAAGTCGCTCTTTCTCGGCATGCGAGAGAGACGAGACCGCTGCTGAAGGCACACAGCGGCATTCGGGGAGAACCGCGATTTCTCGGCCAGCAACTGCAAACTCTCCGAAGCGGTTAACAGAGAGTGGCGCCGTCCACCCACGAGAGCGAACTAGCGAAATTGCTATGCCGAGAACGTGCGATTTCAGAATACTGCATTTCCTGAAAACAGGGTTTTTTTTCTCCGCAGGAAAGAATCCACATCTCTCGACTTTCTGTAACGTCCTCTCTGAAAGCACAACGTGTGTCTCTCCTGGAACTTCTAGCTGCCTTATTAGAGGGGCTTTTCCCTTCTACTATGTTCGTCACAGAATGCTGAAGTGTAGCATCGGAAAAACAGAGAAAAACGAAATGTCCCTAGGAATAAACGGAAAGGCATAAGAATGAGAGAGAAGCGTAGTGCAGAATGCATGGACACAAGGAGAAGTCAGAACCACTCCTTTGCGATGTGCGCAGAAGAAGCCGCTCGTCCGAGAAAAGCATCCGGCTGAAGTCGCTCTTTCTCGGCATGCGAGAGAGACGAGACCGCTGCTGAAGGCACACAGCGGCATTCGGGGAGAACCGCGATTTCTCGGCCAGCAACTGCAAACTCTCCGAAGCGGTTAACAGAGAGTGGCGCCGTCCACCCACGAGAGCGAACTAGCGAAATTGCTATGCCGAGAACGTGCGATTTCAGAATACTGCATTTCCTGAAAACAGGGGGTTTTTTCTCCGCAGGAAAGAATCCACATCTCTCGACTTTCTGTAACGTCCTCTCTGAAAGCACAACGTGTGTCGCTCCTGGAACTTCTAGCTGCCTTATTAGAGGGGCTTTTCCCTTCCACTCTGTTCGTCACAGAATGCTGAAGTGTAGCATCGGAAAAACAGAGAAAAACGAAATGTCCCTAGGAATAAACGGAAAGGCATAAGAATGAGAGAGAAGCGTAGTGCAGAATGCATGGACACAAGGAGAAGACAAGAACCGCTCCTTTGCGATGTGCGCAGAAGAAGCCGCTCGTCCGAGAAAAGCATCCGGCTGAAGTCGCTCTTTCTCGGCATGCGAGAGAGACGAGACCGCTGCTGAAGGCACACAGCGGCATTCGGGGAGAACCGCGATTTCTCGGCCAGCAACTGCAAACTCTCCGAAGCGGTTAACAGAGAGTGGCGCCGTCCACCCACGAGAGCGAACTAGCGAAATTGCTATGCCGAGAACGTGCGATTTCAGAATACTGCATTTCCTGAAAACAGGGGGTTTTTTCTCCGCAGGAAAGAATCCACATCTCTCGACTTTCTGTAACGTCCTCTCTGAAAGCACAACGTGTGTCGCTCCTGGAACTTCTAGCTGCCTTATTAGAGGGGCTTTTCCCTTCCACTCTGTTCGTCACAGAATGCTGAAGTGTAGCATCGGAAAAACAGAGAAAAACGAAATGTCCCTAGGAATAAACGGAAAGGCATAAGAATGAGAGAGAAGCGTAGTGCAGAATGCATGGACACAAGGAGAAGAAAAGAACCGCTCCTTTGCGATGTGCGCAGAAGAAGCCGCTCGTCCGAGAAAAGCATCCGGCTGAAGTCGCTCTTTCTCGGCATGCGAGAGAGACGAGACCGCTGCTGAAGGCACACAGCGGCATTCGGGGAGAACCGCGATTTCTCGGCCAGCAACTGCAAACTCTCCGAAGCGGTTAACAGAGAGTGGCGCCGTCCACCCACGAGAGCGAACTAGCGAAATTGCTATGCCGAGAACGTGCGATTTCAGAATACTGCATTTCCTGAAAACAGGGGGTTTTTTCTCCGCAGGAAAGAATCCACATCTCTCGACTTTCTGTAACGTCCTCTCTGAAAGCACAACGTGTGTCGCTCCTGGAACTTCTAGCTGCCTTATTAGAGGGGCTTTTCCCTTCCACTCTGTTCGTCACAGAATGCTGAAGTGTAGCATCGGAAAAACAGAGAAAAACGAAATGTCCCTAGGAATAAACGGAAAGGCATAAGAATGAGAGAGAAGCGTAGTGCAGAATGCATGGACACAAGGAGAAGACAAGAACCGCTCCTTTGCAATGTGCGCAGAAGAAGCCGCTCGTCCGAGAAAAGCATCCGGCTGAAGTCGCTCTTTCTCGGCATGCGAGAGAGACGAGACCGCTGCTGAAGGCACACAGCGGCATTCGGGGAGAACCGCGATTTCTCGGCCAGCAACTGCAAACTCTCCGAAGCGGTTAACAGAGAGTGGCGCCGTCCACCCACGAGAGCGAACTAGCGAAATTGCTATGCCGAGAACGTGCGATTTCAGAATACTGCATTTCCTGAAAACAGGGTTTTTTTCTCCGCAGGAAAGAATCCACATCTCTCGACTTTCTGTAACGTCCTCTCTGAAAGCACAACGTGTGTCGCTCCTGGAACTTCTAGCTGCCTTATTAGAGGGGCTTTTCCCTTCCACTCTGTTCGTCACAGAATGCTGAAGTGTAGCATCGGAAAAACAGAGAAAAACGAAATGTCCCTAGGAATAAACGGAAAGGCATAAGAATGAGAGAGAAGCGTAGTGCAGAATGCATGGACACAAGGAGAAGACAAGAACCGCTCCTTTGCGATGTGCGCAGAAGAAGCCGCTCGTCCGAGAAAAGCATCCGGCTGAAGTCGCTCTTTCTCGGCATGCGAGAGAGACGAGACCGCTGCTGAAGGCACACAGCGGCATTCGGGGAGAAAAGCGATTTCTCGGCCAGCAACTGCAAACTCTCCGAAGCGGTTAACAGAGAGTGGCGCCGTCCACCCACGAGAGCGAACTAGCGAAATTGCTATGCCGAGAACGTGCGATTTCAGAATACTGCATTTCCTGAAAACAGGGGGTTTTTTCTCCGCAGGAAAGAATCCACATCTCTCGACTTTCTGTAACGTCCTCTCTGAAAGCACAACGTGTGTCGCTCCTGGAACTTCTAGCTGCCTTATTAGAGGGGCTTTTCCCTTCCACTCTGTTCGTCACAGAATGCTGAAGTGTAGCATCGGAAAAACAGAGAAAAACGAAATGTCCCTAGGAATAAACGGAAAGGCATAAGAATGAGAGAGAAGCGTAGTGCAGAATGCATGGACACAAGGAGAAGACAAGAACCGCTCCTTTGCGATGTGCGCAGAAGAAGCCGCTCGTCCGAGAAAAGCATCCGGCTGAAGTCGCTCTTTCTCGGCATGCGAGAGAGACGAGACCGCTGCTGAAGGCACACAGCGGCATTCGGGGAGAACCGCGATTTCTCGGCCAGCAACTGCAAACTCTCCGAAGCGGTTAACAGAGAGTGGCGCCGTCCACCCACGAGAGCGAACTAGCGAAATTGCTATGCCGAGAACGTGCGATTTCAGAATACTGCATTTCCTGAAAACAGGGGGTTTTTTCTCCGCAGGAAAGAATCCACATCTCTCGACTTTCTGTAACGTCCTCTCTGAAAGCACAACGTGTGTCGCTCCTGGAACTTCTAGCTGCCTTATTAGAGGGGCTTTTCCCTTCCACTCTGTTCGTCACAGAATGCTGAAGTGTAGCATCGGAAAAACAGAGAAAAACGAAATGTCCCTAGGAATAAACGGAAAGGCATAAGAATGAGAGAGAAGCGTAGTGCAGAATGCATGGACACAAGGAGAAGACAAGAACCGCTCCTTTGCGATGTGCGCAGAAGAAGCCGCTCGTCCGAGAAAAGCATCCGGCTGAAGTCGCTCTTTCTCGGCATGCGAGAGAGACGAGACCGCTGCTGAAGGCACACAGCGGCATTCGGGGAGAAAAGCGATTTAACGGCCAGCAACTGCAAACTCCCCGAAGCGGTTAACAGAGAGTGGCGCTGTCCACCCACGAGAGCGAAATAGCGAAATTGCTATGCCGAGAACGTGCGATTTCAGAATACTGCATTTCCTGAAAACAGGGGGTTTTTTCTCCGCAGGAAAGAATCCACATCTCTCGACTTTCTGTAACGTCCTCTCTGAAAGCACAACGTGTGTCGCTCCTGGAACTTCTAGCTGCCTTATTAGAGGGGCTTTTCCCTTCTACTATGTTCGTCACAGAATGCTGAAGTGTAGCATCGGAAAAACAGAGAAAAACGAAATGTCCCTAGGAATAAACGGAAAGGCATAAGAATGAGAGAGAAGCGTAGTGCAGAATGCATGGACACAAGGAGAAGACAAGAACCGCTCCTTTGCGATGTGCGCAGAAGAAGCCGCTCGTCCGAGAAAAGCATCCGGCTGAAGTCGCTCTTTCTCGGCATGCGAGAGAGACGAGACCGCTGCTGAAGGCACACAGCGGCATTCGGGGAGAACCGCGATTTCTCGGCCAGCAACTGCAAACTCTCCGAAGCGGTTAACAGAGAGTGGCGCCGTCCACCCACGAGAGCGAACTAGCGAAATTGCTATGCCGAGAACGTGCGATTTCAGAATACTGCATTTCCTGAAAACAGGGGGTTTTTTCTCCGCAGGAAAGAATCCACATCTCTCGACTTTCTGTAACGTCCTCTCTGAAAGCACAACGTGTGTCGCTCCTGGAACTTCTAGCTGCCTTATTAGAGGGGCTTTTCCCTTCCACTCTGTTCGTCACAGAATGCTGAAGTGTAGCATCGGAAAAACAGAGAAAAACGAAATGTCCCTAGGAATAAACGGAAAGGCATAAGAATGAGAGAGAAGCGTAGTGCAGAATGCATGGACACAAGGAGAAGACAAGAACCGCTCCTTTGCGATGTGCGCAGAAGAAGCCGCTCGTCCGAGAAAAGCATCCGGCTGAAGTCGCTCTTTCTCGGCATGCGAGAGAGACGAGACCGCTGCTGAAGGCACACAGCGGCATTCGGGGAGAAAAGCGATTTAACGGCCAGCAACTGCAAACTCCCCGAAGCGGTTAACAGAGAGTGGCGCTGTCCACCCACGAGAGCGAAATAGCGAAATTGCTATGCCGAGAACGTGCGATTTCAGAATACTGCATTTCCTGAAAACAGGGGGTTTTTTCTCCGCAGGAAAGAATCCACATCTCTCGACTTTCTGTAACGTCCTCTCTGAAAGCACAACGTGTGTCGCTCCTGGAACTTCTAGCTGCCTTATTAGAGGGGCTTTTCCCTTCCACTCTGTTCGTCACAGAATGCTGAAGTGTAGCATCGGAAAAACAGAGAAAAACGAAATGTCCCTAGGAATAAACGGAAAGGCATAAGAATGAGAGAGAAGCGTAGTGCAGAATGCATGGACACAAGGAGAAGACAAGAACCGCTCCTTTGCGATGTGCGCAGAAGAAGCCGCTCGTCCGAGAAAAGCATCCGGCTGAAGTCGCTCTTTCTCGGCATGCGAGAGAGACGAGACCGCTGCTGAAGGCACACAGCGGCATTCGGGGAGAACCGCGATTTCTCGGCCAGCAACTGCAAACTCTCCGAAGCGGTTAACAGAGAGTGGCGCCGTCCACCCACGAGAGCGAACTAGCGAAATTGCTATGCCGAGAACGTGCGATTTCAGAATACTGCATTTCCTGAAAACAGGGTTTTTTTCTCCGCAGGAAAGAATCCACATCTCTCGACTTTCTGTAACGTCCTCTCTGAAAGCACAACGTGTGTCGCTCCTGGAACTTCTAGCTGCCTTATTAGAGGGGCTTTTCCCTTCCACTCTGTTCGTCACAGAATGCTGAAGTGTAGCATCGGAAAAACAGAGAAAAACGAAATGTCCCTAGGAATAAACGGAAAGGCATAAGAATGAGAGAGAAGCGTAGTGCAGAATGCATGGACACAAGGAGAAGACAAGAACCGCTCCTTTGCGATGTGCGCAGAAGAAGCCGCTCGTCCGAGAAAAGCATCCGGCTGAAGTCGCTCTTTCTCGGCATGCGAGAGAGACGAGACCGCTGCTGAAGGCACACAGCGGCATTCGGGGAGAACCGCGATTTCTCGGCCAGCAACTGCAAACTCTCCGAAGCGGTTAACAGAGAGTGGCGCCGTCCACCCACGAGAGCGAACTAGCGAAATTGCTATGCCGAGAACGTGCGATTTCAGAATACTGCATTTCCTGAAAACAGGGGGTTTTTTCTCCGCAGGAAAGAATCCACATCTCTCGACTTTCTGTAACGTCCTCTCTGAAAGCACAACGTGTGTCGCTCCTGGAACTTCTAGCTGCCTTATTAGAGGGGCTTTTCCCTTCCACTCTGTTCGTCACAGAATGCTGAAGTGTAGCATCGGAAAAACAGAGAAAAACGAAATGTCCCTAGGAATAAACGGAAAGGCATAAGAATGAGAGAGAAGCGTAGTGCAGAATGCATGGACACAAGGAGAAGACAAGAACCGCTCCTTTGCGATGTGCGCAGAAGAAGCCGCTCGTCCGAGAAAAGCATCCGGCTGAAGTCGCTCTTTCTCGGCATGCGAGAGAGACGAGACCGCTGCTGAAGGCACACAGCGGCATTCGGGGAGAACCGCGATTTCTCGGCCAGCAACTGCAAACTCTCCGAAGCGGTTAACAGAGAGTGGCGCCGTCCACCCACGAGAGCGAACTAGCGAAATTGCTATGCCGAGAACGTGCGATTTCAGAATACTGCATTTCCTGAAAACAGGGTTTTTTTTCTCCGCAGGAAAGAATCCACATCTCTCGACTTTCTGTAACGTCCTCTCTGAAAGCACAACGTGTGTCGCTCCTGGAACTTCTAGCTGCCTTATTAGAGGGGCTTTTCCCTTCCACTCTGTTCGTCACAGAATGCTGAAGTGTAGCATCGGAAAAACAGAGAAAAACGAAATGTCCCTAGGAATAAACGGAAAGGCATAAGAATGAGAGAGAAGCGTAGTGCAGAATGCATGGACACAAGGAGAAGACAAGAACCGCTCCTTTGCGATGTGCGCAGAAGAAGCCGCTCGTCCGAGAAAAGCATCCGGCTGAAGTCGCTCTTTCTCGGCATGCGAGAGAGACGAGACCGCTGCTGAAGGCACACAGCGGCATTCGGGGAGAAAAGCGATTTAACGGCCAGCAACTGCAAACTCCCCGAAGCGGTTAACAGAGAGTGGCGCTGTCCACCCACGAGAGCGAACTAGCGAAATTGCTATGCCGAGAACGTGCGATTTCAGAATACTGCATTTCCTGAAAACAGGGTTTTTTTTCTCCGCAGGAAAGAATCCACATCTCTCGACTTTCTGTAACGTCCTCTCTGAAAGCACAACGTGTGTCTCTCCTGGAACTTCTAGCTGCCTTATTAGAGGGGCTTTTCCCTTCTACTATGTTCGTCACAGAATGCTGAAGTGTAGCATCGGAAAAACAGAGAAAAACGAAATGTCCCTAGGAATAAACGGAAAGGCATAAGAATGAGAGAGAAGCGTAGTGCAGAATGCATGGACACAAGGAGAAGTCAGAACCACTCCTTTGCGATGTGCGCAGAAGAAGCCGCTCGTCCGAGAAAAGCATCCGGCTGAAGTCGCTCTTTCTCGGCATGCGAGAGAGACGAGACCGCTGCTGAAGGCACACAGCGGCATTCGGGGAGAACCGCGATTTCTCGGCCAGCAACTGCAAACTCTCCGAAGCGGTTAACAGAGAGTGGCGCCGTCCACCCACGAGAGCGAACTAGCGAAATTGCTATGCCGAGAACGTGCGATTTCAGAATACTGCATTTCCTGAAAACAGGGGGTTTTTTCTCCGCAGGAAAGAATCCACATCTCTCGACTTTCTGTAACGTCCTCTCTGAAAGCACAACGTGTGTCGCTCCTGGAACTTCTAGCTGCCTTATTAGAGGGGCTTTTCCCTTCCACTCTGTTCGTCACAGAATGCTGAAGTGTAGCATCGGAAAAACAGAGAAAAACGAAATGTCCCTAGGAATAAACGGAAAGGCATAAGAATGAGAGAGAAGCGTAGTGCAGAATGCATGGACACAAGGAGAAGACAAGAACCGCTCCTTTGCGATGTGCGCAGAAGAAGCCGCTCGTCCGAGAAAAGCATCCGGCTGAAGTCGCTCTTTCTCGGCATGCGAGAGAGACGAGACCGCTGCTGAAGGCACACAGCGGCATTCGGGGAGAAAAGCGATTTAACGGCCAGCAACTGCAAACTCCCCGAAGCGGTTAACAGAGAGTGGCGCTGTCCACCCACGAGAGCGAAATAGCGAAATTGCTATGCCGAGAACGTGCGATTTCAGAATACTGCATTTCCTGAAAACAGGGGGTTTTTTCTCCGCAGGAAAGAATCCACATCTCTCGACTTTCTGTAACGTCCTCTCTGAAAGCACAACGTGTGTCGCTCCTGGAACTTCTAGCTGCCTTATTAGAGGGGCTTTTCCCTTCCACTCTGTTCGTCACAGAATGCTGAAGTGTAGCATCGGAAAAACAGAGAAAAACGAAATGTCCCTAGGAATAAACGGAAAGGCATAAGAATGAGAGAGAAGCGTAGTGCAGAATGCATGGACACAAGGAGAAGACAAGAACCGCTCCTTTGCGATGTGCGCAGAAGAAGCCGCTCGTCCGAGAAAAGCATCCGGCTGAAGTCGCTCTTTCTCGGCATGCGAGAGAGACGAGACCGCTGCTGAAGGCACACAGCGGCATTCGGGGAGAACCGCGATTTCTCGGCCAGCAACTGCAAACTCTCCGAAGCGGTTAACAGAGAGTGGCGCCGTCCACCCACGAGAGCGAACTAGCGAAATTGCTATGCCGAGAACGTGCGATTTCAGAATACTGCATTTCCTGAAAACAGGGTTTTTTTCTCCGCAGGAAAGAATCCACATCTCTCGACTTTCTGTAACGTCCTCTCTGAAAGCACAACGTGTGTCGCTCCTGGAACTTCTAGCTGCCTTATTAGAGGGGCTTTTCCCTTCCACTCTGTTCGTCACAGAATGCTGAAGTGTAGCATCGGAAAAACAGAGAAAAACGAAATGTCCCTAGGAATAAACGGAAAGGCATAAGAATGAGAGAGAAGCGTAGTGCAGAATGCATGGACACAAGGAGAAGACAAGAACCGCTCCTTTGCGATGTGCGCAGAAGAAGCCACTCGTCCGAGAAAAGCATCCGGCTGAAGTCGCTCTTTCTCGGCATGCGAGAGAGACGAGACCGCTGCTGAAGGCACACAGCGGCATTCGGGGAGAACCGCGATTTCTCGGCCAGCAACTGCAAACTCTCCGAAGCGGTTAACAGAGAGTGGCGCCGTCCACCCACGAGAGCGAACTAGCGAAATTGCTATGCCGAGAACGTGCGATTTCAGAATACTGCATTTCCTGAAAACAGGGGGTTTTTTCTCCGCAGGAAAGAATCCACATCTCTCGACTTTCTGTAACGTCCTCTCTGAAAGCACAACGTGTGTCGCTCCTGGAACTTCTAGCTGCCTTATTAGAGGGGCTTTTCCCTTCCACTCTGTTCGTCACAGAATGCTGAAGTGTAGCATCGGAAAAACAGAGAAAAACGAAATGTCCCTAGGAATAAACGGAAAGGCATAAGAATGAGAGAGAAGCGTAGTGCAGAATGCATGGACACAAGGAGAAGACAAGAACCGCTCCTTTGCGATGTGCGCAGAAGAAGCCGCTCGTCCGAGAAAAGCATCCGGCTGAAGTCGCTCTTTCTCGGCATGCGAGAGAGACGAGACCGCTGCTGAAGGCACACAGCGGCATTCGGGGAGAACCGCGATTTCTCGGCCAGCAACTGCAAACTCTCCGAAGCGGTTAACAGAGAGTGGCGCCGTCCACCCACGAGAGCGAACTAGCGAAATTGCTATGCCGAGAACGTGCGATTTCAGAATACTGCATTTCCTGAAAACAGGGGGTTTTTTCTCCGCAGGAAAGAATCCACATCTCTCGACTTTCTGTAACGTCCTCTCTGAAAGCACAACGTGTGTCGCTCCTGGAACTTCTAGCTGCCTTATTAGAGGGGCTTTTCCCTTCCACTCTGTTCGTCACAGAATGCTGAAGTGTAGCATCGGAAAAACAGAGAAAAACGAAATGTCCCTAGGAATAAACGGAAAGGCATAAGAATGAGAGAGAAGCGTAGTGCAGAATGCATGGACACAAGGAGAAGACAAGAACCGCTCCTTTGCGATGTGCGCAGAAGAAGCCGCTCGTCCGAGAAAAGCATCCGGCTGAAGTCGCTCTTTCTCGGCATGCGAGAGAGACGAGACCGCTGCTGAAGGCACACAGCGGCATTCGGGGAGAACCGCGATTTCTCGGCCAGCAACTGCAAACTCTCCGAAGCGGTTAACAGAGAGTGGCGCCGTCCACCCACGAGAGCGAACTAGCGAAATTGCTATGCCGAGAACGTGCGATTTCAGAATACTGCATTTCCTGAAAACAGGGTTTTTTTTCTCCGCAGGAAAGAATCCACATCTCTCGACTTTCTGTAACGTCCTCTCTGAAAGCACAACGTGTGTCGCTCCTGGAACTTCTAGCTGCCTTATTAGAGGGGCTTTTCCCTTCCACTCTGTTCGTCACAGAATGCTGAAGTGTAGCATCGGAAAAACAGAGAAAAACGAAATGTCCCTAGGAATAAACGGAAAGGCATAAGAATGAGAGAGAAGCGTAGTGCAGAATGCATGGACACAAGGAGAAGACAAGAACCGCTCCTTTGCGATGTGCGCAGAAGAAGCCGCTCGTCCGAGAAAAGCATCCGGCTGAAGTCGCTCTTTCTCGGCATGCGAGAGAGACGAGACCGCTGCTGAAGGCACACAGCGGCATTCGGGGAGAAAAGCGATTTAACGGCCAGCAACTGCAAACTCCCCGAAGCGGTTAACAGAGAGTGGCGCTGTCCACCCACGAGAGCGAAATAGCGAAATTGCTATGCCGAGAACGTGCGATTTCAGAATACTGCATTTCCTGAAAACAGGGTTTTTTTTCTCCGCAGGAAAGAATCCACATCTCTCGACTTTCTGTAACGTCCTCTCTGAAAGCACAACGTGTGTCTCTCCTGGAACTTCTAGCTGCCTTATTAGAGGGGCTTTTCCCTTCTACTATGTTCGTCACAGAATGCTGAAGTGTAGCATCGGAAAAACAGAGAAAAACGAAATGTCCCTAGGAATAAACGGAAAGGCATAAGAATGAGAGAGAAGCGTAGTGCAGAATGCATGGACACAAGGAGAAGTCAGAACCACTCCTTTGCGATGTGCGCAGAAGAAGCCGCTCGTCCGAGAAAAGCATCCGGCTGAAGTCGCTCTTTCTCGGCATGCGAGAGAGACGAGACCGCTGCTGAAGGCACACAGCGGCATTCGGGGAGAACCGCGATTTCTCGGCCAGCAACTGCAAACTCTCCGAAGCGGTTAACAGAGAGTGGCGCCGTCCACCCACGAGAGCGAACTAGCGAAATTGCTATGCCGAGAACGTGCGATTTCAGAATACTGCATTTCCTGAAAACAGGGGGTTTTTTCTCCGCAGGAAAGAATCCACATCTCTCGACTTTCTGTAACGTCCTCTCTGAAAGCACAACGTGTGTCGCTCCTGGAACTTCTAGCTGCCTTATTAGAGGGGCTTTTCCCTTCCACTCTGTTCGTCACAGAATGCTGAAGTGTAGCATCGGAAAAACAGAGAAAAACGAAATGTCCCTAGGAATAAACGGAAAGGCATAAGAATGAGAGAGAAGCGTAGTGCAGAATGCATGGACACAAGGAGAAGACAAGAACCGCTCCTTTGCGATGTGCGCAGAAGAAGCCGCTCGTCCGAGAAAAGCATCCGGCTGAAGTCGCTCTTTCTCGGCATGCGAGAGAGACGAGACCGCTGCTGAAGGCACACAGCGGCATTCGGGGAGAAAAGCGATTTAACGGCCAGCAACTGCAAACTCCCCGAAGCGGTTAACAGAGAGTGGCGCTGTCCACCCACGAGAGCGAAATAGCGAAATTGCTATGCCGAGAACGTGCGATTTCAGAATACTGCATTTCCTGAAAACAGGGGGTTTTTTCTCCGCAGGAAAGAATCCACATCTCTCGACTTTCTGTAACGTCCTCTCTGAAAGCACAACGTGTGTCGCTCCTGGAACTTCTAGCTGCCTTATTAGAGGGGCTTTTCCCTTCCACTCTGTTCGTCACAGAATGCTGAAGTGTAGCATCGGAAAAACAGAGAAAAACGAAATGTCCCTAGGAATAAACGGAAAGGCATAAGAATGAGAGAGAAGCGTAGTGCAGAATGCATGGACACAAGGAGAAGACAAGAACCGCTCCTTTGCGATGTGCGCAGAAGAAGCCGCTCGTCCGAGAAAAGCATCCGGCTGAAGTCGCTCTTTCTCGGCATGCGAGAGAGACGAGACCGCTGCTGAAGGCACACAGCGGCATTCGGGGAGAACCGCGATTTCTCGGCCAGCAACTGCAAACTCTCCGAAGCGGTTAACAGAGAGTGGCGCCGTCCACCCACGAGAGCGAACTAGCGAAATTGCTATGCCGAGAACGTGCGATTTCAGAATACTGCATTTCCTGAAAACAGGGTTTTTTTCTCCGCAGGAAAGAATCCACATCTCTCGACTTTCTGTAACGTCCTCTCTGAAAGCACAACGTGTGTCGCTCCTGGAACTTCTAGCTGCCTTATTAGAGGGGCTTTTCCCTTCCACTCTGTTCGTCACAGAATGCTGAAGTGTAGCATCGGAAAAACAGAGAAAAACGAAATGTCCCTAGGAATAAACGGAAAGGCATAAGAATGAGAGAGAAGCGTAGTGCAGAATGCATGGACACAAGGAGAAGACAAGAACCGCTCCTTTGCGATGTGCGCAGAAGAAGCCGCTCGTCCGAGAAAAGCATCCGGCTGAAGTCGCTCTTTCTCGGCATGCGAGAGAGACGAGACCGCTGCTGAAGGCACACAGCGGCATTCGGGGAGAACCGCGATTTCTCGGCCAGCAACTGCAAACTCTCCGAAGCGGTTAACAGAGAGTGGCGCCGTCCACCCACGAGAGCGAACTAGCGAAATTGCTATGCCGAGAACGTGCGATTTCAGAATACTGCATTTCCTGAAAACAGGGGGTTTTTTCTCCGCAGGAAAGAATCCACATCTCTCGACTTTCTGTAACGTCCTCTCTGAAAGCACAACGTGTGTCGCTCCTGGAACTTCTAGCTGCCTTATTAGAGGGGCTTTTCCCTTCCACTCTGTTCGTCACAGAATGCTGAAGTGTAGCATCGGAAAAACAGAGAAAAACGAAATGTCCCTAGGAATAAACGGAAAGGCATAAGAATGAGAGAGAAGCGTAGTGCAGAATGCATGGACACAAGGAGAAGACAAGAACCGCTCCTTTGCGATGTGCGCAGAAGAAGCCGCTCGTCCGAGAAAAGCATCCGGCTGAAGTCGCTCTTTCTCGGCATGCGAGAGAGACGAGACCGCTGCTGAAGGCACACAGCGGCATTCGGGGAGAACCGCGATTTCTCGGCCAGCAACTGCAAACTCTCCGAAGCGGTTAACAGAGAGTGGCGCCGTCCACCCACGAGAGCGAACTAGCGAAATTGCTATGCCGAGAACGTGCGATTTCAGAATACTGCATTTCCTGAAAACAGGGTTTTTTTTCTCCGCAGGAAAGAATCCACATCTCTCGACTTTCTGTAACGTCCTCTCTGAAAGCACAACGTGTGTCGCTCCTGGAACTTCTAGCTGCCTTATTAGAGGGGCTTTTCCCTTCCACTCTGTTCGTCACAGAATGCTGAAGTGTAGCATCGGAAAAACAGAGAAAAACGAAATGTCCCTAGGAATAAACGGAAAGGCATAAGAATGAGAGAGAAGCGTAGTGCAGAATGCATGGACACAAGGAGAAGACAAGAACCGCTCCTTTGCGATGTGCGCAGAAGAAGCCGCTCGTCCGAGAAAAGCATCCGGCTGAAGTCGCTCTTTCTCGGCATGCGAGAGAGACGAGACCGCTGCTGAAGGCACACAGCGGCATTCGGGGAGAAAAGCGATTTAACGGCCAGCAACTGCAAACTCCCCGAAGCGGTTAACAGAGAGTGGCGCTGTCCACCCACGAGAGCGAAATAGCGAAATTGCTATGCCGAGAACGTGCGATTTCAGAATACTGCATTTCCTGAAAACAGGGGTTTTTTTCTCCGCAGGAAAGAATCCACATCTCTTGACTTTCTGTAA
Organism: Phasianus colchicus; assembly: GCF_987193195.1. Classification (NCBI taxonomy): domain Eukaryota; kingdom Metazoa; phylum Chordata; class Aves; order Galliformes; family Phasianidae; genus Phasianus; species Phasianus colchicus. Next base: position 156,128 of record NW_028325225.1, read on the forward strand.
CGTCCTCTCTGAAAGCACAACGTGTGTCTCTCCTGGAACTTCTAGCTGCCTTATTAGAGGGGCTTTTCCCTTCTACTATGTTCGTCACAGAATGCTGAAGTGTAGCATCGGAAAAACAGAGAAAAACGAAATGTCCCTAGGAATAAACGGAAAGGCATAAGAATGAGAGAAGCGTAGTGCAGAATGCATGGACACAAGGAGAAGTCAGAACCACTCCTTTGGGATGTGCGCAGAAGAAGCCGCTCGTCCGAGAAAAGCATCCGGCTGAAGTCGCCCTTTCTCGGCATCCGACAAGACCGCTGTTGATGTCTGAAAGTGGTATTCGGGGAGAAAAGCGATTTAACGGGCAGCAACTGCAAACTCTCCGTAGAGATAATGTCATTGGATTGGAGAAATGTGGTATTTCGGGGAGATAATGTCCTAATTTGTGGAGAAGATGCCGTTCTGTGAGGGGGAAGCATGCATTTCTGAGAGAAAATCTCCTATTTAGGGTGAAAGTGTCATCTTGCTAACGAACTTCATGGAGAAATTATGAGGTATTTTTATGAAACCTGGTATTACCTTGAAAGAGTATGTCTGTGATCAAATGCCATATTTCTGGGAGGGAACATCTGATGTGGGGGGGAGAAGGTGATGTATGTGTGAGAAAGCTGGTGTTTCTGGGAGAAAATGCCAGGTATTGGTGAGGAAACAGATGCTAGAGAGGGAAAAGGGAGAGAAGTGGTTTCTCCCCTTTGGGAGAGAAGTGGTATTTCTGGGAGAAAATGCCCCAAATCGGGGAGTAAGTGTCATCCTGAGGCGTGTCATGGAGTAGATTTGGGAGGAAATGGAGGTGTTTCACAGAGTAGCGGCACTTCTGGGAGAAAATGTCCTCAGTGGGAAAGACAATGTCCTCTTGAGGGAAGAAAACGGGTCTTTCTTACAGCAAATGTCATCCAATTGGGAGAAAATCTCCTCTCTTGGGGAGAAAAGTGGTCTTTCTGAGAGAAGGTGTCCTCTTCTTGGCTGCAAGTGTCCCATTTGGCATTGTCATGGAGGCTTTTTGGGGAGAAAGCGTGTGGCAGTTGTAAGAGAAGGGGTATTTCTGGGAGCAAATCTCCTCTTTTTGGAAGAGAAGGTGAAATTTCCAAGGGAAAAGTGGCATTTCTGGGAGGAAATGACATAGCTGGGGGAGAAAAGTGGGAACCGGTGGGAAAGAAGATCTTGTACTGGAGAGCAACGGTGGTCTTTTTGGTGTGCCAAGTGGTCTCTTGGGGAGACAACGTGGTAAATAGGGGAGACAATGTCCTCTGGAGGAGTGTCAAGTAGTATTTGGGAGAGCAAACGTCAGGTATTTCTCGGAAACCGGCTGTTTCTGGGAGATAGTAGCAGACTTGGTTGGAAAATGACAGGTGTTTGTGAGAAAGCTGGTATTTTGGGGAAAAAAGGCCGTTTTTTAAAGAATAAGCTGGCATTTCTGGGAGAATATGTCCCATCTTTGGGAGAAAACGGGTGTATGTGGGAGAAAATGTCGTGTATTTGGGAGAAAGCTGGTGTATGTGGGAGAAAAGGCCATTGTGATGGGAGTCAGTGTGATCTTGAGGAGTGGAAAGCAGTATTCTTGAGATGAAACGTGAGGTATTTCTAAGAGTCCTGGTATTTCTGGGAGAAAATGTCTTGTTTTGGAGAGCCAAAGTCCCATTTTGGGGGCAGAAGCTGGTATTTCTGTGACACTGCCATCTTGATGGGGGTAAGTGTGATCTTGAGGAGTGTAAAGCAGCATTTTGGTTAGAAAATGGGAGCTCTTCCTAAGAGCAGTGCTATTTCTGGGAGAAAAGGAGCTCTACTGGGCATAAAAATGGTGTATCTGTGATAAAATGCCACATTTCTGAAAGAAACTGTCCTCTTGCGGAGTGTAATGCTGTATGTTCCGGAGGAAATGGGAAATATTCAGCAGAGTCCTGGTATTTCTGGGAGAAGAGGTCTGATGTGGGGGGGGGAAGGTGATGTATCTGTGAGAAAGCTGGTGTTTCTGGGAGAAAATGCCAGGTATTGGTGAGGAAACAGATGCTAGAGAGGGAAAAGGCCATCCCTTTGGGAGAGAAGTGGTATTTCTGGGAGAAAATGCCCCAAATCGGGGAGTAAGTGTCATCCTGAGGCGTGTCATGGAGTAGATTTGGGAGGAAATGGAGGTGTTTCACAGAGTAGCGGCACTTCTGGGAGAAAATGTCCTCAGTGGGAAAGACAATGTCCTCTTGAGGGAAGAAAACGGGTCTTTCTTACAGCAAATGTCATCCAATTGGGAGAAAATCTCCTCTCTTGGGGAGAAAAGTGGTCTTTCTGAGAGAAGGTGTCCTCTTCTTGGCTGCAAGTGTCCCATTTGGCATTGTCATGGAGGCTTTTTGGGGAGAAAGCGTGTGGCAGTTGTAAGAGAAGGGGTATTTCTGGGAGCAAATCTCCTCTTTTTGGAAGAGAAGGTGAAATTTCCAAGGGAAAAGTGGCATTTCTGGGAGGAAATGACATAGCTGGGGGAGAAAAGTGGGAACCGGTGGGAAAGAAGAACTTGTACTGGAGAGCAACGGTGGTCTTTTTGGTGTGCCAAGTGGTCTCTTGGGGAGACAACGTGGTAAATAGGGGAGACAATGTCCTCTGGAGGAGTGTCAAGTAGTATTTGGGAGAGCAAACGTCAGGTATTTCTCGGAAACCGGCTGTTTCTGGGAGATAGTAGCAGACTTGGTTGGAAAATGACAGGTGTTTGTGAGAAAGCTGGTATTTTGGGAAAAAAAGGCCGTTTTTTAAAGAATAAGCTGGCATTTCTGGGAGAATATGTCCCATCTTTGGGAGAAAACGGGTGTATGTGGGAGAAAATGTCGTGTATTTGGGAGAAAGCTGGTGTATGTGGGAGAAAAGGCCATTGTGATGGGAGTCAGTGTGATCTTGAGGAGTGGAAAGCAGTATTCTTGAGATGAAACGTGAGGTATTTCTAAGAGTCCTGGTATTTCTGGGAGAAAATGTCTTGTTTTGGAGAGCCAAAGTCCCATTTTGGGGGCAGAAGCTGGTATTTCTGTGACACTGCCATCTTGATGGGGGTAAGTGTGATCTTGAGGAGTGTAAAGCAGCATTTTGGTTAGAAAATGGGAGCTCTTCCTAAGAGCAGTGCTATTTCTGGGAGAAAAGGAGCTCTACTGGGCATAAAAATGGTGTATCTGTGATAAAATGCCACATTTCTGAAAGAAACTGTCCTCTTGCGGAGTGTAATGCTGTATGTTCCGGAGGAAATGGGAAATATTCAGCAGAGTCCTGGTATTTCTGGGAGAAGAGGTCTGATGTGGGGGGGGGAAGGTGATGTATCTGTGAGAAAGCTGGTGTTTCTGGGAGAAAATGCCAGGTATTGGTGAGGAAACAGATGCTAGAGAGGGAAAAGGCCATCCCTTTGGGAGAGAAGTGGTATTTCTGGGAGAAAATGCCCCAAATCGGGGAGTAAGTGTCATCCTGAGGCGTGTCATGGAGTAGATTTGGGAGGAAATGGAGGTGTTTCACAGAGTAGCGGCACTTCTGGGAGAAAATGTCCTCAGTGGGAAAGACAATGTCCTCTTGAGGGAAGAAAACGGGTCTTTCTTACAGCAAATGTCATCCAATTGGGAGAAAATCTCCTCTCTTGGGGAGAAAAGTGGTCTTTCTGAGAGAAGGTGTCCTCTTCTTGGCTGCAAGTGTCCCATTTGGCATTGTCATGGAGGCTTTTTGGGGAGAAAGCGTGTGGCAGTTGTAAGAGAAGGGGTATTTCTGGGAGCAAATCTCCTCTTTTTGGAAGAGAAGGTGAAATTTCCAAGGGAAAAGTGGCATTTCTGGGAGGAAATGACATAGCTGGGGGAGAAAAGTGGGAACCGGTGGGAAAGAAGATCTTGTACTGGAGAGCAACGGTGGTCTTTTTGGTGTGCCAAGTGGTCTCTTGGGGAGACAACGTGGTAAATAGGGGAGACAATGTCCTCTGGAGGAGTGTCAAGTAGTATTTGGGAGAGCAAACGTCAGGTATTTCTCGGAAACCGGCTGTTTCTGGGAGATAGTAGCAGACTTGGTTGGAAAATGACAGGTGTTTGTGAGAAAGCTGGTATTTTGGGGAAAAAAGGCCGTTTTTTAAAGAATAAGCTGGCATTTCTGGGAGAATATGTCCCATCTTTGGGAGAAAACGGGTGTATGTGGGAGAAAATGTCGTGTATTTGGGAGAAAGCTGGTGTATGTGGGAGAAAAGGCCATTGTGATGGGAGTCAGTGTGATCTTGAGGAGTGGAAAGCAGTATTCTTGAGATGAAACGTGAGGTATTTCTAAGAGTCCTGGTATTTCTGGGAGAAAATGTCTTGTTTTGGAGAGCCAAAGTCCCATTTTGGGGGCAGAAGCTGGTATTTCTGTGACACTGCCATCTTGATGGGGGTAAGTGTGATCTTGAGGAGTGTAAAGCAGCATTTTGGTTAGAAAATGGGAGCTCTTCCTAAGAGCAGTGCTATTTCTGGGAGAAAAGGAGCTCTACTGGGCATAAAAATGGTGTATCTGTGATAAAATGCCACATTTCTGAAAGAAACTGTCCTCTTGCGGAGTGTAATGCTGTATGTTCCGGAGGAAATGGGAAATATTCAGCAGAGTCCTGGTATTTCTGGGAGAAGAGGTCTGATGTGGGGGGGGGAAGGTGATGTATCTGTGAGAAAGCTGGTGTTTCTGGGAGAAAATGCCAGGTATTGGTGAGGAAACAGATGCTAGAGAGGGAAAAGGCCATCCCTTTGGGAGAGAAGTGGTATTTCTGGGAGAAAATGCCCCAAATCGGGGAGTAAGTGTCATCCTGAGGCGTGTCATGGAGTAGATTTGGGAGGAAATGGAGGTGTTTCACAGAGTAGCGGCACTTCTGGGAGAAAATGTCCTCAGTGGGAAAGACAATGTCCTCTTGAGGGAAGAAAACGGGTCTTTCTTACAGCAAATGTCATCCAATTGGGAGAAAATCTCCTCTCTTGGGGAGAAAAGTGGTCTTTCTGAGAGAAGGTGTCCTCTTCTTGGCTGCAAGTGTCCCATTTGGCATTGTCATGGAGGCTTTTTGGGGAGAAAGCGTGTGGCAGTTGTAAGAGAAGGGGTATTTCTGGGAGCAAATCTCCTCTTTTTGGAAGAGAAGGTGAAATTTCCAAGGGAAAAGTGGCATTTCTGGGAGGAAATGACATAGCTGGGGGAGAAAAGTGGGAACCGGTGGGAAAGAAGAACTTGTACTGGAGAGCAACGGTGGTCTTTTTGGTGTGCCAAGTGGTCTCTTGGGGAGACAACGTGGTAAATAGGGGAGACAATGTCCTCTGGAGGAGTGTCAAGTAGTATTTGGGAGAGCAAACGTCAGGTATTTCTCGGAAACCGGCTGTTTCTGGGAGATAGTAGCAGACTTGGTTGGAAAATGACAGGTGTTTGTGAGAAAGCTGGTATTTTGGGAAAAAAAGGCCGTTTTTTAAAGAATAAGCTGGCATTTCTGGGAGAATATGTCCCATCTTTGGGAGAAAACGGGTGTATGTGGGAGAAAATGTCGTGTATTTGGGAGAAAGCTGGTGTATGTGGGAGAAAAGGCCATTGTGATGGGAGTCAGTGTGATCTTGAGGAGTGGAAAGCAGTATTCTTGAGATGAAACGTGAGGTATTTCTAAGAGTCCTGGTATTTCTGGGAGAAAATGTCTTGTTTTGGAGAGCCAAAGTCCCATTTTGGGGGCAGAAGCTGGTATTTCTGTGACACTGCCATCTTGATGGGGGTAAGTGTGATCTTGAGGAGTGTGAAGCAGCATTTTGGTTAGAAAATGGGAGCTCTTCCTAAGAGCAGTGCTATTTCTGGGAGAAAAGGAGCTCTACTGGGCATAAAAATGGTGTATCTGTGATAAAATGCCACATTTCTGAAAGAAACTGTCCTCTTGCGGAGTGTAATGCTGTATGTTCCGGAGGAAATGGGAAATATTCAGCAGAGTCCTGGTATTTCTGGGAGAAGAGGTCTGATGTGGGGGGGGGAAGGTGATGTATCTGTGAGAAAGCTGGTGTTTCTGGGAGAAAATGCCAGGTATTGGTGAGGAAACAGATGCTAGAGAGGGAAAAGGCCATCCCTTTGGGAGAGAAGTGGTATTTCTGGGAGAAAATGCCCCAAATCGGGGAGTAAGTGTCATCCTGAGGCGTGTCATGGAGTAGATTTGGGAGGAAATGGAGGTGTTTCACAGAGTAGCGGCACTTCTGGGAGAAAATGTCCTCAGTGGGAAAGACAATGTCCTCTTGAGGGAAGAAAACGGGTCTTTCTTACAGCAAATGTCATCCAATTGGGAGAAAATCTCCTCTCTTGGGGAGAAAAGTGGTCTTTCTGAGAGAAGGTGTCCTCTTCTTGGCTGCAAGTGTCCCATTTGGCATTGTCATGGAGGCTTTTTGGGGAGAAAGCGTGTGGCACTTGTAAGAGAAGGGGTATTTCTGGGAGCAAATCTCCTCTTTTTGGAAGAGAAGGTGAAATTTCCAAGGGAAAAGTGGCATTTCTGGGAGGAAATGACATAGCTGGGGGAGAAAAGTGGGAACCGGTGGGAAAGAAGATCTTGTACTGGAGAGCAACGGTGGTCTTTTTGGTGTGCCAAGTGGTCTCTTGGGGAGACAACGTGGTAAATAGGGGAGACAATGTCCTCTGGAGGAGTGTCAAGTAGTATTTGGGAGAGCAAACGTCAGGTATTTCTCGGAAACCGGCTGTTTCTGGGAGATAGTAGCAGACTTGGTTGGAAAATGACAGGTGTTTGTGAGAAAGCTGGTATTTTGGGGAAAAAAGGCCGTTTTTTAAAGAATAAGCTGGCATTTCTGGGAGAATATGTCCCATCTTTGGGAGAAAACGGGTGTATGTGGGAGAAAATGTCGTGTATTTGGGAGAAAGCTGGTGTATGTGGGAGACAAGGCCATTGTGATGGGAGTCAGTGTGATCTTGAGGAGTGGAAAGCAGTATTCTTGAGATGAAACGTGAGGTATTTCTAAGAGTCCTGGTATTTCTGGGAGAAAATGTCTTGTTTTGGAGAGCCAAAGTCCCATTTTGGGGGCAGAAGCTGGTATTTCTGTGACACTGCCATCTTGATGGGGGTAAGTGTGATCTTGAGGAGTGTGAAGCAGCATTTTGGTTAGAAAATGGGAGCTCTTCCTAAGAGCAGTGCTATTTCTGGGAGAAAAGGAGCTCTACTGGGCATAAAAATGGTGTATCTGTGATAAAATGCCACATTTCTGAAAGAAACTGTCCTCTTGCGGAGTGTAATGCTGTATGTTCCGGAGGAAATGGGAAATATTCAGCAGAGTCCTGGTATTTCTGGGAGAAGAGGTCTGATGTGGGGGGGGGAAGGTGATGTATCTGTGAGAAAGCTGGTGTTTCTGGGAGAAAATGCCAGGTATTGGTGAGGAAACAGATGCTAGAGAGGGAAAAGGCCATCCCTTTGGGAGAGAAGTGGTATTTCTGGGAGAAAATGCCCCAAATCGGGGAGTAAGTGTCATCCTGAGGCGTGTCATGGAGTAGATTTGGGAGGAAATGGAGGTGTTTCACAGAGTAGCGGCACTTCTGGGAGAAAATGTCCTCAGTGGGAAAGACAATGTCCTCTTGAGGGAAGAAAACGGGTCTTTCTTACAGCAAATGTCATCCAATTGGGAGAAAATCTCCTCTCTTGGGGAGAAAAGTGGTCTTTCTGAGAGAAGGTGTCCTCTTCTTGGCTGCAAGTGTCCCATTTGGCATTGTCATGGAGGCTTTTTGGGGAGAAAGCGTGTGGCAGTTGTAAGAGAAGGGGTATTTCTGGGAGCAAATCTCCTCTTTTTGGAAGAGAAGGTGAAATTTCCAAGGGAAAAGTGGCATTTCTGGGAGGAAATGACATAGCTGGGGGAGAAAAGTGGGAACCGGTGGGAAAGAAGATCTTGTACTGGAGAGCAACGGTGGTCTTTTTGGTGTGCCAAGTGGTCTCTTGGGGAGACAACGTGGTAAATAGGGGAGACAATGTCCTCTGGAGGAGTGTCAAGTAGTATTTGGGAGAGCAAACGTCAGGTATTTCTCGGAAACCGGCTGTTTCTGGGAGATAGTAGCAGACTTGGTTGGAAAATGACAGGTGTTTGTGAGAAAGCTGGTATTTTGGGGAAAAAAGGCCGTTTTTTAAAGAATAAGCTGGCATTTCTGGGAGAATATGTCCCATCTTTGGGAGAAAACGGGTGTATGTGGGAGAAAATGTCGTGTATTTGGGAGAAAGCTGGTGTATGTGGGAGAAAAGGCCATTGTGATGGGAGTCAGTGTGATCTTGAGGAGTGGAAAGCAGTATTCTTGAGATGAAACGTGAGGTATTTCTAAGAGTCCTGGTATTTCTGGGAGAAAATGTCTTGTTTTGGAGAGCCAAAGTCCCATTTTGGGGGCAGAAGCTGGTATTTCTGTGACACTGCCATCTTGATGGGGGTAAGTGTGATCTTGAGGAGTGTGAAGCAGCATTTTGGTTAGAAAATGGGAGCTCTTCCTAAGAGCAGTGCTATTTCTGGGAGAAAAGGAGCTCTACTGGGCATAAAAATGGTGTATCTGTGATAAAATGCCACATTTCTGAAAGAAACTGTCCTCTTGCGGAGTGTAATGCTGTATGTTCCGGAGGAAATGGGAAATATTCAGCAGAGTCCTGGTATTTCTGGGAGAAGAGGTCTGATGTGGGGGGGGGAAGGTGATGTATCTGTGAGAAAGCTGGTGTTTCTGGGAGAAAATGCCAGGTATTGGTGAGGAAACAGATGCTAGAGAGGGAAAAGGCCATCCCTTTGGGAGAGAAGTGGTATTTCTGGGAGAAAATGCCCCAAATCGGGGAGTAAGTGTCATCCTGAGGCGTGTCATGGAGTAGATTTGGGAGGAAATGGAGGTGTTTCACAGAGTAGCGGCACTTCTGGGAGAAAATGTCCTCAGTGGGAAAGACAATGTCCTCTTGAGGGAAGAAAACGGGTCTTTCTTACAGCAAATGTCATCCAATTGGGAGAAAATCTCCTCTCTTGGGGAGAAAAGTGGTCTTTCTGAGAGAAGGTGTCCTCTTCTTGGCTGCAAGTGTCCCATTTGGCATTGTCATGGAGGCTTTTTGGGGAGAAAGCGTGTGGCAGTTGTAAGAGAAGGGGTATTTCTGGGAGCAAATCTCCTCTTTTTGGAAGAGAAGGTGAAATTTCCAAGGGAAAAGTGGCATTTCTGGGAGGAAATGACATAGCTGGGGGAGAAAAGTGGGAACCGGTGGGAAAGAAGATCTTGTACTGGAGAGCAACGGTGGTCTTTTTGGTGTGCCAAGTGGTCTCTTGGGGAGACAACGTGGTAAATAGGGGAGACAATGTCCTCTGGAGGAGTGTCAAGTAGTATTTGGGAGAGCAAACGTCAGGTATTTCTCGGAAACCGGCTGTTTCTGGGAGATAGTAGCAGACTTGGTTGGAAAATGACAGGTGTTTGTGAGAAAGCTGGTATTTTGGGGAAAAAAGGCCGTTTTTTAAAGAATAAGCTGGCATTTCTGGGAGAATATGTCCCATCTTTGGGAGAAAACGGGTGTATGTGGGAGAAAATGTCGTGTATTTGGGAGAAAGCTGGTGTATGTGGGAGAAAAGGCCATTGTGATGGGAGTCAGTGTGATCTTGAGGAGTGGAAAGCAGTATTCTTGAGATGAAACGTGAGGTATTTCTAAGAGTCCTGGTATTTCTGGGAGAAAATGTCTTGTTTTGGAGAGCCAAAGTCCCATTTTGGGGGCAGAAGCTGGTATTTCTGTGACACTGCCATCTTGATGGGGGTAAGTGTGATCTTGAGGAGTGTAAAGCAGCATTTTGGTTAGAAAATGGGAGCTCTTCCTAAGAGCAGTGCTATTTCTGGGAGAAAAGGAGCTCTACTGGGCATAAAAATGGTGTATCTGTGATAAAATGCCACATTTCTGAAAGAAACTGTCCTCTTGCGGAGTGTAATGCTGTATGTTCCGGAGGAAATGGGAAATATTCAGCAGAGTCCTGGTATTTCTGGGAGAAGAGGTCTGATGTGGGGGGGGGAAGGTGATGTATCTGTGAGAAAGCTGGTGTTTCTGGGAGAAAATGCCAGGTATTGGTGAGGAAACAGATGCTAGAGAGGGAAAAGGCCATCCCTTTGGGAGAGAAGTGGTATTTCTGGGAGAAAATGCCCCAAATCGGGGAGTAAGTGTCATCCTGAGGTGTGTCATGGAGTAGATTTGGGAGGAAATGGAGGTGTTTCACAGAGTAGCGGCACTTCTGGGAGAAAATGTCCTCAGTGGGAAAGACAATGTCCTCTTGAGGGAAGAAAACGGGTCTTTCTTACAGCAAATGTCATCCAATTGGGAGAAAATCTCCTCTCTTGGGGAGAAAAGTGGTCTTTCTGAGAGAAGGTGTCCTCTTCTTGGCTGCAAGTGTCCCATTTGGCATTGTCATGGAGGCTTTTTGGGGAGAAAGCGTGTGGCAGTTGTAAGAGAAGGGGTATTTCTGGGAGCAAATCTCCTCTTTTTGGAAGAGAAGGTGAAATTTCCAAGGGAAAAGTGGCATTTCTGGGAGGAAATGACATAGCTGGGGGAGAAAAGTGGGAACCGGTGGGAAAGAAGATCTTGTACTGGAGAGCAACGGTGGTCTTTTTGGTGTGCCAAGTGGTCTCTTGGGGAGACAACGTGGTAAATAGGGGAGACAATGTCCTCTGGAGGAGTGTCAAGTAGTATTTGGGAGAGCAAACGTCAGGTATTTCTCGGAAACCGGCTGTTTCTGGGAGATAGTAGCAGACTTGGTTGGAAAATGACAGGTGTTTGTGAGAAAGCTGGTATTTTGGGGAAAAAAGGCCGTTTTTTAAAGAATAAGCTGGCATTTCTGGGAGAATATGTCCCATCTTTGGGAGAAAACGGGTGTATGTGGGAGAAAATGTCGTGTATTTGGGAGAAAGCTGGTGTATGTGGGAGAAAAGGCCATTGTGATGGGAGTCAGTGTGATCTTGAGGAGTGGAAAGCAGTATTCTTGAGATGAAACGTGAGGTATTTCTAAGAGTCCTGGTATTTCTGGGAGAAAATGTCTTGTTTTGGAGAGCCAAAGTCCCATTTTGGGGGCAGAAGCTGGTATTTCTGTGACACTGCCATCTTGATGGGGGTAAGTGTGATCTTGAGGAGTGTAAAGCAGCATTTTGGTTAGAAAATGGGAGCTCTTCCTAAGAGCAGTGCTATTTCTGGGAGAAAAGGAGCTCTACTGGGCATAAAAATGGTGTATCTGTGATAAAATGCCACATTTCTGAAAGAAACTGTCCTCTTGCGGAGTGTAATGCTGTATGTTCCGGAGGAAATGGGAAATATTCAGCAGAGTCCTGGTATTTCTGGGAGAAGAGGTCTGATGTGGGGGGGGGAAGGTGATGTATCTGTGAGAAAGCTGGTGTTTCTGGGAGAAAATGCCAGGTATTGGTGAGGAAACAGATGCTAGAGAGGGAAAAGGCCATCCCTTTGGGAGAGAAGTGGTATTTCTGGGAGAAAATGCCCCAAATCGGGGAGTAAGTGTCATCCTGAGGCGTGTCATGGAGTAGATTTGGGAGGAAATGGAGGTGTTTCACAGAGTAGCGGCACTTCTGGGAGAAAATGTCCTCAGTGGGAAAGACAATGTCCTCTTGAGGGAAGAAAACGGGTCTTTCTTACAGCAAATGTCATCCAATTGGGAGAAAATCTCCTCTCTTGGGGAGAAAAGTGGTCTTTCTGAGAGAAGGTGTCCTCTTCTTGGCTGCAAGTGTCCCATTTGGCATTGTCATGGAGGCTTTTTGGGGAGAAAGCGTGTGGCAGTTGTAAGAGAAGGGGTATTTCTGGGAGCAAATCTCCTCTTTTTGGAAGAGAAGGTGAAATTTCCAAGGGAAAAGTGGCATTTCTGGGAGGAAATGACATAGCTGGGGGAGAAAAGTGGGAACCGGTGGGAAAGAAGAACTTGTACTGGAGAGCAACGGTGGTCTTTTTGGTGTGCCAAGTGGTCTCTTGGGGAGACAACGTGGTAAATAGGGGAGACAATGTCCTCGGGAGGAGTGTCAAGTAGTATTTGGGAGAGCAAACGTCAGGTATTTCTCGGAAACCGGCTGTTTCTGGGAGATAGTAGCAGACTTGGTTGGAAAATGACAGGTGTTTGTGAGAAAGCTGGTATTTTGGGAAAAAAAGGCCGTTTTTTAAAGAATAAGCTGGCATTTCTGGGAGAATATGTCCCATCTTTGGGAGAAAACGGGTGTATGTGGGAGAAAATGTCGTGTATTTGGGAGAAAGCTGGTGTATGTGGGAGAAAAGGCCATTGTGATGGGAGTCAGTGTGATCTTGAGGAGTGGAAAGCAGTATTCTTGAGATGAAACGTGAGGTATTTCTAAGAGTCCTGGTATTTCTGGGAGAAAATGTCTTGTTTTGGAGAGCCAAAGTCCCATTTTGGGGGCAGAAGCTGGTATTTCTGTGACACTGCCATCTTGATGGGGGTAAGTGTGATCTTGAGGAGTGTAAAGCAGCATTTTGGTTAGAAAATGGGAGCTCTTCCTAAGAGCAGTGCTATTTCTGGGAGAAAAGGAGCTCTACTGGGCATAAAAATGGTGTATCTGTGATAAAATGCCACATTTCTGAAAGAAACTGTCCTCTTGCGGAGTGTAATGCTGTATGTTCCGGAGGAAATGGGAAATATTCAGCAGAGTCCTGGTATTTCTGGGAGAAGAGGTCTGATGTGGGGGGGGGAAGGTGATGTATCTGTGAGAAAGCTGGTGTTTCTGGGAGAAAATGCCAGGTATTGGTGAGGAAACAGATGCTAGAGAGGGAAAAGGCCATCCCTTTGGGAGAGAAGTGGTATTTCTGGGAGAAAATGCCCCAAATCGGGGAGTAAGTGTCATCCTGAGGCGTGTCATGGAGTAGATTTGGGAGGAAATGGAGGTGTTTCACAGAGTAGCGGCACTTCTGGGAGAAAATGTCCTCAGTGGGAAAGACAATGTCCTCTTGAGGGAAGAAAACAGGTCTTTCTTACAGCAAATGTCATCCAATTGGGAGAAAATCTCCTCTCTTGGGGAGAAAAGTGGTCTTTCTGAGAGAAGGTGTCCTCTTCTTGGCTGCAAGTGTCCCATTTGGCATTGTCATGGAGGCTTTTTGGGGAGAAAGCGTGTGGCAGTTGTAAGAGAAGGGGTATTTCTGGGAGCAAATCTCCTCTTTTTGGAAGAGAAGGTGAAATTTCCAAGGGAAAAGTGGCATTTCTGGGAGGAAATGACATAGCTGGGGGAGAAAAGTGGGAACCGGTGGGAAAGAAGAACTTGTACTGGAGAGCAACGGTGGTCTTTTTGGTGTGCCAAGTGGTCTCTTGGGGAGACAACGTGGTAAATAGGGGAGACAATGTCCTCTGGAGGAGTGTCAAGTAGTATTTGGGAGAGCAAACGTCAGGTATTTCTCGGAAACCGGCTGTTTCTGGGAGATAGTAGCAGACTTGGTTGGAAAATGACAGGTGTTTGTGAGAAAGCTGGTATTTTGGGGAAAAAAGGCCGTTTTTTAAAGAATAAGCTGGCATTTCTGGGAGAATATGTCCCATCTTTGGGAGAAAACGGGTGTATGTGGGAGAAAATGTCGTGTATTTGGGAGAAAGCTGGTGTATGTGGGAGAAAAGGCCATTGTGATGGGAGTCAGTGTGATCTTGAGGAGTGGAAAGCAGTATTCTTGAGATGAAACGTGAGGTATTTCTAAGAGTCCTGGTATTTCTGGGAGAAAATGTCTTGTTTTGGAGAGCCAAAGTCCCATTTTGGGGGCAGAAGCTGGTATTTCTGTGACACTGCCATCTTGATGGGGGTAAGTGTGATCTTGAGGAGTGTGAAGCAGCATTTTGGTTAGAAAATGGGAGCTCTTCCTAAGAGCAGTGCTATTTCTGGGAGAAAAGGAGCTCTACTGGGCATAAAAATGGTGTATCTGTGATAAAATGCCACATTTCTGAAAGAAACTGTCCTCTTGCGGAGTGTAATGCTGTATGTTCCGGAGGAAATGGGAAATATTCAGCAGAGTCCTGGTATTTCTGGGAGAAGAGGTCTGATGTGGGGGGGGGAAGGTGATGTATCTGTGAGAAAGCTGGTGTTTCTGGGAGAAAATGCCAGGTATTGGTGAGGAAACAGATGCTAGAGAGGGAAAAGGCCATCCCTTTGGGAGAGAAGTGGTATTTCTGGGAGAAAATGCCCCAAATCGGGGAGTAAGTGTCATCCTGAGGCGTGTCATGGAGTAGATTTGGGAGGAAATGGAGGTGTTTCACAGAGTAGCGGCACTTCTGGGAGAAAATGTCCTCAGTGGGAAAGACAATGTCCTCTTGAGGGAAGAAAACGGGTCTTTCTTACAGCAAATGTCATCCAATTGGGAGAAAATCTCCTCTCTTGGGGAGAAAAGTGGTCTTTCTGAGAGAAGGTGTCCTCTTCTTGGCTGCAAGTGTCCCATTTGGCATTGTCATGGAGGCTTTTTGGGGAGAAAGCGTGTGGCACTTGTAAGAGAAGGGGTATTTCTGGGAGCAAATCTCCTCTTTTTGGAAGAGAAGGTGAAATTTCCAAGGGAAAAGTGGCATTTCTGGGAGGAAATGACATAGCTGGGGGAGAAAAGTGGGAACCGGTGGGAAAGAAGATCTTGTACTGGAGAGCAACGGTGGTCTTTTTGGTGTGCCAAGTGGTCTCTTGGGGAGACAACGTGGTAAATAGGGGAGACAATGTCCTCTGGAGGAGTGTCAAGTAGTATTTGGGAGAGCAAACGTCAGGTATTTCTCGGAAACCGGCTGTTTCTGGGAGATAGTAGCAGACTTGGTTGGAAAATGACAGGTGTTTGTGAGAAAGCTGGTATTTTGGGGAAAAAAGGCCGTTTTTTAAAGAATAAGCTGGCATTTCTGGGAGAATATGTCCCATCTTTGGGAGAAAACGGGTGTATGTGGGAGAAAATGTCGTGTATTTGGGAGAAAGCTGGTGTATGTGGGAGACAAGGCCATTGTGATGGGAGTCAGTGTGATCTTGAGGAGTGGAAAGCAGTATTCTTGAGATGAAACGTGAGGTATTTCTAAGAGTCCTGGTATTTCTGGGAGAAAATGTCTTGTTTTGGAGAGCCAAAGTCCCATTTTGGGGGCAGAAGCTGGTATTTCTGTGACACTGCCATCTTGATGGGGGTAAGTGTGATCTTGAGGAGTGTGAAGCAGCATTTTGGTTAGAAAATGGGAGCTCTTCCTAAGAGCAGTGCTATTTCTGGGAGAAAAGGAGCTCTACTGGGCATAAAAATGGTGTATCTGTGATAAAATGCCACATTTCTGAAAGAAACTGTCCTCTTGCGGAGTGTAATGCTGTATGTTCCGGAGGAAATGGGAAATATTCAGCAGAGTCCTGGTATTTCTGGGAGAAGAGGTCTGATGTGGGGGGGGGAAGGTGATGTATCTGTGAGAAAGCTGGTGTTTCTGGGAGAAAATGCCAGGTATTGGTGAGGAAACAGATGCTAGAGAGGGAAAAGGCCATCCCTTTGGGAGAGAAGTGGTATTTCTGGGAGAAAATGCCCCAAATCGGGGAGTAAGTGTCATCCTGAGGCGTGTCATGGAGTAGATTTGGGAGGAAATGGAGGTGTTTCACAGAGTAGCGGCACTTCTGGGAGAAAATGTCCTCAGTGGGAAAGACAATGTCCTCTTGAGGGAAGAAAACGGGTCTTTCTTACAGCAAATGTCATCCAATTGGGAGAAAATCTCCTCTCTTGGGGAGAAAAGTGGTCTTTCTGAGAGAAGGTGTCCTCTTCTTGGCTGCAAGTGTCCCATTTGGCATTGTCATGGAGGCTTTTTGGGGAGAAAGCGTGTGGCAGTTGTAAGAGAAGGGGTATTTCTGGGAGCAAATCTCCTCTTTTTGGAAGAGAAGGTGAAATTTCCAAGGGAAAAGTGGCATTTCTGGGAGGAAATGACATAGCTGGGGGAGAAAAGTGGGAACCGGTGGGAAAGAAGATCTTGTACTGGAGAGCAACGGTGGTCTTTTTGGTGTGCCAAGTGGTCTCTTGGGGAGACAACGTGGTAAATAGGGGAGACAATGTCCTCTGGAGGAGTGTCAAGTAGTATTTGGGAGAGCAAACGTCAGGTATTTCTCGGAAACCGGCTGTTTCTGGGAGATAGTAGCAGACTTGGTTGGAAAATGACAGGTGTTTGTGAGAAAGCTGGTATTTTGGGGAAAAAAGGCCGTTTTTTAAAGAATAAGCTGGCATTTCTGGGAGAATATGTCCCATCTTTGGGAGAAAACGGGTGTATGTGGGAGAAAATGTCGTGTATTTGGGAGAAAGCTGGTGTATGTGGGAGAAAAGGCCATTGTGATGGGAGTCAGTGTGATCTTGAGGAGTGGAAAGCAGTATTCTTGAGATGAAACGTGAGGTATTTCTAAGAGTCCTGGTATTTCTGGGAGAAAATGTCTTGTTTTGGAGAGCCAAAGTCCCATTTTGGGGGCAGAAGCTGGTATTTCTGTGACACTGCCATCTTGATGGGGGTAAGTGTGATCTTGAGGAGTGTGAAGCAGCATTTTGGTTAGAAAATGGGAGCTCTTCCTAAGAGCAGTGCTATTTCTGGGAGAAAAGGAGCTCTACTGGGCATAAAAATGGTGTATCTGTGATAAAATGCCACATTTCTGAAAGAAACTGTCCTCTTGCGGAGTGTAATGCTGTATGTTCCGGAGGAAATGGGAAATATTCAGCAGAGTCCTGGTATTTCTGGGAGAAGAGGTCTGATGTGGGGGGGGGAAGGTGATGTATCTGTGAGAAAGCTGGTGTTTCTGGGAGAAAATGCCAGGTATTGGTGAGGAAACAGATGCTAGAGAGGGAAAAGGCCATCCCTTTGGGAGAGAAGTGGTATTTCTGGGAGAAAATGCCCCAAATCGGGGAGTAAGTGTCATCCTGAGGCGTGTCATGGAGTAGATTTGGGAGGAAATGGAGGTGTTTCACAGAGTAGCGGCACTTCTGGGAGAAAATGTCCTCAGTGGGAAAGACAATGTCCTCTTGAGGGAAGAAAACGGGTCTTTCTTACAGCAAATGTCATCCAATTGGGAGAAAATCTCCTCTCTTGGGGAGAAAAGTGGTCTTTCTGAGAGAAGGTGTCCTCTTCTTGGCTGCAAGTGTCCCATTTGGCATTGTCATGGAGGCTTTTTGGGGAGAAAGCGTGTGGCAGTTGTAAGAGAAGGGGTATTTCTGGGAGCAAATCTCCTCTTTTTGGAAGAGAAGGTGAAATTTCCAAGGGAAAAGTGGCATTTCTGGGAGGAAATGACATAGCTGGGGGAGAAAAGTGGGAACCGGTGGGAAAGAAGATCTTGTACTGGAGAGCAACGGTGGTCTTTTTGGTGTGCCAAGTGGTCTCTTGGGGAGACAACGTGGTAAATAGGGGAGACAATGTCCTCTGGAGGAGTGTCAAGTAGTATTTGGGAGAGCAAACGTCAGGTATTTCTCGGAAACCGGCTGTTTCTGGGAGATAGTAGCAGACTTGGTTGGAAAATGACAGGTGTTTGTGAGAAAGCTGGTATTTTGGGGAAAAAAGGCCGTTTTTTAAAGAATAAGCTGGCATTTCTGGGAGAATATGTCCCATCTTTGGGAGAAAACGGGTGTATGTGGGAGAAAATGTCGTGTATTTGGGAGAAAGCTGGTGTATGTGGGAGAAAAGGCCATTGTGATGGGAGTCAGTGTGATCTTGAGGAGTGGAAAGCAGTATTCTTGAGATGAAACGTGAGGTATTTCTAAGAGTCCTGGTATTTCTGGGAGAAAATGTCTTGTTTTGGAGAGCCAAAGTCCCATTTTGGGGGCAGAAGCTGGTATTTCTGTGACACTGCCATCTTGATGGGGGTAAGTGTGATCTTGAGGAGTGTAAAGCAGCATTTTGGTTAGAAAATGGGAGCTCTTCCTAAGAGCAGTGCTATTTCTGGGAGAAAAGGAGCTCTACTGGGCATAAAAATGGTGTATCTGTGATAAAATGCCACATTTCTGAAAGAAACTGTCCTCTTGCGGAGTGTAATGCTGTATGTTCCGGAGGAAATGGGAAATATTCAGCAGAGTCCTGGTATTTCTGGGAGAAGAGGTCTGATGTGGGGGGGGGAAGGTGATGTATCTGTGAGAAAGCTGGTGTTTCTGGGAGAAAATGCCAGGTATTGGTGAGGAAACAGATGCTAGAGAGGGAAAAGGCCATCCCTTTGGGAGAGAAGTGGTATTTCTGGGAGAAAATGCCCCAAATCGGGGAGTAAGTGTCATCCTGAGGTGTGTCATGGAGTAGATTTGGGAGGAAATGGAGGTGTTTCACAGAGTAGCGGCACTTCTGGGAGAAAATGTCCTCAGTGGGAAAGACAATGTCCTCTTGAGGGAAGAAAACGGGTCTTTCTTACAGCAAATGTCATCCAATTGGGAGAAAATCTCCTCTCTTGGGGAGAAAAGTGGTCTTTCTGAGAGAAGGTGTCCTCTTCTTGGCTGCAAGTGTCCCATTTGGCATTGTCATGGAGGCTTTTTGGGGAGAAAGCGTGTGGCAGTTGTAAGAGAAGGGGTATTTCTGGGAGCAAATCTCCTCTTTTTGGAAGAGAAGGTGAAATTTCCAAGGGAAAAGTGGCATTTCTGGGAGGAAATGACATAGCTGGGGGAGAAAAGTGGGAACCGGTGGGAAAGAAGATCTTGTACTGGAGAGCAACGGTGGTCTTTTTGGTGTGCCAAGTGGTCTCTTGGGGAGACAACGTGGTAAATAGGGGAGACAATGTCCTCTGGAGGAGTGTCAAGTAGTATTTGGGAGAGCAAACGTCAGGTATTTCTCGGAAACCGGCTGTTTCTGGGAGATAGTAGCAGACTTGGTTGGAAAATGACAGGTGTTTGTGAGAAAGCTGGTATTTTGGGGAAAAAAGGCCGTTTTTTAAAGAATAAGCTGGCATTTCTGGGAGAATATGTCCCATCTTTGGGAGAAAACGGGTGTATGTGGGAGAAAATGTCGTGTATTTGGGAGAAAGCTGGTGTATGTGGGAGAAAAGGCCATTGTGATGGGAGTCAGTGTGATCTTGAGGAGTGGAAAGCAGTATTCTTGAGATGAAACGTGAGGTATTTCTAAGAGTCCTGGTATTTCTGGGAGAAAATGTCTTGTTTTGGAGAGCCAAAGTCCCATTTTGGGGGCAGAAGCTGGTATTTCTGTGACACTGCCATCTTGATGGGGGTAAGTGTGATCTTGAGGAGTGTAAAGCAGCATTTTGGTTAGAAAATGGGAGCTCTTCCTAAGAGCAGTGCTATTTCTGGGAGAAAAGGAGCTCTACTGGGCATAAAAATGGTGTATCTGTGATAAAATGCCACATTTCTGAAAGAAACTGTCCTCTTGCGGAGTGTAATGCTGTATGTTCCGGAGGAAATGGGAAATATTCAGCAGAGTCCTGGTATTTCTGGGAGAAGAGGTCTGATGTGGGGGGGGGAAGGTGATGTATCTGTGAGAAAGCTGGTGTTTCTGGGAGAAAATGCCAGGTATTGGTGAGGAAACAGATGCTAGAGAGGGAAAAGGCCATCCCTTTGGGAGAGAAGTGGTATTTCTGGGAGAAAATGCCCCAAATCGGGGAGTAAGTGTCATCCTGAGGCGTGTCATGGAGTAGATTTGGGAGGAAATGGAGGTGTTTCACAGAGTAGCGGCACTTCTGGGAGAAAATGTCCTCAGTGGGAAAGACAATGTCCTCTTGAGGGAAGAAAACGGGTCTTTCTTACAGCAAATGTCATCCAATTGGGAGAAAATCTCCTCTCTTGGGGAGAAAAGTGGTCTTTCTGAGAGAAGGTGTCCTCTTCTTGGCTGCAAGTGTCCCATTTGGCATTGTCATGGAGGCTTTTTGGGGAGAAAGCGTGTGGCAGTTGTAAGAGAAGGGGTATTTCTGGGAGCAAATCTCCTCTTTTTGGAAGAGAAGGTGAAATTTCCAAGGGAAAAGTGGCATTTCTGGGAGGAAATGACATAGCTGGGGGAGAAAAGTGGGAACCGGTGGGAAAGAAGAACTTGTACTGGAGAGCAACGGTGGTCTTTTTGGTGTGCCAAGTGGTCTCTTGGGGAGACAACGTGGTAAATAGGGGAGACAATGTCCTCTGGAGGAGTGTCAAGTAGTATTTGGGAGAGCAAACGTCAGGTATTTCTCGGAAACCGGCTGTTTCTGGGAGATAGTAGCAGACTTGGTTGGAAAATGACAGGTGTTTGTGAGAAAGCTGGTATTTTGGGGAAAAAAGGCCGTTTTTTAAAGAATAAGCTGGCATTTCTGGGAGAATATGTCCCATCTTTGGGAGAAAACGGGTGTATGTGGGAGAAAATGTCGTGTATTTGGGAGAAAGCTGGTGTATGTGGGAGAAAAGGCCATTGTGATGGGAGTCAGTGTGATCTTGAGGAGTGGAAAGCAGTATTCTTGAGATGAAACGTGAGGTATTTCTAAGAGTCCTGGTATTTCTGGGAGAAAATGTCTTGTTTTGGAGAGCCAAAGTCCCATTTTGGGGGCAGAAGCTGGTATTTCTGTGACACTGCCATCTTGATGGGGGTAAGTGTGATCTTGAGGAGTGTAAAGCAGCATTTTGGTTAGAAAATGGGAGCTCTTCCTAAGAGCAGTGCTATTTCTGGGAGAAAAGGAGCTCTACTGGGCATAAAAATGGTGTATCTGTGATAAAATGCCACATTTCTGAAAGAAACTGTCCTCTTGCGGAGTGTAATGCTGTATGTTCCGGAGGAAATGGGAAATATTCAGCAGAGTCCTGGTATTTCTGGGAGAAGAGGTCTGATGTGGGGGGGGGAAGGTGATGTATCTGTGAGAAAGCTGGTGTTTCTGGGAGAAAATGCCAGGTATTGGTGAGGAAACAGATGCTAGAGAGGGAAAAGGCCATCCCTTTGGGAGAGAAGTGGTATTTCTGGGAGAAAATGCCCCAAATCGGGGAGTAAGTGTCATCCTGAGGCGTGTCATGGAGTAGATTTGGGAGGAAATGGAGGTGTTTCACAGAGTAGCGGCACTTCTGGGAGAAAATGTCCTCAGTGGGAAAGACAATGTCCTCTTGAGGGAAGAAAACGGGTCTTTCTTACAGCAAATGTCATCCAATTGGGAGAAAATCTCCTCTCTTGGGGAGAAAAGTGGTCTTTCTGAGAGAAGGTGTCCTCTTCTTGGCTGCAAGTGTCCCATTTGGCATTGTCATGGAGGCTTTTTGGGGAGAAAGCGTGTGGCAGTTGTAAGAGAAGGGGTATTTCTGGGAGCAAATCTCCTCTTTTTGGAAGAGAAGGTGAAATTTCCAAGGGAAAAGTGGCATTTCTGGGAGGAAATGACATAGCTGGGGGAGAAAAGTGGGAACCGGTGGGAAAGAAGATCTTGTACTGGAGAGCAACGGTGGTCTTTTTGGTGTGCCAAGTGGTCTCTTGGGGAGACAACGTGGTAAATAGGGGAGACAATGTCCTCTGGAGGAGTGTCAAGTAGTATTTGGGAGAGCAAACGTCAGGTATTTCTCGGAAACCGGCTGTTTCTGGGAGATAGTAGCAGACTTGGTTGGAAAATGACAGGTGTTTGTGAGAAAGCTGGTATTTTGGGGAAAAAAGGCCGTTTTTTAAAGAATAAGCTGGCATTTCTGGGAGAATATGTCCCATCTTTGGGAGAAAACGGGTGTATGTGGGAGAAAATGTCGTGTATTTGGGAGAAAGCTGGTGTATGTGGGAGAAAAGGCCATTGTGATGGGAGTCAGTGTGATCTTGAGGAGTGGAAAGCAGTATTCTTGAGATGAAACGTGAGGTATTTCTAAGAGTCCTGGTATTTCTGGGAGAAAATGTCTTGTTTTGGAGAGCCAAAGTCCCATTTTGGGGGCAGAAGCTGGTATTTCTGTGACACTGCCATCTTGATGGGGGTAAGTGTGATCTTGAGGAGTGTAAAGCAGCATTTTGGTTAGAAAATGGGAGCTCTTCCTAAGAGCAGTGCTATTTCTGGGAGAAAAGGAGCTCTACTGGGCATAAAAATGGTGTATCTGTGATAAAATGCCACATTTCTGAAAGAAACTGTCCTCTTGCGGAGTGTAATGCTGTATGTTCCGGAGGAAATGGGAAATATTCAGCAGAGTCCTGGTATTTCTGGGAGAAGAGGTCTGATGTGGGGGGGGGAAGGTGATGTATCTGTGAGAAAGCTGGTGTTTCTGGGAGAAAATGCCAGGTATTGGTGAGGAAACAGATGCTAGAGAGGGAAAAGGCCATCCCTTTGGGAGAGAAGTGGTATTTCTGGGAGAAAATGCCCCAAATCGGGGAGTAAGTGTCATCCTGAGGCGTGTCATGGAGTAGATTTGGGAGGAAATGGAGGTGTTTCACAGAGTAGCGGCACTTCTGGGAGAAAATGTCCTCAGTGGGAAAGACAATGTCCTCTTGAGGGAAGAAAACGGGTCTTTCTTACAGCAAATGTCATCCAATTGGGAGAAAATCTCCTCTCTTGGGGAGAAAAGTGGTCTTTCTGAGAGAAGGTGTCCTCTTCTTGGCTGCAAGTGTCCCATTTGGCATTGTCATGGAGGCTTTTTGGGGAGAAAGCGTGTGGCAGTTGTAAGAGAAGGGGTATTTCTGGGAGCAAATCTCCTCTTTTTGGAAGAGAAGGTGAAATTTCCAAGGGAAAAGTGGCATTTCTGGGAGGAAATGACATAGCTGGGGGAGAAAAGTGGGAACCGGTGGGAAAGAAGATCTTGTACTGGAGAGCAACGGTGGTCTTTTTGGTGTGCCAAGTGGTCTCTTGGGGAGACAACGTGGTAAATAGGGGAGACAATGTCCTCTGGAGGAGTGTCAAGTAGTATTTGGGAGAGCAAACGTCAGGTATTTCTCGGAAACCGGCTGTTTCTGGGAGATAGTAGCAGACTTGGTTGGAAAATGACAGGTGTTTGTGAGAAAGCTGGTATTTTGGGGAAAAAAGGCCGTTTTTTAAAGAATAAGCTGGCATTTCTGGGAGAATATGTCCCATCTTTGGGAGAAAACGGGTGTATGTGGGAGAAAATGTCATGTATTTGGGAGAAAGCTGGTGTATGTGGGAGACAAGGCCATTGTGATGGGAGTCAGTGTGATCTTGAGGAGTGGAAAGCAGTATTCTTGAGATGAAACGTGAGGTATTTCTAAGAGTCCTGGTATTTCTGGGAGAAAATGTCTTGTTTTGGAGAGCCAAAGTCCCATTTTGGGGGCAGAAGCTGGTATTTCTGTGACACTGCCATCTTGATGGGGGTAAGTGTGATCTTGAGGAGTGTAAAGCAGCATTTTGGTTAGAAAATGGGAGCTCTTCCTAAGAGCAGTGCTATTTCTGGGAGAAAAGGAGCTCTACTGGGCATAAAAATGGTGTATCTGTGATAAAATGCCACATTTCTGAAAGAAACTGTCCTCTTGCGGAGTGTAATGCTGTATGTTCCGGAGGAAATGGGAAATATTCAGCAGAGTCCTGGTATTTCTGGGAGAAGAGGTCTGATGTGGGGGGGGGAAGGTGATGTATCTGTGAGAAAGCTGGTGTTTCTGGGAGAAAATGCCAGGTATTGGTGAGGAAACAGATGCTAGAGAGGGAAAAGGCCATCCCTTTGGGAGAGAAGTGGTATTTCTGGGAGAAAATGCCCCAAATCGGGGAGTAAGTGTCATCCTGAGGCGTGTCATGGAGTAGATTTGGGAGGAAATGGAGGTGTTTCACAGAGTAGCGGCACTTCTGGGAGAAAATGTCCTCAGTGGGAAAGACAATGTCCTCTTGAGGGAAGAAAACGGGTCTTTCTTACAGCAAATGTCATCCAATTGGGAGAAAATCTCCTCTCTTGGGGAGAAAAGTGGTCTTTCTGAGAGAAGGTGTCCTCTTCTTGGCTGCAAGTGTCCCATTTGGCATTGTCATGGAGGCTTTTTGGGGAGAAAGCGTGTGGCAGTTGTAAGAGAAGGGGTATTTCTGGGAGCAAATCTCCTCTTTTTGGAAGAGAAGGTGAAATTTCCAAGGGAAAAGTGGCATTTCTGGGAGGAAATGACATAGCTGGGGGAGAAAAGTGGGAACCGGTGGGAAAGAAGAACTTGTACTGGAGAGCAACGGTGGTCTTTTTGGTGTGCCAAGTGGTCTCTTGGGGAGACAACGTGGTAAATAGGGGAGACAATGTCCTCGGGAGGAGTGTCAAGTAGTATTTGGGAGAGCAAACGTCAGGTATTTCTCGGAAACCGGCTGTTTCTGGGAGATAGTAGCAGACTTGGTTGGAAAATGACAGGTGTTTGTGAGAAAGCTGGTATTTTGGGAAAAAAAGGCCGTTTTTTAAAGAATAAGCTGGCATTTCTGGGAGAATATGTCCCATCTTTGGGAGAAAACGGGTGTATGTGGGAGAAAATGTCGTGTATTTGGGAGAAAGCTGGTGTATGTGGGAGAAAAGGCCATTGTGATGGGAGTCAGTGTGATCTTGAGGAGTGGAAAGCAGTATTCTTGAGATGAAACGTGAGGTATTTCTAAGAGTCCTGGTATTTCTGGGAGAAAATGTCTTGTTTTGGAGAGCCAAAGTCCCATTTTGGGGGCAGAAGCTGGTATTTCTGTGACACTGCCATCTTGATGGGGGTAAGTGTGATCTTGAGGAGTGTAAAGCAGCATTTTGGTTAGAAAATGGGAGCTCTTCCTAAGAGCAGTGCTATTTCTGGGAGAAAAGGAGCTCTACTGGGCATAAAAATGGTGTATCTGTGATAAAATGCCACATTTCTGAAAGAAACTGTCCTCTTGCGGAGTGTAATGCTGTATGTTCCGGAGGAAATGGGAAATATTCAGCAGAGTCCTGGTATTTCTGGGAGAAGAGGTCTGATGTGGGGGGGGGAAGGTGATGTATCTGTGAGAAAGCTGGTGTTTCTGGGAGAAAATGCCAGGTATTGGTGAGGAAACAGATGCTAGAGAGGGAAAAGGCCATCCCTTTGGGAGAGAAGTGGTATTTCTGGGAGAAAATGCCCCAAATCGGGGAGTAAGTGTCATCCTGAGGCGTGTCATGGAGTAGATTTGGGAGGAAATGGAGGTGTTTCACAGAGTAGCGGCACTTCTGGGAGAAAATGTCCTCAGTGGGAAAGACAATGTCCTCTTGAGGGAAGAAAACGGGTCTTTCTTACAGCAAATGTCATCCAATTGGGAGAAAATCTCCTCTCTTGGGGAGAAAAGTGGTCTTTCTGAGAGAAGGTGTCCTCTTCTTGGCTGCAAGTGTCCCATTTGGCATTGTCATGGAGGCTTTTTGGGGAGAAAGCGTGTGGCAGTTGTAAGAGAAGGGGTATTTCTGGGAGCAAATCTCCTCTTTTTGGAAGAGAAGGTGAAATTTCCAAGGGAAAAGTGGCATTTCTGGGAGGAAATGACATAGCTGGGGGAGAAAAGTGGGAACCGGTGGGAAAGAAGATCTTGTACTGGAGAGCAACGGTGGTCTTTTTGGTGTGCCAAGTGGTCTCTTGGGGAGACAACGTGGTAAATAGGGGAGACAATGTCCTCTGGAGGAGTGTCAAGTAGTATTTGGGAGAGCAAACGTCAGGTATTTCTCGGAAACCGGCTGTTTCTGGGAGATAGTAGCAGACTTGGTTGGAAAATGACAGGTGTTTGTGAGAAAGCTGGTATTTTGGGGAAAAAAGGCCGTTTTTTAAAGAATAAGCTGGCATTTCTGGGAGAATATGTCCCATCTTTGGGAGAAAACGGGTGTATGTGGGAGAAAATGTCATGTATTTGGGAGAAAGCTGGTGTATGTGGGAGACAAGGCCATTGTGATGGGAGTCAGTGTGATCTTGAGGAGTGGAAAGCAGTATTCTTGAGATGAAACGTGAGGTATTTCTAAGAGTCCTGGTATTTCTGGGAGAAAATGTCTTGTTTTGGAGAGCCAAAGTCCCATTTTGGGGGCAGAAGCTGGTATTTCTGTGACACTGCCATCTTGATGGGGGTAAGTGTGATCTTGAGGAGTGTAAAGCAGCATTTTGGTTAGAAAATGGGAGCTCTTCCTAAGAGCAGTGCTATTTCTGGGAGAAAAGGAGCTCTACTGGGCATAAAAATGGTGTATCTGTGATAAAATGCCACATTTCTGAAAGAAACTGTCCTCTTGCGGAGTGTAATGCTGTATGTTCCGGAGGAAATGGGAAATATTCAGCAGAGTCCTGGTATTTCTGGGAGAAGAGGTCTGATGTGGGGGGGGGAAGGTGATGTATCTGTGAGAAAGCTGGTGTTTCTGGGAGAAAATGCCAGGTATTGGTGAGGAAACAGATGCTAGAGAGGGAAAAGGCCATCCCTTTGGGAGAGAAGTGGTATTTCTGGGAGAAAATGCCCCAAATCGGGGAGTAAGTGTCATCCTGAGGCGTGTCATGGAGTAGATTTGGGAGGAAATGGAGGTGTTTCACAGAGTAGCGGCACTTCTGGGAGAAAATGTCCTCAGTGGGAAAGACAATGTCCTCTTGAGGGAAGAAAACGGGTCTTTCTTACAGCAAATGTCATCCAATTGGGAGAAAATCTCCTCTCTTGGGGAGAAAAGTGGTCTTTCTGAGAGAAGGTGTCCTCTTCTTGGCTGCAAGTGTCCCATTTGGCATTGTCATGGAGGCTTTTTGGGGAGAAAGCGTGTGGCAGTTGTAAGAGAAGGGGTATTTCTGGGAGCAAATCTCCTCTTTTTGGAAGAGAAGGTGAAATTTCCAAGGGAAAAGTGGCATTTCTGGGAGGAAATGACATAGCTGGGGGAGAAAAGTGGGAACCGGTGGGAAAGAAGAACTTGTACTGGAGAGCAACGGTGGTCTTTTTGGTGTGCCAAGTGGTCTCTTGGGGAGACAACGTGGTAAATAGGGGAGACAATGTCCTCGGGAGGAGTGTCAAGTAGTATTTGGGAGAGCAAACGTCAGGTATTTCTCGGAAACCGGCTGTTTCTGGGAGATAGTAGCAGACTTGGTTGGAAAATGACAGGTGTTTGTGAGAAAGCTGGTATTTTGGGAAAAAAAGGCCGTTTTTTAAAGAATAAGCTGGCATTTCTGGGAGAATATGTCCCATCTTTGGGAGAAAACGGGTGTATGTGGGAGAAAATGTCGTGTATTTGGGAGAAAGCTGGTGTATGTGGGAGAAAAGGCCATTGTGATGGGAGTCAGTGTGATCTTGAGGAGTGGAAAGCAGTATTCTTGAGATGAAACGTGAGGTATTTCTAAGAGTCCTGGTATTTCTGGGAGAAAATGTCTTGTTTTGGAGAGCCAAAGTCCCATTTTGGGGGCAGAAGCTGGTATTTCTGTGACACTGCCATCTTGATGGGGGTAAGTGTGATCTTGAGGAGTGTAAAGCAGCATTTTGGTTAGAAAATGGGAGCTCTTCCTAAGAGCAGTGCTATTTCTGGGAGAAAAGGAGCTCTACTGGGCATAAAAATGGTGTATCTGTGATAAAATGCCACATTTCTGAAAGAAACTGTCCTCTTGCGGAGTGTAATGCTGTATGTTCCGGAGGAAATGGGAAATATTCAGCAGAGTCCTGGTATTTCTGGGAGAAGAGGTCTGATGTGGGGGGGGGAAGGTGATGTATCTGTGAGAAAGCTGGTGTTTCTGGGAGAAAATGCCAGGTATTGGTGAGGAAACAGATGCTAGAGAGGGAAAAGGCCATCCCTTTGGGAGAGAAGTGGTATTTCTGGGAGAAAATGCCCCAAATCGGGGAGTAAGTGTCATCCTGAGGCGTGTCATGGAGTAGATTTGGGAGGAAATGGAGGTGTTTCACAGAGTAGCGGCACTTCTGGGAGAAAATGTCCTCAGTGGGAAAGACAATGTCCTCTTGAGGGAAGAAAACAGGTCTTTCTTACAGCAAATGTCATCCAATTGGGAGAAAATCTCCTCTCTTGGGGAGAAAAGTGGTCTTTCTGAGAGAAGGTGTCCTCTTCTTGGCTGCAAGTGTCCCATTTGGCATTGTCATGGAGGCTTTTTGGGGAGAAAGCGTGTGGCAGTTGTAAGAGAAGGGGTATTTCTGGGAGCAAATCTCCTCTTTTTGGAAGAGAAGGTGAAATTTCCAAGGGAAAAGTGGCATTTCTGGGAGGAAATGACATAGCTGGGGGAGAAAAGTGGGAACCGGTGGGAAAGAAGAACTTGTACTGGAGAGCAACGGTGGTCTTTTTGGTGTGCCAAGTGGTCTCTTGGGGAGACAACGTGGTAAATAGGGGAGACAATGTCCTCGGGAGGAGTGTCAAGTAGTATTTGGGAGAGCAAACGTCAGGTATTTCTCGGAAACCGGCTGTTTCTGGGAGATAGTAGCAGACTTGGTTGGAAAATGACAGGTGTTTGTGAGAAAGCTGGTATTTTGGGGAAAAAAGGCCGTTTTTTAAAGAATAAGCTGGCATTTCTGGGAGAATATGTCCCATCTTTGGGAGAAAACGGGTGTATGTGGGAGAAAATGTCGTGTATTTGGGAGAAAGCTGGTGTATGTGGGAGAAAAGGCCATTGTGATGGGAGTCAGTGTGATCTTGAGGAGTGGAAAGCAGTATTCTTGAGATGAAACGTGAGGTATTTCTAAGAGTCCTGGTATTTCTGGGAGAAAATGTCTTGTTTTGGAGAGCCAAAGTCCCATTTTGGGGGCAGAAGCTGGTATTTCTGTGACACTGCCATCTTGATGGGGGTAAGTGTGATCTTGAGGAGTGTAAAGCAGCATTTTGGTTAGAAAATGGGAGCTCTTCCTAAGAGCAGTGCTATTTCTGGGAGAAAAGGAGCTCTACTGGGCATAAAAATGGTGTATCTGTGATAAAATGCCACATTTCTGAAAGAAACTGTCCTCTTGCGGAGTGTAATGCTGTATGTTCCGGAGGAAATGGGAAATATTCAGCAGAGTCCTGGTATTTCTGGGAGAAGAGGTCTGATGTGGGGGGGGGAAGGTGATGTATCTGTGAGAAAGCTGGTGTTTCTGGGAGAAAATGCCAGGTATTGGTGAGGAAACAGATGCTAGAGAGGGAAAAGGCCATCCCTTTGGGAGAGAAGTGGTATTTCTGGGAGAAAATGCCCCAAATCGGGGAGTAAGTGTCATCCTGAGGCGTGTCATGGAGTAGATTTGGGAGGAAATGGAGGTGTTTCACAGAGTAGCGGCACTTCTGGGAGAAAATGTCCTCAGTGGGAAAGACAATGTCCTCTTGAGGGAAGAAAACGGGTCTTTCTTACAGCAAATGTCATCCAATTGGGAGAAAATCTCCTCTCTTGGGGAGAAAAGTGGTCTTTCTGAGAGAAGGTGTCCTCTTCTTGGCTGCAAGTGTCCCATTTGGCATTGTCATGGAGGCTTTTTGGGGAGAAAGCGTGTGGCAGTTGTAAGAGAAGGGGTATTTCTGGGAGCAAATCTCCTCTTTTTGGAAGAGAAGGTGAAATTTCCAAGGGAAAAGTGGCATTTCTGGGAGGAAATGACATAGCTGGGGGAGAAAAGTGGGAACCGGTGGGAAAGAAGATCTTGTACTGGAGAGCAACGGTGGTCTTTTTGGTGTGCCAAGTGGTCTCTTGGGGAGACAACGTGGTAAATAGGGGAGACAATGTCCTCTGGAGGAGTGTCAAGTAGTATTTGGGAGAGCAAACGTCAGGTATTTCTCGGAAACCGGCTGTTTCTGGGAGATAGTAGCAGACTTGGTTGGAAAATGACAGGTGTTTGTGAGAAAGCTGGTATTTTGGGGAAAAAAGGCCGTTTTTTAAAGAATAAGCTGGCATTTCTGGGAGAATATGTCCCATCTTTGGGAGAAAACGGGTGTATGTGGGAGAAAATGTCGTGTATTTGGGAGAAAGCTGGTGTATGTGGGAGAAAAGGCCATTGTGATGGGAGTCAGTGTGATCTTGAGGAGTGGAAAGCAGTATTCTTGAGATGAAACGTGAGGTATTTCTAAGAGTCCTGGTATTTCTGGGAGAAAATGTCTTGTTTTGGAGAGCCAAAGTCCCATTTTGGGGGCAGAAGCTGGTATTTCTGTGACACTGCCATCTTGATGGGGGTAAGTGTGATCTTGAGGAGTGTAAAGCAGCATTTTGGTTAGAAAATGGGAGCTCTTCCTAAGAGCAGTGCTATTTCTGGGAGAAAAGGAGCTCTACTGGGCATAAAAATGGTGTATCTGTGATAAAATGCCACATTTCTGAAAGAAACTGTCCTCTTGCGGAGTGTAATGCTGTATGTTCCGGAGGAAATGGGAAATATTCAGCAGAGTCCTGGTATTTCTGGGAGAAGAGGTCTGATGTGGGGGGGGGAAGGTGATGTATCTGTGAGAAAGCTGGTGTTTCTGGGAGAAAATGCCAGGTATTGGTGAGGAAACAGATGCTAGAGAGGGAAAAGGCCATCCCTTTGGGAGAGAAGTGGTATTTCTGGGAGAAAATGCCCCAAATCGGGGAGTAAGTGTCATCCTGAGGCGTGTCATGGAGTAGATTTGGGAGGAAATGGAGGTGTTTCACAGAGTAGCGGCACTTCTGGGAGAAAATGTCCTCAGTGGGAAAGACAATGTCCTCTTGAGGGAAGAAAACAGGTCTTTCTTACAGCAAATGTCATCCAATTGGGAGAAAATCTCCTCTCTTGGGGAGAAAAGTGGTCTTTCTGAGAGAAGGTGTCCTCTTCTTGGCTGCAAGTGTCCCATTTGGCATTGTCATGGAGGCTTTTTGGGGAGAAAGCGTGTGGCAGTTGTAAGAGAAGGGGTATTTCTGGGAGCAAATCTCCTCTTTTTGGAAGAGAAGGTGAAATTTCCAAGGGAAAAGTGGCATTTCTGGGAGGAAATGACATAGCTGGGGGAGAAAAGTGGGAACCGGTGGGAAAGAAGAACTTGTACTGGAGAGCAACGGTGGTCTTTTTGGTGTGCCAAGTGGTCTCTTGGGGAGACAACGTGGTAAATAGGGGAGACAATGTCCTCGGGAGGAGTGTCAAGTAGTATTTGGGAGAGCAAACGTCAGGTATTTCTCGGAAACCGGCTGTTTCTGGGAGATAGTAGCAGACTTGGTTGGAAAATGACAGGTGTTTGTGAGAAAGCTGGTATTTTGGGGAAAAAAGGCCGTTTTTTAAAGAATAAGCTGGCATTTCTGGGAGAATATGTCCCATCTTTGGGAGAAAACGGGTGTATGTGGGAGAAAATGTCGTGTATTTGGGAGAAAGCTGGTGTATGTGGGAGAAAAGGCCATTGTGATGGGAGTCAGTGTGATCTTGAGGAGTGGAAAGCAGTATTCTTGAGATGAAACGTGAGGTATTTCTAAGAGTCCTGGTATTTCTGGGAGAAAATGTCTTGTTTTGGAGAGCCAAAGTCCCATTTTGGGGGCAGAAGCTGGTATTTCTGTGACACTGCCATCTTGATGGGGGTAAGTGTGATCTTGAGGAGTGTAAAGCAGCATTTTGGTTAGAAAATGGGAGCTCTTCCTAAGAGCAGTGCTATTTCTGGGAGAAAAGGAGCTCTACTGGGCATAAAAATGGTGTATCTGTGATAAAATGCCACATTTCTGAAAGAAACTGTCCTCTTGCGGAGTGTAATGCTGTATGTTCCGGAGGAAATGGGAAATATTCAGCAGAGTCCTGGTATTTCTGGGAGAAGAGGTCTGATGTGGGGGGGGGAAGGTGATGTATCTGTGAGAAAGCTGGTGTTTCTGGGAGAAAATGCCAGGTATTGGTGAGGAAACAGATGCTAGAGAGGGAAAAGGCCATCCCTTTGGGAGAGAAGTGGTATTTCTGGGAGAAAATGCCCCAAATCGGGGAGTAAGTGTCATCCTGAGGTGTGTCATGGAGTAGATTTGGGAGGAAATGGAGGTGTTTCACAGAGTAGCGGCACTTCTGGGAGAAAATGTCCTCAGTGGGAAAGACAATGTCCTCTTGAGGGAAGAAAACGGGTCTTTCTTACAGCAAATGTCATCCAATTGGGAGAAAATCTCCTC
Organism: Phasianus colchicus; assembly: GCF_987193195.1. NCBI lineage: Eukaryota > Metazoa > Chordata > Aves > Galliformes > Phasianidae > Phasianus > Phasianus colchicus. The sequence goes on from NW_028325225.1 coordinate 187,882, forward strand.
TCTTGGGGAGAAAAGTGGTCTTTCTGAGAGAAGGTGTCCTCTTCTTGGCTGCAAGTGTCCCATTTGGCATTGTCATGGAGGCTTTTTGGGGAGAAAGCGTGTGGCAGTTGTAAGAGAAGGGGTATTTCTGGGAGCAAATCTCCTCTTTTTGGAAGAGAAGGTGAAATTTCCAAGGGAAAAGTGGCATTTCTGGGAGGAAATGACATAGCTGGGGGAGAAAAGTGGGAACCGGTGGGAAAGAAGATCTTGTACTGGAGAGCAACGGTGGTCTTTTTGGTGTGCCAAGTGGTCTCTTGGGGAGACAACGTGGTAAATAGGGGAGACAATGTCCTCTGGAGGAGTGTCAAGTAGTATTTGGGAGAGCAAACGTCAGGTATTTCTCGGAAACCGGCTGTTTCTGGGAGATAGTAGCAGACTTGGTTGGAAAATGACAGGTGTTTGTGAGAAAGCTGGTATTTTGGGGAAAAAAGGCCGTTTTTTAAAGAATAAGCTGGCATTTCTGGGAGAATATGTCCCATCTTTGGGAGAAAACGGGTGTATGTGGGAGAAAATGTCGTGTATTTGGGAGAAAGCTGGTGTATGTGGGAGAAAAGGCCATTGTGATGGGAGTCAGTGTGATCTTGAGGAGTGGAAAGCAGTATTCTTGAGATGAAACGTGAGGTATTTCTAAGAGTCCTGGTATTTCTGGGAGAAAATGTCTTGTTTTGGAGAGCCAAAGTCCCATTTTGGGGGCAGAAGCTGGTATTTCTGTGACACTGCCATCTTGATGGGGGTAAGTGTGATCTTGAGGAGTGTAAAGCAGCATTTTGGTTAGAAAATGGGAGCTCTTCCTAAGAGCAGTGCTATTTCTGGGAGAAAAGGAGCTCTACTGGGCATAAAAATGGTGTATCTGTGATAAAATGCCACATTTCTGAAAGAAACTGTCCTCTTGCGGAGTGTAATGCTGTATGTTCCGGAGGAAATGGGAAATATTCAGCAGAGTCCTGGTATTTCTGGGAGAAGAGGTCTGATGTGGGGGGGGGAAGGTGATGTATCTGTGAGAAAGCTGGTGTTTCTGGGAGAAAATGCCAGGTATTGGTGAGGAAACAGATGCTAGAGAGGGAAAAGGCCATCCCTTTGGGAGAGAAGTGGTATTTCTGGGAGAAAATGCCCCAAATCGGGGAGTAAGTGTCATCCTGAGGTGTGTCATGGAGTAGATTTGGGAGGAAATGGAGGTGTTTCACAGAGTAGCGGCACTTCTGGGAGAAAATGTCCTCAGTGGGAAAGACAATGTCCTCTTGAGGGAAGAAAACGGGTCTTTCTTACAGCAAATGTCATCCAATTGGGAGAAAATCTCCTCTCTTGGGGAGAAAAGTGGTCTTTCTGAGAGAAGGTGTCCTCTTCTTGGCTGCAAGTGTCCCATTTGGCATTGTCATGGAGGCTTTTTGGGGAGAAAGCGTGTGGCAGTTGTAAGAGAAGGGGTATTTCTGGGAGCAAATCTCCTCTTTTTGGAAGAGAAGGTGAAATTTCCAAGGGAAAAGTGGCATTTCTGGGAGGAAATGACATAGCTGGGGGAGAAAAGTGGGAACCGGTGGGAAAGAAGATCTTGTACTGGAGAGCAACGGTGGTCTTTTTGGTGTGCCAAGTGGTCTCTTGGGGAGACAACGTGGTAAATAGGGGAGACAATGTCCTCTGGAGGAGTGTCAAGTAGTATTTGGGAGAGCAAACGTCAGGTATTTCTCGGAAACCGGCTGTTTCTGGGAGATAGTAGCAGACTTGGTTGGAAAATGACAGGTGTTTGTGAGAAAGCTGGTATTTTGGGGAAAAAAGGCCGTTTTTTAAAGAATAAGCTGGCATTTCTGGGAGAATATGTCCCATCTTTGGGAGAAAGCTGGTGTATGTGGGAGAAAAGGCCATTGTGATGGGAGTCAGTGTGATCTTGAGGAGTGGAAAGCAGTATTCTTGAGATGAAACGTGAGGTATTTCTAAGAGTCCTGGTATTTCTGGGAGAAAATGTCTTGTTTTGGAGAGCCAAAGTCCCATTTTGGGGGCAGAAGCTGGTATTTCTGTGACACTGCCATCTTGATGGGGGTAAGTGTGATCTTGAGGAGTGTAAAGCAGCATTTTGGTTAGAAAATGGGAGCTCTTCCTAAGAGCAGTGCTATTTCTGGGAGAAAAGGAGCTCTACTGGGCATAAAAATGGTGTATCTGTGATAAAATGCCACATTTCTGAAAGAAACTGTCCTCTTGCGGAGTGTAATGCTGTATGTTCCGGAGGAAATGGGAAATATTCAGCAGAGTCCTGGTATTTCTGGGAGAAGAGGTCTGATGTGGGGGGGGGGAAGGTGATGTATCTGTGAGAAAGCTGGTGTTTCTGGGAGAAAATGCCAGGTATTGGTGAGGAAACAGATGCTAGAGAGGGAAAAGGCCATCCCTTTGGGAGAGAAGTGGTATTTCTGGGAGAAAATGCCCCAAATCGGGGAGTAAGTGTCATCCTGAGGCGTGTCATGGAGTAGATTTGGGAGGAAATGGAGGTGTTTCACAGAGTAGCGGCACTTCTGGGAGAAAATGTCCTCAGTGGGAAAGACAATGTCCTCTTGAGGGAAGAAAACGGGTCTTTCTTACAGCAAATGTCATCCAATTGGGAGAAAATCTCCTCTCTTGGGGAGAAAAGTGGTCTTTCTGAGAGAAGGTGTCCTCTTCTTGGCTGCAAGTGTCCCATTTGGCATTGTCATGGAGGCTTTTTGGGGAGAAAGCGTGTGGCAGTTGTAAGAGAAGGGGTATTTCTGGGAGCAAATCTCCTCTTTTTGGAAGAGAAGGTGAAATTTCCAAGGGAAAAGTGGCATTTCTGGGAGGAAATGACATAGCTGGGGGAGAAAAGTGGGAACCGGTGGGAAAGAAGATCTTGTACTGGAGAGCAACGGTGGTCTTTTTGGTGTGCCAAGTGGTCTCTTGGGGAGACAACGTGGTAAATAGGGGAGACAATGTCCTCTGGAGGAGTGTCAAGTAGTATTTGGGAGAGCAAACGTCAGGTATTTCTCGGAAACCGGCTGTTTCTGGGAGATAGTAGCAGACTTGGTTGGAAAATGACAGGTGTTTGTGAGAAAGCTGGTATTTTGGGGAAAAAAGGCCGTTTTTTAAAGAATAAGCTGGCATTTCTGGGAGAATATGTCCCATCTTTGGGAGAAAGCTGGTGTATGTGGGAGAAAAGGCCATTGTGATGGGAGTCAGTGTGATCTTGAGGAGTGGAAAGCAGTATTCTTGAGATGAAACGTGAGGTATTTCTAAGAGTCCTGGTATTTCTGGGAGAAAATGTCTTGTTTTGGAGAGCCAAAGTCCCATTTTGGGGGCAGAAGCTGGTATTTCTGTGACACTGCCATCTTGATGGGGGTAAGTGTGATCTTGAGGAGTGTAAAGCAGCATTTTGGTTAGAAAATGGGAGCTCTTCCTAAGAGCAGTGCTATTTCTGGGAGAAAAGGAGCTCTACTGGGCATAAAAATGGTGTATCTGTGATAAAATGCCACATTTCTGAAAGAAACTGTCCTCTTGCGGAGTGTAATGCTGTATGTTCCGGAGGAAATGGGAAATATTCAGCAGAGTCCTGGTATTTCTGGGAGAAGAGGTCTGATGTGGGGGGGGAAGGTGATGTATCTGTGAGAAAGCTGGTGTTTCTGGGAGAAAATGCCAGGTATTGGTGAGGAAACAGATGCTAGAGAGGGAAAAGGCCATCCCTTTGGGAGAGAAGTGGTATTTCTGGGAGAAAATGCCCCAAATCGGGGAGTAAGTGTCATCCTGAGGTGTGTCATGGAGTAGATTTGGGAGGAAATGGAGGTGTTTCACAGAGTAGCGGCACTTCTGGGAGAAAATGTCCTCAGTGGGAAAGACAATGTCCTCTTGAGGGAAGAAAACGGGTCTTTCTTACAGCAAATGTCATCCAATTGGGAGAAAATCTCCTCTCTTGGGGAGAAAAGTGGTCTTTCTGAGAGAAGGTGTCCTCTTCTTGGCTGCAAGTGTCCCATTTGGCATTGTCATGGAGGCTTTTTGGGGAGAAAGCGTGTGGCAGTTGTAAGAGAAGGGGTATTTCTGGGAGCAAATCTCCTCTTTTTGGAAGAGAAGGTGAAATTTCCAAGGGAAAAGTGGCATTTCTGGGAGGAAATGACATAGCTGGGGGAGAAAAGTGGGAACCGGTGGGAAAGAAGATCTTGTACTGGAGAGCAACGGTGGTCTTTTTGGTGTGCCAAGTGGTCTCTTGGGGAGACAACGTGGTAAATAGGGGAGACAATGTCCTCTGGAGGAGTGTCAAGTAGTATTTGGGAGAGCAAACGTCAGGTATTTCTCGGAAACCGGCTGTTTCTGGGAGATAGTAGCAGACTTGGTTGGAAAATGACAGGTGTTTGTGAGAAAGCTGGTATTTTGGGGAAAAAAGGCCGTTTTTTAAAGAATAAGCTGGCATTTCTGGGAGAATATGTCCCATCTTTGGGAGAAAGCTGGTGTATGTGGGAGAAAAGGCCATTGTGATGGGAGTCAGTGTGATCTTGAGGAGTGGAAAGCAGTATTCTTGAGATGAAACGTGAGGTATTTCTAAGAGTCCTGGTATTTCTGGGAGAAAATGTCTTGTTTTGGAGAGCCAAAGTCCCATTTTGGGGGCAGAAGCTGGTATTTCTGTGACACTGCCATCTTGATGGGGGTAAGTGTGATCTTGAGGAGTGTAAAGCAGCATTTTGGTTAGAAAATGGGAGCTCTTCCTAAGAGCAGTGCTATTTCTGGGAGAAAAGGAGCTCTACTGGGCATAAAAATGGTGTATCTGTGATAAAATGCCACATTTCTGAAAGAAACTGTCCTCTTGCGGAGTGTAATGCTGTATGTTCCGGAGGAAATGGGAAATATTCAGCAGAGTCCTGGTATTTCTGGGAGAAGAGGTCTGATGTGGGGGGGGGAAGGTGATGTATCTGTGAGAAAGCTGGTGTTTCTGGGAGAAAATGCCAGGTATTGGTGAGGAAACAGATGCTAGAGAGGGAAAAGGCCATCCCTTTGGGAGAGAAGTGGTATTTCTGGGAGAAAATGCCCCAAATCGGGGAGTAAGTGTCATCCTGAGGCGTGTCATGGAGTAGATTTGGGAGGAAATGGAGGTGTTTCACAGAGTAGCGGCACTTCTGGGAGAAAATGTCCTCAGTGGGAAAGACAATGTCCTCTTGAGGGAAGAAAACGGGTCTTTCTTACAGCAAATGTCATCCAATTGGGAGAAAATCTCCTCTCTTGGGGAGAAAAGTGGTCTTTCTGAGAGAAGGTGTCCTCTTCTTGGCTGCAAGTGTCCCATTTGGCATTGTCATGGAGGCTTTTTGGGGAGAAAGCGTGTGGCAGTTGTAAGAGAAGGGGTATTTCTGGGAGCAAATCTCCTCTTTTTGGAAGAGAAGGTGAAATTTCCAAGGGAAAAGTGGCATTTCTGGGAGGAAATGACATAGCTGGGGGAGAAAAGTGGGAACCGGTGGGAAAGAAGATCTTGTACTGGAGAGCAACGGTGGTCTTTTTGGTGTGCCAAGTGGTCTCTTGGGGAGACAACGTGGTAAATAGGGGAGACAATGTCCTCTGGAGGAGTGTCAAGTAGTATTTGGGAGAGCAAACGTCAGGTATTTCTCGGAAACCGGCTGTTTCTGGGAGATAGTAGCAGACTTGGTTGGAAAATGACAGGTGTTTGTGAGAAAGCTGGTATTTTGGGGAAAAAAGGCCGTTTTTTAAAGAATAAGCTGGCATTTCTGGGAGAATATGTCCCATCTTTGGGAGAAAGCTGGTGTATGTGGGAGAAAAGGCCATTGTGATGGGAGTCAGTGTGATCTTGAGGAGTGGAAAGCAGTATTCTTGAGATGAAACGTGAGGTATTTCTAAGAGTCCTGGTATTTCTGGGAGAAAATGTCTTGTTTTGGAGAGCCAAAGTCCCATTTTGGGGGCAGAAGCTGGTATTTCTGTGACACTGCCATCTTGATGGGGGTAAGTGTGATCTTGAGGAGTGTAAAGCAGCATTTTGGTTAGAAAATGGGAGCTCTTCCTAAGAGCAGTGCTATTTCTGGGAGAAAAGGAGCTCTACTGGGCATAAAAATGGTGTATCTGTGATAAAATGCCACATTTCTGAAAGAAACTGTCCTCTTGCGGAGTGTAATGCTGTATGTTCCGGAGGAAATGGGAAATATTCAGCAGAGTCCTGGTATTTCTGGGAGAAGAGGTCTGATGTGGGGGGGGGGAAGGTGATGTATCTGTGAGAAAGCTGGTGTTTCTGGGAGAAAATGCCAGGTATTGGTGAGGAAACAGATGCTAGAGAGGGAAAAGGCCATCCCTTTGGGAGAGAAGTGGTATTTCTGGGAGAAAATGCCCCAAATCGGGGAGTAAGTGTCATCCTGAGGCGTGTCATGGAGTAGATTTGGGAGGAAATGGAGGTGTTTCACAGAGTAGCGGCACTTCTGGGAGAAAATGTCCTCAGTGGGAAAGACAATGTCCTCTTGAGGGAAGAAAACGGGTCTTTCTTACAGCAAATGTCATCCAATTGGGAGAAAATCTCCTCTCTTGGGGAGAAAAGTGGTCTTTCTGAGAGAAGGTGTCCTCTTCTTGGCTGCAAGTGTCCCATTTGGCATTGTCATGGAGGCTTTTTGGGGAGAAAGCGTGTGGCAGTTGTAAGAGAAGGGGTATTTCTGGGAGCAAATCTCCTCTTTTTGGAAGAGAAGGTGAAATTTCCAAGGGAAAAGTGGCATTTCTGGGAGGAAATGACATAGCTGGGGGAGAAAAGTGGGAACCGGTGGGAAAGAAGATCTTGTACTGGAGAGCAACGGTGGTCTTTTTGGTGTGCCAAGTGGTCTCTTGGGGAGACAACGTGGTAAATAGGGGAGACAATGTCCTCTGGAGGAGTGTCAAGTAGTATTTGGGAGAGCAAACGTCAGGTATTTCTCGGAAACCGGCTGTTTCTGGGAGATAGTAGCAGACTTGGTTGGAAAATGACAGGTGTTTGTGAGAAAGCTGGTATTTTGGGGAAAAAAGGCCGTTTTTTAAAGAATAAGCTGGCATTTCTGGGAGAATATGTCCCATCTTTGGGAGAAAACGGGTGTATGTGGGAGAAAATGTCGTGTATTTGGGAGAAAGCTGGTGTATGTGGGAGAAAAGGCCATTGTGATGGGAGTCAGTGTGATCTTGAGGAGTGGAAAGCAGTATTCTTGAGATGAAACGTGAGGTATTTCTAAGAGTCCTGGTATTTCTGGGAGAAAATGTCTTGTTTTGGAGAGCCAAAGTCCCATTTTGGGGGCAGAAGCTGGTATTTCTGTGACACTGCCATCTTGATGGGGGTAAGTGTGATCTTGAGGAGTGTAAAGCAGCATTTTGGTTAGAAAATGGGAGCTCTTCCTAAGAGCAGTGCTATTTCTGGGAGAAAAGGAGCTCTACTGGGCATAAAAATGGTGTATCTGTGATAAAATGCCACATTTCTGAAAGAAACTGTCCTCTTGCGGAGTGTAATGCTGTATGTTCCGGAGGAAATGGGAAATATTCAGCAGAGTCCTGGTATTTCTGGGAGAAGAGGTCTGATGTGGGGGGGGGAAGGTGATGTATCTGTGAGAAAGCTGGTGTTTCTGGGAGAAAATGCCAGGTATTGGTGAGGAAACAGATGCTAGAGAGGGAAAAGGCCATCCCTTTGGGAGAGAAGTGGTATTTCTGGGAGAAAATGCCCCAAATCGGGGAGTAAGTGTCATCCTGAGGCGTGTCATGGAGTAGATTTGGGAGGAAATGGAGGTGTTTCACAGAGTAGCGGCACTTCTGGGAGAAAATGTCCTCAGTGGGAAAGACAATGTCCTCTTGAGGGAAGAAAACGGGTCTTTCTTACAGCAAATGTCATCCAATTGGGAGAAAATCTCCTCTCTTGGGGAGAAAAGTGGTCTTTCTGAGAGAAGGTGTCCTCTTCTTGGCTGCAAGTGTCCCATTTGGCATTGTCATGGAGGCTTTTTGGGGAGAAAGCGTGTGGCAGTTGTAAGAGAAGGGGTATTTCTGGGAGCAAATCTCCTCTTTTTGGAAGAGAAGGTGAAATTTCCAAGGGAAAAGTGGCATTTCTGGGAGGAAATGACATAGCTGGGGGAGAAAAGTGGGAACCGGTGGGAAAGAAGATCTTGTACTGGAGAGCAACGGTGGTCTTTTTGGTGTGCCAAGTGGTCTCTTGGGGAGACAACGTGGTAAATAGGGGAGACAATGTCCTCTGGAGGAGTGTCAAGTAGTATTTGGGAGAGCAAACGTCAGGTATTTCTCGGAAACCGGCTGTTTCTGGGAGATAGTAGCAGACTTGGTTGGAAAATGACAGGTGTTTGTGAGAAAGCTGGTATTTTGGGGAAAAAAGGCCGTTTTTTAAAGAATAAGCTGGCATTTCTGGGAGAATATGTCCCATCTTTGGGAGAAAACGGGTGTATGTGGGAGAAAATGTCGTGTATTTGGGAGAAAGCTGGTGTATGTGGGAGAAAAGGCCATTGTGATGGGAGTCAGTGTGATCTTGAGGAGTGGAAAGCAGTATTCTTGAGATGAAACGTGAGGTATTTCTAAGAGTCCTGGTATTTCTGGGAGAAAATGTCTTGTTTTGGAGAGCCAAAGTCCCATTTTGGGGGCAGAAGCTGGTATTTCTGTGACACTGCCATCTTGATGGGGGTAAGTGTGATCTTGAGGAGTGTAAAGCAGCATTTTGGTTAGAAAATGGGAGCTCTTCCTAAGAGCAGTGCTATTTCTGGGAGAAAAGGAGCTCTACTGGGCATAAAAATGGTGTATCTGTGATAAAATGCCACATTTCTGAAAGAAACTGTCCTCTTGCGGAGTGTAATGCTGTATGTTCCGGAGGAAATGGGAAATATTCAGCAGAGTCCTGGTATTTCTGGGAGAAGAGGTCTGATGTGGGGGGGGGGAAGGTGATGTATCTGTGAGAAAGCTGGTGTTTCTGGGAGAAAATGCCAGGTATTGGTGAGGAAACAGATGCTAGAGAGGGAAAAGGCCATCCCTTTGGGAGAGAAGTGGTATTTCTGGGAGAAAATGCCCCAAATCGGGGAGTAAGTGTCATCCTGAGGCGTGTCATGGAGTAGATTTGGGAGGAAATGGAGGTGTTTCACAGAGTAGCGGCACTTCTGGGAGAAAATGTCCTCAGTGGGAAAGACAATGTCCTCTTGAGGGAAGAAAACGGGTCTTTCTTACAGCAAATGTCATCCAATTGGGAGAAAATCTCCTCTCTTGGGGAGAAAAGTGGTCTTTCTGAGAGAAGGTGTCCTCTTCTTGGCTGCAAGTGTCCCATTTGGCATTGTCATGGAGGCTTTTTGGGGAGAAAGCGTGTGGCAGTTGTAAGAGAAGGGGTATTTCTGGGAGCAAATCTCCTCTTTTTGGAAGAGAAGGTGAAATTTCCAAGGGAAAAGTGGCATTTCTGGGAGGAAATGACATAGCTGGGGGAGAAAAGTGGGAACCGGTGGGAAAGAAGATCTTGTACTGGAGAGCAACGGTGGTCTTTTTGGTGTGCCAAGTGGTCTCTTGGGGAGACAACGTGGTAAATAGGGGAGACAATGTCCTCTGGAGGAGTGTCAAGTAGTATTTGGGAGAGCAAACGTCAGGTATTTCTCGGAAACCGGCTGTTTCTGGGAGATAGTAGCAGACTTGGTTGGAAAATGACAGGTGTTTGTGAGAAAGCTGGTATTTTGGGGAAAAAAGGCCGTTTTTTAAAGAATAAGCTGGCATTTCTGGGAGAATATGTCCCATCTTTGGGAGAAAACGGGTGTATGTGGGAGAAAATGTCGTGTATTTGGGAGAAAGCTGGTGTATGTGGGAGAAAAGGCCATTGTGATGGGAGTCAGTGTGATCTTGAGGAGTGGAAAGCAGTATTCTTGAGATGAAACGTGAGGTATTTCTAAGAGTCCTGGTATTTCTGGGAGAAAATGTCTTGTTTTGGAGAGCCAAAGTCCCATTTTGGGGGCAGAAGCTGGTATTTCTGTGACACTGCCATCTTGATGGGGGTAAGTGTGATCTTGAGGAGTGTAAAGCAGCATTTTGGTTAGAAAATGGGAGCTCTTCCTAAGAGCAGTGCTATTTCTGGGAGAAAAGGAGCTCTACTGGGCATAAAAATGGTGTATCTGTGATAAAATGCCACATTTCTGAAAGAAACTGTCCTCTTGCGGAGTGTAATGCTGTATGTTCCGGAGGAAATGGGAAATATTCAGCAGAGTCCTGGTATTTCTGGGAGAAGAGGTCTGATGTGGGGGGGGGAAGGTGATGTATCTGTGAGAAAGCTGGTGTTTCTGGGAGAAAATGCCAGGTATTGGTGAGGAAACAGATGCTAGAGAGGGAAAAGGCCATCCCTTTGGGAGAGAAGTGGTATTTCTGGGAGAAAATGCCCCAAATCGGGGAGTAAGTGTCATCCTGAGGCGTGTCATGGAGTAGATTTGGGAGGAAATGGAGGTGTTTCACAGAGTAGCGGCACTTCTGGGAGAAAATGTCCTCAGTGGGAAAGACAATGTCCTCTTGAGGGAAGAAAACGGGTCTTTCTTACAGCAAATGTCATCCAATTGGGAGAAAATCTCCTCTCTTGGGGAGAACAGTGGTCTTTCTGAGAGAAGGTGTCCTCTTCTTGGCTGCAAGTGTCCCATTTGGCATTGTCATGGAGGCTTTTTGGGGAGAAAGCGTGTGGCAGTTGTAAGAGAAGGGGTATTTCTGGGAGCAAATCTCCTCTTTTTGGAAGAGAAGGTGAAATTTCCAAGGGAAAAGTGGCATTTCTGGGAGGAAATGACATAGCTGGGGGAGAAAAGTGGGAACCGGTGGGAAAGAAGATCTTGTACTGGAGAGCAACGGTGGTCTTTTTGGTGTGCCAAGTGGTCTCTTGGGGAGACAACGTGGTAAATAGGGGAGACAATGTCCTCTGGAGGAGTGTCAAGTAGTATTTGGGAGAGCAAACGTCAGGTATTTCTCGGAAACCGGCTGTTTCTGGGAGATAGTAGCAGACTTGGTTGGAAAATGACAGGTGTTTGTGAGAAAGCTGGTATTTTGGGGAAAAAAGGCCGTTTTTTAAAGAATAAGCTGGCATTTCTGGGAGAATATGTCCCATCTTTGGGAGAAAACGGGTGTATGTGGGAGAAAATGTCGTGTATTTGGGAGAAAGCTGGTGTATGTGGGAGAAAAGGCCATTGTGATGGGAGTCAGTGTGATCTTGAGGAGTGGAAAGCAGTATTCTTGAGATGAAACGTGAGGTATTTCTAAGAGTCCTGGTATTTCTGGGAGAAAATGTCTTGTTTTGGAGAGCCAAAGTCCCATTTTGGGGGCAGAAGCTGGTATTTCTGTGACACTGCCATCTTGATGGGGGTAAGTGTGATCTTGAGGAGTGTAAAGCAGCATTTTGGTTAGAAAATGGGAGCTCTTCCTAAGAGCAGTGCTATTTCTGGGAGAAAAGGAGCTCTACTGGGCATAAAAATGGTGTATCTGTGATAAAATGCCACATTTCTGAAAGAAACTGTCCTCTTGCGGAGTGTAATGCTGTATGTTCCGGAGGAAATGGGAAATATTCAGCAGAGTCCTGGTATTTCTGGGAGAAGAGGTCTGATGTGGGGGGGGGGAAGGTGATGTATCTGTGAGAAAGCTGGTGTTTCTGGGAGAAAATGCCAGGTATTGGTGAGGAAACAGATGCTAGAGAGGGAAAAGGCCATCCCTTTGGGAGAGAAGTGGTATTTCTGGGAGAAAATGCCCCAAATCGGGGAGTAAGTGTCATCCTGAGGCGTGTCATGGAGTAGATTTGGGAGGAAATGGAGGTGTTTCACAGAGTAGCGGCACTTCTGGGAGAAAATGTCCTCAGTGGGAAAGACAATGTCCTCTTGAGGGAAGAAAACGGGTCTTTCTTACAGCAAATGTCATCCAATTGGGAGAAAATCTCCTCTCTTGGGGAGAAAAGTGGTCTTTCTGAGAGAAGGTGTCCTCTTCTTGGCTGCAAGTGTCCCATTTGGCATTGTCATGGAGGCTTTTTGGGGAGAAAGCGTGTGGCAGTTGTAAGAGAAGGGGTATTTCTGGGAGCAAATCTCCTCTTTTTGGAAGAGAAGGTGAAATTTCCAAGGGAAAAGTGGCATTTCTGGGAGGAAATGACATAGCTGGGGGAGAAAAGTGGGAACCGGTGGGAAAGAAGATCTTGTACTGGAGAGCAACGGTGGTCTTTTTGGTGTGCCAAGTGGTCTCTTGGGGAGACAACGTGGTAAATAGGGGAGACAATGTCCTCTGGAGGAGTGTCAAGTAGTATTTGGGAGAGCAAACGTCAGGTATTTCTCGGAAACCGGCTGTTTCTGGGAGATAGTAGCAGACTTGGTTGGAAAATGACAGGTGTTTGTGAGAAAGCTGGTATTTTGGGGAAAAAAGGCCGTTTTTTAAAGAATAAGCTGGCATTTCTGGGAGAATATGTCCCATCTTTGGGAGAAAACGGGTGTATGTGGGAGAAAATGTCGTGTATTTGGGAGAAAGCTGGTGTATGTGGGAGAAAAGGCCATTGTGATGGGAGTCAGTGTGATCTTGAGGAGTGGAAAGCAGTATTCTTGAGATGAAACGTGAGGTATTTCTAAGAGTCCTGGTATTTCTGGGAGAAAATGTCTTGTTTTGGAGAGCCAAAGTCCCATTTTGGGGGCAGAAGCTGGTATTTCTGTGACACTGCCATCTTGATGGGGGTAAGTGTGATCTTGAGGAGTGTAAAGCAGCATTTTGGTTAGAAAATGGGAGCTCTTCCTAAGAGCAGTGCTATTTCTGGGAGAAAAGGAGCTCTACTGGGCATAAAAATGGTGTATCTGTGATAAAATGCCACATTTCTGAAAGAAACTGTCCTCTTGCGGAGTGTAATGCTGTATGTTCCGGAGGAAATGGGAAATATTCAGCAGAGTCCTGGTATTTCTGGGAGAAGAGGTCTGATGTGGGGGGGGGAAGGTGATGTATCTGTGAGAAAGCTGGTGTTTCTGGGAGAAAATGCCAGGTATTGGTGAGGAAACAGATGCTAGAGAGGGAAAAGGCCATCCCTTTGGGAGAGAAGTGGTATTTCTGGGAGAAAATGCCCCAAATCGGGGAGTAAGTGTCATCCTGAGGCGTGTCATGGAGTAGATTTGGGAGGAAATGGAGGTGTTTCACAGAGTAGCGGCACTTCTGGGAGAAAATGTCCTCAGTGGGAAAGACAATGTCCTCTTGAGGGAAGAAAACGGGTCTTTCTTACAGCAAATGTCATCCAATTGGGAGAAAATCTCCTCTCTTGGGGAGAAAAGTGGTCTTTCTGAGAGAAGGTGTCCTCTTCTTGGCTGCAAGTGTCCCATTTGGCATTGTCATGGAGGCTTTTTGGGGAGAAAGCGTGTGGCAGTTGTAAGAGAAGGGGTATTTCTGGGAGCAAATCTCCTCTTTTTGGAAGAGAAGGTGAAATTTCCAAGGGAAAAGTGGCATTTCTGGGAGGAAATGACATAGCTGGGGGAGAAAAGTGGGAACCGGTGGGAAAGAAGATCTTGTACTGGAGAGCAACGGTGGTCTTTTTGGTGTGCCAAGTGGTCTCTTGGGGAGACAACGTGGTAAATAGGGGAGACAATGTCCTCTGGAGGAGTGTCAAGTAGTATTTGGGAGAGCAAACGTCAGGTATTTCTCGGAAACCGGCTGTTTCTGGGAGATAGTAGCAGACTTGGTTGGAAAATGACAGGTGTTTGTGAGAAAGCTGGTATTTTGGGGAAAAAAGGCCGTTTTTTAAAGAATAAGCTGGCATTTCTGGGAGAATATGTCCCATCTTTGGGAGAAAACGGGTGTATGTGGGAGAAAATGTCGTGTATTTGGGAGAAAGCTGGTGTATGTGGGAGAAAAGGCCATTGTGATGGGAGTCAGTGTGATCTTGAGGAGTGGAAAGCAGTATTCTTGAGATGAAACGTGAGGTATTTCTAAGAGTCCTGGTATTTCTGGGAGAAAATGTCTTGTTTTGGAGAGCCAAAGTCCCATTTTGGGGGCAGAAGCTGGTATTTCTGTGACACTGCCATCTTGATGGGGGTAAGTGTGATCTTGAGGAGTGTAAAGCAGCATTTTGGTTAGAAAATGGGAGCTCTTCCTAAGAGCAGTGCTATTTCTGGGAGAAAAGGAGCTCTACTGGGCATAAAAATGGTGTATCTGTGATAAAATGCCACATTTCTGAAAGAAACTGTCCTCTTGCGGAGTGTAATGCTGTATGTTCCGGAGGAAATGGGAAATATTCAGCAGAGTCCTGGTATTTCTGGGAGAAGAGGTCTGATGTGGGGGGGGGAAGGTGATGTATCTGTGAGAAAGCTGGTGTTTCTGGGAGAAAATGCCAGGTATTGGTGAGGAAACAGATGCTAGAGAGGGAAAAGGCCATCCCTTTGGGAGAGAAGTGGTATTTCTGGGAGAAAATGCCCCAAATCGGGGAGTAAGTGTCATCCTGAGGTGTGTCATGGAGTAGATTTGGGAGGAAATGGAGGTGTTTCACAGAGTAGCGGCACTTCTGGGAGAAAATGTCCTCAGTGGGAAAGACAATGTCCTCTTGAGGGAAGAAAACGGGTCTTTCTTACAGCAAATGTCATCCAATTGGGAGAAAATCTCCTCTCTTGGGGAGAAAAGTGGTCTTTCTGAGAGAAGGTGTCCTCTTCTTGGCTGCAAGTGTCCCATTTGGCATTGTCATGGAGGCTTTTTGGGGAGAAAGCGTGTGGCAGTTGTAAGAGAAGGGGTATTTCTGGGAGCAAATCTCCTCTTTTTGGAAGAGAAGGTGAAATTTCCAAGGGAAAAGTGGCATTTCTGGGAGGAAATGACATAGCTGGGGGAGAAAAGTGGGAACCGGTGGGAAAGAAGATCTTGTACTGGAGAGCAACGGTGGTCTTTTTGGTGTGCCAAGTGGTCTCTTGGGGAGACAACGTGGTAAATAGGGGAGACAATGTCCTCTGGAGGAGTGTCAAGTAGTATTTGGGAGAGCAAACGTCAGGTATTTCTCGGAAACCGGCTGTTTCTGGGAGATAGTAGCAGACTTGGTTGGAAAATGACAGGTGTTTGTGAGAAAGCTGGTATTTTGGGGAAAAAAGGCCGTTTTTTAAAGAATAAGCTGGCATTTCTGGGAGAATATGTCCCATCTTTGGGAGAAAGCTGGTGTATGTGGGAGAAAAGGCCATTGTGATGGGAGTCAGTGTGATCTTGAGGAGTGGAAAGCAGTATTCTTGAGATGAAACGTGAGGTATTTCTAAGAGTCCTGGTATTTCTGGGAGAAAATGTCTTGTTTTGGAGAGCCAAAGTCCCATTTTGGGGGCAGAAGCTGGTATTTCTGTGACACTGCCATCTTGATGGGGGTAAGTGTGATCTTGAGGAGTGTAAAGCAGCATTTTGGTTAGAAAATGGGAGCTCTTCCTAAGAGCAGTGCTATTTCTGGGAGAAAAGGAGCTCTACTGGGCATAAAAATGGTGTATCTGTGATAAAATGCCACATTTCTGAAAGAAACTGTCCTCTTGCGGAGTGTAATGCTGTATGTTCCGGAGGAAATGGGAAATATTCAGCAGAGTCCTGGTATTTCTGGGAGAAGAGGTCTGATGTGGGGGGGGGAAGGTGATGTATCTGTGAGAAAGCTGGTGTTTCTGGGAGAAAATGCCAGGTATTGGTGAGGAAACAGATGCTAGAGAGGGAAAAGGCCATCCCTTTGGGAGAGAAGTGGTATTTCTGGGAGAAAATGCCCCAAATCGGGGAGTAAGTGTCATCCTGAGGTGTGTCATGGAGTAGATTTGGGAGGAAATGGAGGTGTTTCACAGAGTAGCGGCACTTCTGGGAGAAAATGTCCTCAGTGGGAAAGACAATGTCCTCTTGAGGGAAGAAAACGGGTCTTTCTTACAGCAAATGTCATCCAATTGGGAGAAAATCTCCTCTCTTGGGGAGAAAAGTGGTCTTTCTGAGAGAAGGTGTCCTCTTCTTGGCTGCAAGTGTCCCATTTGGCATTGTCATGGAGGCTTTTTGGGGAGAAAGCGTGTGGCAGTTGTAAGAGAAGGGGTATTTCTGGGAGCAAATCTCCTCTTTTTGGAAGAGAAGGTGAAATTTCCAAGGGAAAAGTGGCATTTCTGGGAGGAAATGACATAGCTGGGGGAGAAAAGTGGGAACCGGTGGGAAAGAAGATCTTGTACTGGAGAGCAACGGTGGTCTTTTTGGTGTGCCAAGTGGTCTCTTGGGGAGACAACGTGGTAAATAGGGGAGACAATGTCCTCTGGAGGAGTGTCAAGTAGTATTTGGGAGAGCAAACGTCAGGTATTTCTCGGAAACCGGCTGTTTCTGGGAGATAGTAGCAGACTTGGTTGGAAAATGACAGGTGTTTGTGAGAAAGCTGGTATTTTGGGGAAAAAAGGCCGTTTTTTAAAGAATAAGCTGGCATTTCTGGGAGAATATGTCCCATCTTTGGGAGAAAGCTGGTGTATGTGGGAGAAAAGGCCATTGTGATGGGAGTCAGTGTGATCTTGAGGAGTGGAAAGCAGTATTCTTGAGATGAAACGTGAGGTATTTCTAAGAGTCCTGGTATTTCTGGGAGAAAATGTCTTGTTTTGGAGAGCCAAAGTCCCATTTTGGGGGCAGAAGCTGGTATTTCTGTGACACTGCCATCTTGATGGGGGTAAGTGTGATCTTGAGGAGTGTAAAGCAGCATTTTGGTTAGAAAATGGGAGCTCTTCCTAAGAGCAGTGCTATTTCTGGGAGAAAAGGAGCTCTACTGGGCATAAAAATGGTGTATCTGTGATAAAATGCCACATTTCTGAAAGAAACTGTCCTCTTGCGGAGTGTAATGCTGTATGTTCCGGAGGAAATGGGAAATATTCAGCAGAGTCCTGGTATTTCTGGGAGAAGAGGTCTGATGTGGGGGGGGGGAAGGTGATGTATCTGTGAGAAAGCTGGTGTTTCTGGGAGAAAATGCCAGGTATTGGTGAGGAAACAGATGCTAGAGAGGGAAAAGGCCATCCCTTTGGGAGAGAAGTGGTATTTCTGGGAGAAAATGCCCCAAATCGGGGAGTAAGTGTCATCCTGAGGCGTGTCATGGAGTAGATTTGGGAGGAAATGGAGGTGTTTCACAGAGTAGCGGCACTTCTGGGAGAAAATGTCCTCAGTGGGAAAGACAATGTCCTCTTGAGGGAAGAAAACGGGTCTTTCTTACAGCAAATGTCATCCAATTGGGAGAAAATCTCCTCTCTTGGGGAGAAAAGTGGTCTTTCTGAGAGAAGGTGTCCTCTTCTTGGCTGCAAGTGTCCCATTTGGCATTGTCATGGAGGCTTTTTGGGGAGAAAGCGTGTGGCAGTTGTAAGAGAAGGGGTATTTCTGGGAGCAAATCTCCTCTTTTTGGAAGAGAAGGTGAAATTTCCAAGGGAAAAGTGGCATTTCTGGGAGGAAATGACATAGCTGGGGGAGAAAAGTGGGAACCGGTGGGAAAGAAGATCTTGTACTGGAGAGCAACGGTGGTCTTTTTGGTGTGCCAAGTGGTCTCTTGGGGAGACAACGTGGTAAATAGGGGAGACAATGTCCTCTGGAGGAGTGTCAAGTAGTATTTGGGAGAGCAAACGTCAGGTATTTCTCGGAAACCGGCTGTTTCTGGGAGATAGTAGCAGACTTGGTTGGAAAATGACAGGTGTTTGTGAGAAAGCTGGTATTTTGGGGAAAAAAGGCCGTTTTTTAAAGAATAAGCTGGCATTTCTGGGAGAATATGTCCCATCTTTGGGAGAAAACGGGTGTATGTGGGAGAAAATGTCGTGTATTTGGGAGAAAGCTGGTGTATGTGGGAGAAAAGGCCATTGTGATGGGAGTCAGTGTGATCTTGAGGAGTGGAAAGCAGTATTCTTGAGATGAAACGTGAGGTATTTCTAAGAGTCCTGGTATTTCTGGGAGAAAATGTCTTGTTTTGGAGAGCCAAAGTCCCATTTTGGGGGCAGAAGCTGGTATTTCTGTGACACTGCCATCTTGATGGGGGTAAGTGTGATCTTGAGGAGTGTAAAGCAGCATTTTGGTTAGAAAATGGGAGCTCTTCCTAAGAGCAGTGCTATTTCTGGGAGAAAAGGAGCTCTACTGGGCATAAAAATGGTGTATCTGTGATAAAATGCCACATTTCTGAAAGAAACTGTCCTCTTGCGGAGTGTAATGCTGTATGTTCCGGAGGAAATGGGAAATATTCAGCAGAGTCCTGGTATTTCTGGGAGAAGAGGTCTGATGTGGGGGGGGGGAAGGTGATGTATCTGTGAGAAAGCTGGTGTTTCTGGGAGAAAATGCCAGGTATTGGTGAGGAAACAGATGCTAGAGAGGGAAAAGGCCATCCCTTTGGGAGAGAAGTGGTATTTCTGGGAGAAAATGCCCCAAATCGGGGAGTAAGTGTCATCCTGAGGTGTGTCATGGAGTAGATTTGGGAGGAAATGGAGGTGTTTCACAGAGTAGCGGCACTTCTGGGAGAAAATGTCCTCAGTGGGAAAGACAATGTCCTCTTGAGGGAAGAAAACGGGTCTTTCTTACAGCAAATGTCATCCAATTGGGAGAAAATCTCCTCTCTTGGGGAGAAAAGTGGTCTTTCTGAGAGAAGGTGTCCTCTTCTTGGCTGCAAGTGTCCCATTTGGCATTGTCATGGAGGCTTTTTGGGGAGAAAGCGTGTGGCAGTTGTAAGAGAAGGGGTATTTCTGGGAGCAAATCTCCTCTTTTTGGAAGAGAAGGTGAAATTTCCAAGGGAAAAGTGGCATTTCTGGGAGGAAATGACATAGCTGGGGGAGAAAAGTGGGAACCGGTGGGAAAGAAGATCTTGTACTGGAGAGCAACGGTGGTCTTTTTGGTGTGCCAAGTGGTCTCTTGGGGAGACAACGTGGTAAATAGGGGAGACAATGTCCTCTGGAGGAGTGTCAAGTAGTATTTGGGAGAGCAAACGTCAGGTATTTCTCGGAAACCGGCTGTTTCTGGGAGATAGTAGCAGACTTGGTTGGAAAATGACAGGTGTTTGTGAGAAAGCTGGTATTTTGGGGAAAAAAGGCCGTTTTTTAAAGAATAAGCTGGCATTTCTGGGAGAATATGTCCCATCTTTGGGAGAAAGCTGGTGTATGTGGGAGAAAAGGCCATTGTGATGGGAGTCAGTGTGATCTTGAGGAGTGGAAAGCAGTATTCTTGAGATGAAACGTGAGGTATTTCTAAGAGTCCTGGTATTTCTGGGAGAAAATGTCTTGTTTTGGAGAGCCAAAGTCCCATTTTGGGGGCAGAAGCTGGTATTTCTGTGACACTGCCATCTTGATGGGGGTAAGTGTGATCTTGAGGAGTGTAAAGCAGCATTTTGGTTAGAAAATGGGAGCTCTTCCTAAGAGCAGTGCTATTTCTGGGAGAAAAGGAGCTCTACTGGGCATAAAAATGGTGTATCTGTGATAAAATGCCACATTTCTGAAAGAAACTGTCCTCTTGCGGAGTGTAATGCTGTATGTTCCGGAGGAAATGGGAAATATTCAGCAGAGTCCTGGTATTTCTGGGAGAAGAGGTCTGATGTGGGGGGGGGAAGGTGATGTATCTGTGAGAAAGCTGGTGTTTCTGGGAGAAAATGCCAGGTATTGGTGAGGAAACAGATGCTAGAGAGGGAAAAGGCCATCCCTTTGGGAGAGAAGTGGTATTTCTGGGAGAAAATGCCCCAAATCGGGGAGTAAGTGTCATCCTGAGGCGTGTCATGGAGTAGATTTGGGAGGAAATGGAGGTGTTTCACAGAGTAGCGGCACTTCTGGGAGAAAATGTCCTCAGTGGGAAAGACAATGTCCTCTTGAGGGAAGAAAACGGGTCTTTCTTACAGCAAATGTCATCCAATTGGGAGAAAATCTCCTCTCTTGGGGAGAAAAGTGGTCTTTCTGAGAGAAGGTGTCCTCTTCTTGGCTGCAAGTGTCCCATTTGGCATTGTCATGGAGGCTTTTTGGGGAGAAAGCGTGTGGCAGTTGTAAGAGAAGGGGTATTTCTGGGAGCAAATCTCCTCTTTTTGGAAGAGAAGGTGAAATTTCCAAGGGAAAAGTGGCATTTCTGGGAGGAAATGACATAGCTGGGGGAGAAAAGTGGGAACCGGTGGGAAAGAAGATCTTGTACTGGAGAGCAACGGTGGTCTTTTTGGTGTGCCAAGTGGTCTCTTGGGGAGACAACGTGGTAAATAGGGGAGACAATGTCCTCTGGAGGAGTGTCAAGTAGTATTTGGGAGAGCAAACGTCAGGTATTTCTCGGAAACCGGCTGTTTCTGGGAGATAGTAGCAGACTTGGTTGGAAAATGACAGGTGTTTGTGAGAAAGCTGGTATTTTGGGGAAAAAAGGCCGTTTTTTAAAGAATAAGCTGGCATTTCTGGGAGAATATGTCCCATCTTTGGGAGAAAGCTGGTGTATGTGGGAGAAAAGGCCATTGTGATGGGAGTCAGTGTGATCTTGAGGAGTGGAAAGCAGTATTCTTGAGATGAAACGTGAGGTATTTCTAAGAGTCCTGGTATTTCTGGGAGAAAATGTCTTGTTTTGGAGAGCCAAAGTCCCATTTTGGGGGCAGAAGCTGGTATTTCTGTGACACTGCCATCTTGATGGGGGTAAGTGTGATCTTGAGGAGTGTAAAGCAGCATTTTGGTTAGAAAATGGGAGCTCTTCCTAAGAGCAGTGCTATTTCTGGGAGAAAAGGAGCTCTACTGGGCATAAAAATGGTGTATCTGTGATAAAATGCCACATTTCTGAAAGAAACTGTCCTCTTGCGGAGTGTAATGCTGTATGTTCCGGAGGAAATGGGAAATATTCAGCAGAGTCCTGGTATTTCTGGGAGAAGAGGTCTGATGTGGGGGGGGGGAAGGTGATGTATCTGTGAGAAAGCTGGTGTTTCTGGGAGAAAATGCCAGGTATTGGTGAGGAAACAGATGCTAGAGAGGGAAAAGGCCATCCCTTTGGGAGAGAAGTGGTATTTCTGGGAGAAAATGCCCCAAATCGGGGAGTAAGTGTCATCCTGAGGCGTGTCATGGAGTAGATTTGGGAGGAAATGGAGGTGTTTCACAGAGTAGCGGCACTTCTGGGAGAAAATGTCCTCAGTGGGAAAGACAATGTCCTCTTGAGGGAAGAAAACGGGTCTTTCTTACAGCAAATGTCATCCAATTGGGAGAAAATCTCCTCTCTTGGGGAGAAAAGTGGTCTTTCTGAGAGAAGGTGTCCTCTTCTTGGCTGCAAGTGTCCCATTTGGCATTGTCATGGAGGCTTTTTGGGGAGAAAGCGTGTGGCAGTTGTAAGAGAAGGGGTATTTCTGGGAGCAAATCTCCTCTTTTTGGAAGAGAAGGTGAAATTTCCAAGGGAAAAGTGGCATTTCTGGGAGGAAATGACATAGCTGGGGGAGAAAAGTGGGAACCGGTGGGAAAGAAGATCTTGTACTGGAGAGCAACGGTGGTCTTTTTGGTGTGCCAAGTGGTCTCTTGGGGAGACAACGTGGTAAATAGGGGAGACAATGTCCTCTGGAGGAGTGTCAAGTAGTATTTGGGAGAGCAAACGTCAGGTATTTCTCGGAAACCGGCTGTTTCTGGGAGATAGTAGCAGACTTGGTTGGAAAATGACAGGTGTTTGTGAGAAAGCTGGTATTTTGGGGAAAAAAGGCCGTTTTTTAAAGAATAAGCTGGCATTTCTGGGAGAATATGTCCCATCTTTGGGAGAAAACGGGTGTATGTGGGAGAAAATGTCGTGTATTTGGGAGAAAGCTGGTGTATGTGGGAGAAAAGGCCATTGTGATGGGAGTCAGTGTGATCTTGAGGAGTGGAAAGCAGTATTCTTGAGATGAAACGTGAGGTATTTCTAAGAGTCCTGGTATTTCTGGGAGAAAATGTCTTGTTTTGGAGAGCCAAAGTCCCATTTTGGGGGCAGAAGCTGGTATTTCTGTGACACTGCCATCTTGATGGGGGTAAGTGTGATCTTGAGGAGTGTAAAGCAGCATTTTGGTTAGAAAATGGGAGCTCTTCCTAAGAGCAGTGCTATTTCTGGGAGAAAAGGAGCTCTACTGGGCATAAAAATGGTGTATCTGTGATAAAATGCCACATTTCTGAAAGAAACTGTCCTCTTGCGGAGTGTAATGCTGTATGTTCCGGAGGAAATGGGAAATATTCAGCAGAGTCCTGGTATTTCTGGGAGAAGAGGTCTGATGTGGGGGGGGGAAGGTGATGTATCTGTGAGAAAGCTGGTGTTTCTGGGAGAAAATGCCAGGTATTGGTGAGGAAACAGATGCTAGAGAGGGAAAAGGCCATCCCTTTGGGAGAGAAGTGGTATTTCTGGGAGAAAATGCCCCAAATCGGGGAGTAAGTGTCATCCTGAGGCGTGTCATGGAGTAGATTTGGGAGGAAATGGAGGTGTTTCACAGAGTAGCGGCACTTCTGGGAGAAAATGTCCTCAGTGGGAAAGACAATGTCCTCTTGAGGGAAGAAAACGGGTCTTTCTTACAGCAAATGTCATCCAATTGGGAGAAAATCTCCTCTCTTGGGGAGAAAAGTGGTCTTTCTGAGAGAAGGTGTCCTCTTCTTGGCTGCAAGTGTCCCATTTGGCATTGTCATGGAGGCTTTTTGGGGAGAAAGCGTGTGGCAGTTGTAAGAGAAGGGGTATTTCTGGGAGCAAATCTCCTCTTTTTGGAAGAGAAGGTGAAATTTCCAAGGGAAAAGTGGCATTTCTGGGAGGAAATGACATAGCTGGGGGAGAAAAGTGGGAACCGGTGGGAAAGAAGATCTTGTACTGGAGAGCAACGGTGGTCTTTTTGGTGTGCCAAGTGGTCTCTTGGGGAGACAACGTGGTAAATAGGGGAGACAATGTCCTCTGGAGGAGTGTCAAGTAGTATTTGGGAGAGCAAACGTCAGGTATTTCTCGGAAACCGGCTGTTTCTGGGAGATAGTAGCAGACTTGGTTGGAAAATGACAGGTGTTTGTGAGAAAGCTGGTATTTTGGGGAAAAAAGGCCGTTTTTTAAAGAATAAGCTGGCATTTCTGGGAGAATATGTCCCATCTTTGGGAGAAAACGGGTGTATGTGGGAGAAAATGTCGTGTATTTGGGAGAAAGCTGGTGTATGTGGGAGAAAAGGCCATTGTGATGGGAGTCAGTGTGATCTTGAGGAGTGGAAAGCAGTATTCTTGAGATGAAACGTGAGGTATTTCTAAGAGTCCTGGTATTTCTGGGAGAAAATGTCTTGTTTTGGAGAGCCAAAGTCCCATTTTGGGGGCAGAAGCTGGTATTTCTGTGACACTGCCATCTTGATGGGGGTAAGTGTGATCTTGAGGAGTGTAAAGCAGCATTTTGGTTAGAAAATGGGAGCTCTTCCTAAGAGCAGTGCTATTTCTGGGAGAAAAGGAGCTCTACTGGGCATAAAAATGGTGTATCTGTGATAAAATGCCACATTTCTGAAAGAAACTGTCCTCTTGCGGAGTGTAATGCTGTATGTTCCGGAGGAAATGGGAAATATTCAGCAGAGTCCTGGTATTTCTGGGAGAAGAGGTCTGATGTGGGGGGGGGAAGGTGATGTATCTGTGAGAAAGCTGGTGTTTCTGGGAGAAAATGCCAGGTATTGGTGAGGAAACAGATGCTAGAGAGGGAAAAGGCCATCCCTTTGGGAGAGAAGTGGTATTTCTGGGAGAAAATGCCCCAAATCGGGGAGTAAGTGTCATCCTGAGGTGTGTCATGGAGTAGATTTGGGAGGAAATGGAGGTGTTTCACAGAGTAGCGGCACTTCTGGGAGAAAATGTCCTCAGTGGGAAAGACAATGTCCTCTTGAGGGAAGAAAACGGGTCTTTCTTACAGCAAATGTCATCCAATTGGGAGAAAATCTCCTCTCTTGGGGAGAAAAGTGGTCTTTCTGAGAGAAGGTGTCCTCTTCTTGGCTGCAAGTGTCCCATTTGGCATTGTCATGGAGGCTTTTTGGGGAGAAAGCGTGTGGCAGTTGTAAGAGAAGGGGTATTTCTGGGAGCAAATCTCCTCTTTTTGGAAGAGAAGGTGAAATTTCCAAGGGAAAAGTGGCATTTCTGGGAGGAAATGACATAGCTGGGGGAGAAAAGTGGGAACCGGTGGGAAAGAAGATCTTGTACTGGAGAGCAACGGTGGTCTTTTTGGTGTGCCAAGTGGTCTCTTGGGGAGACAACGTGGTAAATAGGGGAGACAATGTCCTCTGGAGGAGTGTCAAGTAGTATTTGGGAGAGCAAACGTCAGGTATTTCTCGGAAACCGGCTGTTTCTGGGAGATAGTAGCAGACTTGGTTGGAAAATGACAGGTGTTTGTGAGAAAGCTGGTATTTTGGGGAAAAAAGGCCGTTTTTTAAAGAATAAGCTGGCATTTCTGGGAGAATATGTCCCATCTTTGGGAGAAAGCTGGTGTATGTGGGAGAAAAGGCCATTGTGATGGGAGTCAGTGTGATCTTGAGGAGTGGAAAGCAGTATTCTTGAGATGAAACGTGAGGTATTTCTAAGAGTCCTGGTATTTCTGGGAGAAAATGTCTTGTTTTGGAGAGCCAAAGTCCCATTTTGGGGGCAGAAGCTGGTATTTCTGTGACACTGCCATCTTGATGGGGGTAATTGTGATCTTGAGGAGTGTAAAGCAGCATTTTGGTTAGAAAATGGGAGCTCTTCCTAAGAGCAGTGCTATTTCTGGGAGAAAAGGAGCTCTACTGGGCATAAAAATGGTGTATCTGTGATAAAATGCCACATTTCTGAAAGAAACTGTCCTCTTGCGGAGTGTAATGCTGTATGTTCCGGAGGAAATGGGAAATATTCAGCAGAGTCCTGGTATTTCTGGGAGAAGAGGTCTGATGTGGGGGGGGGGAAGGTGATGTATCTGTGAGAAAGCTGGTGTTTCTGGGAGAAAATGCCAGGTATTGGTGAGGAAACAGATGCTAGAGAGGGAAAAGGCCATCCCTTTGGGAGAGAAGTGGTATTTCTGGGAGAAAATGCCCCAAATCGGGGAGTAAGTGTCATCCTGAGGCGTGTCATGGAGTAGATTTGGGAGGAAATGGAGGTGTTTCACAGAGTAGCGGCACTTCTGGGAGAAAATGTCCTCAGTGGGAAAGACAATGTCCTCTTGAGGGAAGAAAACGGGTCTTTCTTACAGCAAATGTCATCCAATTGGGAGAAAATCTCCTCTCTTGGGGAGAAAAGTGGTCTTTCTGAGAGAAGGTGTCCTCTTCTTGGCTGCAAGTGTCCCATTTGGCATTGTCATGGAGGCTTTTTGGGGAGAAAGCGTGTGGCAATTGTAAGAGAAGGGGTATTTCTGGGAGCAAATCTCCTCTTTTTGGAAGAGAAGGTGAAATTTCCAAGGGAAAAGTGGCATTTCTGGGAGGAAATGACATAGCTGGGGGAGAAAAGTGGGAACCGGTGGGAAAGAAGATCTTGTACTGGAGAGCAACGGTGGTCTTTTTGGTGTGCCAAGTGGTCTCTTGGGGAGACAACGTGGTAAATAGGGGAGACAATGTCCTCTGGAGGAGTGTCAAGTAGTATTTGGGAGAGCAAACGTCAGGTATTTCTCGGAAACCGGCTGTTTCTGGGAGATAGTAGCAGACTTGGTTGGAAAATGACAGGTGTTTGTGAGAAAGCTGGTATTTTGGGGAAAAAAGGCCGTTTTTTAAAGAATAAGCTGGCATTTCTGGGAGAATATGTCCCATCTTTGGGAGAAAACGGGTGTATGTGGGAGAAAATGTCGTGTATTTGGGAGAAAGCTGGTGTATGTGGGAGAAAAGGCCATTGTGATGGGAGTCAGTGTGATCTTGAGGAGTGGAAAGCAGTATTCTTGAGATGAAACGTGAGGTATTTCTAAGAGTCCTGGTATTTCTGGGAGAAAATGTCTTGTTTTGGAGAGCCAAAGTCCCATTTTGGGGGCAGAAGCTGGTATTTCTGTGACACTGCCATCTTGATGGGGGTAAGTGTGATCTTGAGGAGTGTAAAGCAGCATTTTGGTTAGAAAATGGGAGCTCTTCCTAAGAGCAGTGCTATTTCTGGGAGAAAAGGAGCTCTACTGGGCATAAAAACGGTGTATCTGTGATAAAATGCCACATTTCTGAAAGAAACTGTCCTCTTGCGGAGTGTAATGCTGTATGTTCCGGAGGAAATGGGAAATATTCAGCAGAGTCCTGGTATTTCTGGGAGAAGAGGTCTGATGTGGGGGGGGGAAGGTGATGTATCTGTGAGAAAGCTGGTGTTTCTGGGAGAAAATGCCAGGTATTGGTGAGGAAACAGATGCTAGAGAGGGAAAAGGCCATCCCTTTGGGAGAGAAGTGGTATTTCTGGGAGAAAATGCCCCAAATCGGGGAGTAAGTGTCATCCTGAGGCGTGTCATGGAGTAGATTTGGGAGGAAATGGAGGTGTTTCACAGAGTAGCGGCACTTCTGGGAGAAAATGTCCTCAGTGGGAAAGACAATGTCCTCTTGAGGGAAGAAAACGGGTCTTTCTTACAGCAAATGTCATCCAATTGGGAGAAAATCTCCTCTCTTGGGGAGAAAAGTGGTCTTTCTGAGAGAAGGTGTCCTCTTCTTGGCTGCAAGTGTCCCATTTGGCATTGTCATGGAGGCTTTTTGGGGAGAAAGCGTGTGGCAGTTGTAAGAGAAGGGGTATTTCTGGGAGCAAATCTCCTCTTTTTGGAAGAGAAGGTGAAATTTCCAAGGGAAAAGTGGCATTTCTGGGAGGAAATGACATAGCTGGGGGAGAAAAGTGGGAACCGGTGGGAAAGAAGATCTTGTACTGGAGAGCAACGGTGGTCTTTTTGGTGTGCCAAGTGGTCTCTTGGGGAGACAACGTGGTAAATAGGGGAGACAATGTCCTCTGGAGGAGTGTCAAGTAGTATTTGGGAGAGCAAACGTCAGGTATTTCTCGGAAACCGGCTGTTTCTGGGAGATAGTAGCAGACTTGGTTGGAAAATGACAGGTGTTTGTGAGAAAGCTGGTATTTTGGGGAAAAAAGGCCGTTTTTTAAAGAATAAGCTGGCATTTCTGGGAGAATATGTCCCATCTTTGGGAGAAAGCTGGTGTATGTGGGAGAAAAGGCCATTGTGATGGGAGTCAGTGTGATCTTGAGGAGTGGAAAGCAGTATTCTTGAGATGAAACGTGAGGTATTTCTAAGAGTCCTGGTATTTCTGGGAGAAAATGTCTTGTTTTGGAGAGCCAAAGTCCCATTTTGGGGGCAGAAGCTGGTATTTCTGTGACACTGCCATCTTGATGGGGGTAATTGTGATCTTGAGGAGTGTAAAGCAGCATTTTGGTTAGAAAATGGGAGCTCTTCCTAAGAGCAGTGCTATTTCTGGGAGAAAAGGAGCTCTACTGGGCATAAAAATGGTGTATCTGTGATAAAATGCCACATTTCTGAAAGAAACTGTCCTCTTGCGGAGTGTAATGCTGTATGTTCCGGAGGAAATGGGAAATATTCAGCAGAGTCCTGGTATTTCTGGGAGAAGAGGTCTGATGTGGGGGGGGGGAAGGTGATGTATCTGTGAGAAAGCTGGTGTTTCTGGGAGAAAATGCCAGGTATTGGTGAGGAAACAGATGCTAGAGAGGGAAAAGGCCATCCCTTTGGGAGAGAAGTGGTATTTCTGGGAGAAAATGCCCCAAATCGGGGAGTAAGTGTCATCCTGAGGCGTGTCATGGAGTAGATTTGGGAGGAAATGGAGGTGTTTCACAGAGTAGCGGCACTTCTGGGAGAAAATGTCCTCAGTGGGAAAGACAATGTCCTCTTGAGGGAAGAAAACGGGTCTTTCTTACAGCAAATGTCATCCAATTGGGAGAAAATCTCCTCTCTTGGGGAGAAAAGTGGTCTTTCTGAGAGAAGGTGTCCTCTTCTTGGCTGCAAGTGTCCCATTTGGCAT
The DNA here is from genome assembly GCF_987193195.1 of Phasianus colchicus. NCBI lineage: Eukaryota > Metazoa > Chordata > Aves > Galliformes > Phasianidae > Phasianus > Phasianus colchicus. Next base: position 215,669 of record NW_028325225.1, read on the forward strand.
TGTCATGGAGGCTTTTTGGGGAGAAAGCGTGTGGCAATTGTAAGAGAAGGGGTATTTCTGGGAGCAAATCTCCTCTTTTTGGAAGAGAAGGTGAAATTTCCAAGGGAAAAGTGGCATTTCTGGGAGGAAATGACATAGCTGGGGGAGAAAAGTGGGAACCGGTGGGAAAGAAGATCTTGTACTGGAGAGCAACGGTGGTCTTTTTGGTGTGCCAAGTGGTCTCTTGGGGAGACAACGTGGTAAATAGGGGAGACAATGTCCTCTGGAGGAGTGTCAAGTAGTATTTGGGAGAGCAAACGTCAGGTATTTCTCGGAAACCGGCTGTTTCTGGGAGATAGTAGCAGACTTGGTTGGAAAATGACAGGTGTTTGTGAGAAAGCTGGTATTTTGGGGAAAAAAGGCCGTTTTTTAAAGAATAAGCTGGCATTTCTGGGAGAATATGTCCCATCTTTGGGAGAAAACGGGTGTATGTGGGAGAAAATGTCGTGTATTTGGGAGAAAGCTGGTGTATGTGGGAGAAAAGGCCATTGTGATGGGAGTCAGTGTGATCTTGAGGAGTGGAAAGCAGTATTCTTGAGATGAAACGTGAGGTATTTCTAAGAGTCCTGGTATTTCTGGGAGAAAATGTCTTGTTTTGGAGAGCCAAAGTCCCATTTTGGGGGCAGAAGCTGGTATTTCTGTGACACTGCCATCTTGATGGGGGTAAGTGTGATCTTGAGGAGTGTAAAGCAGCATTTTGGTTAGAAAATGGGAGCTCTTCCTAAGAGCAGTGCTATTTCTGGGAGAAAAGGAGCTCTACTGGGCATAAAAATGGTGTATCTGTGATAAAATGCCACATTTCTGAAAGAAACTGTCCTCTTGCGGAGTGTAATGCTGTATGTTCCGGAGGAAATGGGAAATATTCAGCAGAGTCCTGGTATTTCTGGGAGAAGAGGTCTGATGTGGGGGGGGAAGGTGATGTATCTGTGAGAAAGCTGGTGTTTCTGGGAGAAAATGCCAGGTATTGGTGAGGAAACAGATGCTAGAGAGGGAAAAGGCCATCCCTTTGGGAGAGAAGTGGTATTTCTGGGAGAAAATGCCCCAAATCGGGGAGTAAGTGTCATCCTGAGGCGTGTCATGGAGTAGATTTGGGAGGAAATGGAGGTGTTTCACAGAGTAGCGGCACTTCTGGGAGAAAATGTCCTCAGTGGGAAAGACAATGTCCTCTTGAGGGAAGAAAACGGGTCTTTCTTACAGCAAATGTCATCCAATTGGGAGAAAATCTCCTCTCTTGGGGAGAAAAGTGGTCTTTCTGAGAGAAGGTGTCCTCTTCTTGGCTGCAAGTGTCCCATTTGGCATTGTCATGGAGGCTTTTTGGGGAGAAAGCGTGTGGCAGTTGTAAGAGAAGGGGTATTTCTGGGAGCAAATCTCCTCTTTTTGGAAGAGAAGGTGAAATTTCCAAGGGAAAAGTGGCATTTCTGGGAGGAAATGACATAGCTGGGGGAGAAAAGTGGGAACCGGTGGGAAAGAAGATCTTGTACTGGAGAGCAACGGTGGTCTTTTTGGTGTGCCAAGTGGTCTCTTGGGGAGACAACGTGGTAAATAGGGGAGACAATGTCCTCTGGAGGAGTGTCAAGTAGTATTTGGGAGAGCAAACGTCAGGTATTTCTCGGAAACCGGCTGTTTCTGGGAGATAGTAGCAGACTTGGTTGGAAAATGACAGGTGTTTGTGAGAAAGCTGGTATTTTGGGGAAAAAAGGCCGTTTTTTAAAGAATAAGCTGGCATTTCTGGGAGAATATGTCCCATCTTTGGGAGAAAACGGGTGTATGTGGGAGAAAATGTCGTGTATTTGGGAGAAAGCTGGTGTATGTGGGAGAAAAGGCCATTGTGATGGGAGTCAGTGTGATCTTGAGGAGTGGAAAGCAGTATTCTTGAGATGAAACGTGAGGTATTTCTAAGAGTCCTGGTATTTCTGGGAGAAAATGTCTTGTTTTGGAGAGCCAAAGTCCCATTTTGGGGGCAGAAGCTGGTATTTCTGTGACACTGCCATCTTGATGGGGGTAAGTGTGATCTTGAGGAGTGTAAAGCAGCATTTTGGTTAGAAAATGGGAGCTCTTCCTAAGAGCAGTGCTATTTCTGGGAGAAAAGGAGCTCTACTGGGCATAAAAACGGTGTATCTGTGATAAAATGCCACATTTCTGAAAGAAACTGTCCTCTTGCGGAGTGTAATGCTGTATGTTCCGGAGGAAATGGGAAATATTCAGCAGAGTCCTGGTATTTCTGGGAGAAGAGGTCTGATGTGGGGGGGGGAAGGTGATGTATCTGTGAGAAAGCTGGTGTTTCTGGGAGAAAATGCCAGGTATTGGTGAGGAAACAGATGCTAGAGAGGGAAAAGGCCATCCCTTTGGGAGAGAAGTGGTATTTCTGGGAGAAAATGCCCCAAATCGGGGAGTAAGTGTCATCCTGAGGCGTGTCATGGAGTAGATTTGGGAGGAAATGGAGGTGTTTCACAGAGTAGCGGCACTTCTGGGAGAAAATGTCCTCAGTGGGAAAGACAATGTCCTCTTGAGGGAAGAAAACGGGTCTTTCTTACAGCAAATGTCATCCAATTGGGAGAAAATCTCCTCTCTTGGGGAGAAAAGTGGTCTTTCTGAGAGAAGGTGTCCTCTTCTTGGCTGCAAGTGTCCCATTTGGCATTGTCATGGAGGCTTTTTGGGGAGAAAGCGTGTGGCAGTTGTAAGAGAAGGGGTATTTCTGGGAGCAAATCTCCTCTTTTTGGAAGAGAAGGTGAAATTTCCAAGGGAAAAGTGGCATTTCTGGGAGGAAATGACATAGCTGGGGGAGAAAAGTGGGAACCGGTGGGAAAGAAGATCTTGTACTGGAGAGCAACGGTGGTCTTTTTGGTGTGCCAAGTGGTCTCTTGGGGAGACAACGTGGTAAATAGGGGAGACAATGTCCTCGGGAGGAGTGTCAAGTAGTATTTGGGAGAGCAAACGTCAGGTATTTCTCGGAAACCGGCTGTTTCTGGGAGATAGTAGCAGACTTGGTTGGAAAATGACAGGTGTTTGTGAGAAAGCTGGTATTTTGGGGAAAAAAGGCCGTTTTTTAAAGAATAAGCTGGCATTTCTGGGAGAATATGTCCCATCTTTGGGAGAAAACGGGTGTATGTGGGAGAAAATGTCGTGTATTTGGGAGAAAGGTGGTGTATGTGGGAGAAAAGGCCATTGTGATGGGAGTCAGTGTGATCTTGAGGAGTGGAAAGCAGTATTCTTGAGATGAAACGTGAGGTATTTCTAAGAGTCCTGGTATTTCTGGGAGAAAATGTCTTGTTTTGGAGAGCCAAAGTCCCATTTTGGGGGCAGAAGCTGGTATTTCTGTGACACTGCCATCTTGATGGGGGTAAGTGTGATCTTGAGGAGTGTAAAGCAGCATTTTGGTTAGAAAATGGGAGCTCTTCCTAAGAGCAGTGCTATTTCTGGGAGAAAAGGAGCTCTACTGGGCATAAAAATGGTGTATCTGTGATAAAATGCCACATTTCTGAAAGAAACTGTCCTCTTGCGGAGTGTAATGCTGTATGTTCCGGAGGAAATGGGAAATATTCAGCAGAGTCCTGGTATTTCTGGGAGAAGAGGTCTGATGTGGGGGGGGGGAAGGTGATGTATCTGTGAGAAAGCTGGTGTTTCTGGGAGAAAATGCCAGGTATTGGTGAGGAAACAGATGCTAGAGAGGGAAAAGGCCATCCCTTTGGGAGAGAAGTGGTATTTCTGGGAGAAAATGCCCCAAATCGGGGAGTAAGTGTCATCCTGAGGCGTGTCATGGAGTAGATTTGGGAGGAAATGGAGGTGTTTCACAGAGTAGCGGCACTTCTGGGAGAAAATGTCCTCAGTGGGAAAGACAATGTCCTCTTGAGGGAAGAAAACAGGTCTTTCTTACAGCAAATGTCATCCAATTGGGAGAAAATCTCCTCTCTTGGGGAGAAAAGTGGTCTTTCTGAGAGAAGGTGTCCTCTTCTTGGCTGCAAGTGTCCCATTTGGCATTGTCATGGAGGCTTTTTGGGGAGAAAGCGTGTGGCAGTTGTAAGAGAAGGGGTATTTCTGGGAGCAAATCTCCTCTTTTTGGAAGAGAAGGTGAAATTTCCAAGGGAAAAGTGGCATTTCTGGGAGGAAATGACATAGCTGGGGGAGAAAAGTGGGAACCGGTGGGAAAGAAGATCTTGTACTGGAGAGCAACGGTGGTCTTTTTGGTGTGCCAAGTGGTCTCTTGGGGAGACAACGTGGTAAATAGGGGAGACAATGTCCTCTGGAGGAGTGTCAAGTAGTATTTGGGAGAGCAAACGTCAGGTATTTCTCGGAAACCGGCTGTTTCTGGGAGATAGTAGCAGACTTGGTTGGAAAATGACAGGTGTTTGTGAGAAAGCTGGTATTTTGGGGAAAAAAGGCCGTTTTTTAAAGAATAAGCTGGCATTTCTGGGAGAATATGTCCCATCTTTGGGAGAAAACGGGTGTATGTGGGAGAAAATGTCGTGTATTTGGGAGAAAGCTGGTGTATGTGGGAGAAAAGGCCATTGTGATGGGAGTCAGTGTGATCTTGAGGAGTGGAAAGCAGTATTCTTGAGATGAAACGTGAGGTATTTCTAAGAGTCCTGGTATTTCTGGGAGAAAATGTCTTGTTTTGGAGAGCCAAAGTCCCATTTTGGGGGCAGAAGCTGGTATTTCTGTGACACTGCCATCTTGATGGGGGTAAGTGTGATCTTGAGGAGTGTAAAGCAGCATTTTGGTTAGAAAATGGGAGCTCTTCCTAAGAGCAGTGCTATTTCTGGGAGAAAAGGAGCTCTACTGGGCATAAAAACGGTGTATCTGTGATAAAATGCCACATTTCTGAAAGAAACTGTCCTCTTGCGGAGTGTAATGCTGTATGTTCCGGAGGAAATGGGAAATATTCAGCAGAGTCCTGGTATTTCTGGGAGAAGAGGTCTGATGTGGGGGGGGGGAAGGTGATGTATCTGTGAGAAAGCTGGTGTTTCTGGGAGAAAATGCCAGGTATTGGTGAGGAAACAGATGCTAGAGAGGGAAAAGGCCATCCCTTTGGGAGAGAAGTGGTATTTCTGGGAGAAAATGCCCCAAATCGGGGAGTAAGTGTCATCCTGAGGCGTGTCATGGAGTAGATTTGGGAGGAAATGGAGGTGTTTCACAGAGTAGCGGCACTTCTGGGAGAAAATGTCCTCAGTGGGAAAGACAATGTCCTCTTGAGGGAAGAAAACGGGTCTTTCTTACAGCAAATGTCATCCAATTGGGAGAAAATCTCCTCTCTTGGGGAGAAAAGTGGTCTTTCTGAGAGAAGGTGTCCTCTTCTTGGCTGCAAGTGTCCCATTTGGCATTGTCATGGAGGCTTTTTGGGGAGAAAGCGTGTGGCAGTTGTAAGAGAAGGGGTATTTCTGGGAGCAAATCTCCTCTTTTTGGAAGAGAAGGTGAAATTTCCAAGGGAAAAGTGGCATTTCTGGGAGGAAATGACATAGCTGGGGGAGAAAAGTGGGAACCGGTGGGAAAGAAGATCTTGTACTGGAGAGCAACGGTGGTCTTTTTGGTGTGCCAAGTGGTCTCTTGGGGAGACAACGTGGTAAATAGGGGAGACAATGTCCTCTGGAGGAGTGTCAAGTAGTATTTGGGAGAGCAAACGTCAGGTATTTCTCGGAAACCGGCTGTTTCTGGGAGATAGTAGCAGACTTGGTTGGAAAATGACAGGTGTTTGTGAGAAAGCTGGTATTTTGGGGAAAAAAGGCCGTTTTTTAAAGAATAAGCTGGCATTTCTGGGAGAATATGTCCCATCTTTGGGAGAAAACGGGTGTATGTGGGAGAAAATGTCGTGTATTTGGGAGAAAGCTGGTGTATGTGGGAGAAAAGGCCATTGTGATGGGAGTCAGTGTGATCTTGAGGAGTGGAAAGCAGTATTCTTGAGATGAAACGTGAGGTATTTCTAAGAGTCCTGGTATTTCTGGGAGAAAATGTCTTGTTTTGGAGAGCCAAAGTCCCATTTTGGGGGCAGAAGCTGGTATTTCTGTGACACTGCCATCTTGATGGGGGTAAGTGTGATCTTGAGGAGTGTAAAGCAGCATTTTGGTTAGAAAATGGGAGCTCTTCCTAAGAGCAGTGCTATTTCTGGGAGAAAAGGAGCTCTACTGGGCATAAAAACGGTGTATCTGTGATAAAATGCCACATTTCTGAAAGAAACTGTCCTCTTGCGGAGTGTAATGCTGTATGTTCCGGAGGAAATGGGAAATATTCAGCAGAGTCCTGGTATTTCTGGGAGAAGAGGTCGGATGTGGGGGGGGGAAGGTGATGTATCTGTGAGAAAGCTGGTGTTTCTGGGAGAAAATGCCAGGTATTGGTGAGGAAACAGATGCTAGAGAGGGAAAAGGCCATCCCTTTGGGAGAGAAGTGGTATTTCTGGGAGAAAATGCCCCAAATCGGGGAGTAAGTGTCATCCTGAGGCGTGTCATGGAGTAGATTTGGGAGGAAATGGAGGTGTTTCACAGAGTAGCGGCACTTCTGGGAGAAAATGTCCTCAGTGGGAAAGACAATGTCCTCTTGAGGGAAGAAAACGGGTCTTTCTTACAGCAAATGTCATCCAATTGGGAGAAAATCTCCTCTCTTGGGGAGAAAAGTGGTCTTTCTGAGAGAAGGTGTCCTCTTCTTGGCTGCAAGTGTCCCATTTGGCATTGTCATGGAGGCTTTTTGGGGAGAAAGCGTGTGGCAGTTGTAAGAGAAGGGGTATTTCTGGGAGCAAATCTCCTCTTTTTGGAAGAGAAGGTGAAATTTCCAAGGGAAAAGTGGCATTTCTGGGAGGAAATGACATAGCTGGGGGAGAAAAGTGGGAACCGGTGGGAAAGAAGATCTTGTACTGGAGAGCAACGGTGGTCTTTTTGGTGTGCCAAGTGGTCTCTTGGGGAGACAACGTGGTAAATAGGGGAGACAATGTCCTCTGGAGGAGTGTCAAGTAGTATTTGGGAGAGCAAACGTCAGGTATTTCTCGGAAACCGGCTGTTTCTGGGAGATAGTAGCAGACTTGGTTGGAAAATGACAGGTGTTTGTGAGAAAGCTGGTATTTTGGGGAAAAAAGGCCGTTTTTTAAAGAATAAGCTGGCATTTCTGGGAGAATATGTCCCATCTTTGGGAGAAAGCTGGTGTATGTGGGAGAAAAGGCCATTGTGATGGGAGTCAGTGTGATCTTGAGGAGTGGAAAGCAGTATTCTTGAGATGAAACGTGAGGTATTTCTAAGAGTCCTGGTATTTCTGGGAGAAAATGTCTTGTTTTGGAGAGCCAAAGTCCCATTTTGGGGGCAGAAGCTGGTATTTCTGTGACACTGCCATCTTGATGGGGGTAAGTGTGATCTTGAGGAGTGTAAAGCAGCATTTTGGTTAGAAAATGGGAGCTCTTCCTAAGAGCAGTGCTATTTCTGGGAGAAAAGGAGCTCTACTGGGCATAAAAATGGTGTATCTGTGATAAAATGCCACATTTCTGAAAGAAACTGTCCTCTTGCGGAGTGTAATGCTGTATGTTCCGGAGGAAATGGGAAATATTCAGCAGAGTCCTGGTATTTCTGGGAGAAGAGGTCTGATGTGGGGGGGGGGAAGGTGATGTATCTGTGAGAAAGCTGGTGTTTCTGGGAGAAAATGCCAGGTATTGGTGAGGAAACAGATGCTAGAGAGGGAAAAGGCCATCCCTTTGGGAGAGAAGTGGTATTTCTGGGAGAAAATGCCCCAAATCGGGGAGTAAGTGTCATCCTGAGGCGTGTCATGGAGTAGATTTGGGAGGAAATGGAGGTGTTTCACAGAGTAGCGGCACTTCTGGGAGAAAATGTCCTCAGTGGGAAAGACAATGTCCTCTTGAGGGAAGAAAACAGGTCTTTCTTACAGCAAATGTCATCCAATTGGGAGAAAATCTCCTCTCTTGGGGAGAAAAGTGGTCTTTCTGAGAGAAGGTGTCCTCTTCTTGGCTGCAAGTGTCCCATTTGGCATTGTCATGGAGGCTTTTTGGGGAGAAAGCGTGTGGCAGTTGTAAGAGAAGGGGTATTTCTGGGAGCAAATCTCCTCTTTTTGGAAGAGAAGGTGAAATTTCCAAGGGAAAAGTGGCATTTCTGGGAGGAAATGACATAGCTGGGGGAGAAAAGTGGGAACCGGTGGGAAAGAAGATCTTGTACTGGAGAGCAACGGTGGTCTTTTTGGTGTGCCAAGTGGTCTCTTGGGGAGACAACGTGGTAAATAGGGGAGACAATGTCCTCTGGAGGAGTGTCAAGTAGTATTTGGGAGAGCAAACGTCAGGTATTTCTCGGAAACCGGCTGTTTCTGGGAGATAGTAGCAGACTTGGTTGGAAAATGACAGGTGTTTGTGAGAAAGCTGGTATTTTGGGGAAAAAAGGCCGTTTTTTAAAGAATAAGCTGGCATTTCTGGGAGAATATGTCCCATCTTTGGGAGAAAACGGGTGTATGTGGGAGAAAATGTCGTGTATTTGGGAGAAAGCTGGTGTATGTGGGAGAAAAGGCCATTGTGATGGGAGTCAGTGTGATCTTGAGGAGTGGAAAGCAGTATTCTTGAGATGAAACGTGAGGTATTTCTAAGAGTCCTGGTATTTCTGGGAGAAAATGTCTTGTTTTGGAGAGCCAAAGTCCCATTTTGGGGGCAGAAGCTGGTATTTCTGTGACACTGCCATCTTGATGGGGGTAAGTGTGATCTTGAGGAGTGTAAAGCAGCATTTTGGTTAGAAAATGGGAGCTCTTCCTAAGAGCAGTGCTATTTCTGGGAGAAAAGGAGCTCTACTGGGCATAAAAACGGTGTATCTGTGATAAAATGCCACATTTCTGAAAGAAACTGTCCTCTTGCGGAGTGTAATGCTGTATGTTCCGGAGGAAATGGGAAATATTCAGCAGAGTCCTGGTATTTCTGGGAGAAGAGGTCTGATGTGGGGGGGGGAAGGTGATGTATCTGTGAGAAAGCTGGTGTTTCTGGGAGAAAATGCCAGGTATTGGTGAGGAAACAGATGCTAGAGAGGGAAAAGGCCATCCCTTTGGGAGAGAAGTGGTATTTCTGGGAGAAAATGCCCCAAATCGGGGAGTAAGTGTCATCCTGAGGCGTGTCATGGAGTAGATTTGGGAGGAAATGGAGGTGTTTCACAGAGTAGCGGCACTTCTGGGAGAAAATGTCCTCAGTGGGAAAGACAATGTCCTCTTGAGGGAAGAAAACGGGTCTTTCTTACAGCAAATGTCATCCAATTGGGAGAAAATCTCCTCTCTTGGGGAGAAAAGTGGTCTTTCTGAGAGAAGGTGTCCTCTTCTTGGCTGCAAGTGTCCCATTTGGCATTGTCATGGAGGCTTTTTGGGGAGAAAGCGTGTGGCAGTTGTAAGAGAAGGGGTATTTCTGGGAGCAAATCTCCTCTTTTTGGAAGAGAAGGTGAAATTTCCAAGGGAAAAGTGGCATTTCTGGGAGGAAATGACATAGCTGGGGGAGAAAAGTGGGAACCGGTGGGAAAGAAGAACTTGTACTGGAGAGCAACGGTGGTCTTTTTGGTGTGCCAAGTGGTCTCTTGGGGAGACAACGTGGTAAATAGGGGAGACAATGTCCTCTGGAGGAGTGTCAAGTAGTATTTGGGAGAGCAAACGTCAGGTATTTCTCGGAAACCGGCTGTTTCTGGGAGATAGTAGCAGACTTGGTTGGAAAATGACAGGTGTTTGTGAGAAAGCTGGTATTTTGGGGAAAAAAGGCCGTTTTTTAAAGAATAAGCTGGCATTTCTGGGAGAATATGTCCCATCTTTGGGAGAAAACGGGTGTATGTGGGAGAAAATGTCGTGTATTTGGGAGAAAGCTGGTGTATGTGGGAGAAAAGGCCATTGTGATGGGAGTCAGTGTGATCTTGAGGAGTGGAAAGCAGTATTCTTGAGATGAAACGTGAGGTATTTCTAAGAGTCCTGGTATTTCTGGGAGAAAATGTCTTGTTTTGGAGAGCCAAAGTCCCTTTTTGGGGGCAGAAGCTGGTATTTCTGTGACACTGCCATCTTGATGGGGGTAAGTGTGATCTTGAGGAGTGTAAAGCAGCATTTTGGTTAGAAAATGGGAGCTCTTCCTAAGAGCAGTGCTATTTCTGGGAGAAAAGGAGCTCTACTGGGCATAAAAACGGTGTATCTGTGATAAAATGCCACATTTCTGAAAGAAACTGTCCTCTTGCGGAGTGTAATGCTGTATGTTCCGGAGGAAATGGGAAATATTCAGCAGAGTCCTGGTATTTCTGGGAGAAGAGGTCTGATGTGGGGGGGGGAAGGTGATGTATCTGTGAGAAAGCTGGTGTTTCTGGGAGAAAATGCCAGGTATTGGTGAGGAAACAGATGCTAGAGAGGGAAAAGGCCATCCCTTTGGGAGAGAAGTGGTATTTCTGGGAGAAAATGCCCCAAATCGGGGAGTAAGTGTCATCCTGAGGCGTGTCATGGAGTAGATTTGGGAGGAAATGGAGGTGTTTCACAGAGTAGCGGCACTTCTGGGAGAAAATGTCCTCAGTGGGAAAGACAATGTCCTCTTGAGGGAAGAAAACGGGTCTTTCTTACAGCAAATGTCATCCAATTGGGAGAAAATCTCCTCTCTTGGGGAGAAAAGTGGTCTTTCTGAGAGAAGGTGTCCTCTTCTTGGCTGCAAGTGTCCCATTTGGCATTGTCATGGAGGCTTTTTGGGGAGAAAGCGTGTGGCAGTTGTAAGAGAAGGGGTATTTCTGGGAGCAAATCTCCTCTTTTTGGAAGAGAAGGTGAAATTTCCAAGGGAAAAGTGGCATTTCTGGGAGGAAATGACATAGCTGGGGGAGAAAAGTGGGAACCGGTGGGAAAGAAGATCTTGTACTGGAGAGCAACGGTGGTCTTTTTGGTGTGCCAAGTGGTCTCTTGGGGAGACAACGTGGTAAATAGGGGAGACAATGTCCTCTGGAGGAGTGTCAAGTAGTATTTGGGAGAGCAAACGTCAGGTATTTCTCGGAAACCGGCTGTTTCTGGGAGATAGTAGCAGACTTGGTTGGAAAATGACAGGTGTTTGTGAGAAAGCTGGTATTTTGGGGAAAAAAGGCCGTTTTTTAAAGAATAAGCTGGCATTTCTGGGAGAATATGTCCCATCTTTGGGAGAAAACGGGTGTATGTGGGAGAAAATGTCGTGTATTTGGGAGAAAGCTGGTGTATGTGGGAGAAAAGGCCATTGTGATGGGAGTCAGTGTGATCTTGAGGAGTGGAAAGCAGTATTCTTGAGATGAAACGTGAGGTATTTCTAAGAGTCCTGGTATTTCTGGGAGAAAATGTCTTGTTTTGGAGAGCCAAAGTCCCATTTTGGGGGCAGAAGCTGGTATTTCTGTGACACTGCCATCTTGATGGGGGTAAGTGTGATCTTGAGGAGTGTAAAGCAGCATTTTGGTTAGAAAATGGGAGCTCTTCCTAAGAGCAGTGCTATTTCTGGGAGAAAAGGAGGTCTACTGGGCATAATAACGGTGTATCTGTGATAAAATGCCACATTTCTGAAAGAAACTGTCCTCTTGCGGAGTGTAATGCTGTATGTTCCGGAGGAAATGGGAAATATTCAGCAGAGTCCTGGTATTTCTGGGAGAAGAGGTCTGATGTGGGGGGGGGAAGGTGATGTATCTGTGAGAAAGCTGGTGTTTCTGGGAGAAAATGCCAGGTATTGGTGAGGAAACAGATGCTAGAGAGGGAAAAGGCCATCCCTTTGGGAGAGAAGTGGTATTTCTGGGAGAAAATGCCCCAAATCGGGGAGTAAGTGTCATCCTGAGGCGTGTCATGGAGTAGATTTGGGAGGAAATGGAGGTGTTTCACAGAGTAGCGGCACTTCTGGGAGAAAATGTCCTCAGTGGGAAAGACAATGTCCTCTTGAGGGAAGAAAACGGGTCTTTCTTACAGCAAATGTCATCCAATTGGGAGAAAATCTCCTCTCTTGGGGAGAAAAGTGGTCTTTCTGAGAGAAGGTGTCCTCTTCTTGGCTGCAAGTGTCCCATTTGGCATTGTCATGGAGGCTTTTTGGGGAGAAAGCGTGTGGCAGTTGTAAGAGAAGGGGTATTTCTGGGAGCAAATCTCCTCTTTTTGGAAGAGAAGGTGAAATTTCCAAGGGAAAAGTGGCATTTCTGGGAGGAAATGACATAGCTGGGGGAGAAAAGTGGGAACCGGTGGGAAAGAAGATCTTGTACTGGAGAGCAACGGTGGTCTTTTTGGTGTGCCAAGTGGTCTCTTGGGGAGACAACGTGGTAAATAGGGGAGACAATGTCCTCTGGAGGAGTGTCAAGTAGTATTTGGGAGAGCAAACGTCAGGTATTTCTCGGAAACCGGCTGTTTCTGGGAGATAGTAGCAGACTTGGTTGGAAAATGACAGGTGTTTGTGAGAAAGCTGGTATTTTGGGGAAAAAAGGCCGTTTTTTAAAGAATAAGCTGGCATTTCTGGGAGAATATGTCCCATCTTTGGGAGAAAACGGGTGTATGTGGGAGAAAATGTCGTGTATTTGGGAGAAAGCTGGTGTATGTGGGAGAAAAGGCCATTGTGATGGGAGTCAGTGTGATCTTGAGGAGTGGAAAGCAGTATTCTTGAGATGAAACGTGAGGTATTTCTAAGAGTCCTGGTATTTCTGGGAGAAAATGTCTTGTTTTGGAGAGCCAAAGTCCCATTTTGGGGGCAGAAGCTGGTATTTCTGTGACACTGCCATCTTGATGGGGGTAAGTGTGATCTTGAGGAGTGTAAAGCAGCATTTTGGTTAGAAAATGGGAGCTCTTCCTAAGAGCAGTGCTATTTCTGGGAGAAAAGGAGGTCTACTGGGCATAATAATGGTGTATCTGTGATAAAATGCCACATTTCTGAAAGAAACTGTCCTCTTGCGGAGTGTAATGCTGTATGTTCCGGAGGAAATGGGAAATATTCAGCAGAGTCCTGGTATTTCTGGGAGAAGAGGTCTGATGTGGGGGGGGGAAGGTGATGTATCTGTGAGAAAGCTGGTGTTTCTGGGAGAAAATGCCAGGTATTGGTGAGGAAACAGATGCTAGAGAGGGAAAAGGCCATCCCTTTGGGAGAGAAGTGGTATTTCTGGGAGAAAATGCCCCAAATCGGGGAGTAAGTGTCATCCTGAGGCGTGTCATGGAGTAGATTTGGGAGGAAATGGAGGTGTTTCACAGAGTAGCGGCACTTCTGGGAGAAAATGTCCTCAGTGGGAAAGACAATGTCCTCTTGAGGGAAGAAAACGGGTCTTTCTTACAGCAAATGTCATCCAATTGGGAGAAAATCTCCTCTCTTGGGGAGAAAAGTGGTCTTTCTGAGAGAAGGTGTCCTCTTCTTGGCTGCAAGTGTCCCATTTGGCATTGTCATGGAGGCTTTTTGGGGAGAAAGCGTGTGGCAGTTGTAAGAGAAGGGGTATTTCTGGGAGCAAATCTCCTCTTTTTGGAAGAGAAGGTGAAATTTCCAAGGGAAAAGTGGCATTTCTGGGAGGAAATGACATAGCTGGGGGAGAAAAGTGGGAACCGGTGGGAAAGAAGATCTTGTACTGGAGAGCAACGGTGGTCTTTTTGGTGTGCCAAGTGGTCTCTTGGGGAGACAACGTGGTAAATAGGGGAGACAATGTCCTCTGGAGGAGTGTCAAGTAGTATTTGGGAGAGCAAACGTCAGGTATTTCTCGGAAACCGGCTGTTTCTGGGAGATAGTAGCAGACTTGGTTGGAAAATGACAGGTGTTTGTGAGAAAGCTGGTATTTTGGGGAAAAAAGGCCGTTTTTTAAAGAATAAGCTGGCATTTCTGGGAGAATATGTCCCATCTTTGGGAGAAAACGGGTGTATGTGGGAGAAAATGTCGTGTATTTGGGAGAAAGCTGGTGTATGTGGGAGAAAAGGCCATTGTGATGGGAGTCAGTGTGATCTTGAGGAGTGGAAAGCAGTATTCTTGAGATGAAACGTGAGGTATTTCTAAGAGTCCTGGTATTTCTGGGAGAAAATGTCTTGTTTTGGAGAGCCAAAGTCCCATTTTGGGGGCAGAAGCTGGTATTTCTGTGACACTGCCATCTTGATGGGGGTAAGTGTGATCTTGAGGAGTGTAAAGCAGCATTTTGGTTAGAAAATGGGAGCTCTTCCTAAGAGCAGTGCTATTTCTGGGAGAAAAGGAGCTCTACTGGGCATAAAAATGGTGTATCTGTGATAAAATGCCACATTTCTGAAAGAAACTGTCCTCTTGCGGAGTGTAATGCTGTATGTTCCGGAGGAAATGGGAAATATTCAGCAGAGTCCTGGTATTTCTGGGAGAAGAGGTCTGATGTGGGGGGGGGAAGGTGATGTATCTGTGAGAAAGCTGGTGTTTCTGGGAGAAAATGCCAGGTATTGGTGAGGAAACAGATGCTAGAGAGGGAAAAGGCCATCCCTTTGGGAGAGAAGTGGTATTTCTGGGAGAAAATGCCCCAAATCGGGGAGTAAGTGTCATCCTGAGGCGTGTCATGGAGTAGATTTGGGAGGAAATGGAGGTGTTTCACAGAGTAGCGGCACTTCTGGGAGAAAATGTCCTCAGTGGGAAAGACAATGTCCTCTTGAGGGAAGAAAACGGGTCTTTCTTACAGCAAATGTCATCCAATTGGGAGAAAATCTCCTCTCTTGGGGAGAAAAGTGGTCTTTCTGAGAGAAGGTGTCCTCTTCTTGGCTGCAAGTGTCCCATTTGGCATTGTCATGGAGGCTTTTTGGGGAGAAAGCGTGTGGCAGTTGTAAGAGAAGGGGTATTTCTGGGAGCAAATCTCCTCTTTTTGGAAGAGAAGGTGAAATTTCCAAGGGAAAAGTGGCATTTCTGGGAGGAAATGACATAGCTGGGGGAGAAAAGTGGGAACCGGTGGGAAAGAAGATCTTGTACTGGAGAGCAACGGTGGTCTTTTTGGTGTGCCAAGTGGTCTCTTGGGGAGACAACGTGGTAAATAGGGGAGACAATGTCCTCTGGAGGAGTGTCAAGTAGTATTTGGGAGAGCAAACGTCAGGTATTTCTCGGAAACCGGCTGTTTCTGGGAGATAGTAGCAGACTTGGTTGGAAAATGACAGGTGTTTGTGAGAAAGCTGGTATTTTGGGGAAAAAAGGCCGTTTTTTAAAGAATAAGCTGGCATTTCTGGGAGAATATGTCCCATCTTTGGGAGAAAACGGGTGTATGTGGGAGAAAATGTCGTGTATTTGGGAGAAAGCTGGTGTATGTGGGAGAAAAGGCCATTGTGATGGGAGTCAGTGTGATCTTGAGGAGTGGAAAGCAGTATTCTTGAGATGAAACGTGAGGTATTTCTAAGAGTCCTGGTATTTCTGGGAGAAAATGTCTTGTTTTGGAGAGCCAAAGTCCCATTTTGGGGGCAGAAGCTGGTATTTCTGTGACACTGCCATCTTGATGGGGGTAAGTGTGATCTTGAGGAGTGTAAAGCAGCATTTTGGTTAGAAAATGGGAGCTCTTCCTAAGAGCAGTGCTATTTCTGGGAGAAAAGGAGCTCTACTGGGCATAAAAATGGTGTATCTGTGATAAAATGCCACATTTCTGAAAGAAACTGTCCTCTTGCGGAGTGTAATGCTGTATGTTCCGGAGGAAATGGGAAATATTCAGCAGAGTCCTGGTATTTCTGGGAGAAGAGGTCTGATGTGGGGGGGGGAAGGTGATGTATCTGTGAGAAAGCTGGTGTTTCTGGGAGAAAATGCCAGGTATTGGTGAGGAAACAGATGCTAGAGAGGGAAAAGGCCATCCCTTTGGGAGAGAAGTGGTATTTCTGGGAGAAAATGCCCCAAATCGGGGAGTAAGTGTCATCCTGAGGCGTGTCATGGAGTAGATTTGGGAGGAAATGGAGGTGTTTCACAGAGTAGCGGCACTTCTGGGAGAAAATGTCCTCAGTGGGAAAGACAATGTCCTCTTGAGGGAAGAAAACGGGTCTTTCTTACAGCAAATGTCATCCAATTGGGAGAAAATCTCCTCTCTTGGGGAGAAAAGTGGTCTTTCTGAGAGAAGGTGTCCTCTTCTTGGCTGCAAGTGTCCCATTTGGCATTGTCATGGAGGCTTTTTGGGGAGAAAGCGTGTGGCAGTTGTAAGAGAAGGGGTATTTCTGGGAGCAAATCTCCTCTTTTTGGAAGAGAAGGTGAAATTTCCAAGGGAAAAGTGGCATTTCTGGGAGGAAATGACATAGCTGGGGGAGAAAAGTGGGAACCGGTGGGAAAGAAGATCTTGTACTGGAGAGCAACGGTGGTCTTTTTGGTGTGCCAAGTGGTCTCTTGGGGAGACAACGTGGTAAATAGGGGAGACAATGTCCTCTGGAGGAGTGTCAAGTAGTATTTGGGAGAGCAAACGTCAGGTATTTCTCGGAAACCGGCTGTTTCTGGGAGATAGTAGCAGACTTGGTTGGAAAATGACAGGTGTTTGTGAGAAAGCTGGTATTTTGGGGAAAAAAGGCCGTTTTTTAAAGAATAAGCTGGCATTTCTGGGAGAATATGTCCCATCTTTGGGAGAAAACGGGTGTATGTGGGAGAAAATGTCGTGTATTTGGGAGAAAGCTGGTGTATGTGGGAGAAAAGGCCATTGTGATGGGAGTCAGTGTGATCTTGAGGAGTGGAAAGCAGTATTCTTGAGATGAAACGTGAGGTATTTCTAAGAGTCCTGGTATTTCTGGGAGAAAATGTCTTGTTTTGGAGAGCCAAAGTCCCATTTTGGGGGCAGAAGCTGGTATTTCTGTGACACTGCCATCTTGATGGGGGTAAGTGTGATCTTGAGGAGTGTAAAGCAGCATTTTGGTTAGAAAATGGGAGCTCTTCCTAAGAGCAGTGCTATTTCTGGGAGAAAAGGAGGTCTACTGGGCATAATAACGGTGTATCTGTGATAAAATGCCACATTTCTGAAAGAAACTGTCCTCTTGCGGAGTGTAATGCTGTATGTTCCGGAGGAAATGGGAAATATTCAGCAGAGTCCTGGTATTTCTGGGAGAAGAGGTCTGATGTGGGGGGGGGAAGGTGATGTATCTGTGAGAAAGCTGGTGTTTCTGGGAGAAAATGCCAGGTATTGGTGAGGAAACAGATGCTAGAGAGGGAAAAGGCCATCCCTTTGGGAGAGAAGTGGTATTTCTGGGAGAAAATGCCCCAAATCGGGGAGTAAGTGTCATCCTGAGGCGTGTCATGGAGTAGATTTGGGAGGAAATGGAGGTGTTTCACAGAGTAGCGGCACTTCTGGGAGAAAATGTCCTCAGTGGGAAAGACAATGTCCTCTTGAGGGAAGAAAACGGGTCTTTCTTACAGCAAATGTCATCCAATTGGGAGAAAATCTCCTCTCTTGGGGAGAAAAGTGGTCTTTCTGAGAGAAGGTGTCCTCTTCTTGGCTGCAAGTGTCCCATTTGGCATTGTCATGGAGGCTTTTTGGGGAGAAAGCGTGTGGCAGTTGTAAGAGAAGGGGTATTTCTGGGAGCAAATCTCCTCTTTTTGGAAGAGAAGGTGAAATTTCCAAGGGAAAAGTGGCATTTCTGGGAGGAAATGACATAGCTGGGGGAGAAAAGTGGGAACCGGTGGGAAAGAAGATCTTGTACTGGAGAGCAACGGTGGTCTTTTTGGTGTGCCAAGTGGTCTCTTGGGGAGACAACGTGGTAAATAGGGGAGACAATGTCCTCTGGAGGAGTGTCAAGTAGTATTTGGGAGAGCAAACGTCAGGTATTTCTCGGAAACCGGCTGTTTCTGGGAGATAGTAGCAGACTTGGTTGGAAAATGACAGGTGTTTGTGAGAAAGCTGGTATTTTGGGGAAAAAAGGCCGTTTTTTAAAGAATAAGCTGGCATTTCTGGGAGAATATGTCCCATCTTTGGGAGAAAACGGGTGTATGTGGGAGAAAATGTCGTGTATTTGGGAGAAAGCTGGTGTATGTGGGAGAAAAGGCCATTGTGATGGGAGTCAGTGTGATCTTGAGGAGTGGAAAGCAGTATTCTTGAGATGAAACGTGAGGTATTTCTAAGAGTCCTGGTATTTCTGGGAGAAAATGTCTTGTTTTGGAGAGCCAAAGTCCCATTTTGGGGGCAGAAGCTGGTATTTCTGTGACACTGCCATCTTGATGGGGGTAAGTGTGATCTTGAGGAGTGTAAAGCAGCATTTTGGTTAGAAAATGGGAGCTCTTCCTAAGAGCAGTGCTATTTCTGGGAGAAAAGGAGCTCTACTGGGCATAAAAATGGTGTATCTGTGATAAAATGCCACATTTCTGAAAGAAACTGTCCTCTTGCGGAGTGTAATGCTGTATGTTCCGGAGGAAATGGGAAATATTCAGCAGAGTCCTGGTATTTCTGGGAGAAGAGGTCTGATGTGGGGGGGGGAAGGTGATGTATCTGTGAGAAAGCTGGTGTTTCTGGGAGAAAATGCCAGGTATTGGTGAGGAAACAGATGCTAGAGAGGGAAAAGGCCATCCCTTTGGGAGAGAAGTGGTATTTCTGGGAGAAAATGCCCCAAATCGGGGAGTAAGTGTCATCCTGAGGCGTGTCATGGAGTAGATTTGGGAGGAAATGGAGGTGTTTCACAGAGTAGCGGCACTTCTGGGAGAAAATGTCCTCAGTGGGAAAGACAATGTCCTCTTGAGGGAAGAAAACGGGTCTTTCTTACAGCAAATGTCATCCAATTGGGAGAAAATCTCCTCTCTTGGGGAGAAAAGTGGTCTTTCTGAGAGAAGGTGTCCTCTTCTTGGCTGCAAGTGTCCCATTTGGCATTGTCATGGAGGCTTTTTGGGGAGAAAGCGTGTGGCAGTTGTAAGAGAAGGGGTATTTCTGGGAGCAAATCTCCTCTTTTTGGAAGAGAAGGTGAAATTTCCAAGGGAAAAGTGGCATTTCTGGGAGGAAATGACATAGCTGGGGGAGAAAAGTGGGAACCGGTGGGAAAGAAGATCTTGTACTGGAGAGCAACGGTGGTCTTTTTGGTGTGCCAAGTGGTCTCTTGGGGAGACAACGTGGTAAATAGGGGAGACAATGTCCTCTGGAGGAGTGTCAAGTAGTATTTGGGAGAGCAAACGTCAGGTATTTCTCGGAAACCGGCTGTTTCTGGGAGATAGTAGCAGACTTGGTTGGAAAATGACAGGTGTTTGTGAGAAAGCTGGTATTTTGGGGAAAAAAGGCCGTTTTTTAAAGAATAAGCTGGCATTTCTGGGAGAATATGTCCCATCTTTGGGAGAAAACGGGTGTATGTGGGAGAAAATGTCGTGTATTTGGGAGAAAGCTGGTGTATGTGGGAGAAAAGGCCATTGTGATGGGAGTCAGTGTGATCTTGAGGAGTGGAAAGCAGTATTCTTGAGATGAAACGTGAGGTATTTCTAAGAGTCCTGGTATTTCTGGGAGAAAATGTCTTGTTTTGGAGAGCCAAAGTCCCATTTTGGGGGCAGAAGCTGGTATTTCTGTGACACTGCCATCTTGATGGGGGTAAGTGTGATCTTGAGGAGTGTAAAGCAGCATTTTGGTTAGAAAATGGGAGCTCTTCCTAAGAGCAGTGCTATTTCTGGGAGAAAAGGAGCTCTACTGGGCATAAAAATGGTGTATCTGTGATAAAATGCCACATTTCTGAAAGAAACTGTCCTCTTGCGGAGTGTAATGCTGTATGTTCCGGAGGAAATGGGAAATATTCAGCAGAGTCCTGGTATTTCTGGGAGAAGAGGTCTGATGTGGGGGGGGGAAGGTGATGTATCTGTGAGAAAGCTGGTGTTTCTGGGAGAAAATGCCAGGTATTGGTGAGGAAACAGATGCTAGAGAGGGAAAAGGCCATCCCTTTGGGAGAGAAGTGGTATTTCTGGGAGAAAATGCCCCAAATCGGGGAGTAAGTGTCATCCTGAGGCGTGTCATGGAGTAGATTTGGGAGGAAATGGAGGTGTTTCACAGAGTAGCGGCACTTCTGGGAGAAAATGTCCTCAGTGGGAAAGACAATGTCCTCTTGAGGGAAGAAAACGGGTCTTTCTTACAGCAAATGTCATCCAATTGGGAGAAAATCTCCTCTCTTGGGGAGAAAAGTGGTCTTTCTGAGAGAAGGTGTCCTCTTCTTGGCTGCAAGTGTCCCATTTGGCATTGTCATGGAGGCTTTTTGGGGAGAAAGCGTGTGGCAGTTGTAAGAGAAGGGGTATTTCTGGGAGCAAATCTCCTCTTTTTGGAAGAGAAGGTGAAATTTCCAAGGGAAAAGTGGCATTTCTGGGAGGAAATGACATAGCTGGGGGAGAAAAGTGGGAACCGGTGGGAAAGAAGATCTTGTACTGGAGAGCAACGGTGGTCTTTTTGGTGTGCCAAGTGGTCTCTTGGGGAGACAACGTGGTAAATAGGGGAGACAATGTCCTCTGGAGGAGTGTCAAGTAGTATTTGGGAGAGCAAACGTCAGGTATTTCTCGGAAACCGGCTGTTTCTGGGAGATAGTAGCAGACTTGGTTGGAAAATGACAGGTGTTTGTGAGAAAGCTGGTATTTTGGGGAAAAAAGGCCGTTTTTTAAAGAATAAGCTGGCATTTCTGGGAGAATATGTCCCATCTTTGGGAGAAAACGGGTGTATGTGGGAGAAAATGTCGTGTATTTGGGAGAAAGCTGGTGTATGTGGGAGAAAAGGCCATTGTGATGGGAGTCAGTGTGATCTTGAGGAGTGGAAAGCAGTATTCTTGAGATGAAACGTGAGGTATTTCTAAGAGTCCTGGTATTTCTGGGAGAAAATGTCTTGTTTTGGAGAGCCAAAGTCCCATTTTGGGGGCAGAAGCTGGTATTTCTGTGACACTGCCATCTTGATGGGGGTAAGTGTGATCTTGAGGAGTGTAAAGCAGCATTTTGGTTAGAAAATGGGAGCTCTTCCTAAGAGCAGTGCTATTTCTGGGAGAAAAGGAGCTCTACTGGGCATAAAAACGGTGTATCTGTGATAAAATGCCACATTTCTGAAAGAAACTGTCCTCTTGCGGAGTGTAATGCTGTATGTTCCGGAGGAAATGGGAAATATTCAGCAGAGTCCTGGTATTTCTGGGAGAAGAGGTCTGATGTGGGGGGGGGAAGGTGATGTATCTGTGAGAAAGCTGGTGTTTCTGGGAGAAAATGCCAGGTATTGGTGAGGAAACAGATGCTAGAGAGGGAAAAGGCCATCCCTTTGGGAGAGAAGTGGTATTTCTGGGAGAAAATGCCCCAAATCGGGGAGTAAGTGTCATCCTGAGGCGTGTCATGGAGTAGATTTGGGAGGAAATGGAGGTGTTTCACAGAGTAGCGGCACTTCTGGGAGAAAATGTCCTCAGTGGGAAAGACAATGTCCTCTTGAGGGAAGAAAACAGGTCTTTCTTACAGCAAATGTCATCCAATTGGGAGAAAATCTCCTCTCTTGGGGAGAAAAGTGGTCTTTCTGAGAGAAGGTGTCCTCTTCTTGGCTGCAAGTGTCCCATTTGGCATTGTCATGGAGGCTTTTTGGGGAGAAAGCGTGTGGCAGTTGTAAGAGAAGGGGTATTTCTGGGAGCAAATCTCCTCTTTTTGGAAGAGAAGGTGAAATTTCCAAGGGAAAAGTGGCATTTCTGGGAGGAAATGACATAGCTGGGGGAGAAAAGTGGGAACCGGTGGGAAAGAAGATCTTGTACTGGAGAGCAACGGTGGTCTTTTTGGTGTGCCAAGTGGTCTCTTGGGGAGACAACGTGGTAAATAGGGGAGACAATGTCCTCTGGAGGAGTGTCAAGTAGTATTTGGGAGAGCAAACGTCAGGTATTTCTCGGAAACCGGCTGTTTCTGGGAGATAGTAGCAGACTTGGTTGGAAAATGACAGGTGTTTGTGAGAAAGCTGGTATTTTGGGGAAAAAAGGCCGTTTTTTAAAGAATAAGCTGGCATTTCTGGGAGAATATGTCCCATCTTTGGGAGAAAACGGGTGTATGTGGGAGAAAATGTCGTGTATTTGGGAGAAAGCTGGTGTATGTGGGAGAAAAGGCCATTGTGATGGGAGTCAGTGTGATCTTGAGGAGTGGAAAGCAGTATTCTTGAGATGAAACGTGAGGTATTTCTAAGAGTCCTGGTATTTCTGGGAGAAAATGTCTTGTTTTGGAGAGCCAAAGTCCCATTTTGGGGGCAGAAGCTGGTATTTCTGTGACACTGCCATCTTGATGGGGGTAAGTGTGATCTTGAGGAGTGTAAAGCAGCATTTTGGTTAGAAAATGGGAGCTCTTCCTAAGAGCAGTGCTATTTCTGGGAGAAAAGGAGCTCTACTGGGCATAAAAATGGTGTATCTGTGATAAAATGCCACATTTCTGAAAGAAACTGTCCTCTTGCGGAGTGTAATGCTGTATGTTCCGGAGGAAATGGGAAATATTCAGCAGAGTCCTGGTATTTCTGGGAGAAGAGGTCTGATGTGGGGGGGGGAAGGTGATGTATCTGTGAGAAAGCTGGTGTTTCTGGGAGAAAATGCCAGGTATTGGTGAGGAAACAGATGCTAGAGAGGGAAAAGGCCATCCCTTTGGGAGAGAAGTGGTATTTCTGGGAGAAAATGCCCCAAATCGGGGAGTAAGTGTCATCCTGAGGCGTGTCATGGAGTAGATTTGGGAGGAAATGGAGGTGTTTCACAGAGTAGCGGCACTTCTGGGAGAAAATGTCCTCAGTGGGAAAGACAATGTCCTCTTGAGGGAAGAAAACAGGTCTTTCTTACAGCAAATGTCATCCAATTGGGAGAAAATCTCCTCTCTTGGGGAGAAAAGTGGTCTTTCTGAGAGAAGGTGTCCTCTTCTTGGCTGCAAGTGTCCCATTTGGCATTGTCATGGAGGCTTTTTGGGGAGAAAGCGTGTGGCAGTTGTAAGAGAAGGGGTATTTCTGGGAGCAAATCTCCTCTTTTTGGAAGAGAAGGTGAAATTTCCAAGGGAAAAGTGGCATTTCTGGGAGGAAATGACATAGCTGGGGGAGAAAAGTGGGAACCGGTGGGAAAGAAGATCTTGTACTGGAGAGCAACGGTGGTCTTTTTGGTGTGCCAAGTGGTCTCTTGGGGAGACAACGTGGTAAATAGGGGAGACAATGTCCTCTGGAGGAGTGTCAAGTAGTATTTGGGAGAGCAAACGTCAGGTATTTCTCGGAAACCGGCTGTTTCTGGGAGATAGTAGCAGACTTGGTTGGAAAATGACAGGTGTTTGTGAGAAAGCTGGTATTTTGGGGAAAAAAGGCCGTTTTTTAAAGAATAAGCTGGCATTTCTGGGAGAATATGTCCCATCTTTGGGAGAAAACGGGTGTATGTGGGAGAAAATGTCGTGTATTTGGGAGAAAGCTGGTGTATGTGGGAGAAAAGGCCATTGTGATGGGAGTCAGTGTGATCTTGAGGAGTGGAAAGCAGTATTCTTGAGATGAAACGTGAGGTATTTCTAAGAGTCCTGGTATTTCTGGGAGAAAATGTCTTGTTTTGGAGAGCCAAAGTCCCATTTTGGGGGCAGAAGCTGGTATTTCTGTGACACTGCCATCTTGATGGGGGTAAGTGTGATCTTGAGGAGTGTAAAGCAGCATTTTGGTTAGAAAATGGGAGCTCTTCCTAAGAGCAGTGCTATTTCTGGGAGAAAAGGAGCTCTACTGGGCATAAAAACGGTGTATCTGTGATAAAATGCCACATTTCTGAAAGAAACTGTCCTCTTGCGGAGTGTAATGCTGTATGTTCCGGAGGAAATGGGAAATATTCAGCAGAGTCCTGGTATTTCTGGGAGAAGAGGTCTGATGTGGGGGGGGGGAAGGTGATGTATCTGTGAGAAAGCTGGTGTTTCTGGGAGAAAATGCCAGGTATTGGTGAGGAAACAGATGCTAGAGAGGGAAAAGGCCATCCCTTTGGGAGAGAAGTGGTATTTCTGGGAGAAAATGCCCCAAATCGGGGAGTAAGTGTCATCCTGAGGCGTGTCATGGAGTAGATTTGGGAGGAAATGGAGGTGTTTCACAGAGTAGCGGCACTTCTGGGAGAAAATGTCCTCAGTGGGAAAGACAATGTCCTCTTGAGGGAAGAAAACGGGTCTTTCTTACAGCAAATGTCATCCAATTGGGAGAAAATCTCCTCTCTTGGGGAGAAAAGTGGTCTTTCTGAGAGAAGGTGTCCTCTTCTTGGCTGCAAGTGTCCCATTTGGCATTGTCATGGAGGCTTTTTGGGGAGAAAGCGTGTGGCAGTTGTAAGAGAAGGGGTATTTCTGGGAGCAAATCTCCTCTTTTTGGAAGAGAAGGTGAAATTTCCAAGGGAAAAGTGGCATTTCTGGGAGGAAATGACATAGCTGGGGGAGAAAAGTGGGAACCGGTGGGAAAGAAGATCTTGTACTGGAGAGCAACGGTGGTCTTTTTGGTGTGCCAAGTGGTCTCTTGGGGAGACAACGTGGTAAATAGGGGAGACAATGTCCTCGGGAGGAGTGTCAAGTAGTATTTGGGAGAGCAAACGTCAGGTATTTCTCGGAAACCGGCTGTTTCTGGGAGATAGTAGCAGACTTGGTTGGAAAATGACAGGTGTTTGTGAGAAAGCTGGTATTTTGGGGAAAAAAGGCCGTTTTTTAAAGAATAAGCTGGCATTTCTGGGAGAATATGTCCCATCTTTGGGAGAAAACGGGTGTATGTGGGAGAAAATGTCGTGTATTTGGGAGAAAGCTGGTGTATGTGGGAGAAAAGGCCATTGTGATGGGAGTCAGTGTGATCTTGAGGAGTGGAAAGCAGTATTCTTGAGATGAAACGTGAGGTATTTCTAAGAGTCCTGGTATTTCTGGGAGAAAATGTCTTGTTTTGGAGAGCCAAAGTCCCATTTTGGGGGCAGAAGCTGGTATTTCTGTGACACTGCCATCTTGATGGGGGTAAGTGTGATCTTGAGGAGTGTAAAGCAGCATTTTGGTTAGAAAATGGGAGCTCTTCCTAAGAGCAGTGCTATTTCTGGGAGAAAAGGAGCTCTACTGGGCATAAAAACGGTGTATCTGTGATAAAATGCCACATTTCTGAAAGAAACTGTCCTCTTGCGGAGTGTAATGCTGTATGTTCCGGAGGAAATGGGAAATATTCAGCAGAGTCCTGGTATTTCTGGGAGAAGAGGTCTGATGTGGGGGGGGGAAGGTGATGTATCTGTGAGAAAGCTGGTGTTTCTGGGAGAAAATGCCAGGTATTGGTGAGGAAACAGATGCTAGAGAGGGAAAAGGCCATCCCTTTGGGAGAGAAGTGGTATTTCTGGGAGAAAATGCCCCAAATCGGGGAGTAAGTGTCATCCTGAGGCGTGTCATGGAGTAGATTTGGGAGGAAATGGAGGTGTTTCACAGAGTAGCGGCACTTCTGGGAGAAAATGTCCTCAGTGGGAAAGACAATGTCCTCTTGAGGGAAGAAAACGGGTCTTTCTTACAGCAAATGTCATCCAATTGGGAGAAAATCTCCTCTCTTGGGGAGAAAAGTGGTCTTTCTGAGAGAAGGTGTCCTCTTCTTGGCTGCAAGTGTCCCATTTGGCATTGTCATGGAGGCTTTTTGGGGAGAAAGCGTGTGGCAGTTGTAAGAGAAGGGGTATTTCTGGGAGCAAATCTCCTCTTTTTGGAAGAGAAGGTGAAATTTCCAAGGGAAAAGTGGCATTTCTGGGAGGAAATGACATAGCTGGGGGAGAAAAGTGGGAACCGGTGGGAAAGAAGATCTTGTACTGGAGAGCAACGGTGGTCTTTTTGGTGTGCCAAGTGGTCTCTTGGGGAGACAACGTGGTAAATAGGGGAGACAATGTCCTCGGGAGGAGTGTCAAGTAGTATTTGGGAGAGCAAACGTCAGGTATTTCTCGGAAACCGGCTGTTTCTGGGAGATAGTAGCAGACTTGGTTGGAAAATGACAGGTGTTTGTGAGAAAGCTGGTATTTTGGGGAAAAAAGGCCGTTTTTTAAAGAATAAGCTGGCATTTCTGGGAGAATATGTCCCATCTTTGGGAGAAAACGGGTGTATGTGGGAGAAAATGTCGTGTATTTGGGAGAAAGCTGGTGTATGTGGGAGAAAAGGCCATTGTGATGGGAGTCAGTGTGATCTTGAGGAGTGGAAAGCAGTATTCTTGAGATGAAACGTGAGGTATTTCTAAGAGTCCTGGTATTTCTGGGAGAAAATGTCTTGTTTTGGAGAGCCAAAGTCCCATTTTGGGGGCAGAAGCTGGTATTTCTGTGACACTGCCATCTTGATGGGGGTAAGTGTGATCTTGAGGAGTGTAAAGCAGCATTTTGGTTAGAAAATGGGAGCTCTTCCTAAGAGCAGTGCTATTTCTGGGAGAAAAGGAGCTCTACTGGGCATAAAAATGGTGTATCTGTGATAAAATGCCACATTTCTGAAAGAAACTGTCCTCTTGCGGAGTGTAATGCTGTATGTTCCGGAGGAAATGGGAAATATTCAGCAGAGTCCTGGTATTTCTGGGAGAAGAGGTCTGATGTGGGGGGGGGAAGGTGATGTATCTGTGAGAAAGCTGGTGTTTCTGGGAGAAAATGCCAGGTATTGGTGAGGAAACAGATGCTAGAGAGGGAAAAGGCCATCCCTTTGGGAGAGAAGTGGTATTTC
Source organism: Phasianus colchicus (assembly GCF_987193195.1). NCBI lineage: Eukaryota > Metazoa > Chordata > Aves > Galliformes > Phasianidae > Phasianus > Phasianus colchicus. Next base: position 242,139 of record NW_028325225.1, read on the forward strand.
TGGGAGAAAATGCCCCAAATCGGGGAGTAAGTGTCATCCTGAGGCGTGTCATGGAGTAGATTTGGGAGGAAATGGAGGTGTTTCACAGAGTAGCGGCACTTCTGGGAGAAAATGTCCTCAGTGGGAAAGACAATGTCCTCTTGAGGGAAGAAAACAGGTCTTTCTTACAGCAAATGTCATCCAATTGGGAGAAAATCTCCTCTCTTGGGGAGAAAAGTGGTCTTTCTGAGAGAAGGTGTCCTCTTCTTGGCTGCAAGTGTCCCATTTGGCATTGTCATGGAGGCTTTTTGGGGAGAAAGCGTGTGGCAGTTGTAAGAGAAGGGGTATTTCTGGGAGCAAATCTCCTCTTTTTGGAAGAGAAGGTGAAATTTCCAAGGGAAAAGTGGCATTTCTGGGAGGAAATGACATAGCTGGGGGAGAAAAGTGGGAACCGGTGGGAAAGAAGATCTTGTACTGGAGAGCAACGGTGGTCTTTTTGGTGTGCCAAGTGGTCTCTTGGGGAGACAACGTGGTAAATAGGGGAGACAATGTCCTCTGGAGGAGTGTCAAGTAGTATTTGGGAGAGCAAACGTCAGGTATTTCTCGGAAACCGGCTGTTTCTGGGAGATAGTAGCAGACTTGGTTGGAAAATGACAGGTGTTTGTGAGAAAGCTGGTATTTTGGGGAAAAAAGGCCGTTTTTTAAAGAATAAGCTGGCATTTCTGGGAGAATATGTCCCATCTTTGGGAGAAAACGGGTGTATGTGGGAGAAAATGTCGTGTATTTGGGAGAAAGCTGGTGTATGTGGGAGAAAAGGCCATTGTGATGGGAGTCAGTGTGATCTTGAGGAGTGGAAAGCAGTATTCTTGAGATGAAACGTGAGGTATTTCTAAGAGTCCTGGTATTTCTGGGAGAAAATGTCTTGTTTTGGAGAGCCAAAGTCCCATTTTGGGGGCAGAAGCTGGTATTTCTGTGACACTGCCATCTTGATGGGGGTAAGTGTGATCTTGAGGAGTGTAAAGCAGCATTTTGGTTAGAAAATGGGAGCTCTTCCTAAGAGCAGTGCTATTTCTGGGAGAAAAGGAGCTCTACTGGGCATAAAAACGGTGTATCTGTGATAAAATGCCACATTTCTGAAAGAAACTGTCCTCTTGCGGAGTGTAATGCTGTATGTTCCGGAGGAAATGGGAAATATTCAGCAGAGTCCTGGTATTTCTGGGAGAAGAGGTCTGATGTGGGGGGGGGAAGGTGATGTATCTGTGAGAAAGCTGGTGTTTCTGGGAGAAAATGCCAGGTATTGGTGAGGAAACAGATGCTAGAGAGGGAAAAGGCCATCCCTTTGGGAGAGAAGTGGTATTTCTGGGAGAAAATGCCCCAAATCGGGGAGTAAGTGTCATCCTGAGGCGTGTCATGGAGTAGATTTGGGAGGAAATGGAGGTGTTTCACAGAGTAGCGGCACTTCTGGGAGAAAATGTCCTCAGTGGGAAAGACAATGTCCTCTTGAGGGAAGAAAACGGGTCTTTCTTACAGCAAATGTCATCCAATTGGGAGAAAATCTCCTCTCTTGGGGAGAAAAGTGGTCTTTCTGAGAGAAGGTGTCCTCTTCTTGGCTGCAAGTGTCCCATTTGGCATTGTCATGGAGGCTTTTTGGGGAGAAAGCGTGTGGCAGTTGTAAGAGAAGGGGTATTTCTGGGAGCAAATCTCCTCTTTTTGGAAGAGAAGGTGAAATTTCCAAGGGAAAAGTGGCATTTCTGGGAGGAAATGACATAGCTGGGGGAGAAAAGTGGGAACCGGTGGGAAAGAAGATCTTGTACTGGAGAGCAACGGTGGTCTTTTTGGTGTGCCAAGTGGTCTCTTGGGGAGACAACGTGGTAAATAGGGGAGACAATGTCCTCGGGAGGAGTGTCAAGTAGTATTTGGGAGAGCAAACGTCAGGTATTTCTCGGAAACCGGCTGTTTCTGGGAGATAGTAGCAGACTTGGTTGGAAAATGACAGGTGTTTGTGAGAAAGCTGGTATTTTGGGGAAAAAAGGCCGTTTTTTAAAGAATAAGCTGGCATTTCTGGGAGAATATGTCCCATCTTTGGGAGAAAACGGGTGTATGTGGGAGAAAATGTCGTGTATTTGGGAGAAAGCTGGTGTATGTGGGAGAAAAGGCCATTGTGATGGGAGTCAGTGTGATCTTGAGGAGTGGAAAGCAGTATTCTTGAGATGAAACGTGAGGTATTTCTAAGAGTCCTGGTATTTCTGGGAGAAAATGTCTTGTTTTGGAGAGCCAAAGTCCCATTTTGGGGGCAGAAGCTGGTATTTCTGTGACACTGCCATCTTGATGGGGGTAAGTGTGATCTTGAGGAGTGTAAAGCAGCATTTTGGTTAGAAAATGGGAGCTCTTCCTAAGAGCAGTGCTATTTCTGGGAGAAAAGGAGCTCTACTGGGCATAAAAACGGTGTATCTGTGATAAAATGCCACATTTCTGAAAGAAACTGTCCTCTTGCGGAGTGTAATGCTGTATGTTCCGGAGGAAATGGGAAATATTCAGCAGAGTCCTGGTATTTCTGGGAGAAGAGGTCTGATGTGGGGGGGGGAAGGTGATGTATCTGTGAGAAAGCTGGTGTTTCTGGGAGAAAATGCCAGGTATTGGTGAGGAAACAGATGCTAGAGAGGGAAAAGGCCATCCCTTTGGGAGAGAAGTGGTATTTCTGGGAGAAAATGCCCCAAATCGGGGAGTAAGTGTCATCCTGAGGCGTGTCATGGAGTAGATTTGGGAGGAAATGGAGGTGTTTCACAGAGTAGCGGCACTTCTGGGAGAAAATGTCCTCAGTGGGAAAGACAATGTCCTCTTGAGGGAAGAAAACGGGTCTTTCTTACAGCAAATGTCATCCAATTGGGAGAAAATCTCCTCTCTTGGGGAGAAAAGTGGTCTTTCTGAGAGAAGGTGTCCTCTTCTTGGCTGCAAGTGTCCCATTTGGCATTGTCATGGAGGCTTTTTGGGGAGAAAGCGTGTGGCAGTTGTAAGAGAAGGGGTATTTCTGGGAGCAAATCTCCTCTTTTTGGAAGAGAAGGTGAAATTTCCAAGGGAAAAGTGGCATTTCTGGGAGGAAATGACATAGCTGGGGGAGAAAAGTGGGAACCGGTGGGAAAGAAGATCTTGTACTGGAGAGCAACGGTGGTCTTTTTGGTGTGCCAAGTGGTCTCTTGGGGAGACAACGTGGTAAATAGGGGAGACAATGTCCTCGGGAGGAGTGTCAAGTAGTATTTGGGAGAGCAAACGTCAGGTATTTCTCGGAAACCGGCTGTTTCTGGGAGATAGTAGCAGACTTGGTTGGAAAATGACAGGTGTTTGTGAGAAAGCTGGTATTTTGGGGAAAAAAGGCCGTTTTTTAAAGAATAAGCTGGCATTTCTGGGAGAATATGTCCCATCTTTGGGAGAAAACGGGTGTATGTGGGAGAAAATGTCGTGTATTTGGGAGAAAGCTGGTGTATGTGGGAGAAAAGGCCATTGTGATGGGAGTCAGTGTGATCTTGAGGAGTGGAAAGCAGTATTCTTGAGATGAAACGTGAGGTATTTCTAAGAGTCCTGGTATTTCTGGGAGAAAATGTCTTGTTTTGGAGAGCCAAAGTCCCATTTTGGGGGCAGAAGCTGGTATTTCTGTGACACTGCCATCTTGATGGGGGTAAGTGTGATCTTGAGGAGTGTAAAGCAGCATTTTGGTTAGAAAATGGGAGCTCTTCCTAAGAGCAGTGCTATTTCTGGGAGAAAAGGAGCTCTACTGGGCATAAAAACGGTGTATCTGTGATAAAATGCCACATTTCTGAAAGAAACTGTCCTCTTGCGGAGTGTAATGCTGTATGTTCCGGAGGAAATGGGAAATATTCAGCAGAGTCCTGGTATTTCTGGGAGAAGAGGTCTGATGTGGGGGGGGGGAAGGTGATGTATCTGTGAGAAAGCTGGTGTTTCTGGGAGAAAATGCCAGGTATTGGTGAGGAAACAGATGCTAGAGAGGGAAAAGGCCATCCCTTTGGGAGAGAAGTGGTATTTCTGGGAGAAAATGCCCCAAATCGGGGAGTAAGTGTCATCCTGAGGCGTGTCATGGAGTAGATTTGGGAGGAAATGGAGGTGTTTCACAGAGTAGCGGCACTTCTGGGAGAAAATGTCCTCAGTGGGAAAGACAATGTCCTCTTGAGGGAAGAAAACGGGTCTTTCTTACAGCAAATGTCATCCAATTGGGAGAAAATCTCCTCTCTTGGGGAGAAAAGTGGTCTTTCTGAGAGAAGGTGTCCTCTTCTTGGCTGCAAGTGTCCCATTTGGCATTGTCATGGAGGCTTTTTGGGGAGAAAGCGTGTGGCAGTTGTAAGAGAAGGGGTATTTCTGGGAGCAAATCTCCTCTTTTTGGAAGAGAAGGTGAAATTTCCAAGGGAAAAGTGGCATTTCTGGGAGGAAATGACATAGCTGGGGGAGAAAAGTGGGAACCGGTGGGAAAGAAGATCTTGTACTGGAGAGCAACGGTGGTCTTTTTGGTGTGCCAAGTGGTCTCTTGGGGAGACAACGTGGTAAATAGGGGAGACAATGTCCTCTGGAGGAGTGTCAAGTAGTATTTGGGAGAGCAAACGTCAGGTATTTCTCGGAAACCGGCTGTTTCTGGGAGATAGTAGCAGACTTGGTTGGAAAATGACAGGTGTTTGTGAGAAAGCTGGTATTTTGGGGAAAAAAGGCCGTTTTTTAAAGAATAAGCTGGCATTTCTGGGAGAATATGTCCCATCTTTGGGAGAAAACGGGTGTATGTGGGAGAAAATGTCGTGTATTTGGGAGAAAGCTGGTGTATGTGGGAGAAAAGGCCATTGTGATGGGAGTCAGTGTGATCTTGAGGAGTGGAAAGCAGTATTCTTGAGATGAAACGTGAGGTATTTCTAAGAGTCCTGGTATTTCTGGGAGAAAATGTCTTGTTTTGGAGAGCCAAAGTCCCATTTTGGGGGCAGAAGCTGGTATTTCTGTGACACTGCCATCTTGATGGGGGTAAGTGTGATCTTGAGGAGTGTAAAGCAGCATTTTGGTTAGAAAATGGGAGCTCTTCCTAAGAGCAGTGCTATTTCTGGGAGAAAAGGAGCTCTACTGGGCATAAAAACGGTGTATCTGTGATAAAATGCCACATTTCTGAAAGAAACTGTCCTCTTGCGGAGTGTAATGCTGTATGTTCCGGAGGAAATGGGAAATATTCAGCAGAGTCCTGGTATTTCTGGGAGAAGAGGTCTGATGTGGGGGGGGGAAGGTGATGTATCTGTGAGAAAGCTGGTGTTTCTGGGAGAAAATGCCAGGTATTGGTGAGGAAACAGATGCTAGAGAGGGAAAAGGCCATCCCTTTGGGAGAGAAGTGGTATTTCTGGGAGAAAATGCCCCAAATCGGGGAGTAAGTGTCATCCTGAGGCGTGTCATGGAGTAGATTTGGGAGGAAATGGAGGTGTTTCACAGAGTAGCGGCACTTCTGGGAGAAAATGTCCTCAGTGGGAAAGACAATGTCCTCTTGAGGGAAGAAAACGGGTCTTTCTTACAGCAAATGTCATCCAATTGGGAGAAAATCTCCTCTCTTGGGGAGAAAAGTGGTCTTTCTGAGAGAAGGTGTCCTCTTCTTGGCTGCAAGTGTCCCATTTGGCATTGTCATGGAGGCTTTTTGGGGAGAAAGCGTGTGGCAGTTGTAAGAGAAGGGGTATTTCTGGGAGCAAATCTCCTCTTTTTGGAAGAGAAGGTGAAATTTCCAAGGGAAAAGTGGCATTTCTGGGAGGAAATGACATAGCTGGGGGAGAAAAGTGGGAACCGGTGGGAAAGAAGATCTTGTACTGGAGAGCAACGGTGGTCTTTTTGGTGTGCCAAGTGGTCTCTTGGGGAGACAACGTGGTAAATAGGGGAGACAATGTCCTCTGGAGGAGTGTCAAGTAGTATTTGGGAGAGCAAACGTCAGGTATTTCTCGGAAACCGGCTGTTTCTGGGAGATAGTAGCAGACTTGGTTGGAAAATGACAGGTGTTTGTGAGAAAGCTGGTATTTTGGGGAAAAAAGGCCGTTTTTTAAAGAATAAGCTGGCATTTCTGGGAGAATATGTCCCATCTTTGGGAGAAAACGGGTGTATGTGGGAGAAAATGTCGTGTATTTGGGAGAAAGCTGGTGTATGTGGGAGAAAAGGCCATTGTGATGGGAGTCAGTGTGATCTTGAGGAGTGGAAAGCAGTATTCTTGAGATGAAACGTGAGGTATTTCTAAGAGTCCTGGTATTTCTGGGAGAAAATGTCTTGTTTTGGAGAGCCAAAGTCCCATTTTGGGGGCAGAAGCTGGTATTTCTGTGACACTGCCATCTTGATGGGGGTAAGTGTGATCTTGAGGAGTGTAAAGCAGCATTTTGGTTAGAAAATGGGAGCTCTTCCTAAGAGCAGTGCTATTTCTGGGAGAAAAGGAGCTCTACTGGGCATAAAAACGGTGTATCTGTGATAAAATGCCACATTTCTGAAAGAAACTGTCCTCTTGCGGAGTGTAATGCTGTATGTTCCGGAGGAAATGGGAAATATTCAGCAGAGTCCTGGTATTTCTGGGAGAAGAGGTCTGATGTGGGGGGGGGAAGGTGATGTATCTGTGAGAAAGCTGGTGTTTCTGGGAGAAAATGCCAGGTATTGGTGAGGAAACAGATGCTAGAGAGGGAAAAGGCCATCCCTTTGGGAGAGAAGTGGTATTTCTGGGAGAAAATGCCCCAAATCGGGGAGTAAGTGTCATCCTGAGGCGTGTCATGGAGTAGATTTGGGAGGAAATGGAGGTGTTTCACAGAGTAGCGGCACTTCTGGGAGAAAATGTCCTCAGTGGGAAAGACAATGTCCTCTTGAGGGAAGAAAACGGGTCTTTCTTACAGCAAATGTCATCCAATTGGGAGAAAATCTCCTCTCTTGGGGAGAAAAGTGGTCTTTCTGAGAGAAGGTGTCCTCTTCTTGGCTGCAAGTGTCCCATTTGGCATTGTCATGGAGGCTTTTTGGGGAGAAAGCGTGTGGCAGTTGTAAGAGAAGGGGTATTTCTGGGAGCAAATCTCCTCTTTTTGGAAGAGAAGGTGAAATTTCCAAGGGAAAAGTGGCATTTCTGGGAGGAAATGACATAGCTGGGGGAGAAAAGTGGGAACCGGTGGGAAAGAAGATCTTGTACTGGAGAGCAACGGTGGTCTTTTTGGTGTGCCAAGTGGTCTCTTGGGGAGACAACGTGGTAAATAGGGGAGACAAATGTCCTCGGGAGGAGTGTCAAGTAGTATTTGGGAGAGCAAACGTCAGGTATTTCTCGGAAACCGGCTGTTTCTGGGAGATAGTAGCAGACTTGGTTGGAAAATGACAGGTGTTTGTGAGAAAGCTGGTATTTTGGGGAAAAAAGGCCGTTTTTTAAAGAATAAGCTGGCATTTCTGGGAGAATATGTCCCATCTTTGGGAGAAAGCTGGTGTATGTGGGAGAAAAGGCCATTGTGATGGGAGTCAGTGTGATCTTGAGGAGTGGAAAGCAGTATTCTTGAGATGAAACGTGAGGTATTTCTAAGAGTCCTGGTATTTCTGGGAGAAAATGTCTTGTTTTGGAGAGCCAAAGTCCCATTTTGGGGGCAGAAGCTGGTATTTCTGTGACACTGCCATCTTGATGGGGGTAAGTGTGATCTTGAGGAGTGTAAAGCAGCATTTTGGTTAGAAAATGGGAGCTCTTCCTAAGAGCAGTGCTATTTCTGGGAGAAAAGGAGCTCTACTGGGCATAAAAATGGTGTATCTGTGATAAAATGCCACATTTCTGAAAGAAACTGTCCTCTTGCGGAGTGTAATGCTGTATGTTCCGGAGGAAATGGGAAATATTCAGCAGAGTCCTGGTATTTCTGGGAGAAGAGGTCTGATGTGGGGGGGGGGAAGGTGATGTATCTGTGAGAAAGCTGGTGTTTCTGGGAGAAAATGCCAGGTATTGGTGAGGAAACAGATGCTAGAGAGGGAAAAGGCCATCCCTTTGGGAGAGAAGTGGTATTTCTGGGAGAAAATGCCCCAAATCGGGGAGTAAGTGTCATCCTGAGGCGTGTCATGGAGTAGATTTGGGAGGAAATGGAGGTGTTTCACAGAGTAGCGGCACTTCTGGGAGAAAATGTCCTCAGTGGGAAAGACAATGTCCTCTTGAGGGAAGAAAACGGGTCTTTCTTACAGCAAATGTCATCCAATTGGGAGAAAATCTCCTCTCTTGGGGAGAAAAGTGGTCTTTCTGAGAGAAGGTGTCCTCTTCTTGGCTGCAAGTGTCCCATTTGGCATTGTCATGGAGGCTTTTTGGGGAGAAAGCGTGTGGCAGTTGTAAGAGAAGGGGTATTTCTGGGAGCAAATCTCCTCTTTTTGGAAGAGAAGGTGAAATTTCCAAGGGAAAAGTGGCATTTCTGGGAGGAAATGACATAGCTGGGGGAGAAAAGTGGGAACCGGTGGGAAAGAAGATCTTGTACTGGAGAGCAACGGTGGTCTTTTTGGTGTGCCAAGTGGTCTCTTGGGGAGACAACGTGGTAAATAGGGGAGACAATGTCCTCTGGAGGAGTGTCAAGTAGTATTTGGGAGAGCAAACGTCAGGTATTTCTCGGAAACCGGCTGTTTCTGGGAGATAGTAGCAGACTTGGTTGGAAAATGACAGGTGTTTGTGAGAAAGCTGGTATTTTGGGGAAAAAAGGCCGTTTTTTAAAGAATAAGCTGGCATTTCTGGGAGAATATGTCCCATCTTTGGGAGAAAACGGGTGTATGTGGGAGAAAATGTCGTGTATTTGGGAGAAAGCTGGTGTATGTGGGAGAAAAGGCCATTGTGATGGGAGTCAGTGTGATCTTGAGGAGTGGAAAGCAGTATTCTTGAGATGAAACGTGAGGTATTTCTAAGAGTCCTGGTATTTCTGGGAGAAAATGTCTTGTTTTGGAGAGCCAAAGTCCCTTTTTGGGGGCAGAAGCTGGTATTTCTGTGACACTGCCATCTTGATGGGGGTAAGTGTGATCTTGAGGAGTGTAAAGCAGCATTTTGGTTAGAAAATGGGAGCTCTTCCTAAGAGCAGTGCTATTTCTGGGAGAAAAGGAGCTCTACTGGGCATAAAAACGGTGTATCTGTGATAAAATGCCACATTTCTGAAAGAAACTGTCCTCTTGCGGAGTGTAATGCTGTATGTTCCGGAGGAAATGGGAAATATTCAGCAGAGTCCTGGTATTTCTGGGAGAAGAGGTCTGATGTGGGGGGGGGAAGGTGATGTATCTGTGAGAAAGCTGGTGTTTCTGGGAGAAAATGCCAGGTATTGGTGAGGAAACAGATGCTAGAGAGGGAAAAGGCCATCCCTTTGGGAGAGAAGTGGTATTTCTGGGAGAAAATGCCCCAAATCGGGGAGTAAGTGTCATCCTGAGGCGTGTCATGGAGTAGATTTGGGAGGAAATGGAGGTGTTTCACAGAGTAGCGGCACTTCTGGGAGAAAATGTCCTCAGTGGGAAAGACAATGTCCTCTTGAGGGAAGAAAACGGGTCTTTCTTACAGCAAATGTCATCCAATTGGGAGAAAATCTCCTCTCTTGGGGAGAAAAGTGGTCTTTCTGAGAGAAGGTGTCCTCTTCTTGGCTGCAAGTGTCCCATTTGGCATTGTCATGGAGGCTTTTTGGGGAGAAAGCGTGTGGCAGTTGTAAGAGAAGGGGTATTTCTGGGAGCAAATCTCCTCTTTTTGGAAGAGAAGGTGAAATTTCCAAGGGAAAAGTGGCATTTCTGGGAGGAAATGACATAGCTGGGGGAGAAAAGTGGGAACCGGTGGGAAAGAAGATCTTGTACTGGAGAGCAACGGTGGTCTTTTTGGTGTGCCAAGTGGTCTCTTGGGGAGACAACGTGGTAAATAGGGGAGACAATGTCCTCGGGAGGAGTGTCAAGTAGTATTTGGGAGAGCAAACGTCAGGTATTTCTCGGAAACCGGCTGTTTCTGGGAGATAGTAGCAGACTTGGTTGGAAAATGACAGGTGTTTGTGAGAAAGCTGGTATTTTGGGGAAAAAAGGCCGTTTTTTAAAGAATAAGCTGGCATTTCTGGGAGAATATGTCCCATCTTTGGGAGAAAACGGGTGTATGTGGGAGAAAATGTCGTGTATTTGGGAGAAAGCTGGTGTATGTGGGAGAAAAGGCCATTGTGATGGGAGTCAATGTGATCTTGAGGAGTGGAAAGCAGTATTCTTGAGATGAAACGTGAGGTATTTCTAAGAGTCCTGGTATTTCTGGGAGAAAATGTCTTGTTTTGGAGAGCCAAAGTCCCATTTTGGGGGCAGAAGCTGGTATTTCTGTGACACTGCCATCTTGATGGGGGTAAGTGTGATCTTGAGGAGTGTAAAGCAGCATTTTGGTTAGAAAATGGGAGCTCTTCCTAAGAGCAGTGCTATTTCTGGGAGAAAAGGAGCTCTACTGGGCATAAAAACGGTGTATCTGTGATAAAATGCCACATTTCTGAAAGAAACTGTCCTCTTGCGGAGTGTAATGCTGTATGTTCCGGAGGAAATGGGAAATATTCAGCAGAGTCCTGGTATTTCTGGGAGAAGAGGTCTGATGTGGGGGGGGGGAAGGTGATGTATCTGTGAGAAAGCTGGTGTTTCTGGGAGAAAATGCCAGGTATTGGTGAGGAAACAGATGCTAGAGAGGGAAAAGGCCATCCCTTTGGGAGAGAAGTGGTATTTCTGGGAGAAAATGCCCCAAATCGGGGAGTAAGTGTCATCCTGAGGCGTGTCATGGAGTAGATTTGGGAGGAAATGGAGGTGTTTCACAGAGTAGCGGCACTTCTGGGAGAAAATGTCCTCAGTGGGAAAGACAATGTCCTCTTGAGGGAAGAAAACGGGTCTTTCTTACAGCAAATGTCATCCAATTGGGAGAAAATCTCCTCTCTTGGGGAGAAAAGTGGTCTTTCTGAGAGAAGGTGTCCTCTTCTTGGCTGCAAGTGTCCCATTTGGCATTGTCATGGAGGCTTTTTGGGGAGAAAGCGTGTGGCAGTTGTAAGAGAAGGGGTATTTCTGGGAGCAAATCTCCTCTTTTTGGAAGAGAAGGTGAAATTTCCAAGGGAAAAGTGGCATTTCTGGGAGGAAATGACATAGCTGGGGGAGAAAAGTGGGAACCGGTGGGAAAGAAGATCTTGTACTGGAGAGCAACGGTGGTCTTTTTGGTGTGCCAAGTGGTCTCTTGGGGATACAACGTGGTAAATAGGGGAGACAATGTCCTCTGGAGGAGTGTCAAGTAGTATTTGGGAGAGCAAACGTCAGGTATTTCTCGGAAACCGGCTGTTTCTGGGAGATAGTAGCAGACTTGGTTGGAAAATGACAGGTGTTTGTGAGAAAGCTGGTATTTTGGGGAAAAAAGGCCGTTTTTTAAAGAATAAGCTGGCATTTCTGGGAGAATATGTCCCATCTTTGGGAGAAAACGGGTGTATGTGGGAGAAAATGTCGTGTATTTGGGAGAAAGCTGGTGTATGTGGGAGAAAAGGCCATTGTGATGGGAGTCAGTGTGATCTTGAGGAGTGGAAAGCAGTATTCTTGAGATGAAACGTGAGGTATTTCTAAGAGTCCTGGTATTTCTGGGAGAAAATGTCTTGTTTTGGAGAGCCAAAGTCCCTTTTTGGGGGCAGAAGCTGGTATTTCTGTGACACTGCCATCTTGATGGGGGTAAGTGTGATCTTGAGGAGTGTAAAGCAGCATTTTGGTTAGAAAATGGGAGCTCTTCCTAAGAGCAGTGCTATTTCTGGGAGAAAAGGAGCTCTACTGGGCATAAAAACGGTGTATCTGTGATAAAATGCCACATTTCTGAAAGAAACTGTCCCCTTGCGGAGTGTAATGCTGTATGTTCCGGAGGAAATGGGAAATATTCAGCAGAGTCCTGGTATTTCTGGGAGAAGAGGTCTGATGTGGGGGGGGGAAGGTGATGTATCTGTGAGAAAGCTGGTGTTTCTGGGAGAAAATGCCAGGTATTGGTGAGGAAACAGATGCTAGAGAGGGAAAAGGCCATCCCTTTGGGAGAGAAGTGGTATTTCTGGGAGAAAATGCCCCAAATCGGGGAGTAAGTGTCATCCTGAGGCGTGTCATGGAGTAGATTTGGGAGGAAATGGAGGTGTTTCACAGAGTAGCGGCACTTCTGGGAGAAAATGTCCTCAGTGGGAAAGACAATGTCCTCTTGAGGGAAGAAAACGGGTCTTTCTTACAGCAAATGTCATCCAATTGGGAGAAAATCTCCTCTCTTGGGGAGAAAAGTGGTCTTTCTGAGAGAAGGTGTCCTCTTCTTGGCTGCAAGTGTCCCATTTGGCATTGTCATGGAGGCTTTTTGGGGAGAAAGCGTGTGGCAGTTGTAAGAGAAGGGGTATTTCTGGGAGCAAATCTCCTCTTTTTGGAAGAGAAGGTGAAATTTCCAAGGGAAAAGTGGCATTTCTGGGAGGAAATGACATAGCTGGGGGAGAAAAGTGGGAACCGGTGGGAAAGAAGATCTTGTACTGGAGAGCAACGGTGGTCTTTTTGGTGTGCCAAGTGGTCTCTTGGGGAGACAACGTGGTAAATAGGGGAGACAATGTCCTCTGGAGGAGTGTCAAGTAGTATTTGGGAGAGCAAACGTCAGGTATTTCTCGGAAACCGGCTGTTTCTGGGAGATAGTAGCAGACTTGGTTGGAAAATGACAGGTGTTTGTGAGAAAGCTGGTATTTTGGGGAAAAAAGGCCGTTTTTTAAAGAATAAGCTGGCATTTCTGGGAGAATATGTCCCATCTTTGGGAGAAAACGGGTGTATGTGGGAGAAAATGTCGTGTATTTGGGAGAAAGCTGGTGTATGTGGGAGAAAAGGCCATTGTGATGGGAGTCAGTGTGATCTTGAGGAGTGGAAAGCAGTATTCTTGAGATGAAACGTGAGGTATTTCTAAGAGTCCTGGTATTTCTGGGAGAAAATGTCTTGTTTTGGAGAGCCAAAGTCCCATTTTGGGGGCAGAAGCTGGTATTTCTGTGACACTGCCATCTTGATGGGGGTAAGTGTGATCTTGAGGAGTGTAAAGCAGCATTTTGGTTAGAAAATGGGAGCTCTTCCTAAGAGCAGTGCTATTTCTGGGAGAAAAGGAGCTCTACTGGGCATAAAAACGGTGTATCTGTGATAAAATGCCACATTTCTGAAAGAAACTGTCCTCTTGCGGAGTGTAATGCTGTATGTTCCGGAGGAAATGGGAAATATTCAGCAGAGTCCTGGTATTTCTGGGAGAAGAGGTCTGATGTGGGGGGGGGAAGGTGATGTATCTGTGAGAAAGCTGGTGTTTCTGGGAGAAAATGCCAGGTATTGGTGAGGAAACAGATGCTAGAGAGGGAAAAGGCCATCCCTTTGGGAGAGAAGTGGTATTTCTGGGAGAAAATGCCCCAAATCGGGGAGTAAGTGTCATCCTGAGGCGTGTCATGGAGTAGATTTGGGAGGAAATGGAGGTGTTTCACAGAGTAGCGGCACTTCTGGGAGAAAATGTCCTCAGTGGGAAAGACAATGTCCTCTTGAGGGAAGAAAACGGGTCTTTCTTACAGCAAATGTCATCCAATTGGGAGAAAATCTCCTCTCTTGGGGAGAAAAGTGGTCTTTCTGAGAGAAGGTGTCCTCTTCTTGGCTGCAAGTGTCCCATTTGGCATTGTCATGGAGGCTTTTTGGGGAGAAAGCGTGTGGCAGTTGTAAGAGAAGGGGTATTTCTGGGAGCAAATCTCCTCTTTTTGGAAGAGAAGGTGAAATTTCCAAGGGAAAAGTGGCATTTCTGGGAGGAAATGACATAGCTGGGGGAGAAAAGTGGGAACCGGTGGGAAAGAAGATCTTGTACTGGAGAGCAACGGTGGTCTTTTTGGTGTGCCAAGTGGTCTCTTGGGGAGACAACGTGGTAAATAGGGGAGACAATGTCCTCTGGAGGAGTGTCAAGTAGTATTTGGGAGAGCAAACGTCAGGTATTTCTCGGAAACCGGCTGTTTCTGGGAGATAGTAGCAGACTTGGTTGGAAAATGACAGGTGTTTGTGAGAAAGCTGGTATTTTGGGGAAAAAAGGCCGTTTTTTAAAGAATAAGCTGGCATTTCTGGGAGAATATGTCCCATCTTTGGGAGAAAACGGGTGTATGTGGGAGAAAATGTCGTGTATTTGGGAGAAAGCTGGTGTATGTGGGAGAAAAGGCCATTGTGATGGGAGTCAGTGTGATCTTGAGGAGTGGAAAGCAGTATTCTTGAGATGAAACGTGAGGTATTTCTAAGAGTCCTGGTATTTCTGGGAGAAAATGTCTTGTTTTGGAGAGCCAAAGTCCCATTTTGGGGGCAGAAGCTGGTATTTCTGTGACACTGCCATCTTGATGGGGGTAAGTGTGATCTTGAGGAGTGTAAAGCAGCATTTTGGTTAGAAAATGGGAGCTCTTCCTAAGAGCAGTGCTATTTCTGGGAGAAAAGGAGCTCTACTGGGCATAAAAACGGTGTATCTGTGATAAAATGCCACATTTCTGAAAGAAACTGTCCTCTTGCGGAGTGTAATGCTGTATGTTCCGGAGGAAATGGGAAATATTCAGCAGAGTCCTGGTATTTCTGGGAGAAGAGGTCTGATGTGGGGGGGGGAAGGTGATGTATCTGTGAGAAAGCTGGTGTTTCTGGGAGAAAATGCCAGGTATTGGTGAGGAAACAGATGCTAGAGAGGGAAAAGGCCATCCCTTTGGGAGAGAAGTGGTATTTCTGGGAGAAAATGCCCCAAATCGGGGAGTAAGTGTCATCCTGAGGCGTGTCATGGAGTAGATTTGGGAGGAAATGGAGGTGTTTCACAGAGTAGCGGCACTTCTGGGAGAAAATGTCCTCAGTGGGAAAGACAATGTCCTCTTGAGGGAAGAAAACGGGTCTTTCTTACAGCAAATGTCATCCAATTGGGAGAAAATCTCCTCTCTTGGGGAGAAAAGTGGTCTTTCTGAGAGAAGGTGTCCTCTTCTTGGCTGCAAGTGTCCCATTTGGCATTGTCATGGAGGCTTTTTGGGGAGAAAGCGTGTGGCAGTTGTAAGAGAAGGGGTATTTCTGGGAGCAAATCTCCTCTTTTTGGAAGAGAAGGTGAAATTTCCAAGGGAAAAGTGGCATTTCTGGGAGGAAATGACATAGCTGGGGGAGAAAAGTGGGAACCGGTGGGAAAGAAGATCTTGTACTGGAGAGCAACGGTGGTCTTTTTGGTGTGCCAAGTGGTCTCTTGGGGAGACAACGTGGTAAATAGGGGAGACAATGTCCTCTGGAGGAGTGTCAAGTAGTATTTGGGAGAGCAAACGTCAGGTATTTCTCGGAAACCGGCTGTTTCTGGGAGATAGTAGCAGACTTGGTTGGAAAATGACAGGTGTTTGTGAGAAAGCTGGTATTTTGGGGAAAAAAGGCCGTTTTTTAAAGAATAAGCTGGCATTTCTGGGAGAATATGTCCCATCTTTGGGAGAAAACGGGTGTATGTGGGAGAAAATGTCGTGTATTTGGGAGAAAGCTGGTGTATGTGGGAGAAAAGGCCATTGTGATGGGAGTCAGTGTGATCTTGAGGAGTGGAAAGCAGTATTCTTGAGATGAAACGTGAGGTATTTCTAAGAGTCCTGGTATTTCTGGGAGAAAATGTCTTGTTTTGGAGAGCCAAAGTCCCATTTTGGGGGCAGAAGCTGGTATTTCTGTGACACTGCCATCTTGATGGGGGTAAGTGTGATCTTGAGGAGTGTAAAGCAGCATTTTGGTTAGAAAATGGGAGCTCTTCCTAAGAGCAGTGCTATTTCTGGGAGAAAAGGAGCTCTACTGGGCATAAAAACGGTGTATCTGTGATAAAATGCCACATTTCTGAAAGAAACTGTCCTCTTGCGGAGTGTAATGCTGTATGTTCCGGAGGAAATGGGAAATATTCAGCAGAGTCCTGGTATTTCTGGGAGAAGAGGTCTGATGTGGGGGGGGGAAGGTGATGTATCTGTGAGAAAGCTGGTGTTTCTGGGAGAAAATGCCAGGTATTGGTGAGGAAACAGATGCTAGAGAGGGAAAAGGCCATCCCTTTGGGAGAGAAGTGGTATTTCTGGGAGAAAATGCCCCAAATCGGGGAGTAAGTGTCATCCTGAGGCGTGTCATGGAGTAGATTTGGGAGGAAATGGAGGTGTTTCACAGAGTAGCGGCACTTCTGGGAGAAAATGTCCTCAGTGGGAAAGACAATGTCCTCTTGAGGGAAGAAAACGGGTCTTTCTTACAGCAAATGTCATCCAATTGGGAGAAAATCTCCTCTCTTGGGGAGAAAAGTGGTCTTTCTGAGAGAAGGTGTCCTCTTCTTGGCTGCAAGTGTCCCATTTGGCATTGTCATGGAGGCTTTTTGGGGAGAAAGCGTGTGGCAGTTGTAAGAGAAGGGGTATTTCTGGGAGCAAATCTCCTCTTTTTGGAAGAGAAGGTGAAATTTCCAAGGGAAAAGTGGCATTTCTGGGAGGAAATGACATAGCTGGGGGAGAAAAGTGGGAACCGGTGGGAAAGAAGATCTTGTACTGGAGAGCAACGGTGGTCTTTTTGGTGTGCCAAGTGGTCTCTTGGGGAGACAACGTGGTAAATAGGGGAGACAATGTCCTCTGGAGGAGTGTCAAGTAGTATTTGGGAGAGCAAACGTCAGGTATTTCTCGGAAACCGGCTGTTTCTGGGAGATAGTAGCAGACTTGGTTGGAAAATGACAGGTGTTTGTGAGAAAGCTGGTATTTTGGGGAAAAAAGGCCGTTTTTTAAAGAATAAGCTGGCATTTCTGGGAGAATATGTCCCATCTTTGGGAGAAAACGGGTGTATGTGGGAGAAAATGTCGTGTATTTGGGAGAAAGCTGGTGTATGTGGGAGAAAAGGCCATTGTGATGGGAGTCAGTGTGATCTTGAGGAGTGGAAAGCAGTATTCTTGAGATGAAACGTGAGGTATTTCTAAGAGTCCTGGTATTTCTGGGAGAAAATGTCTTGTTTTGGAGAGCCAAAGTCCCATTTTGGGGGCAGAAGCTGGTATTTCTGTGACACTGCCATCTTGATGGGGGTAAGTGTGATCTTGAGGAGTGTAAAGCAGCATTTTGGTTAGAAAATGGGAGCTCTTCCTAAGAGCAGTGCTATTTCTGGGAGAAAAGGAGCTCTACTGGGCATAAAAACGGTGTATCTGTGATAAAATGCCACATTTCTGAAAGAAACTGTCCTCTTGCGGAGTGTAATGCTGTATGTTCCGGAGGAAATGGGAAATATTCAGCAGAGTCCTGGTATTTCTGGGAGAAGAGGTCTGATGTGGGGGGGGGAAGGTGATGTATCTGTGAGAAAGCTGGTGTTTCTGGGAGAAAATGCCAGGTATTGGTGAGGAAACAGATGCTAGAGAGGGAAAAGGCCATCCCTTTGGGAGAGAAGTGGTATTTCTGGGAGAAAATGCCCCAAATCGGGGAGTAAGTGTCATCCTGAGGCGTGTCATGGAGTAGATTTGGGAGGAAATGGAGGTGTTTCACAGAGTAGCGGCACTTCTGGGAGAAAATGTCCTCAGTGGGAAAGACAATGTCCTCTTGAGGGAAGAAAACGGGTCTTTCTTACAGCAAATGTCATCCGATTGGGAGAAAATCTCCTCTCTTGGGGAGAAAAGTGGTCTTTCTGAGAGAAGGTGTCCTCTTCTTGGCTGCAAGTGTCCCATTTGGCATTGTCATGGAGGCTTTTTGGGGAGAAAGCGTGTGGCAGTTGTAAGAGAAGGGGTATTTCTGGGAGCAAATCTCCTCTTTTTGGAAGAGAAGGTGAAATTTCCAAGGGAAAAGTGGCATTTCTGGGAGGAAATGACATAGCTGGGGGAGAAAAGTGGGAACCGGTGGGAAAGAAGATCTTGTACTGGAGAGCAACGGTGGTCTTTTTGGTGTGCCAAGTGGTCTCTTGGGGAGACAACGTGGTAAATAGGGGAGACAATGTCCTCTGGAGGAGTGTCAAGTAGTATTTGGGAGAGCAAACGTCAGGTATTTCTCGGAAACCGGCTGTTTCTGGGAGATAGTAGCAGACTTGGTTGGAAAATGACAGGTGTTTGTGAGAAAGCTGGTATTTTGGGGAAAAAAGGCCGTTTTTTAAAGAATAAGCTGGCATTTCTGGGAGAATATGTCCCATCTTTGGGAGAAAACGGGTGTATGTGGGAGAAAATGTCGTGTATTTGGGAGAAAGCTGGTGTATGTGGGAGAAAAGGCCATTGTGATGGGAGTCAGTGTGATCTTGAGGAGTGGAAAGCAGTATTCTTGAGATGAAACGTGAGGTATTTCTAAGAGTCCTGGTATTTCTGGGAGAAAATGTCTTGTTTTGGAGAGCCAAAGTCCCATTTTGGGGGCAGAAGCTGGTATTTCTGTGACACTGCCATCTTGATGGGGGTAAGTGTGATCTTGAGGAGTGTAAAGCAGCATTTTGGTTAGAAAATGGGAGCTCTTCCTAAGAGCAGTGCTATTTCTGGGAGAAAAGGAGCTCTACTGGGCATAAAAACGGTGTATCTGTGATAAAATGCCACATTTCTGAAAGAAACTGTCCTCTTGCGGAGTGTAATGCTGTATGTTCCGGAGGAAATGGGAAATATTCAGCAGAGTCCTGGTATTTCTGGGAGAAGAGGTCTGATGTGGGGGGGGGAAGGTGATGTATCTGTGAGAAAGCTGGTGTTTCTGGGAGAAAATGCCAGGTATTGGTGAGGAAACAGATGCTAGAGAGGGAAAAGGCCATCCCTTTGGGAGAGAAGTGGTATTTCTGGGAGAAAATGCCCCAAATCGGGGAGTAAGTGTCATCCTGAGGCGTGTCATGGAGTAGATTTGGGAGGAAATGGAGGTGTTTCACAGAGTAGCGGCACTTCTGGGAGAAAATGTCCTCAGTGGGAAAGACAATGTCCTCTTGAGGGAAGAAAACGGGTCTTTCTTACAGCAAATGTCATCCGATTGGGAGAAAATCTCCTCTCTTGGGGAGAAAAGTGGTCTTTCTGAGAGAAGGTGTCCTCTTCTTGGCTGCAAGTGTCCCATTTGGCATTGTCATGGAGGCTTTTTGGGGAGAAAGCGTGTGGCAGTTGTAAGAGAAGGGGTATTTCTGGGAGCAAATCTCCTCTTTTTGGAAGAGAAGGTGAAATTTCCAAGGGAAAAGTGGCATTTCTGGGAGGAAATGACATAGCTGGGGGAGAAAAGTGGGAACCGGTGGGAAAGAAGATCTTGTACTGGAGAGCAACGGTGGTCTTTTTGGTGTGCCAAGTGGTCTCTTGGGGAGACAACGTGGTAAATAGGGGAGACAATGTCCTCTGGAGGAGTGTCAAGTAGTATTTGGGAGAGCAAACGTCAGGTATTTCTCGGAAACCGGCTGTTTCTGGGAGATAGTAGCAGACTTGGTTGGAAAATGACAGGTGTTTGTGAGAAAGCTGGTATTTTGGGGAAAAAAGGCCGTTTTTTAAAGAATAAGCTGGCATTTCTGGGAGAATATGTCCCATCTTTGGGAGAAAACGGGTGTATGTGGGAGAAAATGTCGTGTATTTGGGAGAAAGCTGGTGTATGTGGGAGAAAAGGCCATTGTGATGGGAGTCAGTGTGATCTTGAGGAGTGGAAAGCAGTATTCTTGAGATGAAACGTGAGGTATTTCTAAGAGTCCTGGTATTTCTGGGAGAAAATGTCTTGTTTTGGAGAGCCAAAGTCCCATTTTGGGGGCAGAAGCTGGTATTTCTGTGACACTGCCATCTTGATGGGGGTAAGTGTGATCTTGAGGAGTGTAAAGCAGCATTTTGGTTAGAAAATGGGAGCTCTTCCTAAGAGCAGTGCTATTTCTGGGAGAAAAGGAGCTCTACTGGGCATAAAAACGGTGTATCTGTGATAAAATGCCACATTTCTGAAAGAAACTGTCCTCTTGCGGAGTGTAATGCTGTATGTTCCGGAGGAAATGGGAAATATTCAGCAGAGTCCTGGTATTTCTGGGAGAAGAGGTCTGATGTGGGGGGGGGAAGGTGATGTATCTGTGAGAAAGCTGGTGTTTCTGGGAGAAAATGCCAGGTATTGGTGAGGAAACAGATGCTAGAGAGGGAAAAGGCCATCCCTTTGGGAGAGAAGTGGTATTTCTGGGAGAAAATGCCCCAAATCGGGGAGTAAGTGTCATCCTGAGGCGTGTCATGGAGTAGATTTGGGAGGAAATGGAGGTGTTTCACAGAGTAGCGGCACTTCTGGGAGAAAATGTCCTCAGTGGGAAAGACAATGTCCTCTTGAGGGAAGAAAACGGGTCTTTCTTACAGCAAATGTCATCCGATTGGGAGAAAATCTCCTCTCTTGGGGAGAAAAGTGGTCTTTCTGAGAGAAGGTGTCCTCTTCTTGGCTGCAAGTGTCCCATTTGGCATTGTCATGGAGGCTTTTTGGGGAGAAAGCGTGTGGCAGTTGTAAGAGAAGGGGTATTTCTGGGAGCAAATCTCCTCTTTTTGGAAGAGAAGGTGAAATTTCCAAGGGAAAAGTGGCATTTCTGGGAGGAAATGACATAGCTGGGGGAGAAAAGTGGGAACCGGTGGGAAAGAAGATCTTGTACTGGAGAGCAACGGTGGTCTTTTTGGTGTGCCAAGTGGTCTCTTGGGGAGACAACGTGGTAAATAGGGGAGACAATGTCCTCTGGAGGAGTGTCAAGTAGTATTTGGGAGAGCAAACGTCAGGTATTTCTCGGAAACCGGCTGTTTCTGGGAGATAGTAGCAGACTTGGTTGGAAAATGACAGGTGTTTGTGAGAAAGCTGGTATTTTGGGGAAAAAAGGCCGTTTTTTAAAGAATAAGCTGGCATTTCTGGGAGAATATGTCCCATCTTTGGGAGAAAACGGGTGTATGTGGGAGAAAATGTCGTGTATTTGGGAGAAAGCTGGTGTATGTGGGAGAAAAGGCCATTGTGATGGGAGTCAGTGTGATCTTGAGGAGTGGAAAGCAGTATTCTTGAGATGAAACGTGAGGTATTTCTAAGAGTCCTGGTATTTCTGGGAGAAAATGTCTTGTTTTGGAGAGCCAAAGTCCCATTTTGGGGGCAGAAGCTGGTATTTCTGTGACACTGCCATCTTGATGGGGGTAAGTGTGATCTTGAGGAGTGTAAAGCAGCATTTTGGTTAGAAAATGGGAGCTCTTCCTAAGAGCAGTGCTATTTCTGGGAGAAAAGGAGCTCTACTGGGCATAAAAACGGTGTATCTGTGATAAAATGCCACATTTCTGAAAGAAACTGTCCTCTTGCGGAGTGTAATGCTGTATGTTCCGGAGGAAATGGGAAATATTCAGCAGAGTCCTGGTATTTCTGGGAGAAGAGGTCTGATGTGGGGGGGGGAAGGTGATGTATCTGTGAGAAAGCTGGTGTTTCTGGGAGAAAATGCCAGGTATTGGTGAGGAAACAGATGCTAGAGAGGGAAAAGGCCATCCCTTTGGGAGAGAAGTGGTATTTCTGGGAGAAAATGCCCCAAATCGGGGAGTAAGTGTCATCCTGAGGCGTGTCATGGAGTAGATTTGGGAGGAAATGGAGGTGTTTCACAGAGTAGCGGCACTTCTGGGAGAAAATGTCCTCAGTGGGAAAGACAATGTCCTCTTGAGGGAAGAAAACGGGTCTTTCTTACAGCAAATGTCATCCGATTGGGAGAAAATCTCCTCTCTTGGGGAGAAAAGTGGTCTTTCTGAGAGAAGGTGTCCTCTTCTTGGCTGCAAGTGTCCCATTTGGCATTGTCATGGAGGCTTTTTGGGGAGAAAGCGTGTGGCAGTTGTAAGAGAAGGGGTATTTCTGGGAGCAAATCTCCTCTTTTTGGAAGAGAAGGTGAAATTTCCAAGGGAAAAGTGGCATTTCTGGGAGGAAATGACATAGCTGGGGGAGAAAAGTGGGAACCGGTGGGAAAGAAGATCTTGTACTGGAGAGCAACGGTGGTCTTTTTGGTGTGCCAAGTGGTCTCTTGGGGAGACAACGTGGTAAATAGGGGAGACAATGTCCTCTGGAGGAGTGTCAAGTAGTATTTGGGAGAGCAAACGTCAGGTATTTCTCGGAAACCGGCTGTTTCTGGGAGATAGTAGCAGACTTGGTTGGAAAATGACAGGTGTTTGTGAGAAAGCTGGTATTTTGGGGAAAAAAGGCCGTTTTTTAAAGAATAAGCTGGCATTTCTGGGAGAATATGTCCCATCTTTGGGAGAAAACGGGTGTATGTGGGAGAAAATGTCGTGTATTTGGGAGAAAGCTGGTGTATGTGGGAGAAAAGGCCATTGTGATGGGAGTCAGTGTGATCTTGAGGAGTGGAAAGCAGTATTCTTGAGATGAAACGTGAGGTATTTCTAAGAGTCCTGGTATTTCTGGGAGAAAATGTCTTGTTTTGGAGAGCCAAAGTCCCATTTTGGGGGCAGAAGCTGGTATTTCTGTGACACTGCCATCTTGATGGGGGTAAGTGTGATCTTGAGGAGTGTAAAGCAGCATTTTGGTTAGAAAATGGGAGCTCTTCCTAAGAGCAGTGCTATTTCTGGGAGAAAAGGAGCTCTACTGGGCATAAAAACGGTGTATCTGTGATAAAATGCCACATTTCTGAAAGAAACTGTCCTCTTGCGGAGTGTAATGCTGTATGTTCCGGAGGAAATGGGAAATATTCAGCAGAGTCCTGGTATTTCTGGGAGAAGAGGTCTGATGTGGGGGGGGGAAGGTGATGTATCTGTGAGAAAGCTGGTGTTTCTGGGAGAAAATGCCAGGTATTGGTGAGGAAACAGATGCTAGAGAGGGAAAAGGCCATCCCTTTGGGAGAGAAGTGGTATTTCTGGGAGAAAATGCCCCAAATCGGGGAGTAAGTGTCATCCTGAGGCGTGTCATGGAGTAGATTTGGGAGGAAATGGAGGTGTTTCACAGAGTAGCGGCACTTCTGGGAGAAAATGT
This sequence comes from Phasianus colchicus, assembly GCF_987193195.1. NCBI lineage: Eukaryota > Metazoa > Chordata > Aves > Galliformes > Phasianidae > Phasianus > Phasianus colchicus. The sequence continues at coordinate 264,980 of NW_028325225.1, forward strand.
CCTCAGTGGGAAAGACAATGTCCTCTTGAGGGAAGAAAACGGGTCTTTCTTACAGCAAATGTCATCCAATTGGGAGAAAATCTCCTCTCTTGGGGAGAAAAGTGGTCTTTCTGAGAGAAGGTGTCCTCCTCTTGGCTGCAAGTGTCCCATTTGGCATTGTCATGGAGGCTTTTTGGGGAGAAAGCGTGTGGCAGTTGTAAGAGAAGGGGTATTTCTGGGAGCAAATCTCCTCTTTTTGGAAGAGAAGGTGAAATTTCCAAGGGAAAAGTGGCATTTCTGGGAGGAAATGACATAGCTGGGGGAGAAAAGTGGGAACCGGTGGGAAAGAAGATCTTGTACTGGAGAGCAACGGTGGTCTTTTTGGTGTGCCAAGTGGTCTCTTGGGGAGACAACGTGGTAAATAGGGGAGACAATGTCCTCTGGAGGAGTGTCAAGTAGTATTTGGGAGAGCAAACGTCAGGTATTTCTCGGAAACCGGCTGTTTCTGGGAGATAGTAGCAGACTTGGTTGGAAAATGACAGGTGTTTGTGAGAAAGCTGGTATTTTGGGGAAAAAAGGCCGTTTTTTAAAGAATAAGCTGGCATTTCTGGGAGAATATGTCCCATCTTTGGGAGAAAACGGGTGTATGTGGGAGAAAATGTCGTGTATTTGGGAGAAAGCTGGTGTATGTGGGAGAAAAGGCCATTGTGATGGGAGTCAGTGTGATCTTGAGGAGTGGAAAGCAGTATTCTTGAGATGAAACGTGAGGTATTTCTAAGAGTCCTGGTATTTCTGGGAGAAAATGTCTTGTTTTGGAGAGCCAATGTCCCATTTTGGGGGCAGAAGCTGGTATTTCTGTGACTCTGCCATCTTGATGGGGGTAAGTGTGATCTTGAGGAGTGTAAAGCAGCATTTTGGTTAGAAAATGGGAGCTCTTCCTAAGAGCAGTGCTATTTCTGGGAGAAAAGGAGCTCTACTGGGCATAAAAACGGTGTATCTGTGATAAAATGCCACATTTCTGAAAGAAACTGTCCTCTTGCGGAGTGTAATGCTGTATGTTCCGGAGGAAATGGGAAATATTCAGCAGAGTCCTGGTATTTCTGGGAGAAGAGGTCTGATGTGGGGGGGGGAAGGTGATGTATCTGTGAGAAAGCTGGTGTTTCTGGGAGAAAATGCCAGGTATTGGTGAGGAAACAGATGCTAGAGAGGGAAAAGGCCATCCCTTTGGGAGAGAAGTGGTATTTCTGGGAGAAAATGCCCCAAATCGGGGAGTAAGTGTCATCCTGAGGCGTGTCATGGAGTAGATTTGGGAGGAAATGGAGGTGTTTCACAGAGTAGCGGCACTTCTGGGAGAAAATGTCCTCAGTGGGAAAGACAATGTCCTCTTGAGGGAAGAAAACGGGTCTTTCTTACAGCAAATGTCATCCAATTGGGAGAAAATCTCCTCTCTTGGGGAGAAAAGTGGTCTTTCTGAGAGAAGGTGTCCTCTTCTTGGCTGCAAGTGTCCCATTTGGCATTGTCATGGAGGCTTTTTGGGGAGAAAGCGTGTGGCAGTTGTAAGAGAAGGGGTATTTCTGGGAGCAAATCTCCTCTTTTTGGAAGAGAAGGTGAAATTTCCAAGGGAAAAGTGGCATTTCTGGGAGGAAATGACATAGCTGGGGGAGAAAAGTGGGAACCGGTGGGAAAGAAGATCTTGTACTGGAGAGCAACGGTGGTCTTTTTGGTGTGCCAAGTGGTCTCTTGGGGAGACAACGTGGTAAATAGGGGAGACAATGTCCTCTGGAGGAGTGTCAAGTAGTATTTGGGAGAGCAAACGTCAGGTATTTCTCGGAAACCGGCTGTTTCTGGGAGATAGTAGCAGACTTGGTTGGAAAATGACAGGTGTTTGTGAGAAAGCTGGTATTTTGGGGAAAAAAGGCCGTTTTTTAAAGAATAAGCTGGCATTTCTGGGAGAATATGTCCCATCTTTGGGAGAAAACGGGTGTATGTGGGAGAAAATGTCGTGTATTTGGGAGAAAGCTGGTGTATGTGGGAGAAAAGGCCATTGTGATGGGAGTCAGTGTGATCTTGAGGAGTGGAAAGCAGTATTCTTGAGATGAAACGTGAGGTATTTCTAAGAGTCCTGGTATTTCTGGGAGAAAATGTCTTGTTTTGGAGAGCCAAAGTCCCATTTTGGGGGCAGAAGCTGGTATTTCTGTGACACTGCCATCTTGATGGGGGTAAGTGTGATCTTGAGGAGTGTAAAGCAGCATTTTGGTTAGAAAATGGGAGCTCTTCCTAAGAGCAGTGCTATTTCTGGGAGAAAAGGAGCTCTACTGGGCATAAAAACGGTGTATCTGTGATAAAATGCCACATTTCTGAAAGAAACTGTCCTCTTGCGGAGTGTAATGCTGTATGTTCCGGAGGAAATGGGAAATATTCAGCAGAGTCCTGGTATTTCTGGGAGAAGAGGTCTGATGTGGGGGGGGAAGGTGATGTATCTGTGAGAAAGCTGGTGTTTCTGGGAGAAAATGCCAGGTATTGGTGAGGAAACAGATGCTAGAGAGGGAAAAGGCCATCCCTTTGGGAGAGAAGTGGTATTTCTGGGAGAAAATGCCCCAAATCGGGGAGTAAGTGTCATCCTGAGGCGTGTCATGGAGTAGATTTGGGAGGAAATGGAGGTGTTTCACAGAGTAGCGGCACTTCTGGGAGAAAATGTCCTCAGTGGGAAAGACAATGTCCTCTTGAGGGAAGAAAACGGGTCTTTCTTACAGCAAATGTCATCCAATTGGGAGAAAATCTCCTCTCTTGGGGAGAAAAGTGGTCTTTCTGAGAGAAGGTGTCCTCCTCTTGGCTGCAAGTGTCCCATTTGGCATTGTCATGGAGGCTTTTTGGGGAGAAAGCGTGTGGCAGTTGTAAGAGAAGGGGTATTTCTGGGAGCAAATCTCCTCTTTTTGGAAGAGAAGGTGAAATTTCCAAGGGAAAAGTGGCATTTCTGGGAGGAAATGACATAGCTGGGGGAGAAAAGTGGGAACCGGTGGGAAAGAAGATCTTGTACTGGAGAGCAACGGTGGTCTTTTTGGTGTGCCAAGTGGTCTCTTGGGGAGACAACGTGGTAAATAGGGGAGACAATGTCCTCTGGAGGAGTGTCAAGTAGTATTTGGGAGAGCAAACGTCAGGTATTTCTCGGAAACCGGCTGTTTCTGGGAGATAGTAGCAGACTTGGTTGGAAAATGACAGGTGTTTGTGAGAAAGCTGGTATTTTGGGGAAAAAAGGCCGTTTTTTAAAGAATAAGCTGGCATTTCTGGGAGAATATGTCCCATCTTTGGGAGAAAACGGGTGTATGTGGGAGAAAATGTCGTGTATTTGGGAGAAAGCTGGTGTATGTGGGAGAAAAGGCCATTGTGATGGGAGTCAGTGTGATCTTGAGGAGTGGAAAGCAGTATTCTTGAGATGAAACGTGAGGTATTTCTAAGAGTCCTGGTATTTCTGGGAGAAAATGTCTTGTTTTGGAGAGCCAAAGTCCCATTTTGGGGGCAGAAGCTGGTATTTCTGTGACACTGCCATCTTGATGGGGGTAAGTGTGATCTTGAGGAGTGTAAAGCAGCATTTTGGTTAGAAAATGGGAGCTCTTCCTAAGAGCAGTGCTATTTCTGGGAGAAAAGGAGCTCTACTGGGCATAAAAACGGTGTATCTGTGATAAAATGCCACATTTCTGAAAGAAACTGTCCTCTTGCGGAGTGTAATGCTGTATGTTCCGGAGGAAATGGGAAATATTCAGCAGAGTCCTGGTATTTCTGGGAGAAGAGGTCTGATGTGGGGGGGGGAAGGTGATGTATCTGTGAGAAAGCTGGTGTTTCTGGGAGAAAATGCCAGGTATTGGTGAGGAAACAGATGCTAGAGAGGGAAAAGGCCATCCCTTTGGGAGAGAAGTGGTATTTCTGGGAGAAAATGCCCCAAATCGGGGAGTAAGTGTCATCCTGAGGCGTGTCATGGAGTAGATTTGGGAGGAAATGGAGGTGTTTCACAGAGTAGCGGCACTTCTGGGAGAAAATGTCCTCAGTGGGAAAGACAATGTCCTCTTGAGGGAAGAAAACGGGTCTTTCTTACAGCAAATGTCATCCAATTGGGAGAAAATCTCCTCTCTTGGGGAGAAAAGTGGTCTTTCTGAGAGAAGGTGTCCTCTTCTTGGCTGCAAGTGTCCCATTTGGCATTGTCATGGAGGCTTTTTGGGGAGAAAGCGTGTGGCAGTTGTAAGAGAAGGGGTATTTCTGGGAGCAAATCTCCTCTTTTTGGAAGAGAAGGTGAAATTTCCAAGGGAAAAGTGGCATTTCTGGGAGGAAATGACATAGCTGGGGGAGAAAAGTGGGAACCGGTGGGAAAGAAGAACTTGTACTGGAGAGCAACGGTGGTCTTTTTGGTGTGCCAAGTGGTCTCTTGGGGAGACAACGTGGTAAATAGGGGAGACAATGTCCTCGGGAGGAGTGTCAAGTAGTATTTGGGAGAGCAAACGTCAGGTATTTCTCGGAAACCGGCTGTTTCTGGGAGATAGTAGCAGACTTGGTTGGAAAATGACAGGTGTTTGTGAGAAAGCTGGTATTTTGGGGAAAAAAGGCCGTTTTTTAAAGAATAAGCTGGCATTTCTGGGAGAATATGTCCCATCTTTGGGAGAAAACGGGTGTATGTGGGAGAAAATGTCGTGTATTTGGGAGAAAGCTGGTGTATGTGGGAGAAAAGGCCATTGTGATGGGAGTCAGTGTGATCTTGAGGAGTGGAAAGCAGTATTCTTGAGATGAAACGTGAGGTATTTCTAAGAGTCCTGGTATTTCTGGGAGAAAATGTCTTGTTTTGGAGAGCCAAAGTCCCATTTTGGGGGCAGAAGCTGGTATTTCTGTGACACTGCCATCTTGATGGGGGTAAGTGTGATCTTGAGGAGTGTAAAGCAGCATTTTGGTTAGAAAATGGGAGCTCTTCCTAAGAGCAGTGCTATTTCTGGGAGAAAAGGAGCTCTACTGGGCATAAAAACGGTGTATCTGTGATAAAATGCCACATTTCTGAAAGAAACTGTCCTCTTGCGGAGTGTAATGCTGTATGTTCCGGAGGAAATGGGAAATATTCAGCAGAGTCCTGGTATTTCTGGGAGAAGAGGTCTGATGTGGGGGGGGGGAAGGTGATGTATCTGTGAGAAAGCTGGTGTTTCTGGGAGAAAATGCCAGGTATTGGTGAGGAAACAGATGCTAGAGAGGGAAAAGGCCATCCCTTTGGGAGAGAAGTGGTATTTCTGGGAGAAAATGCCCCAAATCGGGGAGTAAGTGTCATCCTGAGGCGTGTCATGGAGTAGATTTGGGAGGAAATGGAGGTGTTTCACAGAGTAGCGGCACTTCTGGGAGAAAATGTCCTCAGTGGGAAAGACAATGTCCTCTTGAGGGAAGAAAACGGGTCTTTCTTACAGCAAATGTCATCCAATTGGGAGAAAATCTCCTCTCTTGGGGAGAAAAGTGGTCTTTCTGAGAGAAGGTGTCCTCTTCTTGGCTGCAAGTGTCCCATTTGGCATTGTCATGGAGGCTTTTTGGGGAGAAAGCGTGTGGCAGTTGTAAGAGAAGGGGTATTTCTGGGAGCAAATCTCCTCTTTTTGGAAGAGAAGGTGAAATTTCCAAGGGAAAAGTGGCATTTCTGGGAGGAAATGACATAGCTGGGGGAGAAAAGTGGGAACCGGTGGGAAAGAAGATCTTGTACTGGAGAGCAACGGTGGTCTTTTTGGTGTGCCAAGTGGTCTCTTGGGGAGACAACGTGGTAAATAGGGGAGACAATGTCCTCTGGAGGAGTGTCAAGTAGTATTTGGGAGAGCAAACGTCAGGTATTTCTCGGAAACCGGCTGTTTCTGGGAGATAGTAGCAGACTTGGTTGGAAAATGACAGGTGTTTGTGAGAAAGCTGGTATTTTGGGGAAAAAAGGCCGTTTTTTAAAGAATAAGCTGGCATTTCTGGGAGAATATGTCCCATCTTTGGGAGAAAACGGGTGTATGTGGGAGAAAATGTCGTGTATTTGGGAGAAAGCTGGTGTATGTGGGAGAAAAGGCCATTGTGATGGGAGTCAGTGTGATCTTGAGGAGTGGAAAGCAGTATTCTTGAGATGAAACGTGAGGTATTTCTAAGAGTCCTGGTATTTCTGGGAGAAAATGTCTTGTTTTGGAGAGCCAAAGTCCCATTTTGGGGGCAGAAGCTGGTATTTCTGTGACACTGCCATCTTGATGGGGGTAAGTGTGATCTTGAGGAGTGTAAAGCAGCATTTTGGTTAGAAAATGGGAGCTCTTCCTAAGAGCAGTGCTATTTCTGGGAGAAAAGGAGCTCTACTGGGCATAAAAACGGTGTATCTGTGATAAAATGCCACATTTCTGAAAGAAACTGTCCTCTTGCGGAGTGTAATGCTGTATGTTCCGGAGGAAATGGGAAATATTCAGCAGAGTCCTGGTATTTCTGGGAGAAGAGGTCTGATGTGGGGGGGGGGAAGGTGATGTATCTGTGAGAAAGCTGGTGTTTCTGGGAGAAAATGCCAGGTATTGGTGAGGAAACAGATGCTAGAGAGGGAAAAGGCCATCCCTTTGGGAGAGAAGTGGTATTTCTGGGAGAAAATGCCCCAAATCGGGGAGTAAGTGTCATCCTGAGGCGTGTCATGGAGTAGATTTGGGAGGAAATGGAGGTGTTTCACAGAGTAGCGGCACTTCTGGGAGAAAATGTCCTCAGTGGGAAAGACAATGTCCTCTTGAGGGAAGAAAACGGGTCTTTCTTACAGCAAATGTCATCCAATTGGGAGAAAATCTCCTCTCTTGGGGAGAAAAGTGGTCTTTCTGAGAGAAGGTGTCCTCTTCTTGGCTGCAAGTGTCCCATTTGGCATTGTCATGGAGGCTTTTTGGGGAGAAAGCGTGTGGCAGTTGTAAGAGAAGGGGTATTTCTGGGAGCAAATCTCCTCTTTTTGGAAGAGAAGGTGAAATTTCCAAGGGAAAAGTGGCATTTCTGGGAGGAAATGACATAGCTGGGGGAGAAAAGTGGGAACCGGTGGGAAAGAAGATCTTGTACTGGAGAGCAACGGTGGTCTTTTTGGTGTGCCAAGTGGTCTCTTGGGGAGACAACGTGGTAAATAGGGGAGACAATGTCCTCTGGAGGAGTGTCAAGTAGTATTTGGGAGAGCAAACGTCAGGTATTTCTCGGAAACCGGCTGTTTCTGGGAGATAGTAGCAGACTTGGTTGGAAAATGACAGGTGTTTGTGAGAAAGCTGGTATTTTGGGGAAAAAAGGCCGTTTTTTAAAGAATAAGCTGGCATTTCTGGGAGAATATGTCCCATCTTTGGGAGAAAACGGGTGTATGTGGGAGAAAATGTCGTGTATTTGGGAGAAAGCTGGTGTATGTGGGAGAAAAGGCCATTGTGATGGGAGTCAGTGTGATCTTGAGGAGTGGAAAGCAGTATTCTTGAGATGAAACGTGAGGTATTTCTAAGAGTCCTGGTATTTCTGGGAGAAAATGTCTTGTTTTGGAGAGCCAAAGTCCCATTTTGGGGGCAGAAGCTGGTATTTCTGTGACACTGCCATCTTGATGGGGGTAAGTGTGATCTTGAGGAGTGTAAAGCAGCATTTTGGTTAGAAAATGGGAGCTCTTCCTAAGAGCAGTGCTATTTCTGGGAGAAAAGGAGCTCTACTGGGCATAAAAACGGTGTATCTGTGATAAAATGCCACATTTCTGAAAGAAACTGTCCTCTTGCGGAGTGTAATGCTGTATGTTCCGGAGGAAATGGGAAATATTCAGCAGAGTCCTGGTATTTCTGGGAGAAGAGGTCTGATGTGGGGGGGGGGAAGGTGATGTATCTGTGAGAAAGCTGGTGTTTCTGGGAGAAAATGCCAGGTATTGGTGAGGAAACAGATGCTAGAGAGGGAAAAGGCCATCCCTTTGGGAGAGAAGTGGTATTTCTGGGAGAAAATGCCCCAAATCGGGGAGTAAGTGTCATCCTGAGGCGTGTCATGGAGTAGATTTGGGAGGAAATGGAGGTGTTTCACAGAGTAGCGGCACTTCTGGGAGAAAATGTCCTCAGTGGGAAAGACAATGTCCTCTTGAGGGAAGAAAACGGGTCTTTCTTACAGCAAATGTCATCCGATTGGGAGAAAATCTCCTCTCTTGGGGAGAAAAGTGGTCTTTCTGAGAGAAGGTGTCCTCTTCTTGGCTGCAAGTGTCCCATTTGGCATTGTCATGGAGGCTTTTTGGGGAGAAAGCGTGTGGCAGTTGTAAGAGAAGGGGTATTTCTGGGAGCAAATCTCCTCTTTTTGGAAGAGAAGGTGAAATTTCCAAGGGAAAAGTGGCATTTCTGGGAGGAAATGACATAGCTGGGGGAGAAAAGTGGGAACCGGTGGGAAAGAAGATCTTGTACTGGAGAGCAACGGTGGTCTTTTTGGTGTGCCAAGTGGTCTCTTGGGGAGACAACGTGGTAAATAGGGGAGACAATGTCCTCTGGAGGAGTGTCAAGTAGTATTTGGGAGAGCAAACGTCAGGTATTTCTCGGAAACCGGCTGTTTCTGGGAGATAGTAGCAGACTTGGTTGGAAAATGACAGGTGTTTGTGAGAAAGCTGGTATTTTGGGGAAAAAAGGCCGTTTTTTAAAGAATAAGCTGGCATTTCTGGGAGAATATGTCCCATCTTTGGGAGAAAACGGGTGTATGTGGGAGAAAATGTCGTGTATTTGGGAGAAAGCTGGTGTATGTGGGAGAAAAGGCCATTGTGATGGGAGTCAGTGTGATCTTGAGGAGTGGAAAGCAGTATTCTTGAGATGAAACGTGAGGTATTTCTAAGAGTCCTGGTATTTCTGGGAGAAAATGTCTTGTTTTGGAGAGCCAAAGTCCCATTTTGGGGGCAGAAGCTGGTATTTCTGTGACACTGCCATCTTGATGGGGGTAAGTGTGATCTTGAGGAGTGTAAAGCAGCATTTTGGTTAGAAAATGGGAGCTCTTCCTAAGAGCAGTGCTATTTCTGGGAGAAAAGGAGCTCTACTGGGCATAAAAACGGTGTATCTGTGATAAAATGCCACATTTCTGAAAGAAACTGTCCTCTTGCGGAGTGTAATGCTGTATGTTCCGGAGGAAATGGGAAATATTCAGCAGAGTCCTGGTATTTCTGGGAGAAGAGGTCTGATGTGGGGGGGGGAAGGTGATGTATCTGTGAGAAAGCTGGTGTTTCTGGGAGAAAATGCCAGGTATTGGTGAGGAAACAGATGCTAGAGAGGGAAAAGGCCATCCCTTTGGGAGAGAAGTGGTATTTCTGGGAGAAAATGCCCCAAATCGGGGAGTAAGTGTCATCCTGAGGCGTGTCATGGAGTAGATTTGGGAGGAAATGGAGGTGTTTCACAGAGTAGCGGCACTTCTGGGAGAAAATGTCCTCAGTGGGAAAGACAATGTCCTCTTGAGGGAAGAAAACAGGTCTTTCTTACAGCAAATGTCATCCGATTGGGAGAAAATCTCCTCTCTTGGGGAGAAAAGTGGTCTTTCTGAGAGAAGGTGTCCTCTTCTTGGCTGCAAGTGTCCCATTTGGCATTGTCATGGAGGCTTTTTGGGGAGAAAGCGTGTGGCAGTTGTAAGAGAAGGGGTATTTCTGGGAGCAAATCTCCTCTTTTTGGAAGAGAAGGTGAAATTTCCAAGGGAAAAGTGGCATTTCTGGGAGGAAATGACATAGCTGGGGGAGAAAAGTGGGAACCGGTGGGAAAGAAGATCTTGTACTGGAGAGCAACGGTGGTCTTTTTGGTGTGCCAAGTGGTCTCTTGGGGAGACAACGTGGTAAATAGGGGAGACAATGTCCTCTGGAGGAGTGTCAAGTAGTATTTGGGAGAGCAAACGTCAGGTATTTCTCGGAAACCGGCTGTTTCTGGGAGATAGTAGCAGACTTGGTTGGAAAATGACAGGTGTTTGTGAGAAAGCTGGTATTTTGGGGAAAAAAGGCCGTTTTTTAAAGAATAAGCTGGCATTTCTGGGAGAATATGTCCCATCTTTGGGAGAAAACGGGTGTATGTGGGAGAAAATGTCGTGTATTTGGGAGAAAGCTGGTGTATGTGGGAGAAAAGGCCATTGTGATGGGAGTCAGTGTGATCTTGAGGAGTGGAAAGCAGTATTCTTGAGATGAAACGTGAGGTATTTCTAAGAGTCCTGGTATTTCTGGGAGAAAATGTCTTGTTTTGGAGAGCCAAAGTCCCATTTTGGGGGCAGAAGCTGGTATTTCTGTGACACTGCCATCTTGATGGGGGTAAGTGTGATCTTGAGGAGTGTAAAGCAGCATTTTGGTTAGAAAATGGGAGCTCTTCCTAAGAGCAGTGCTATTTCTGGGAGAAAAGGAGCTCTACTGGGCATAAAAACGGTGTATCTGTGATAAAATGCCACATTTCTGAAAGAAACTGTCCTCTTGCGGAGTGTAATGCTGTATGTTCCGGAGGAAATGGGAAATATTCAGCAGAGTCCTGGTATTTCTGGGAGAAGAGGTCTGATGTGGGGGGGGGGAAGGTGATGTATCTGTGAGAAAGCTGGTGTTTCTGGGAGAAAATGCCAGGTATTGGTGAGGAAACAGATGCTAGAGAGGGAAAAGGCCATCCCTTTGGGAGAGAAGTGGTATTTCTGGGAGAAAATGCCCCAAATCGGGGAGTAAGTGTCATCCTGAGGCGTGTCATGGAGTAGATTTGGGAGGAAATGGAGGTGTTTCACAGAGTAGCGGCACTTCTGGGAGAAAATGTCCTCAGTGGGAAAGACAATGTCCTCTTGAGGGAAGAAAACGGGTCTTTCTTACAGCAAATGTCATCCAATTGGGAGAAAATCTCCTCTCTTGGGGAGAAAAGTGGTCTTTCTGAGAGAAGGTGTCCTCTTCTTGGCTGCAAGTGTCCCATTTGGCATTGTCATGGAGGCTTTTTGGGGAGAAAGCGTGTGGCAGTTGTAAGAGAAGGGGTATTTCTGGGAGCAAATCTCCTCTTTTTGGAAGAGAAGGTGAAATTTCCAAGGGAAAAGTGGCATTTCTGGGAGGAAATGACATAGCTGGGGGAGAAAAGTGGGAACCGGTGGGAAAGAAGATCTTGTACTGGAGAGCAACGGTGGTCTTTTTGGTGTGCCAAGTGGTCTCTTGGGGAGACAACGTGGTAAATAGGGGAGACAATGTCCTCTGGAGGAGTGTCAAGTAGTATTTGGGAGAGCAAACGTCAGGTATTTCTCGGAAACCGGCTGTTTCTGGGAGATAGTAGCAGACTTGGTTGGAAAATGACAGGTGTTTGTGAGAAAGCTGGTATTTTGGGGAAAAAAGGCCGTTTTTTAAAGAATAAGCTGGCATTTCTGGGAGAATATGTCCCATCTTTGGGAGAAAACGGGTGTATGTGGGAGAAAATGTCGTGTATTTGGGAGAAAGCTGGTGTATGTGGGAGAAAAGGCCATTGTGATGGGAGTCAGTGTGATCTTGAGGAGTGGAAAGCAGTATTCTTGAGATGAAACGTGAGGTATTTCTAAGAGTCCTGGTATTTCTGGGAGAAAATGTCTTGTTTTGGAGAGCCAAAGTCCCATTTTGGGGGCAGAAGCTGGTATTTCTGTGACACTGCCATCTTGATGGGGGTAAGTGTGATCTTGAGGAGTGTAAAGCAGCATTTTGGTTAGAAAATGGGAGCTCTTCCTAAGAGCAGTGCTATTTCTGGGAGAAAAGGAGCTCTACTGGGCATAAAAACGGTGTATCTGTGATAAAATGCCACATTTCTGAAAGAAACTGTCCTCTTGCGGAGTGTAATGCTGTATGTTCCGGAGGAAATGGGAAATATTCAGCAGAGTCCTGGTATTTCTGGGAGAAGAGGTCTGATGTGGGGGGGGGGAAGGTGATGTATCTGTGAGAAAGCTGGTGTTTCTGGGAGAAAATGCCAGGTATTGGTGAGGAAACAGATGCTAGAGAGGGAAAAGGCCATCCCTTTGGGAGAGAAGTGGTATTTCTGGGAGAAAATGCCCCAAATCGGGGAGTAAGTGTCATCCTGAGGCGTGTCATGGAGTAGATTTGGGAGGAAATGGAGGTGTTTCACAGAGTAGCGGCACTTCTGGGAGAAAATGTCCTCAGTGGGAAAGACAATGTCCTCTTGAGGGAAGAAAACGGGTCTTTCTTACAGCAAATGTCATCCAATTGGGAGAAAATCTCCTCTCTTGGGGAGAAAAGTGGTCTTTCTGAGAGAAGGTGTCCTCTTCTTGGCTGCAAGTGTCCCATTTGGCATTGTCATGGAGGCTTTTTGGGGAGAAAGCGTGTGGCAGTTGTAAGAGAAGGGGTATTTCTGGGAGCAAATCTCCTCTTTTTGGAAGAGAAGGTGAAATTTCCAAGGGAAAAGTGGCATTTCTGGGAGGAAATGACATAGCTGGGGGAGAAAAGTGGGAACCGGTGGGAAAGAAGATCTTGTACTGGAGAGCAACGGTGGTCTTTTTGGTGTGCCAAGTGGTCTCTTGGGGAGACAACGTGGTAAATAGGGGAGACAATGTCCTCTGGAGGAGTGTCAAGTAGTATTTGGGAGAGCAAACGTCAGGTATTTCTCGGAAACCGGCTGTTTCTGGGAGATAGTAGCAGACTTGGTTGGAAAATGACAGGTGTTTGTGAGAAAGCTGGTATTTTGGGGAAAAAAGGCCGTTTTTTAAAGAATAAGCTGGCATTTCTGGGAGAATATGTCCCATCTTTGGGAGAAAACGGGTGTATGTGGGAGAAAATGTCGTGTATTTGGGAGAAAGCTGGTGTATGTGGGAGAAAAGGCCATTGTGATGGGAGTCAGTGTGATCTTGAGGAGTGGAAAGCAGTATTCTTGAGATGAAACGTGAGGTATTTCTAAGAGTCCTGGTATTTCTGGGAGAAAATGTCTTGTTTTGGAGAGCCAAAGTCCCATTTTGGGGGCAGAAGCTGGTATTTCTGTGACACTGCCATCTTGATGGGGGTAAGTGTGATCTTGAGGAGTGTAAAGCAGCATTTTGGTTAGAAAATGGGAGCTCTTCCTAAGAGCAGTGCTATTTCTGGGAGAAAAGGAGCTCTACTGGGCATAAAAACGGTGTATCTGTGATAAAATGCCACATTTCTGAAAGAAACTGTCCTCTTGCGGAGTGTAATGCTGTATGTTCCGGAGGAAATGGGAAATATTCAGCAGAGTCCTGGTATTTCTGGGAGAAGAGGTCTGATGTGGGGGGGGGGAAGGTGATGTATCTGTGAGAAAGCTGGTGTTTCTGGGAGAAAATGCCAGGTATTGGTGAGGAAACAGATGCTAGAGAGGGAAAAGGCCATCCCTTTGGGAGAGAAGTGGTATTTCTGGGAGAAAATGCCCCAAATCGGGGAGTAAGTGTCATCCTGAGGCGTGTCATGGAGTAGATTTGGGAGGAAATGGAGGTGTTTCACAGAGTAGCGGCACTTCTGGGAGAAAATGTCCTCAGTGGGAAAGACAATGTCCTCTTGAGGGAAGAAAACGGGTCTTTCTTACAGCAAATGTCATCCGATTGGGAGAAAATCTCCTCTCTTGGGGAGAAAAGTGGTCTTTCTGAGAGAAGGTGTCCTCTTCTTGGCTGCAAGTGTCCCATTTGGCATTGTCATGGAGGCTTTTTGGGGAGAAAGCGTGTGGCAGTTGTAAGAGAAGGGGTATTTCTGGGAGCAAATCTCCTCTTTTTGGAAGAGAAGGTGAAATTTCCAAGGGAAAAGTGGCATTTCTGGGAGGAAATGACATAGCTGGGGGAGAAAAGTGGGAACCGGTGGGAAAGAAGATCTTGTACTGGAGAGCAACGGTGGTCTTTTTGGTGTGCCAAGTGGTCTCTTGGGGAGACAACGTGGTAAATAGGGGAGACAATGTCCTCTGGAGGAGTGTCAAGTAGTATTTGGGAGAGCAAACGTCAGGTATTTCTCGGAAACCGGCTGTTTCTGGGAGATAGTAGCAGACTTGGTTGGAAAATGACAGGTGTTTGTGAGAAAGCTGGTATTTTGGGGAAAAAAGGCCGTTTTTTAAAGAATAAGCTGGCATTTCTGGGAGAATATGTCCCATCTTTGGGAGAAAACGGGTGTATGTGGGAGAAAATGTCGTGTATTTGGGAGAAAGCTGGTGTATGTGGGAGAAAAGGCCATTGTGATGGGAGTCAGTGTGATCTTGAGGAGTGGAAAGCAGTATTCTTGAGATGAAACGTGAGGTATTTCTAAGAGTCCTGGTATTTCTGGGAGAAAATGTCTTGTTTTGGAGAGCCAAAGTCCCATTTTGGGGGCAGAAGCTGGTATTTCTGTGACACTGCCATCTTGATGGGGGTAAGTGTGATCTTGAGGAGTGTAAAGCAGCATTTTGGTTAGAAAATGGGAGCTCTTCCTAAGAGCAGTGCTATTTCTGGGAGAAAAGGAGCTCTACTGGGCATAAAAACGGTGTATCTGTGATAAAATGCCACATTTCTGAAAGAAACTGTCCTCTTGCGGAGTGTAATGCTGTATGTTCCGGAGGAAATGGGAAATATTCAGCAGAGTCCTGGTATTTCTGGGAGAAGAGGTCTGATGTGGGGGGGGGAAGGTGATGTATCTGTGAGAAAGCTGGTGTTTCTGGGAGAAAATGCCAGGTATTGGTGAGGAAACAGATGCTAGAGAGGGAAAAGGCCATCCCTTTGGGAGAGAAGTGGTATTTCTGGGAGAAAATGCCCCAAATCGGGGAGTAAGTGTCATCCTGAGGCGTGTCATGGAGTAGATTTGGGAGGAAATGGAGGTGTTTCACAGAGTAGCGGCACTTCTGGGAGAAAATGTCCTCAGTGGGAAAGACAATGTCCTCTTGAGGGAAGAAAACAGGTCTTTCTTACAGCAAATGTCATCCGATTGGGAGAAAATCTCCTCTCTTGGGGAGAAAAGTGGTCTTTCTGAGAGAAGGTGTCCTCTTCTTGGCTGCAAGTGTCCCATTTGGCATTGTCATGGAGGCTTTTTGGGGAGAAAGCGTGTGGCAGTTGTAAGAGAAGGGGTATTTCTGGGAGCAAATCTCCTCTTTTTGGAAGAGAAGGTGAAATTTCCAAGGGAAAAGTGGCATTTCTGGGAGGAAATGACATAGCTGGGGGAGAAAAGTGGGAACCGGTGGGAAAGAAGATCTTGTACTGGAGAGCAACGGTGGTCTTTTTGGTGTGCCAAGTGGTCTCTTGGGGAGACAACGTGGTAAATAGGGGAGACAATGTCCTCTGGAGGAGTGTCAAGTAGTATTTGGGAGAGCAAACGTCAGGTATTTCTCGGAAACCGGCTGTTTCTGGGAGATAGTAGCAGACTTGGTTGGAAAATGACAGGTGTTTGTGAGAAAGCTGGTATTTTGGGGAAAAAAGGCCGTTTTTTAAAGAATAAGCTGGCATTTCTGGGAGAATATGTCCCATCTTTGGGAGAAAACGGGTGTATGTGGGAGAAAATGTCGTGTATTTGGGAGAAAGCTGGTGTATGTGGGAGAAAAGGCCATTGTGATGGGAGTCAGTGTGATCTTGAGGAGTGGAAAGCAGTATTCTTGAGATGAAACGTGAGGTATTTCTAAGAGTCCTGGTATTTCTGGGAGAAAATGTCTTGTTTTGGAGAGCCAAAGTCCCATTTTGGGGGCAGAAGCTGGTATTTCTGTGACACTGCCATCTTGATGGGGGTAAGTGTGATCTTGAGGAGTGTAAAGCAGCATTTTGGTTAGAAAATGGGAGCTCTTCCTAAGAGCAGTGCTATTTCTGGGAGAAAAGGAGCTCTACTGGGCATAAAAATGGTGTATCTGTGATAAAATGCCACATTTCTGAAAGAAACTGTCCTCTTGCGGAGTGTAATGCTGTATGTTCCGGAGGAAATGGGAAATATTCAGCAGAGTCCTGGTATTTCTGGGAGAAGAGGTCTGATGTGGGGGGGGGAAGGTGATGTATCTGTGAGAAAGCTGGTGTTTCTGGGAGAAAATGCCAGGTATTGGTGAGGAAACAGATGCTAGAGAGGGAAAAGGCCATCCCTTTGGGAGAGAAGTGGTATTTCTGGGAGAAAATGCCCCAAATCGGGGAGTAAGTGTCATCCTGAGGCGTGTCATGGAGTAGATTTGGGAGGAAATGGAGGTGTTTCACAGAGTAGCGGCACTTCTGGGAGAAAATGTCCTCAGTGGGAAAGACAATGTCCTCTTGAGGGAAGAAAACAGGTCTTTCTTACAGCAAATGTCATCCGATTGGGAGAAAATCTCCTCTCTTGGGGAGAAAAGTGGTCTTTCTGAGAGAAGGTGTCCTCTTCTTGGCTGCAAGTGTCCCATTTGGCATTGTCATGGAGGCTTTTTGGGGAGAAAGCGTGTGGCAGTTGTAAGAGAAGGGGTATTTCTGGGAGCAAATCTCCTCTTTTTGGAAGAGAAGGTGAAATTTCCAAGGGAAAAGTGGCATTTCTGGGAGGAAATGACATAGCTGGGGGAGAAAAGTGGGAACCGGTGGGAAAGAAGATCTTGTACTGGAGAGCAACGGTGGTCTTTTTGGTGTGCCAAGTGGTCTCTTGGGGAGACAACGTGGTAAATAGGGGAGACAATGTCCTCTGGAGGAGTGTCAAGTAGTATTTGGGAGAGCAAACGTCAGGTATTTCTCGGAAACCGGCTGTTTCTGGGAGATAGTAGCAGACTTGGTTGGAAAATGACAGGTGTTTGTGAGAAAGCTGGTATTTTGGGGAAAAAAGGCCGTTTTTTAAAGAATAAGCTGGCATTTCTGGGAGAATATGTCCCATCTTTGGGAGAAAACGGGTGTATGTGGGAGAAAATGTCGTGTATTTGGGAGAAAGCTGGTGTATGTGGGAGAAAAGGCCATTGTGATGGGAGTCAGTGTGATCTTGAGGAGTGGAAAGCAGTATTCTTGAGATGAAACGTGAGGTATTTCTAAGAGTCCTGGTATTTCTGGGAGAAAATGTCTTGTTTTGGAGAGCCAAAGTCCCATTTTGGGGGCAGAAGCTGGTATTTCTGTGACACTGCCATCTTGATGGGGGTAAGTGTGATCTTGAGGAGTGTAAAGCAGCATTTTGGTTAGAAAATGGGAGCTCTTCCTAAGAGCAGTGCTATTTCTGGGAGAAAAGGAGCTCTACTGGGCATAAAAACGGTGTATCTGTGATAAAATGCCACATTTCTGAAAGAAACTGTCCTCTTGCGGAGTGTAATGCTGTATGTTCCGGAGGAAATGGGAAATATTCAGCAGAGTCCTGGTATTTCTGGGAGAAGAGGTCTGATGTGGGGGGGGGGAAGGTGATGTATCTGTGAGAAAGCTGGTGTTTCTGGGAGAAAATGCCAGGTATTGGTGAGGAAACAGATGCTAGAGAGGGAAAAGGCCATCCCTTTGGGAGAGAAGTGGTATTTCTGGGAGAAAATGCCCCAAATCGGGGAGTAAGTGTCATCCTGAGGCGTGTCATGGAGTAGATTTGGGAGGAAATGGAGGTGTTTCACAGAGTAGCGGCACTTCTGGGAGAAAATGTCCTCAGTGGGAAAGACAATGTCCTCTTGAGGGAAGAAAACGGGTCTTTCTTACAGCAAATGTCATCCAATTGGGAGAAAATCTCCTCTCTTGGGGAGAAAAGTGGTCTTTCTGAGAGAAGGTGTCCTCTTCTTGGCTGCAAGTGTCCCATTTGGCATTGTCATGGAGGCTTTTTGGGGAGAAAGCGTGTGGCAGTTGTAAGAGAAGGGGTATTTCTGGGAGCAAATCTCCTCTTTTTGGAAGAGAAGGTGAAATTTCCAAGGGAAAAGTGGCATTTCTGGGAGGAAATGACATAGCTGGGGGAGAAAAGTGGGAACCGGTGGGAAAGAAGATCTTGTACTGGAGAGCAACGGTGGTCTTTTTGGTGTGCCAAGTGGTCTCTTGGGGAGACAACGTGGTAAATAGGGGAGACAATGTCCTCTGGAGGAGTGTCAAGTAGTATTTGGGAGAGCAAACGTCAGGTATTTCTCGGAAACCGGCTGTTTCTGGGAGATAGTAGCAGACTTGGTTGGAAAATGACAGGTGTTTGTGAGAAAGCTGGTATTTTGGGGAAAAAAGGCCGTTTTTTAAAGAATAAGCTGGCATTTCTGGGAGAATATGTCCCATCTTTGGGAGAAAACGGGTGTATGTGGGAGAAAATGTCGTGTATTTGGGAGAAAGCTGGTGTATGTGGGAGAAAAGGCCATTGTGATGGGAGTCAGTGTGATCTTGAGGAGTGGAAAGCAGTATTCTTGAGATGAAACGTGAGGTATTTCTAAGAGTCCTGGTATTTCTGGGAGAAAATGTCTTGTTTTGGAGAGCCAAAGTCCCATTTTGGGGGCAGAAGCTGGTATTTCTGTGACACTGCCATCTTGATGGGGGTAAGTGTGATCTTGAGGAGTGTAAAGCAGCATTTTGGTTAGAAAATGGGAGCTCTTCCTAAGAGCAGTGCTATTTCTGGGAGAAAAGGAGCTCTACTGGGCATAAAAACGGTGTATCTGTGATAAAATGCCACATTTCTGAAAGAAACTGTCCTCTTGCGGAGTGTAATGCTGTATGTTCCGGAGGAAATGGGAAATATTCAGCAGAGTCCTGGTATTTCTGGGAGAAGAGGTCTGATGTGGGGGGGGGAAGGTGATGTATCTGTGAGAAAGCTGGTGTTTCTGGGAGAAAATGCCAGGTATTGGTGAGGAAACAGATGCTAGAGAGGGAAAAGGCCATCCCTTTGGGAGAGAAGTGGTATTTCTGGGAGAAAATGCCCCAAATCGGGGAGTAAGTGTCATCCTGAGGCGTGTCATGGAGTAGATTTGGGAGGAAATGGAGGTGTTTCACAGAGTAGCGGCACTTCTGGGAGAAAATGTCCTCAGTGGGAAAGACAATGTCCTCTTGAGGGAAGAAAACGGGTCTTTCTTACAGCAAATGTCATCCAATTGGGAGAAAATCTCCTCTCTTGGGGAGAAAAGTGGTCTTTCTGAGAGAAGGTGTCCTCTTCTTGGCTGCAAGTGTCCCATTTGGCATTGTCATGGAGGCTTTTTGGGGAGAAAGCGTGTGGCAGTTGTAAGAGAAGGGGTATTTCTGGGAGCAAATCTCCTCTTTTTGGAAGAGAAGGTGAAATTTCCAAGGGAAAAGTGGCATTTCTGGGAGGAAATGACATAGCTGGGGGAGAAAAGTGGGAACCGGTGGGAAAGAAGATCTTGTACTGGAGAGCAACGGTGGTCTTTTTGGTGTGCCAAGTGGTCTCTTGGGGAGACAACGTGGTAAATAGGGGAGACAATGTCCTCTGGAGGAGTGTCAAGTAGTATTTGGGAGAGCAAACGTCAGGTATTTCTCGGAAACCGGCTGTTTCTGGGAGATAGTAGCAGACTTGGTTGGAAAATGACAGGTGTTTGTGAGAAAGCTGGTATTTTGGGAAAAAGAGGCCGTTTTTTAAAGAATAAGCTGGCATTTCTGGGAGAATATGTCCCATCTTTGGGAGAAAACGGGTGTATGTGGGAGAAAATGTCGTGTATTTGGGAGAAAGCTGGTGTATGTGGGAGAAAAGGCCATTGTGATGGGAGTCAGTGTGATCTTGAGGAGTGGAAAGCAGTATTCTTGAGATGAAACGTGAGGTATTTCTAAGAGTCCTGGTATTTCTGGGAGAAAATGTCTTGTTTTGGAGAGCCAAAGTCCCATTTTGGGGGCAGAAGCTGGTATTTCTGTGACACTGCCATCTTGATGGGGGTAAGTGTGATCTTGAGGAGTGTAAAGCAGCATTTTGGTTAGAAAATGGGAGCTCTTCCTAAGAGCAGTGCTATTTCTGGGAGAAAAGGAGCTCTACTGGGCATAAAAACGGTGTATCTGTGATAAAATGCCACATTTCTGAAAGAAACTGTCCTCTTGCGGAGTGTAATGCTGTATGTTCCGGAGGAAATGGGAAATATTCAGCAGAGTCCTGGTATTTCTGGGAGAAGAGGTCTGATGTGGGGGGGGGAAGGTGATGTATCTGTGAGAAAGCTGGTGTTTCTGGGAGAAAATGCCAGGTATTGGTGAGGAAACAGATGCTAGAGAGGGAAAAGGCCATCCCTTTGGGAGAGAAGTGGTATTTCTGGGAGAAAATGCCCCAAATCGGGGAGTAAGTGTCATCCTGAGGCGTGTCATGGAGTAGATTTGGGAGGAAATGGAGGTGTTTCACAGAGTAGCGGCACTTCTGGGAGAAAATGTCCTCAGTGGGAAAGACAATGTCCTCTTGAGGGAAGAAAACGGGTCTTTCTTACAGCAAATGTCATCCAATTGGGAGAAAATCTCCTCTCTTGGGGAGAAAAGTGGTCTTTCTGAGAGAAGGTGTCCTCTTCTTGGCTGCAAGTGTCCCATTTGGCATTGTCATGGAGGCTTTTTGGGGAGAAAGCGTGTGGCAGTTGTAAGAGAAGGGGTATTTCTGGGAGCAAATCTCCTCTTTTTGGAAGAGAAGGTGAAATTTCCAAGGGAAAAGTGGCATTTCTGGGAGGAAATGACATAGCTGGGGGAGAAAAGTGGGAACCGGTGGGAAAGAAGATCTTGTACTGGAGAGCAACGGTGGTCTTTTTGGTGTGCCAAGTGGTCTCTTGGGGAGACAACGTGGTAAATAGGGGAGACAATGTCCTCTGGAGGAGTGTCAAGTAGTATTTGGGAGAGCAAACGTCAGGTATTTCTCGGAAACCGGCTGTTTCTGGGAGATAGTAGCAGACTTGGTTGGAAAATGACAGGTGTTTGTGAGAAAGCTGGTATTTTGGGGAAAAAAGGCCGTTTTTTAAAGAATAAGCTGGCATTTCTGGGAGAATATGTCCCATCTTTGGGAGAAAACGGGTGTATGTGGGAGAAAATGTCGTGTATTTGGGAGAAAGCTGGTGTATGTGGGAGAAAAGGCCATTGTGATGGGAGTCAGTGTGATCTTGAGGAGTGGAAAGCAGTATTCTTGAGATGAAACGTGAGGTATTTCTAAGAGTCCTGGTATTTCTGGGAGAAAATGTCTTGTTTTGGAGAGCCAAAGTCCCATTTTGGGGGCAGAAGCTGGTATTTCTGTGACACTGCCATCTTGATGGGGGTAAGTGTGATCTTGAGGAGTGTAAAGCAGCATTTTGGTTAGAAAATGGGAGCTCTTCCTAAGAGCAGTGCTATTTCTGGGAGAAAAGGAGCTCTACTGGGCATAAAAATGGTGTATCTGTGATAAAATGCCACATTTCTGAAAGAAACTGTCCTCTTGCGGAGTGTAATGCTGTATGTTCCGGAGGAAATGGGAAATATTCAGCAGAGTCCTGGTATTTCTGGGAGAAGAGGTCTGATGTGGGGGGGGGGAAGGTGATGTATCTGTGAGAAAGCTGGTGTTTCTGGGAGAAAATGCCAGGTATTGGTGAGGAAACAGATGCTAGAGAGGGAAAAGGCCATCCCTTTGGGAGAGAAGTGGTATTTCTGGGAGAAAATGCCCCAAATCGGGGAGTAAGTGTCATCCTGAGGCGTGTCATGGAGTAGATTTGGGAGGAAATGGAGGTGTTTCACAGAGTAGCGGCACTTCTGGGAGAAAATGTCCTCAGTGGGAAAGACAATGTCCTCTTGAGGGAAGAAAACGGGTCTTTCTTACAGCAAATGTCATCCAATTGGGAGAAAATCTCCTCTCTTGGGGAGAAAAGTGGTCTTTCTGAGAGAAGGTGTCCTCTTCTTGGCTGCAAGTGTCCCATTTGGCATTGTCATGGAGGCTTTTTGGGGAGAAAGCGTGTGGCAGTTGTAAGAGAAGGGGTATTTCTGGGAGCAAATCTCCTCTTTTTGGAAGAGAAGGTGAAATTTCCAAGGGAAAAGTGGCATTTCTGGGAGGAAATGACATAGCTGGGGGAGAAAAGTGGGAACCGGTGGGAAAGAAGATCTTGTACTGGAGAGCAACGGTGGTCTTTTTGGTGTGCCAAGTGGTCTCTTGGGGAGACAACGTGGTAAATAGGGGAGACAATGTCCTCTGGAGGAGTGTCAAGTAGTATTTGGGAGAGCAAACGTCAGGTATTTCTCGGAAACCGGCTGTTTCTGGGAGATAGTAGCAGACTTGGTTGGAAAATGACAGGTGTTTGTGAGAAAGCTGGTATTTTGGGGAAAAAAGGCCGTTTTTTAAAGAATAAGCTGGCATTTCTGGGAGAATATGTCCCATCTTTGGGAGAAAACGGGTGTATGTGGGAGAAAATGTCGTGTATTTGGGAGAAAGCTGGTGTATGTGGGAGAAAAGGCCATTGTGATGGGAGTCAGTGTGATCTTGAGGAGTGGAAAGCAGTATTCTTGAGATGAAACGTGAGGTATTTCTAAGAGTCCTGGTATTTCTGGGAGAAAATGTCTTGTTTTGGAGAGCCAAAGTCCCATTTTGGGGGCAGAAGCTGGTATTTCTGTGACACTGCCATCTTGATGGGGGTAAGTGTGATCTTGAGGAGTGTAAAGCAGCATTTTGGTTAGAAAATGGGAGCTCTTCCTAAGAGCAGTGCTATTTCTGGGAGAAAAGGAGCTCTACTGGGCATAAAAACGGTGTATCTGTGATAAAATGCCACATTTCTGAAAGAAACTGTCCTCTTGCGGAGTGTAATGCTGTATGTTCCGGAGGAAATGGGAAATATTCAGCAGAGTCCTGGTATTTCTGGGAGAAGAGGTCTGATGTGGGGGGGGGAAGGTGATGTATCTGTGAGAAAGCTGGTGTTTCTGGGAGAAAATGCCAGGTATTGGTGAGGAAACAGATGCTAGAGAGGGAAAAGGCCATCCCTTTGGGAGAGAAGTGGTATTTCTGGGAGAAAATGCCCCAAATCGGGGAGTAAGTGTCATCCTGAGGCGTGTCATGGAGTAGATTTGGGAGGAAATGGAGGTGTTTCACAGAGTAGCGGCACTTCTGGGAGAAAATGTCCTCAGTGGGAAAGACAATGTCCTCTTGAGGGAAGAAAACGGGTCTTTCTTACAGCAAATGTCATCCGATTGGGAGAAAATCTCCTCTCTTGGGGAGAAAAGTGGTCTTTCTGAGAGAAGGTGTCCTCTTCTTGGCTGCAAGTGTCCCATTTGGCATTGTCATGGAGGCTTTTTGGGGAGAAAGCGTGTGGCAGTTGTAAGAGAAGGGGTATTTCTGGGAGCAAATCTCCTCTTTTTGGAAGAGAAGGTGAAATTTCCAAGGGAAAAGTGGCATTTCTGGGAGGAAATGACATAGCTGGGGGAGAAAAGTGGGAACCGGTGGGAAAGAAGATCTTGTACTGGAGAGCAACGGTGGTCTTTTTGGTGTGCCAAGTGGTCTCTTGGGGAGACAACGTGGTAAATAGGGGAGACAATGTCCTCTGGAGGAGTGTCAAGTAGTATTTGGGAGAGCAAACGTCAGGTATTTCTCGGAAACCGGCTGTTTCTGGGAGATAGTAGCAGACTTGGTTGGAAAATGACAGGTGTTTGTGAGAAAGCTGGTATTTTGGGGAAAAAAGGCCGTTTTTTAAAGAATAAGCTGGCATTTCTGGGAGAATATGTCCCATCTTTGGGAGAAAACGGGTGTATGTGGGAGAAAATGTCGTGTATTTGGGAGAAAGCTGGTGTATGTGGGAGAAAAGGCCATTGTGATGGGAGTCAGTGTGATCTTGAGGAGTGGAAAGCAGTATTCTTGAGATGAAACGTGAGGTATTTCTAAGAGTCCTGGTATTTCTGGGAGAAAATGTCTTGTTTTGGAGAGCCAAAGTCCCATTTTGGGGGCAGAAGCTGGTATTTCTGTGACACTGCCATCTTGATGGGGGTAAGTGTGATCTTGAGGAGTGTAAAGCAGCATTTTGGTTAGAAAATGGGAGCTCTTCCTAAGAGCAGTGCTATTTCTGGGAGAAAAGGAGCTCTACTGGGCATAAAAACGGTGTATCTGTGATAAAATGCCACATTTCTGAAAGAAACTGTCCTCTTGCGGAGTGTAATGCTGTATGTTCCGGAGGAAATGGGAAATATTCAGCAGAGTCCTGGTATTTCTGGGAGAAGAGGTCTGATGTGGGGGGGGGAAGGTGATGTATCTGTGAGAAAGCTGGTGTTTCTGGGAGAAAATGCCAGGTATTGGTGAGGAAACAGATGCTAGAGAGGGAAAAGGCCATCCCTTTGGGAGAGAAGTGGTATTTCTGGGAGAAAATGCCCCAAATCGGGGAGTAAGTGTCATCCTGAGGCGTGTCATGGAGTAGATTTGGGAGGAAATGGAGGTGTTTCACAGAGTAGCGGCACTTCTGGGAGAAAATGTCCTCAGTGGGAAAGACAATGTCCTCTTGAGGGAAGAAAACAGGTCTTTCTTACAGCAAATGTCATCCAATTGGGAGAAAATCTCCTCTCTTGGGGAGAAAAGTGGTCTTTCTGAGAGAAGGTGTCCTCTTCTTGGCTGCAAGTGTCCCATTTGGCATTGTCATGGAGGCTTTTTGGGGAGAAAGCGTGTGGCAGTTGTAAGAGAAGGGGTATTTCTGGGAGCAAATCTCCTCTTTTTGGAAGAGAAGGTGAAATTTCCAAGGGAAAAGTGGCATTTCTGGGAGGAAATGACATAGCTGGGGGAGAAAAGTGGGAACCGGTGGGAAAGAAGATCTTGTACTGGAGAGCAACGGTGGTCTTTTTGGTGTGCCAAGTGGTCTCTTGGGGAGACAACGTGGTAAATAGGGGAGACAATGTCCTCTGGAGGAGTGTCAAGTAGTATTTGGGAGAGCAAACGTCAGGTATTTCTCGGAAACCGGCTGTTTCTGGGAGATAGTAGCAGACTTGGTTGGAAAATGACAGGTGTTTGTGAGAAAGCTGGTATTTTGGGGAAAAAAGGCCGTTTTTTAAAGAATAAGCTGGCATTTCTGGGAGAATATGTCCCATCTTTGGGAGAAAACGGGTGTATGTGGGAGAAAATGTCGTGTATTTGGGAGAAAGCTGGTGTATGTGGGAGAAAAGGCCATTGTGATGGGAGTCAGTGTGATCTTGAGGAGTGGAAAGCAGTATTCTTGAGATGAAACGTGAGGTATTTCTAAGAGTCCTGGTATTTCTGGGAGAAAATGTCTTGTTTTGGAGAGCCAAAGTCCCATTTTGGGGGCAGAAGCTGGTATTTCTGTGACACTGCCATCTTGATGGGGGTAAGTGTGATCTTGAGGAGTGTAAAGCAGCATTTTGGTTAGAAAATGGGAGCTCTTCCTAAGAGCAGTGCTATTTCTGGGAGAAAAGGAGCTCTACTGGGCATAAAAACGGTGTATCTGTGATAAAATGCCACATTTCTGAAAGAAACTGTCCTCTTGCGGAGTGTAATGCTGTATGTTCCGGAGGAAATGGGAAATATTCAGCAGAGTCCTGGTATTTCTGGGAGAAGAGGTCTGATGTGGGGGGGGGAAGGTGATGTATCTGTGAGAAAGCTGGTGTTTCTGGGAGAAAATGCCAGGTATTGGTGAGGAAACAGATGCTAGAGAGGGAAAAGGCCATCCCTTTGGGAGAGAAGTGGTATTTCTGGGAGAAAATGCCCCAAATCGGGGAGTAAGTGTCATCCTGAGGCGTGTCATGGAGTAGATTTGGGAGGAAATGGAGGTGTTTCACAGAGTAGCGGCACTTCTGGGAGAAAATGTCCTCAGTGGGAAAGACAATGTCCTCTTGAGGGAAGAAAACAGGTCTTTCTTACAGCAAATGTCATCCAATTGGGAGAAAATCTCCTCTCTTGGGGAGAAAAGTGGTCTTTCTGAGAGAAGGTGTCCTCTTCTTGGCTGCAAGTGTCCCATTTGGCATTGTCATGGAGGCTTTTTGGGGAGAAAGCGTGTGGCAGTTGTAAGAGAAGGGGTATTTCTGGGAGCAAATCTCCTCTTTTTGGAAGAGAAGGTGAAATTTCCAAGGGAAAAGTGGCATTTCTGGGAGGAAATGACATAGCTGGGGGAGAAAAGTGGGAACCGGTGGGAAAGAAGATCTTGTACTGGAGAGCAACGGTGGTCTTTTTGGTGTGCCAAGTGGTCTCTTGGGGAGACAACGTGGTAAATAGGGGAGACAATGTCCTCTGGAGGAGTGTCAAGTAGTATTTGGGAGAGCAAACGTCAGGTATTTCTCGGAAACCGGCTGTTTCTGGGAGATAGTAGCAGACTTGGTTGGAAAATGACAGGTGTTTGTGAGAAAGCTGGTATTTTGGGAAAAAAAGGCCGTTTTTTAAAGAATAAGCTGGCATTTCTGGGAGAATATGTCCCATCTTTGGGAGAAAACGGGTGTATGTGGGAGAAAATGTCGTGTATTTGGGAGAAAGCTGGTGTATGTGGGAGAAAAGGCCATTGTGATGGGAGTCAGTGTGATCTTGAGGAGTGGAAAGCAGTATTCTTGAGATGAAACGTGAGGTATTTCTAAGAGTCCTGGTATTTCTGGGAGAAAATGTCTTGTTTTGGAGAGCCAAAGTCCCATTTTGGGGGCAGAAGCTGGTATTTCTGTGACACTGCCATCTTGATGGGGGTAAGTGTGATCTTGAGGAGTGTAAAGCAGCATTTTGGTTAGAAAATGGGAGCTCTTCCTAAGAGCAGTGCTATTTCTGGGAGAAAAGGAGCTCTACTGGGCATAAAAACGGTGTATCTGTGATAAAATGCCACATTTCTGAAAGAAACTGTCCTCTTGCGGAGTGTAATGCTGTATGTTCCGGAGGAAATGGGAAATATTCAGCAGAGTCCTGGTATTTCTGGGAGAAGAGGTCTGATGTGGGGGGGGGAAGGTGATGTATCTGTGAGAAAGCTGGTGTTTCTGGGAGAAAATGCCAGGTATTGGTGAGGAAACAGATGCTAGAGAGGGAAAAGGCCATCCCTTTGGGAGAGAAGTGGTATTTCTGGGAGAAAATGCCCCAAATCGGGGAGTAAGTGTCATCCTGAGGCGTGTCATGGAGTAGATTTGGGAGGAAATGGAGGTGTTTCACAGAGTAGCGGCACTTCTGGGAGAAAATGTCCTCAGTGGGAAAGACAATGTCCTCTTGAGGGAAGAAAACAGGTCTTTCTTACAGCAAATGTCATCCAATTGGGAGAAAATCTCCTCTCTTGGGGAGAAAAGTGGTCTTTCTGAGAGAAGGTGTCCTCTTCTTGGCTGCAAGTGTCCCATTTGGCATTGTCATGGAGGCTTTTTGGGGAGAAAGCGTGTGGCAGTTGTAAGAGAAGGGGTATTTCTGGGAGCAAATCTCCTCTTTTTGGAAGAGAAGGTGAAATTTCCAAGGGAAAAGTGGCATTTCTGGGAGGAAATGACATAGCTGGGGGAGAAAAGTGGGAACCGGTGGGAAAGAAGATCTTGTACTGGAGAGCAACGGTGGTCTTTTTGGTGTGCCAAGTGGTCTCTTGGGGAGACAACGTGGTAAATAGGGGAGACAATGTCCTCTGGAGGAGTGTCAAGTAGTATTTGGGAGAGCAAACGTCAGGTATTTCTCGGAAACCGGCTGTTTCTGGGAGATAGTAGCAGACTTGGTTGGAAAATGACAGGTGTTTGTGAGAAAGCTGGTATTTTGGGGAAAAAAGGCCGTTTTTTAAAGAATAAGCTGGCATTTCTGGGAGAATATGTCCCATCTTTGGGAGAAAACGGGTGTATGTGGGAGAAAATGTCGTGTATTTGGGAGAAAGCTGGTGTATGTGGGAGAAAAGGCCATTGTGATGGGA
The DNA here is from genome assembly GCF_987193195.1 of Phasianus colchicus. Classification (NCBI taxonomy): domain Eukaryota; kingdom Metazoa; phylum Chordata; class Aves; order Galliformes; family Phasianidae; genus Phasianus; species Phasianus colchicus. The sequence goes on from NW_028325225.1 coordinate 292,462, forward strand.
GTCAGTGTGATCTTGAGGAGTGGAAAGCAGTATTCTTGAGATGAAACGTGAGGTATTTCTAAGAGTCCTGGTATTTCTGGGAGAAAATGTCTTGTTTTGGAGAGCCAAAGTCCCATTTTGGGGGCAGAAGCTGGTATTTCTGTGACACTGCCATCTTGATGGGGGTAAGTGTGATCTTGAGGAGTGTAAAGCAGCATTTTGGTTAGAAAATGGGAGCTCTTCCTAAGAGCAGTGCTATTTCTGGGAGAAAAGGAGCTCTACTGGGCATAAAAACGGTGTATCTGTGATAAAATGCCACATTTCTGAAAGAAACTGTCCTCTTGCGGAGTGTAATGCTGTATGTTCCGGAGGAAATGGGAAATATTCAGCAGAGTCCTGGTATTTCTGGGAGAAGAGGTCTGATGTGGGGGGGGAAGGTGATGTATCTGTGAGAAAGCTGGTGTTTCTGGGAGAAAATGCCAGGTATTGGTGAGGAAACAGATGCTAGAGAGGGAAAAGGCCATCCCTTTGGGAGAGAAGTGGTATTTCTGGGAGAAAATGCCCCAAATCGGGGAGTAAGTGTCATCCTGAGGCGTGTCATGGAGTAGATTTGGGAGGAAATGGAGGTGTTTCACAGAGTAGCGGCACTTCTGGGAGAAAATGTCCTCAGTGGGAAAGACAATGTCCTCTTGAGGGAAGAAAACAGGTCTTTCTTACAGCAAATGTCATCCAATTGGGAGAAAATCTCCTCTCTTGGGGAGAAAAGTGGTCTTTCTGAGAGAAGGTGTCCTCTTCTTGGCTGCAAGTGTCCCATTTGGCATTGTCATGGAGGCTTTTTGGGGAGAAAGCGTGTGGCAGTTGTAAGAGAAGGGGTATTTCTGGGAGCAAATCTCCTCTTTTTGGAAGAGAAGGTGAAATTTCCAAGGGAAAAGTGGCATTTCTGGGAGGAAATGACATAGCTGGGGGAGAAAAGTGGGAACCGGTGGGAAAGAAGATCTTGTACTGGAGAGCAACGGTGGTCTTTTTGGTGTGCCAAGTGGTCTCTTGGGGAGACAACGTGGTAAATAGGGGAGACAATGTCCTCTGGAGGAGTGTCAAGTAGTATTTGGGAGAGCAAACGTCAGGTATTTCTCGGAAACCGGCTGTTTCTGGGAGATAGTAGCAGACTTGGTTGGAAAATGACAGGTGTTTGTGAGAAAGCTGGTATTTTGGGAAAAAAAGGCCGTTTTTTAAAGAATAAGCTGGCATTTCTGGGAGAATATGTCCCATCTTTGGGAGAAAACGGGTGTATGTGGGAGAAAATGTCGTGTATTTGGGAGAAAGCTGGTGTATGTGGGAGAAAAGGCCATTGTGATGGGAGTCAGTGTGATCTTGAGGAGTGGAAAGCAGTATTCTTGAGATGAAACGTGAGGTATTTCTAAGAGTCCTGGTATTTCTGGGAGAAAATGTCTTGTTTTGGAGAGCCAAAGTCCCATTTTGGGGGCAGAAGCTGGTATTTCTGTGACACTGCCATCTTGATGGGGGTAAGTGTGATCTTGAGGAGTGTAAAGCAGCATTTTGGTTAGAAAATGGGAGCTCTTCCTAAGAGCAGTGCTATTTCTGGGAGAAAAGGAGCTCTACTGGGCATAAAAACGGTGTATCTGTGATAAAATGCCACATTTCTGAAAGAAACTGTCCTCTTGCGGAGTGTAATGCTGTATGTTCCGGAGGAAATGGGAAATATTCAGCAGAGTCCTGGTATTTCTGGGAGAAGAGGTCTGATGTGGGGGGGGGAAGGTGATGTATCTGTGAGAAAGCTGGTGTTTCTGGGAGAAAATGCCAGGTATTGGTGAGGAAACAGATGCTAGAGAGGGAAAAGGCCATCCCTTTGGGAGAGAAGTGGTATTTCTGGGAGAAAATGCCCCAAATCGGGGAGTAAGTGTCATCCTGAGGCGTGTCATGGAGTAGATTTGGGAGGAAATGGAGGTGTTTCACAGAGTAGCGGCACTTCTGGGAGAAAATGTCCTCAGTGGGAAAGACAATGTCCTCTTGAGGGAAGAAAACAGGTCTTTCTTACAGCAAATGTCATCCAATTGGGAGAAAATCTCCTCTCTTGGGGAGAAAAGTGGTCTTTCTGAGAGAAGGTGTCCTCTTCTTGGCTGCAAGTGTCCCATTTGGCATTGTCATGGAGGCTTTTTGGGGAGAAAGCGTGTGGCAGTTGTAAGAGAAGGGGTATTTCTGGGAGCAAATCTCCTCTTTTTGGAAGAGAAGGTGAAATTTCCAAGGGAAAAGTGGCATTTCTGGGAGGAAATGACATAGCTGGGGGAGAAAAGTGGGAACCGGTGGGAAAGAAGATCTTGTACTGGAGAGCAACGGTGGTCTTTTTGGTGTGCCAAGTGGTCTCTTGGGGAGACAACGTGGTAAATAGGGGAGACAATGTCCTCTGGAGGAGTGTCAAGTAGTATTTGGGAGAGCAAACGTCAGGTATTTCTCGGAAACCGGCTGTTTCTGGGAGATAGTAGCAGACTTGGTTGGAAAATGACAGGTGTTTGTGAGAAAGCTGGTATTTTGGGAAAAAAAGGCCGTTTTTTAAAGAATAAGCTGGCATTTCTGGGAGAATATGTCCCATCTTTGGGAGAAAACGGGTGTATGTGGGAGAAAATGTCGTGTATTTGGGAGAAAGCTGGTGTATGTGGGAGAAAAGGCCATTGTGATGGGAGTCAGTGTGATCTTGAGGAGTGGAAAGCAGTATTCTTGAGATGAAACGTGAGGTATTTCTAAGAGTCCTGGTATTTCTGGGAGAAAATGTCTTGTTTTGGAGAGCCAAAGTCCCATTTTGGGGGCAGAAGCTGGTATTTCTGTGACACTGCCATCTTGATGGGGGTAAGTGTGATCTTGAGGAGTGTAAAGCAGCATTTTGGTTAGAAAATGGGAGCTCTTCCTAAGAGCAGTGCTATTTCTGGGAGAAAAGGAGCTCTACTGGGCATAAAAACGGTGTATCTGTGATAAAATGCCACATTTCTGAAAGAAACTGTCCTCTTGCGGAGTGTAATGCTGTATGTTCCGGAGGAAATGGGAAATATTCAGCAGAGTCCTGGTATTTCTGGGAGAAGAGGTCTGATGTGGGGGGGGGAAGGTGATGTATCTGTGAGAAAGCTGGTGTTTCTGGGAGAAAATGCCAGGTATTGGTGAGGAAACAGATGCTAGAGAGGGAAAAGGCCATCCCTTTGGGAGAGAAGTGGTATTTCTGGGAGAAAATGCCCCAAATCGGGGAGTAAGTGTCATCCTGAGGCGTGTCATGGAGTAGATTTGGGAGGAAATGGAGGTGTTTCACAGAGTAGCGGCACTTCTGGGAGAAAATGTCCTCAGTGGGAAAGACAATGTCCTCTTGAGGGAAGAAAACAGGTCTTTCTTACAGCAAATGTCATCCAATTGGGAGAAAATCTCCTCTCTTGGGGAGAAAAGTGGTCTTTCTGAGAGAAGGTGTCCTCTTCTTGGCTGCAAGTGTCCCATTTGGCATTGTCATGGAGGCTTTTTGGGGAGAAAGCGTGTGGCAGTTGTAAGAGAAGGGGTATTTCTGGGAGCAAATCTCCTCTTTTTGGAAGAGAAGGTGAAATTTCCAAGGGAAAAGTGGCATTTCTGGGAGGAAATGACATAGCTGGGGGAGAAAAGTGGGAACCGGTGGGAAAGAAGATCTTGTACTGGAGAGCAACGGTGGTCTTTTTGGTGTGCCAAGTGGTCTCTTGGGGAGACAACGTGGTAAATAGGGGAGACAATGTCCTCTGGAGGAGTGTCAAGTAGTATTTGGGAGAGCAAACGTCAGGTATTTCTCGGAAACCGGCTGTTTCTGGGAGATAGTAGCAGACTTGGTTGGAAAATGACAGGTGTTTGTGAGAAAGCTGGTATTTTGGGGAAAAAAGGCCGTTTTTTAAAGAATAAGCTGGCATTTCTGGGAGAATATGTCCCATCTTTGGGAGAAAACGGGTGTATGTGGGAGAAAATGTCGTGTATTTGGGAGAAAGCTGGTGTATGTGGGAGAAAAGGCCATTGTGATGGGAGTCAGTGTGATCTTGAGGAGTGGAAAGCAGTATTCTTGAGATGAAACGTGAGGTATTTCTAAGAGTCCTGGTATTTCTGGGAGAAAATGTCTTGTTTTGGAGAGCCAAAGTCCCATTTTGGGGGCAGAAGCTGGTATTTCTGTGACACTGCCATCTTGATGGGGGTAAGTGTGATCTTGAGGAGTGTAAAGCAGCATTTTGGTTAGAAAATGGGAGCTCTTCCTAAGAGCAGTGCTATTTCTGGGAGAAAAGGAGCTCTACTGGGCATAAAAACGGTGTATCTGTGATAAAATGCCACATTTCTGAAAGAAACTGTCCTCTTGCGGAGTGTAATGCTGTATGTTCCGGAGGAAATGGGAAATATTCAGCAGAGTCCTGGTATTTCTGGGAGAAGAGGTCTGATGTGGGTGGGGGAAGGTGATGTATCTGTGAGAAAGCTGGTGTTTCTGGGAGAAAATGCCAGGTATTGGTGAGGAAACAGATGCTAGAGAGGGAAAAGGCCATCCCTTTGGGAGAGAAGTGGTATTTCTGGGAGAAAATGCCCCAAATCGGGGAGTAAGTGTCATCCTGAGGCGTGTCATGGAGTAGATTTGGGAGGAAATGGAGGTGTTTCACAGAGTAGCGGCACTTCTGGGAGAAAATGTCCTCAGTGGGAAAGACAATGTCCTCTTGAGGGAAGAAAACAGGTCTTTCTTACAGCAAATGTCATCCAATTGGGAGAAAATCTCCTCTCTTGGGGAGAAAAGTGGTCTTTCTGAGAGAAGGTGTCCTCTTCTTGGCTGCAAGTGTCCCATTTGGCATTGTCATGGAGGCTTTTTGGGGAGAAAGCGTGTGGCAGTTGTAAGAGAAGGGGTATTTCTGGGAGCAAATCTCCTCTTTTTGGAAGAGAAGGTGAAATTTCCAAGGGAAAAGTGGCATTTCTGGGAGGAAATGACATAGCTGGGGGAGAAAAGTGGGAACCGGTGGGAAAGAAGATCTTGTACTGGAGAGCAACGGTGGTCTTTTTGGTGTGCCAAGTGGTCTCTTGGGGAGACAACGTGGTAAATAGGGGAGACAATGTCCTCTGGAGGAGTGTCAAGTAGTATTTGGGAGAGCAAACGTCAGGTATTTCTCGGAAACCGGCTGTTTCTGGGAGATAGTAGCAGACTTGGTTGGAAAATGACAGGTGTTTGTGAGAAAGCTGGTATTTTGGGGAAAAAAGGCCGTTTTTTAAAGAATAAGCTGGCATTTCTGGGAGAATATGTCCCATCTTTGGGAGAAAACGGGTGTATGTGGGAGAAAATGTCGTGTATTTGGGAGAAAGCTGGTGTATGTGGGAGAAAAGGCCATTGTGATGGGAGTCAGTGTGATCTTGAGGAGTGGAAAGCAGTATTCTTGAGATGAAACGTGAGGTATTTCTAAGAGTCCTGGTATTTCTGGGAGAAAATGTCTTGTTTTGGAGAGCCAAAGTCCCATTTTGGGGGCAGAAGCTGGTATTTCTGTGACACTGCCATCTTGATGGGGGTAAGTGTGATCTTGAGGAGTGTAAAGCAGCATTTTGGTTAGAAAATGGGAGCTCTTCCTAAGAGCAGTGCTATTTCTGGGAGAAAAGGAGCTCTACTGGGCATAAAAACGGTGTATCTGTGATAAAATGCCACATTTCTGAAAGAAACTGTCCTCTTGCGGAGTGTAATGCTGTATGTTCCGGAGGAAATGGGAAATATTCAGCAGAGTCCTGGTATTTCTGGGAGAAGAGGTCTGATGTGGGTGGGGGAAGGTGATGTATCTGTGAGAAAGCTGGTGTTTCTGGGAGAAAATGCCAGGTATTGGTGAGGAAACAGATGCTAGAGAGGGAAAAGGCCATCCCTTTGGGAGAGAAGTGGTATTTCTGGGAGAAAATGCCCCAAATCGGGGAGTAAGTGTCATCCTGAGGCGTGTCATGGAGTAGATTTGGGAGGAAATGGAGGTGTTTCACAGAGTAGCGGCACTTCTGGGAGAAAATGTCCTCAGTGGGAAAGACAATGTCCTCTTGAGGGAAGAAAACAGGTCTTTCTTACAGCAAATGTCATCCAATTGGGAGAAAATCTCCTCTCTTGGGGAGAAAAGTGGTCTTTCTGAGAGAAGGTGTCCTCTTCTTGGCTGCAAGTGTCCCATTTGGCATTGTCATGGAGGCTTTTTGGGGAGAAAGCGTGTGGCAGTTGTAAGAGAAGGGGTATTTCTGGGAGCAAATCTCCTCTTTTTGGAAGAGAAGGTGAAATTTCCAAGGGAAAAGTGGCACTTCTGGGAGGAAATGACATAGCTGGGGGAGAAAAGTGGGAACCGGTGGGAAAGAAGATCTTGTACTGGAGAGCAACGGTGGTCTTTTTGGTGTGCCAAGTGGTCTCTTGGGGAGACAACGTGGTAAATAGGGGAGACAATGTCCTCTGGAGGAGTGTCAAGTAGTATTTGGGAGAGCAAACGTCAGGTATTTCTCGGAAACCGGCTGTTTCTGGGAGATAGTAGCAGACTTGGTTGGAAAATGACAGGTGTTTGTGAGAAAGCTGGTATTTTGGGGAAAAAAGGCCGTTTTTTAAAGAATAAGCTGGCATTTCTGGGAGAATATGTCCCATCTTTGGGAGAAAACGGGTGTATGTGGGAGAAAATGTCGTGTATTTGGGAGAAAGCTGGTGTATGTGGGAGACAAGGCCATTGTGATGGGAGTCAGTGTGATCTTGAGGAGTGGAAAGCAGTATTCTTGAGATGAAACGTGAGGTATTTCTAAGAGTCCTGGTATTTCTGGGAGAAAATGTCTTGTTTTGGAGAGCCAAAGTCCCATTTTGGGGGCAGAAGCTGGTATTTCTGTGACACTGCCATCTTGATGGGGGTAAGTGTGATCTTGAGGAGTGTAAAGCAGCATTTTGGTTAGAAAATGGGAGCTCTTCCTAAGAGCAGTGCTATTTCTGGGAGAAAAGGAGCTCTACTGGGCATAAAAATAGTGTATCTGTGATAAAATGCCACATTTCTGAAAGAAACTGTCCTCTTGCGGAGTGTAATGCTGTATGTTCCGGAGGAAATGGGAAATATTCAGCAGAGTCCTGGTATTTCTGGGAGAAGAGGTCTGATGTGGGGGGGGGGAAGGTGATGTATCTGTGAGAAAGCTGGTGTTTCTGGGAGAAAATGCCAGGTATTGGTGAGGAAACAGATGCTAGAGAGGGAAAAGGCCATCCCTTTGGGAGAGAAGTGGTATTTCTGAGAGAAAATGCCCCAAATCGGGGAGTAAGTGTCATCCTGAGGCGTGTCATGGAGTAGATTTGGGAGGAAATGGAGGTGTTTCACAGAGTAGCGGCACTTCTGGGAGAAAATGTCCTCAGTGGGAAAGACAATGTCCTCTTGAGGGAAGAAAACAGGTCTTTCTTACAGCAAATGTCATCCAATTGGGAGAAAATCTCCTCTCTTGGGGAGAAAAGTGGTCTTTCTGAGAGAAGGTGTCCTCTTCTTGGCTGCAAGTGTCCCATTTGGCATTGTCATGGAGGCTTTTTGGGGAGAAAGCGTGTGGCAGTTGTAAGAGAAGGGGTATTTCTGGGAGCAAATCTCCTCTTTTTGGAAGAGAAGGTGAAATTTCCAAGGGAAAAGTGGCATTTCTGGGAGGAAATGACATAGCTGGGGGAGAAAAGTGGGAACCGGTGGGAAAGAAGATCTTGTACTGGAGAGCAACGGTGGTCTTTTTGGTGTGCCAAGTGGTCTCTTGGGGAGACAACGTGGTAAATAGGGGAGACAATGTCCTCTGGAGGAGTGTCAAGTAGTATTTGGGAGAGCAAACGTCAGGTATTTCTCAGAAACCGGCTGTTTCTGGGAGATAGTAGCAGACTTGGTTGGAAAATGACAGGTGTTTGTGAGAAAGCTGGTATTTTGGGGAAAAAAGGCCGTTTTTTAAAGAATAAGCTGGCATTTCTGGGAGAATATGTCCCATCTTTGGGAGAAAACGGGTGTATGTGGGAGAAAATGTCGTGTATTTGGGAGAAAGCTGGTGTATGTGGGAGAAAAGGCCATTGTGATGGGAGTCAGTGTGATCTTGAGGAGTGGAAAGCAGTATTCTTGAGATGAAACGTGAGGTATTTCTAAGAGTCCTGGTATTTCTGGGAGAAAATGTCTTGTTTTGGAGAGCCAAAGTCCCATTTTGGGGGCAGAAGCTGGTATTTCTGTGACACTGCCATCTTGATGGGGGTAAGTGTGATCTTGAGGAGTGTAAAGCAGCATTTTGGTTAGAAAATGGGAGCTCTTCCTAAGAGCAGTGCTATTTCTGGGAGAAAAGGAGCTCTACTGGGCATAAAAACGGTGTATCTGTGATAAAATGCCACATTTCTGAAAGAAACTGTCCTCTTGCGGAGTGTAATGCTGTATGTTCCGGAGGAAATGGGAAATATTCAGCAGAGTCCTGGTATTTCTGGGAGAAGAGGTCTGATGTGGGTGGGGGAAGGTGATGTATCTGTGAGAAAGCTGGTGTTTCTGGGAGAAAATGCCAGGTATTGGTGAGGAAACAGATGCTAGAGAGGGAAAAGGCCATCCCTTTGGGAGAGAAGTGGTATTTCTGGGAGAAAATGCCCCAAATCGGGGAGTAAGTGTCATCCTGAGGCGTGTCATGGAGTAGATTTGGGAGGAAATGGAGGTGTTTCACAGAGTAGCGGCACTTCTGGGAGAAAATGTCCTCAGTGGGAAAGACAATGTCCTCTTGAGGGAAGAAAACAGGTCTTTCTTACAGCAAATGTCATCCAATTGGGAGAAAATCTCCTCTCTTGGGGAGAAAAGTGGTCTTTCTGAGAGAAGGTGTCCTCTTCTTGGCTGCAAGTGTCCCATTTGGCATTGTCATGGAGGCTTTTTGGGGAGAAAGCGTGTGGCAGTTGTAAGAGAAGGGGTATTTCTGGGAGCAAATCTCCTCTTTTTGGAAGAGAAGGTGAAATTTCCAAGGGAAAAGTGGCACTTCTGGGAGGAAATGACATAGCTGGGGGAGAAAAGTGGGAACCGGTGGGAAAGAAGATCTTGTACTGGAGAGCAACGGTGGTCTTTTTGGTGTGCCAAGTGGTCTCTTGGGGAGACAACGTGGTAAATAGGGGAGACAATGTCCTCTGGAGGAGTGTCAAGTAGTATTTGGGAGAGCAAACGTCAGGTATTTCTCGGAAACCGGCTGTTTCTGGGAGATAGTAGCAGACTTGGTTGGAAAATGACAGGTGTTTGTGAGAAAGCTGGTATTTTGGGGAAAAAAGGCCGTTTTTTAAAGAATAAGCTGGCATTTCTGGGAGAATATGTCCCATCTTTGGGAGAAAACGGGTGTATGTGGGAGAAAATGTCGTGTATTTGGGAGAAAGCTGGTGTATGTGGGAGACAAGGCCATTGTGATGGGAGTCAGTGTGATCTTGAGGAGTGGAAAGCAGTATTCTTGAGATGAAACGTGAGGTATTTCTAAGAGTCCTGGTATTTCTGGGAGAAAATGTCTTGTTTTGGAGAGCCAAAGTCCCATTTTGGGGGCAGAAGCTGGTATTTCTGTGACACTGCCATCTTGATGGGGGTAAGTGTGATCTTGAGGAGTGTAAAGCAGCATTTTGGTTAGAAAATGGGAGCTCTTCCTAAGAGCAGTGCTATTTCTGGGAGAAAAGGAGCTCTACTGGGCATAAAAACGGTGTATCTGTGATAAAATGCCACATTTCTGAAAGAAACTGTCCTCTTGCGGAGTGTAATGCTGTATGTTCCGGAGGAAATGGGAAATATTCAGCAGAGTCCTGGTATTTCTGGGAGAAGAGGTCTGATGTGGGTGGGGGAAGGTGATGTATCTGTGAGAAAGCTGGTGTTTCTGGGAGAAAATGCCAGGTATTGGTGAGGAAACAGATGCTAGAGAGGGAAAAGGCCATCCCTTTGGGAGAGAAGTGGTATTTCTGGGAGAAAATGCCCCAAATCGGGGAGTAAGTGTCATCCTGAGGCGTGTCATGGAGTAGATTTGGGAGGAAATGGAGGTGTTTCACAGAGTAGCGGCACTTCTGGGAGAAAATGTCCTCAGTGGGAAAGACAATGTCCTCTTGAGGGAAGAAAACAGGTCTTTCTTACAGCAAATGTCATCCAATTGGGAGAAAATCTCCTCTCTTGGGGAGAAAAGTGGTCTTTCTGAGAGAAGGTGTCCTCTTCTTGGCTGCAAGTGTCCCATTTGGCATTGTCATGGAGGCTTTTTGGGGAGAAAGCGTGTGGCAGTTGTAAGAGAAGGGGTATTTCTGGGAGCAAATCTCCTCTTTTTGGAAGAGAAGGTGAAATTTCCAAGGGAAAAGTGGCACTTCTGGGAGGAAATGACATAGCTGGGGGAGAAAAGTGGGAACCGGTGGGAAAGAAGATCTTGTACTGGAGAGCAACGGTGGTCTTTTTGGTGTGCCAAGTGGTCTCTTGGGGAGACAACGTGGTAAATAGGGGAGACAATGTCCTCTGGAGGAGTGTCAAGTAGTATTTGGGAGAGCAAACGTCAGGTATTTCTCGGAAACCGGCTGTTTCTGGGAGATAGTAGCAGACTTGGTTGGAAAATGACAGGTGTTTGTGAGAAAGCTGGTATTTTGGGGAAAAAAGGCCGTTTTTTAAAGAATAAGCTGGCATTTCTGGGAGAATATGTCCCATCTTTGGGAGAAAACGGGTGTATGTGGGAGAAAATGTCGTGTATTTGGGAGAAAGCTGGTGTATGTGGGAGACAAGGCCATTGTGATGGGAGTCAGTGTGATCTTGAGGAGTGGAAAGCAGTATTCTTGAGATGAAACGTGAGGTATTTCTAAGAGTCCTGGTATTTCTGGGAGAAAATGTCTTGTTTTGGAGAGCCAAAGTCCCATTCTGGGGGCAGAAGCTGGTATTTCTGTGACACTGCCATCTTGATGGGGGTAAGTGTGATCTTGAGGAGTGTAAAGCAGCATTTTGGTTAGAAAATGGGAGCTCTTCCTAAGAGCAGTGCTATTTCTGGGAGAAAAGGAGCTCTACTGGGCATAAAAATAGTGTATCTGTGATAAAATGCCACATTTCTGAAAGAAACTGTCCTCTTGCGGAGTGTAATGCTGTATGTTCCGGAGGAAATGGGAAATATTCAGCAGAGTCCTGGTATTTCTGGGAGAAGAGGTCTGATGTGGGGGGGGGGAAGGTGATGTATCTGTGAGAAAGCTGGTGTTTCTGGGAGAAAATGCCAGGTATTGGTGAGGAAACAGATGCTAGAGAGGGAAAAGGCCATCCCTTTGGGAGAGAAGTGGTATTTCTGGGAGAAAATGCCCCAAATCGGGGAGTAAGTGTCATCCTGAGGCGTGTCATGGAGTAGATTTGGGAGGAAATGGAGGTGTTTCACAGAGTAGCGGCACTTCTGGGAGAAAATGTCCTCAGTGGGAAAGACAATGTCCTCTTGAGGGAAGAAAACGGGTCTTTCTTACAGCAAATGTCATCCAATTGGGAGAAAATCTCCTCTCTTGGGGAGAAAAGTGGTCTTTCTGAGAGAAGGTGTCCTCTTCTTGGCTGCAAGTGTCCCATTTGGCATTGTCATGGAGGCTTTTTGGGGAGAAAGCGTGTGGCAGTTGTAAGAGAAGGGGTATTTCTGGGAGCAAATCTCCTCTTTTTGGAAGAGAAGGTGAAATTTCCAAGGGAAAAGTGGCACTTCTGGGAGGAAATGACATAGCTGGGGGAGAAAAGTGGGAACCGGTGGGAAAGAAGATCTTGTACTGGAGAGCAACGGTGGTCTTTTTGGTGTGCCAAGTGGTCTCTTGGGGAGACAACGTGGTAAATAGGGGAGACAATGTCCTCTGGAGGAGTGTCAAGTAGTATTTGGGAGAGCAAACGTCAGGTATTTCTCGGAAACCGGCTGTTTCTGGGAGATAGTAGCAGACTTGGTTGGAAAATGACAGGTGTTTGTGAGAAAGCTGGTATTTTGGGGAAAAAAGGCCGTTTTTTAAAGAATAAGCTGGCATTTCTGGGAGAATATGTCCCATCTTTGGGAGAAAACGGGTGTATGTGGGAGAAAATGTCGTGTATTTGGGAGAAAGCTGGTGTATGTGGGAGACAAGGCCATTGTGATGGGAGTCAGTGTGATCTTGAGGAGTGGAAAGCAGTATTCTTGAGATGAAACGTGAGGTATTTCTAAGAGTCCTGGTATTTCTGGGAGAAAATGTCTTGTTTTGGAGAGCCAAAGTCCCATTTTGGGGGCAGAAGCTGGTATTTCTGTGACACTGCCATCTTGATGGGGGTAAGTGTGATCTTGAGGAGTGTAAAGCAGCATTTTGGTTAGAAAATGGGAGCTCTTCCTAAGAGCAGTGCTATTTCTGGGAGAAAAGGAGCTCTACTGGGCATAAAAATAGTGTATCTGTGATAAAATGCCACATTTCTGAAAGAAACTGTCCTCTTGCGGAGTGTAATGCTGTATGTTCCGGAGGAAATGGGAAATATTCAGCAGAGTCCTGGTATTTCTGGGAGAAGAGGTCTGATGTGGGGGGGGGGAAGGTGATGTATCTGTGAGAAAGCTGGTGTTTCTGGGAGAAAATGCCAGGTATTGGTGAGGAAACAGATGCTAGAGAGGGAAAAGGCCATCCCTTTGGGAGAGAAGTGGTATTTCTGAGAGAAAATGCCCCAAATCGGGGAGTAAGTGTCATCCTGAGGCGTGTCATGGAGTAGATTTGGGAGGAAATGGAGGTGTTTCACAGAGTAGCGGCACTTCTGGGAGAAAATGTCCTCAGTGGGAAAGACAATGTCCTCTTGAGGGAAGAAAACAGGTCTTTCTTACAGCAAATGTCATCCAATTGGGAGAAAATCTCCTCTCTTGGGGAGAAAAGTGGTCTTTCTGAGAGAAGGTGTCCTCTTCTTGGCTGCAAGTGTCCCATTTGGCATTGTCATGGAGGCTTTTTGGGGAGAAAGCGTGTGGCAGTTGTAAGAGAAGGGGTATTTCTGGGAGCAAATCTCCTCTTTTTGGAAGAGAAGGTGAAATTTCCAAGGGAAAAGTGGCATTTCTGGGAGGAAATGACATAGCTGGGGGAGAAAAGTGGGAACCGGTGGGAAAGAAGATCTTGTACTGGAGAGCAACGGTGGTCTTTTTGGTGTGCCAAGTGGTCTCTTGGGGAGACAACGTGGTAAATAGGGGAGACAATGTCCTCTGGAGGAGTGTCAAGTAGTATTTGGGAGAGCAAACGTCAGGTATTTCTCGGAAACCGGCTGTTTCTGGGAGATAGTAGCAGACTTGGTTGGAAAATGACAGGTGTTTGTGAGAAAGCTGGTATTTTGGGGAAAAAAGGCCGTTTTTTAAAGAATAAGCTGGCATTTCTGGGAGAATATGTCCCATCTTTGGGAGAAAACGGGTGTATGTGGGAGAAAATGTCGTGTATTTGGGAGAAAGCTGGTGTATGTGGGAGAAAAGGCCATTGTGATGGGAGTCAGTGTGATCTTGAGGAGTGGAAAGCAGTATTCTTGAGATGAAACGTGAGGTATTTCTAAGAGTCCTGGTATTTCTGGGAGAAAATGTCTTGTTTTGGAGAGCCAAAGTCCCATTTTGGGGGCAGAAGCTGGTATTTCTGTGACACTGCCATCTTGATGGGGGTAAGTGTGATCTTGAGGAGTGTAAAGCAGCATTTTGGTTAGAAAATGGGAGCTCTTCCTAAGAGCAGTGCTATTTCTGGGAGAAAAGGAGCTCTACTGGGCATAAAAACGGTGTATCTGTGATAAAATGCCACATTTCTGAAAGAAACTGTCCTCTTGCGGAGTGTAATGCTGTATGTTCCGGAGGAAATGGGAAATATTCAGCAGAGTCCTGGTATTTCTGGGAGAAGAGGTCTGATGTGGGTGGGGGAAGGTGATGTATCTGTGAGAAAGCTGGTGTTTCTGGGAGAAAATGCCAGGTATTGGTGAGGAAACAGATGCTAGAGAGGGAAAAGGCCATCCCTTTGGGAGAGAAGTGGTATTTCTGGGAGAAAATGCCCCAAATCGGGGAGTAAGTGTCATCCTGAGGCGTGTCATGGAGTAGATTTGGGAGGAAATGGAGGTGTTTCACAGAGTAGCGGCACTTCTGGGAGAAAATGTCCTCAGTGGGAAAGACAATGTCCTCTTGAGGGAAGAAAACAGGTCTTTCTTACAGCAAATGTCATCCAATTGGGAGAAAATCTCCTCTCTTGGGGAGAAAAGTGGTCTTTCTGAGAGAAGGTGTCCTCTTCTTGGCTGCAAGTGTCCCATTTGGCATTGTCATGGAGGCTTTTTGGGGAGAAAGCGTGTGGCAGTTGTAAGAGAAGGGGTATTTCTGGGAGCAAATCTCCTCTTTTTGGAAGAGAAGGTGAAATTTCCAAGGGAAAAGTGGCACTTCTGGGAGGAAATGACATAGCTGGGGGAGAAAAGTGGGAACCGGTGGGAAAGAAGATCTTGTACTGGAGAGCAACGGTGGTCTTTTTGGTGTGCCAAGTGGTCTCTTGGGGAGACAACGTGGTAAATAGGGGAGACAATGTCCTCTGGAGGAGTGTCAAGTAGTATTTGGGAGAGCAAACGTCAGGTATTTCTCGGAAACCGGCTGTTTCTGGGAGATAGTAGCAGACTTGGTTGGAAAATGACAGGTGTTTGTGAGAAAGCTGGTATTTTGGGGAAAAAAGGCCGTTTTTTAAAGAATAAGCTGGCATTTCTGGGAGAATATGTCCCATCTTTGGGAGAAAACGGGTGTATGTGGGAGAAAATGTCGTGTATTTGGGAGAAAGCTGGTGTATGTGGGAGACAAGGCCATTGTGATGGGAGTCAGTGTGATCTTGAGGAGTGGAAAGCAGTATTCTTGAGATGAAACGTGAGGTATTTCTAAGAGTCCTGGTATTTCTGGGAGAAAATGTCTTGTTTTGGAGAGCCAAAGTCCCATTTTGGGGGCAGAAGCTGGTATTTCTGTGACACTGCCATCTTGATGGGGGTAAGTGTGATCTTGAGGAGTGTAAAGCAGCATTTTGGTTAGAAAATGGGAGCTCTTCCTAAGAGCAGTGCTATTTCTGGGAGAAAAGGAGCTCTACTGGGCATAAAAACGGTGTATCTGTGATAAAATGCCACATTTCTGAAAGAAACTGTCCTCTTGCGGAGTGTAATGCTGTATGTTCCGGAGGAAATGGGAAATATTCAGCAGAGTCCTGGTATTTCTGGGAGAAGAGGTCTGATGTGGGTGGGGGAAGGTGATGTATCTGTGAGAAAGCTGGTGTTTCTGGGAGAAAATGCCAGGTATTGGTGAGGAAACAGATGCTAGAGAGGGAAAAGGCCATCCCTTTGGGAGAGAAGTGGTATTTCTGGGAGAAAATGCCCCAAATCGGGGAGTAAGTGTCATCCTGAGGCGTGTCATGGAGTAGATTTGGGAGGAAATGGAGGTGTTTCACAGAGTAGCGGCACTTCTGGGAGAAAATGTCCTCAGTGGGAAAGACAATGTCCTCTTGAGGGAAGAAAACAGGTCTTTCTTACAGCAAATGTCATCCAATTGGGAGAAAATCTCCTCTCTTGGGGAGAAAAGTGGTCTTTCTGAGAGAAGGTGTCCTCTTCTTGGCTGCAAGTGTCCCATTTGGCATTGTCATGGAGGCTTTTTGGGGAGAAAGCGTGTGGCAGTTGTAAGAGAAGGGGTATTTCTGGGAGCAAATCTCCTCTTTTTGGAAGAGAAGGTGAAATTTCCAAGGGAAAAGTGGCATTTCTGGGAGGAAATGACATAGCTGGGGGAGAAAAGTGGGAACCGGTGGGAAAGAAGATCTTGTACTGGAGAGCAACGGTGGTCTTTTTGGTGTGCCAAGTGGTCTCTTGGGGAGACAACGTGGTAAATAGGGGAGACAATGTCCTCTGGAGGAGTGTCAAGTAGTATTTGGGAGAGCAAACGTCAGGTATTTCTCGGAAACCGGCTGTTTCTGGGAGATAGTAGCAGACTTGGTTGGAAAATGACAGGTGTTTGTGAGAAAGCTGGTATTTTGGGGAAAAAAGGCCGTTTTTTAAAGAATAAGCTGGCATTTCTGGGAGAATATGTCCCATCTTTGGGAGAAAACGGGTGTATGTGGGAGAAAATGTCGTGTATTTGGGAGAAAGCTGGTGTATGTGGGAGACAAGGCCATTGTGATGGGAGTCAGTGTGATCTTGAGGAGTGGAAAGCAGTATTCTTGAGATGAAACGTGAGGTATTTCTAAGAGTCCTGGTATTTCTGGGAGAAAATGTCTTGTTTTGGAGAGCCAAAGTCCCATTCTGGGGGCAGAAGCTGGTATTTCTGTGACACTGCCATCTTGATGGGGGTAAGTGTGATCTTGAGGAGTGTAAAGCAGCATTTTGGTTAGAAAATGGGAGCTCTTCCTAAGAGCAGTGCTATTTCTGGGAGAAAAGGAGCTCTACTGGGCATAAAAATAGTGTATCTGTGATAAAATGCCACATTTCTGAAAGAAACTGTCCTCTTGCGGAGTGTAATGCTGTATGTTCCGGAGGAAATGGGAAATATTCAGCAGAGTCCTGGTATTTCTGGGAGAAGAGGTCTGATGTGGGGGGGGGGAAGGTGATGTATCTGTGAGAAAGCTGGTGTTTCTGGGAGAAAATGCCAGGTATTGGTGAGGAAACAGATGCTAGAGAGGGAAAAGGCCATCCCTTTGGGAGAGAAGTGGTATTTCTGGGAGAAAATGCCCCAAATCGGGGAGTAAGTGTCATCCTGAGGCGTGTCATGGAGTAGATTTGGGAGGAAATGGAGGTGTTTCACAGAGTAGCGGCACTTCTGGGAGAAAATGTCCTCAGTGGGAAAGACAATGTCCTCTTGAGGGAAGAAAACGGGTCTTTCTTACAGCAAATGTCATCCAATTGGGAGAAAATCTCCTCTCTTGGGGAGAAAAGTGGTCTTTCTGAGAGAAGGTGTCCTCTTCTTGGCTGCAAGTGTCCCATTTGGCATTGTCATGGAGGCTTTTTGGGGAGAAAGCGTGTGGCAGTTGTAAGAGAAGGGGTATTTCTGGGAGCAAATCTCCTCTTTTTGGAAGAGAAGGTGAAATTTCCAAGGGAAAAGTGGCATTTCTGGGAGGAAATGACATAGCTGGGGGAGAAAAGTGGGAACCGGTGGGAAAGAAGATCTTGTACTGGAGAGCAACGGTGGTCTTTTTGGTGTGCCAAGTGGTCTCTTGGGGAGACAACGTGGTAAATAGGGGAGACAATGTCCTCTGGAGGAGTGTCAAGTAGTATTTGGGAGAGCAAACGTCAGGTATTTCTCGGAAACCGGCTGTTTCTGGGAGATAGTAGCAGACTTGGTTGGAAAATGACAGGTGTTTGTGAGAAAGCTGGTATTTTGGGGAAAAAAGGCCGTTTTTTAAAGAATAAGCTGGCATTTCTGGGAGAATATGTCCCATCTTTGGGAGAAAACGGGTGTATGTGGGAGAAAATGTCGTGTATTTGGGAGAAAGCTGGTGTATGTGGGAGAAAAGGCCATTGTGATGGGAGTCAGTGTGATCTTGAGGAGTGGAAAGCAGTATTCTTGAGATGAAACGTGAGGTATTTCTAAGAGTCCTGGTATTTCTGGGAGAAAATGTCTTGTTTTGGAGAGCCAAAGTCCCATTTTGGGGGCAGAAGCTGGTATTTCTGTGACACTGCCATCTTGATGGGGGTAAGTGTGATCTTGAGGAGTGTAAAGCAGCATTTTGGTTAGAAAATGGGAGCTCTTCCTAAGAGCAGTGCTATTTCTGGGAGAAAAGGAGCTCTACTGGGCATAAAAACGGTGTATCTGTGATAAAATGCCACATTTCTGAAAGAAACTGTCCTCTTGCGGAGTGTAATGCTGTATGTTCCGGAGGAAATGGGAAATATTCAGCAGAGTCCTGGTATTTCTGGGAGAAGAGGTCTGATGTGGGTGGGGGAAGGTGATGTATCTGTGAGAAAGCTGGTGTTTCTGGGAGAAAATGCCAGGTATTGGTGAGGAAACAGATGCTAGAGAGGGAAAAGGCCATCCCTTTGGGAGAGAAGTGGTATTTCTGGGAGAAAATGCCCCAAATCGGGGAGTAAGTGTCATCCTGAGGCGTGTCATGGAGTAGATTTGGGAGGAAATGGAGGTGTTTCACAGAGTAGCGGCACTTCTGGGAGAAAATGTCCTCAGTGGGAAAGACAATGTCCTCTTGAGGGAAGAAAACAGGTCTTTCTTACAGCAAATGTCATCCAATTGGGAGAAAATCTCCTCTCTTGGGGAGAAAAGTGGTCTTTCTGAGAGAAGGTGTCCTCTTCTTGGCTGCAAGTGTCCCATTTGGCATTGTCATGGAGGCTTTTTGGGGAGAAAGCGTGTGGCAGTTGTAAGAGAAGGGGTATTTCTGGGAGCAAATCTCCTCTTTTTGGAAGAGAAGGTGAAATTTCCAAGGGAAAAGTGGCATTTCTGGGAGGAAATGACATAGCTGGGGGAGAAAAGTGGGAACCGGTGGGAAAGAAGAACTTGTACTGGAGAGCAACGGTGGTCTTTTTGGTGTGCCAAGTGGTCTCTTGGGGAGACAACGTGGTAAATAGGGGAGACAATGTCCTCTGGAGGAGTGTCAAGTAGTATTTGGGAGAGCAAACGTCAGGTATTTCTCGGAAACCGGCTGTTTCTGGGAGATAGTAGCAGACTTGGTTGGAAAATGACAGGTGTTTGTGAGAAAGCTGGTATTTTGGGGAAAAAAGGCCGTTTTTTAAAGAATAAGCTGGCATTTCTGGGAGAATATGTCCCATCTTTGGGAGAAAACGGGTGTATGTGGGAGAAAATGTCGTGTATTTGGGAGAAAGCTGGTGTATGTGGGAGAAAAGGCCATTGTGATGGGAGTCAGTGTGATCTTGAGGAGTGGAAAGCAGTATTCTTGAGATGAAACGTGAGGTATTTCTAAGAGTCCTGGTATTTCTGGGAGAAAATGTCTTGTTTTGGAGAGCCAAAGTCCCATTTTGGGGGCAGAAGCTGGTATTTCTGTGACACTGCCATCTTGATGGGGGTAAGTGTGATCTTGAGGAGTGTAAAGCAGCATTTTGGTTAGAAAATGGGAGCTCTTCCTAAGAGCAGTGCTATTTCTGGGAGAAAAGGAGCTCTACTGGGCATAAAAATAGTGTATCTGTGATAAAATGCCACATTTCTGAAAGAAACTGTCCTCTTGCGGAGTGTAATGCTGTATGTTCCGGAGGAAATGGGAAATATTCAGCAGAGTCCTGGTATTTCTGGGAGAAGAGGTCTGATGTGGGGGGGGGAAGGTGATGTATCTGTGAGAAAGCTGGCTATTGCTTTCCTTTTAGCAAGTTGCTGCAGCTACTTCAAGCCGACAAATAAAAGTTTGCTTTCTCCGAAAACCTCAGTAGCCACTGCTTTGCTTTTTTGATACAGATCAAACTAGAAAGTTTATCATTATTGTCTTGAGGATTGTGTACTTGAAAGAGAAGGGCTTGTGGACTTAAAAGCTTCTTTTTGCCACAAGTGTTGTGTTTAATCGAAGATGTTATGGTGGATTGCATGTCTTGCTTTACTGAATTCACTAAGTAGGGAACCGGTTCTCTGGGTGTCTTTGTTCCACTTTGGGATAATGTTGCCTGAAGATCATAACTGTGAAATACACCTCAAGTTCTTCACTAAACTCCAGTTTTATACAGACTTCAGGAGAGAGAACGTAATTGCTAATAGAACAAGTTAAACGTGCTTAAAAAGCTCTCTGTGTGTTTTTTGTTGCTGTTGTTTGTTTGTTTGTGGAAAATACTCTTCCTTTATTTAATTCTGGAATTTTCCCAAGAAATTATTGGAAGTTGTCATATAAGAAGAGTAATAAAGACCATATTCTAGGAACTTGTTTCACAGATTGTACCAGTTACCCCCAAGAATATGCTGCTCCACTAGCATATGTTTTATAACTTTCATAGAGTAATTTTCAAGATGGTAATGTGGAGTTTACACTTCTGTGAACCTGTTAGCTATATTTTCCAGCTCTTAAGTCTCTTGCCAAAGCAGCATTTGTTTCATGCAGATTTTTGCATCAGGCTTCCAACTTCTTCCTCAGGCTAGATGTTGGCCTAGTGCAAGTGGAGCTGAGAACATACAATGATGAGAGAATGGAGTGGTGTTCCCACTGATGTTTAACGACTCGTAGTTGCAGCATTGTGATCAGACTGTATTGTGTTAGTGTGCATGTGAGTCTAGGATTTACAGCCTTCTGCAGCTCTGCATGTAGTCTCTTCAGTTTTTTGTGATGGCTATTGTCTCCGAACATATGGAGATCTACAGATGATAATTGTCCTCTTGCATATGAAGTTAGAGACTCCCTCTACTGTGTAGAACAAATTAAACATTTGCTAGTTAACATGAGAGGGTTTTTTATGTTAAAAAATTCTTTTTATATTTATAAAAAATAGAAACATAATGCACTCCTAAACAAATTCTCAGAAGATAACCATTAAGAAAGATAATGAAAATGCTTGACTGAGATTGCATATGTGTTAATGCTAATATCAGACAATGAAAAAAAAAAATCAAACCTTATGTCCACATCCTGCTCATAATATTTAACATATACAGCTGAGATGATTTATGGAAGACTGTCTCAAACTTGTCTATTAGACATTTTACTGGAAATTTTTTAATGTAGTAAAGGACCAGTGATTACTTGAGAATGACTATTCTTCAGTAAGTCTTGTCTCACAGGAGACTTGTTAACAGGCTTGGAGCTTGTTATTATCTTCAAGAGAACATAGCAAGGAATTAAATAACAAAGCTACAAAGCCCATCGTTTTGAACATCGTTTTGAACAGATTGATGCTTTTGTTTTGTTCATAACTCACGGACTTTGCATGTTCATAAAAGCTGTTACATACTTTGGAAAGTTCAGGCATACCTTCAATCCTCCTCTGTATTCGATTCCTACTGACTTCATAGTAACTGCTGTTCCCAGCAGAGCTCAATGACAGCCGGCGCAGGATCGGGGCTGAATTTGAGGTAGCAGTCACTGGCTGAAAGGAATTCCTGTAATATGCTGCACTCCCCGAAGTACGATATTCAGTGGAATTTTGACGGGCTGGGCTTGACAGATTTACTGAATTAAGTGCAGAATCCATAGAGTCCTCAGAAAAGCAATGCTCTTTGGAAGTGCTGTTTTCTTCTATACGTAACGTTTCTGCTACAGAAAACAAAAGCATCAATCTGTTCTCTTGAAGATAATAACAAGCTTGTACAAAAGGGCTGATCTGAAATAATAAACACATTTTCCTTACTCTGTCTTGTATCTGAACAGGTATTAACCAGACCCAGTTGTACCACAGCACTGGTAAAATACTGAAAGCAGAAGGCACTGCCATGTGATCTTATGCTGTAAGGCAGGCCCTGTAAGTAATAGACTCTGATTTAAGAACTGTTCAGAAAATCCTGGACTCCCAGTGATATAAAGTATACTCCACCAGGACTATCTTAATAAAGTAGTTCACAAACATACATTCTTGACTATGCTTAAGGAGTTACAAAAGTGATAGAATCTCACTGCAGGTTACTTCAGTTCTTTCTCCCTACCCTAGGTTCACAAACAAGTGAAGAAACAAAAAAATTAGAAACATCTTCACATACCAGTTATCATTTCTGCAAGCCGAGATTACAGCTTTGAGAGTGCGGGAGATATTTCCATCCTCCTGATGGCTGAGCCAAGAGGGAAAAAGGGGAGGGGAACAAAAAACGTCCATCTATGAGGCGAAAGCTCCCGAACGAGAAGCCCCGGGCACAATCCCGCGGCACCAACCCCGGCCCGCAGCGGGGGCCCGGCCACCGCCCTCAGCGGCCCCACCCGCAGCCCCGCGCCCGTTGCTCGGCAGCTGCGAGCCAACCGAGCCTGCCGGGAAGGCGGAGGGGCAGCACCACGGATAGCTCCTATTGGTCGAAGGAGGTGAGGGCGGAGCTCGAGGACGGCCGTCTTCTTCGCTATTGGCGGAGAGAGCCGTCAGTGCGGGGCGGGGGGCGGGGCCTCGCGGCTAGCGGGGTCGCGTTGAACTCCGCGTTAGGGCGGGGGAACGGAGCGAGGGGGCGGCGGCGGTCGAGGGTAAGCGAGCCGCCGGCTGCGAGGAGAGCGGCGCGAGGTAGGGAGCGGCGCGGGGGCCGTCCTCACCTGTCACCGGGCGCTCAGCCCTCCCTCCTCGCGGCCCCCGGGCTCCGGCCGCGGGCGCGGTCCCTCGCGGTAGCGGCCGGGCTGGGGCTGTGCTTTCGTCTAAGGGGACCCTCGTCCGAGGGAGGGCGGCAGGCAGGCAGGCAGGCAGGCTGTGCGCGCGGTGCCACCGGCTGTGCGCCGCTGCGCGGACGGATGCCGGCTGCCCTCAGGTAGGTGGGAGGGGGGCGGAGAGGGCAGACCCCGGGAAGGCCGCCTCTGGGCGCGAGGGCTCCCCGCCGCCGTCGCTGCGGCAGGCGGCACCTCGGAGTGGCGCTGCGCGAGGGGGGGAGCGGCTGGGGGCTGCGGCTGGGGGCTGCGGCTGGGGGCCGCCTCCGTGCGCGGGGCGGGGGGAGTTGCGAGGGCAGAGCCGCGCGATTTCTTATTTGTATAGCCGCGCTTCTTTTCACAGCAACGTGAATAGCTGTAAAACACATAATTCTACCTAAATTAAGTTGTTTAAATTGGAGATAAACAGATGTCTTAGACCTGCTTCTCTTTTTTTGCTGGAAGAAGTGAAGTCAATCACATTCTCTTACAAACAGGGCCTGGGTGTCCCTGTAGACAGCAGGGTGACCACAAACCAGCAATGTGGCCTTGTGGTCAAGAAGGCCAGTGGTATCCTGGGATGCATTAAAAAGAATGTGGCCAGCAGGTTGAGTGAGGTGAGTGAGCAAAGTATTATTTACTAACCAGCTAACTGCAGGAGAAGACTCTTAACAGAATAGAAATTTATGTTCTTAACATGCTCCTTTTTGAAGAAAATGGTAGAAAAGACAGAAGTGAGGAATAGAGGATACTTAAACCAACCTGGATCCACTAGAAAACTTCAAAGTAGGGACAGTTACAAAAGCTCAGCTATTCCATTGAGGGAGTAAGCACAAAAAGAAAGACTGAAGCCTTTAGCTAGCAGTTTGTCAGAAAACAGTCTTAAATATGCGCAAGGGTGGAAAGAGACTTCCTATTTCCTTAAATGCAAGCAGATTGAAACAGTTTCTTTTGATTTCTGTATCTATGATTTTCATAAGCAGTTACAAGAACGGTGTTCTCAGATTGGATATTATGAGTAAAAGCTTGTGTTGCATTTAAGGAAATAATAAACAGCAACTATTTCTCATCCAAGAAAAAGACAAACACGTAAACTGAATGAGCAGCTTATATACATATATCCCCTAGATATCTGTAGCACTCCCATGGTGTTTTAGTAAATGCATTACCTCACTTTTACAGGTTTATTTTCAGCCAGTATATCTATCCTTTTGCTCAACACAACAGAGAACTTTCCAATAGCCAAAAAACATTCTGCCTTTAAATTAAATTAATCTTCTTGGAAATATTACTCTTCCAACTCTCCTGTTCTGTATGTCAGCTACTGCTCAAAGCTGTCTACTGTTCCTCCTGTTAACCATACAGTTATTAAAACTTGGTATATGAATACCTTTTCATCATATTTATCCACAATAAATGAATGAGACTTCTCCCCATAGAATCTTTCTATGAAACTTTCCATCCCTCTGTCTTTCTGCTAAATCTCAAATAATCTGAACTGCAGTTCATTTAGATATTAGACCTCAGGTTCAGATAACATCCTTGAGGTAATAAAATGTTATTGTCTGACAGATCTAAAGTGATATTTTTCCTGTAGAAAATTCCATGGGGCACTTACACTGAAACTGAGAAGTGTTTTTCCTTCTCTTGCTGAGTGAGGGTTTAAATAGGAAATGCATATACACAGAGCAAAATTTGGAAGGTAACATTTCCCATCAGGTCTTTTCAGTATTACAGAGCAAGAAAAAAGATTTTTAAGACTTGCATGTGCTGATTAAGGTGATTGAATTTTTTCTACTATTATTTTCCTTTTAGTTTAGCAATAAAGAAATACATTAAAAAAATGCAGTAGGGGAAAGATCTGCCCATGGATTTGTTGTATTTGTGCATATCTAAATAGCAGTACAGGCATCTTGTCATCCCAAGGACACCATGGAGTATTCATATAATATAAAGAGAGATGATGGGGATTTTCTAATAACTAAATTGGAAATCAGAAATGTTACTTTTTTTTTTTTTTTTTTTCCCAATTTACCAGTTTGCAAGCAATGCCTCCTTTTCCATAAAGACAGCTCTTCAAGAAAGCCCATTTCTAACACTCACAGACCTGTGCAGAACACCGTTTTTCATAGATGACAGACAGTAACTTTACAATAACATCAGCCATTTCTTTCAACACTGTCACAAATACCATTCAACAACAAATAGCATTCAGCTAGGCCTCAACTGCCTAATTTCATTGAAGCCTGTATACCTTTCATTCAGTGTTAACATTACTTGAAAAAAAGTGTTTGGATGTTACATTATATTATCCTCAGTTCATCGTGTTGTAGCAGATCTAATCTTTAATGAAAACGAGACATGTAGGAATCCTATTTGAACTTTTCTTTTATCTTCACTCTTATTTCAAAAAGAAAGTTGTTGATTAAACACACCTAGTGACAAACCAACATGTGATTATCATCTATAATAAATGATACTCCTGCTTGCTAGTATAATTGTATTTGCTTTTCTTGTTGCCTTTGCTTGCTTCATCCACACCAGTAGATGTGTTGAGAAAACTGACTGGGAGAAAAGAGGTCATTCCCTGGTCCTGGTTACAAAGACAGCACAGACACAGCCCATGGTGACTGAAAAACAAGGAATAAAGAGGTTCAAGACTGTACTGCAAAAGTGTATTGCAACTGCAGGTTGCTTAAAGAAGTAGAAGCAAAGGGAATGTCCACAGGTTTGAAAAAGTGGCCTGCAACTACACAATATTCATTGTTTCAGAAAGGAGATTTAACGATGCAAAATCTTTGGCAAGAAAACAGTTGTTTTTAGGGATCAAATAGAGAGAGAAATAGTGCTGGGGACCTAGACTCCATTTAGGACATAATACTTGTCTTGTCTCTACACATGAAAATATTTTAAATTACTAGCTGAGAGATCAGGGGTCCTGAACCATGGTATGTTCATTATTGTTGATTGCATGTACTGTGTCATATCACTTAAAAAATTAAAAACATTAATGGCACTGAAATTTCAAACTGGGTGCACGTACCACTGTGCATAACAACTGACAAGCTATTATCTACGTTGATTAAAACTCTTAGTGCTAGTGTTTTAGCTTCTCCAAAAGCAAGGAATAAACAATTTGAATGTAGGCTTTATCAGTATTTGTACTGATATATACTGTAATAAAACCAGGAATATTCATAGAATCATAGAATTTTTTTTTGAGTTGGAAGGGACTCTTACAGACCATTGAGTCCAGTTCCCCAGTAATGAACAGGGACACCCACAGAGGTCAGAGACCTCAGAGGCCTGTCCAGCCTGACCATGAATATCTCCCCACTGCCATAATGTTGTCTTGCCCCAGACCTATACAAGACTACAAAGTGAGTCACCAGCTCTGGATTCCTACTTAGGAGGGGTTTGCCATCAAGATAGACAGCAAGTCTCCATGTAACCCTCTCCTCTAGGCATCAGCCCTGGGAAACATGCTGCCAAATATTCTTCAGAAAAGCATCTTAGAGAGGTTTCTGTGAGCAGATGGGGGACATTTGATGAAGCAAACGGATGCTGGGTAAGCAGTAATTCTCACTCAACAACCAGCCTGGGGGCTCCGTTCTTTCTTCATTTCCATTCTTTCTGATGGAAATGTCCTTGAAACTTAACTTTTTCCTACTTTTCCAGTACTTGTTTGATACTTTCTTTTTCTAGTAAGCAAAAATTCTAAGCCCTTGTCCTGCAGTAACTGTCTTTCATTTTCTGATACATTCAAAGATAACCTTTGGAGGCATGCCTTTTTCTGGGAAGCCAAGTTCTAACAGCAGAAAAAAATTTCAAAGGCTGTATGGAGAGCATCAACTATAATGGCAATAATATCACTGACCTTGCTAGAAGGAAGAAATTGGAACCTTCTAATGTGGTAAGAACATAACTTTATCATCATCTAAACTTCTGCTTCTCCTTCTAAGGAAAGTTTGTGAGTGTGTGTGACAGATGTTCTGAAATCATATAATATATAAAACAAAGTTTGTCACATGCCTAAAGATTTCATTATACATACTTTTATGATTTTTGTTTGTTTGTTTGTTTGTTTGTTTTTAATATCTGGGAACCTGTTTCTGCTGGGATTTAAGTTTCAGCTTTACAGAATTAGCCTTCAGCATCAGGTGAATGTTTTTTAAAAGAAAACCAGTAGATCAGTATATACATTTTTGCTTTCATCTTATAGTAACCCAAAACTAGGATGGACAATATTTATTGTTAAATCAATTGCAGTGTGTCAAGGATCTAAATCCTGTTATCTTCCATCCCCACAGAGCAAGTTGCGTGGGTGTGCAAAATCATTAGAAAGGGAAGGCTCAGAGCCATTTTATGGGAGCTCCGTAAAGCATCAAGATACTAAACTTTGAAACTGTTATTTAGCTTATTAACATTACAGGGATTATTAACATTACATTCTATTTTTTTCTCTCCAAAGCATTCATAGTTGCTTTCATGTTTAAACTTGTGTCTTTCTGTAAGGGTTGATCAGGAAATCACTTTAATTTCTGTATTTTTAAGAATCTAGGCGTTCCTAAAATAGTTGGTGGATTACATGAGCAATGTGGGTAGGAAATAAATGTATTATTACCCTGAATTTGAGATAGATCTGTTCAAGGCTTTCTTCTGTACAGTACTGCAGCCTTCACAAAGCCCTGCTCACACTATGTATAGTTTGATTACTGCTTTTTTTCTTTATGTATTTTGCATAGTACATAACAGTAATGAAGAATAAGATATAAGATAAACATGTACAGTAGAAATAAAGTGCAATGATTCTTCTTGGACAGATGTGCAACTTCTGAGATGTCTGTAGGACAAATTCCAGCTTTTGAAAAGCATAGCACAGCTAACAGTTCTGTAGAGTGTCTATAAACTCCTCTTTCTGGTTTATTTGGATGTGAATTTTCTGTTTGCTTGTTTTGTTTGTTAGTTGATTACATTCTGTTGCCTGTGACATTAAAGCAAAATCTACATATGTAGATTTGGTAGTGTTAGAGGTTTACCACTAAACTGTGGCATGCTAGTTTAATCTGATGATTCACTTCTGAGAATATAAAAACAGAAGTGAACTTTGCTTTCAGATGAATTATTTAAATTTCTTCCGCTCTTCAAAAACAGAATCAGTTTCACTTATGAAATCAACATGGATGTTTATGTTTCTTACAAAAAAACTTTTATTCTTCTAGTTTTGAACCTGATTTAGCATGAAAAATACTAAGCTGAAACTACTATTTTTGTTAACCACGTTTATGTTAATGGCACTTAAGCAATCCAACCAGGATCAAAGCTCCATTGTAGGAACTGTGCAGATGCATAGCAGTAGACATATCCTGCCCTAAAGAAAAAGCAAAAATAAATAACGTAATGAAATGGAACACAAAGTAATTGGTAAAGTTATAAGAAGCATCATAGGGGGAAAAAAAAAATAGATGGACAAAGAATAAAAAAGAGGTTTGAGACAAAAATAAAAATGTTCTTACTGTCAGATTTCAGAAGTTGTACAAGGAAAAGGAGTAAAAAATTAAATTTATACAACGAGGATGTCCAGAAAATCTAAGAAGTTAATCTTGATTTTACATTGAACAAAAATAGAATGAATAAAAATCCTTAGGTCTCACAAATACGTATGTTATGATCATAAATGCACCATTAAGAGTCTTTCAACATCTTCTTCAGCAATTTATTCATTTTATCTTTAGAGGGTAACAATGTGGAGCAAAAAAGTTTTGCAGTCCTCTGTGATAGAACAAGTGGCAGCAAACCTTTGAGGAGAAAGAGTAAGATGGATGGCCTTAAACAGTTTTTGCTTTTATTAATGGAGCCTGATTTGTTTTCACAGAAATGAGGCAAATAATAAACATACACAGAAAGGAGAGTAGGAGATAGAAGGACAACAAGAAAAAAAAAATGGAGTGTCAAATTTTCTCCCAAATGGACTTGCAAGAGTTGGCAGTGACTTACTAGAGCATTAATTTCTTCTTTACAGCTTTATTCAGGTCTAAGACAGAAAAAAAGAACATGCACACGAGTCTTCCAATCCATATTTTCTATGTTATTTAAAGTAATAAGGTTATGTATGGTATTTTATGTTGGTTTCATTTACATTTGCAGGTACTAAAATCTAACAAGTTTCTCAAAACCTGTAACAGAAAAATGCCGAGAAGAATCAAATTTATTGCTCTCTCTCTTCACATACATTGGGCTTATGATCCTCCCACTTCAGTGGCTGCTCTTCCATGTATTACTGAGTGCAATCATGTACAAATATAAGATAAACATTTTCTTTAAAGTATTTATAGTATGTTGCGCTCAAATAAATATTTGAGAAAATAAAGAAATAACCTGACAGCTATTAATCAGAGTTTTATTGCCTTTAATATATGATCCATCCTGATATAGCAATTATTGTTGTTTTAGTAAATGCATTACCTCACTTTTACAGGTTTATTTTCAGCCAGTATATCTATCCTTTTGCTCAACACAACAGAGAACTTTCCAATAGCCAAAAAACATTCTGCCTTTAAATTAAATTAATCTTCTTGGAAATATTACTCTTCCAACTCTCCTGTTCTGTATGTCAGCTACTGCTCAAAGCTGTCTACTGTTCCTCCTGTTAACCATACAGTTATTAAAACTTGGTATATGAATACCTTTTCATCATATTTATCCACAATAAATGAATGAGACTTCTCCCCATAGAATCTTTCTATGAAACTTTCCATCCCTCTGTCTTTCTGCTAAATCTCAAATAATCTGAACTGCAGTTCATTTAGATATTAGACCTCAGGTTCAGATAACATCCTTGAGGTAATAAAATGTTATTGTCTGACAGATCTAAAGTGATATTTTTCCTGTAGAAAATTCCATGGGGCACTTACACTGAAACTGAGAAGTGTTTTTCCTTCTCTTGCTGAGTGAGGGTTTAAATAGGAAATGCATATACACAGAGCAAAATTTGGAAGGTAACATTTCCCATCAGGTCTTTTCAGTATTACAGAGCAAGAAAAAGATTTTTAAGACTTGCATGTGCTGATTAAGGTGATTGAATTTTTTCTACTATTATTTTCCTTTTAGTTTAGCAATAAAGAAATACATTAAAAAAATGCAGTAGGGGAAAGATCTGCCCATGGATTTGTTGTATTTGTGCATATCTAAATAGCAGTACAGGCATCTTGTCATCCCAAGGACACCATGGAGTATTCATATAATATAAAGAGAGATGATGGGGATTTTCTAATAACTAAATTGGAAATCAGAAATGTTACTTTTTTTTTTTTTTTTTTTCCCAATTTACCAGTTTGCAAGCAATGCCTCCTTTTCCATAAAGACAGCTCTTCAAGAAAGCCCATTTCTAACACTCACAGACCTGTGCAGAACACCGTTTTTCATAGATGACAGACAGTAACTTTACAATAACATCAGCCATTTCTTTCAACACTGTCACAAATACCATTCAACAACAAATAGCATTCAACTAGGCCTCAACTTCCTAATTTCATTGAAGCCTGTATACCTTTCATTCAGTGTTAACATTACTTGAAAAAAAGTGTTTGGACGTTACATTATATTATCCTCAGTTCATCGTGTTGTAGCAGAGCTAATCTTTAATGAAAACGAGACATGTAGGAATCCTATTTGAACTTTTCTTTTATCTTCACTCTTATTTCAAAAAGAAAGTTGTTGATTAAACACACCTAGTGACAAACCAACATGTGATTATCATCTATAATAAATGATACTCCTGCTTGCTAGTATAATTGTATTTGCTTTTCTTGTTGCCTTTGCTTGCTTCATCCACACCAGTAGATGTGTTGAGAAAACTGACTGGGAGAAAAGAGGTCATTCCCTGGTCCTGGTTACAAAGACAGCACAGACACAGCCCATGGTGACTGAAAAACAAGGAATAAAGAGGTTCAAGACTGTACTGCAAAAGTGTATTGCAACTGCAGGTTGCTTAAAGAAGTAGAAGCAAAGGGAATGTCCACAGGTTTGAAAAAGTGGCCTGCAACTACACAATATTCATTGTTTCAGAAAGGAGATTTAACGATGCAAAATCTTTGGCAAGAAAACAGTTGTTTTTAGGGATCAAATAGAGAGAGAAATAGTGCTGGGGACCTAGACTCCATTTAGGACATAATACTTGTCTTGTCTCTACACGTGAAAATATTTTAAATTACTAGCTGAGAGATCAGGGGTCCTGAACCATGGTATGTTCATTATTGTTGATTGCATGTACTGTGTCATATCACTTAAAAAATTAAAAACATTAATGGCACTGAAATTTCAAACTGGGTGCACGTACCACTGTGCATAACAACTGACAAGCTATTATCTACGTTGATTAAAACTCTTAGTGCTAGTGTTTTAGCTTCTCCAAAAGCAAGGAATAAACAATTTGAATGTAGGCTTTATCAGTATTTGTACTTGTAATAAAACCAGGAATATTCATAGAATCATAGAATCATAGAATTTTTTTTTGAGTTGGAAGGGACTCTTACAGACCACTGAGTCCAGTTCCCCAGTAATGAACAGGGACACCCACAGAGGTCAGAGACCTCAGAGGCCTGTCCAGCCTGACCATGAATATCTCCCCACTGCCATAATGTTGTCTTGCCCCAGACCTATACAAGACTACAAAGTGAGTCACCAGCTCTGGATTCCTACTTAGGAGGGGTTTGCCATCAAGATAGACAGCAAGTCTCCATGTAACCCTCTCCTCTAGGCATCAGCCCTGGGAAACATGCTGCCAAATATTCTTCAGAAAAGCATCTTAGAGAGGTTTCTGTGAGCAGATGGGGGACATTTGATGAAGCAAACGGATGCTGGGTAAGCAGTAATTCTCACTCAACAACCAGCCTGGGGGCTCCGTTCTTTCTTCATTTCCATTCTTTCTGATGGAAATGTCCTTGAAACTTAATTGAGTTTGCATGGAATTTTACACTTTTTGGATTTCTAATCTTTCTCATCATTAATCCTTAAATATGTGTTCCACAATACCACTAACCAATTATAGAAAAATAATTTAAAATAATCATGTATCAAACTTTTTAAAAATTCTATTTGGAAGGTAGGAGACCTAATTACAGGCATGGGACTTTAATGTATGTGCTGAAAACTGAAACTCAATATCTACTTTTTCATTGCTCTTCAGCAACCTGAGCAAATAGATTACCTCCTGTGATAGGTTTCTGACAGTCCCTCTTAGTTTGACAGTTATTTTAGAGAGAGTCACTTTTGTATATAATGAAAGGAAAAGTTGCCAAGCATACGTACATATTTTATGTTTCTTAAAACTTAAAAGCTAGAGGAAAGACTCCATTTTTAGTCATGCCATTTTAAATTCAGAGTATTTGTACCGTCCGCCAGGTTTACATCAATGACACAGAATGGCATCTAGCCCAAGGGCTGAGTTACATTTCTTGCACAGGAAGGGCAGCTTTTATAATTGAGTGTATCAGTTACTGCTTTGAACTTTTTTTGTGTTACTACATTCATGTGAAAATATGATGCGTATTTTCACATCTTCTATGTATGCCAAAAGAATTAAAAGCAATTTCTATCGAAGTGTTTCCTTGAAATTGCAACATAAAAAATATATAAATATTAAAAACAATAAAACAAAACAAGACATTTTCTCCCAGAAATACCAGGACTCTTAGAAATACCTCACGTTTCATCTCAAGAATACTGCTTTCCACTCCTCAAGATCACACTGACTCCCATCACAATGGCCTTGTCTCCCACATACACCAGCTTTCTCCCAAATACACGACATTTTCTCCCACATACACCCGTTTTCTCCCAAAGATGGGACATATTCTCCCAGAAATGCCAGCTTATTCTTTAAAAAACGGCCTCTTTTTCCCAAAATACCAGCTTTCTCACAAACACCTGTCATTTTCCAACCAAGTCTGCTACTATCTCCCAGAAACAGCCGGTTTCCGAGAAATACCTGACGTTTGCTCTCCCAAATACTACTTGACACTCCTCCAGAGGACATTGTCTCCCCTATTTACCACGTTGTCTCCCCAAGAGACCACTTGGCACACCAAAAAGACCACCGTTGCTCTCCAGTACAAGATCTTCTTTCCCACCGGTTCCCACTTTTCTCCCCCAGCTATGTCATTTCCTCCCAGAAATGCCACTTTTCCCTTGGAAATTTCACCTTCTCTTCCAAAAAGAGGAGATTTGCTCCCAGAAATACCCCTTCTCTTACAACTGCCACACGCTTTCTCCCCAAAAAGCCTCCATGACAATGCCAAATGGGACACTTGCAGCCAAGAAGAGGACACCTTCTCTCAGAAAGACCACTTTTCTCCCCAAGAGAGGAGATTTTCTCCCAATTGGATGACATTTGCTGTAAGAAAGACCTGTTTTCTTCCCTCAAGAGGACATTGTCTTTCCCACTGAGGACATTTTCTCCCAGAAGTGCCGCTACTCTGTGAAACACCTCCATTTCCTCCCAAATCTACTCCATGACACGCCTCAGGATGACACTTACTCCCCGATTTGGGGCATTTTCTCCCAGAAATACCACTTCTCTCCCAAAGGGATGGCCTTTTCCCTCTCTAGCATCTGTTTCCTCACCAATACCTGGCATTTTCTCCCAGAAACACCAGCTTTCTCACAGATACATCACCTTCCCCCCCACATCAGACCTCTTCTCCCAGAAATACCAGGACTCTGCTGAATATTTCCCATTTCCTCTGGAACATACAGCATTACACTCCGCAAGAGGACAGTTTCTTTCAGAAATGTGGCATTTTATCACAGATACACCGTTTTTATGCCCAGTAGAGCTCCTTTTCTCCCAGAAATAGCACTGCTCTTAGGAAGAGCTCCCATTTTCTAACCAAAATGCTGCTTTACACTCCTCAAGATCACACTTACCCCCATCAAGATGGCAGTGTCACAGAAATACCAGCTTCTGCCCCCAAAATGGGACTTTGGCTCTCCAAAACAAGACATTTTCTCCCAGAAATACCAGGACTCTTAGAAATACCTCACGTTTCATCTCAAGAATACTGCTTTCCACTCCTCAAGATCACACTGACTCCCATCACAATGGCCTTTTCTCCCACATACACCAGCTTTCTCCCAAATACACGACATTTTCTCCCACATACACCCGTTTTCTCCCAAAGATGGGACATATTCTCCCAGAAATGCCAGCTTATTCTTTAAAAAACGGCCTCTTTTTTCCCAAAATACCAGCTTTCTCACAAACACCTGTCATTTTCCAACCAAGTCTGCTACTATCTCCCAGAAACAGCCGGTTTCCGAGAAATACCTGACGTTTGCTCTCCCAAATACTACTTGACACTCCTCCAGAGGACATTGTCTCCCCTATTTACCACGTTGTCTCCCCAAGAGACCACTTGGCACACCAAAAAGACCACCGTTGCTCTCCAGTACAAGATCTTCTTTCCCACCGGTTCCCACTTTTCTCCCCCAGCTATGTCATTTCCTACCAGAAATGCCACTTTTCCCTTGGAAATTTCACCTTCTCTTCCAAAAAGAGGAGATTTGCTCCCAGAAATACCCCTTCTCTTACAACTGCCACACGCTTTCTCCCCAAAAAGCCTCCATGACAATGCCAAATGGGACACTTGCAGCCAAGAAGAGGACACCTTCTCTCAGAAAGACCACTTTTCTCCCCAAGAGAGGAGATTTTCTCCCAATTGGATGACATTTGCTGTAAGAAAGACCTGTTTTCTTCCCTCAAGAGGACATTGTCTTTCCCACTGAGGACATTTTCTCCCAGAAGTGCCGCTACTCTGTGAAACACCTCCATTTCCTCCCAAATCTACTCCATGACACGCCTCAGGATGACACTTACTCCCCGATTTGGGGCATTTTCTCCCAGAAATACCACTTCTCTCCCAAAGGGATGGCCTTTTCCCTCTCTAGCATCTGTTTCCTCACCAATACCTGGCATTTTCTCCCAGAAACACCAGCTTTCTCACAGATACATCACCTTCCCCCCCACATCAGACCTCTTCTCCCAGAAATACCAGGACTCTGCTGAATATTTCCCATTTCCTCCGGAACATACAGCATTACACTCCGCAAGAGGACAGTTTCTTTCAGAAATGTGGCATTTTATCACAGATACACCATTTTTATGCCCAGTAGAGCTCCTTTTCTCCCAGAAATAGCACTGCTCTTAGGAAGAGCTCCCATTTTCTAACCAAAATGCTGCTTTACACTCCTCAAGATCACACTTACCCCCATCAAGATGGCAGTGTCACAGAAATACCAGCTTCTGCCCCCAAAATGGGACTTTGGCTCTCCAAAACAAGACATTTTCTCCCAGAAATACCAGGACTCTTAGAAATACCTCACGTTTCATCTCAAGAATACTGCTTTCCACTCCTCAAGATCACACTGACTCCCATCACAATGGCCTTTTCTCCCACATACACCAGCTTTCTCCCAAATACACGACATTTTCTCCCACATACACCCGTTTTCTCCCAAAGATGGGACATATTCTCCCAGAAATGCCAGCTTATTCTTTAAAAAACGGCCTTTTTTCCCCAAAATACCAGCTTTCTCACAAACACCTGTCATTTTCCAACCAAGTCTGCTACTATCTCCCAGAAACAGCCGGTTTCCGAGAAATACCTGACGTTTGCTCTCCCAAATACTACTTGACACTCCTCCCGAGGACATTGTCTCCCCTATTTACCACGTTGTCTCCCCAAGAGACCACTTGGCA
This sequence comes from Phasianus colchicus, assembly GCF_987193195.1. Lineage (NCBI taxonomy): Eukaryota > Metazoa > Chordata > Aves > Galliformes > Phasianidae > Phasianus > Phasianus colchicus. The sequence continues at coordinate 327,348 of NW_028325225.1, forward strand.
CACCAAAAAGACCACCGTTGCTCTCCAGTACAAGATCTTCTTTCCCACCGGTTCCCACTTTTCTCCCCCAGCTATGTCATTTCCTCCCAGAAATGCCACTTTTCCCTTGGAAATTTCACCTTCTCTTCCAAAAAGAGGAGATTTGCTCCCAGAAATACCCCTTCTCTTACAACTGCCACACGCTTTCTCCCCAAAAAGCCTCCATGACAATGCCAAATGGGACACTTGCAGCCAAGAAGAGGACACCTTCTCTCAGAAAGACTACTTTTCTCCCCAAGAGAGGAGATTTTCTCCCAATTGGATGACATTTGCTGTAAGAAAGACCCGTTTTCTTCCCTCAAGAGGACATTGTCTTTCCCACTGAGGACATTTTCTCCCAGAAGTGCCGCTACTCTGTGAAACACCTCCATTTCCTCCCAAATCTACTCCATGACACGCCTCAGGATGACACTTACTCCCCGATTTGGGGCATTTTCTCCCAGAAATACCACTTCTCTCCCAAAGGGATGGCCTTTTCCCTCTCTAGCATCTGTTTCCTCACCAATACCTGGCATTTTCTCCCAGAAACACCAGCTTTCTCACAGATACATCACCTTCCCCCCCCCACATCAGACCTCTTCTCCCAGAAATACCAGGACTCTGCTGAATATTTCCCATTTCCTCCGGAACATACAGCATTACACTCCGCAAGAGGACAGTTTCTTTCAGAAATGTGGCATTTTATCACAGATACACCATTTTTATGCCCAGTAGAGCTCCTTTTCTCCCAGAAATAGCACTGCTCTTAGGAAGAGCTCCCATTTTCTAACCAAAATGCTGCTTTACACTCCTCAAGATCACACTTACCCCCATCAAGATGGCAGTGTCACAGAAATACCAGCTTCTGCCCCCAAAATGGGACTTTGGCTCTCCAAAACAAGACATTTTCTCCCAGAAATACCAGGACTCTTAGAAATACCTCACGTTTCATCTCAAGAATACTGCTTTCCACTCCTCAAGATCACACTGACTCCCATCACAATGGCCTTTTCTCCCACATACACCAGCTTTCTCCCAAATACACGACATTTTCTCCCACATACACCCGTTTTCTCCCAAAGATGGGACATATTCTCCCAGAAATGCCAGCTTATTCTTTAAAAAACGGCCTTTTTTTCCCAAAATACCAGCTTTCTCACAAACACCTGTCATTTTCCAACCAAGTCTGCTACTATCTCCCAGAAACAGCCGGTTTCCGAGAAATACCTGACGTTTGCTCTCCCAAATACTACTTGACACTCCTCCCGAGGACATTGTCTCCCCTATTTACCACGTTGTCTCCCCAAGAGACCACTTGGCACACCAAAAAGACCACCGTTGCTCTCCAGTACAAGATCTTCTTTCCCACCGGTTCCCACTTTTCTCCCCCAGCTATGTCATTTCCTCCCAGAAATGCCACTTTTCCCTTGGAAATTTCACCTTCTCTTCCAAAAAGAGGAGATTTGCTCCCAGAAATACCCCTTCTCTTACAACTGCCACACGCTTTCTCCCCAAAAAGCCTCCATGACAATGCCAAATGGGACACTTGCAGCCAAGAAGAGGACACCTTCTCTCAGAAAGACCACTTTTCTCCCCAAGAGAGGAGATTTTCTCCCAATTGGATGACATTTGCTGTAAGAAAGACCCGTTTTCTTCCCTCAAGAGGACATTGTCTTTCCCACTGAGGACATTTTCTCCCAGAAGTGCCGCTACTCTGTGAAACACCTCCATTTCCTCCCAAATCTACTCCATGACACGCCTCAGGATGACACTTACTCCCCGATTTGGGGCATTTTCTCCCAGAAATACCACTTCTCTCCCAAAGGGATGGCCTTTTCCCTCTCTAGCATCTGTTTCCTCACCAATACCTGGCATTTTCTCCCAGAAACACCAGCTTTCTCACAGATACATCACCTTCCCCCCCCCACATCAGACCTCTTCTCCCAGAAATACCAGGACTCTGCTGAATATTTCCCATTTCCTCCGGAACATACAGCATTACACTCCGCAAGAGGACAGTTTCTTTCAGAAATGTGGCATTTTATCACAGATACACCGTTTTTATGCCCAGTAGAGCTCCTTTTCTCCCAGAAATAGCACTGCTCTTAGGAAGAGCTCCCATTTTCTAACCAAAATGCTGCTTTACACTCCTCAAGATCACACTTACCCCCATCAAGATGGCAGTGTCACAGAAATACCAGCTTCTGCCCCCAAAATGGGACTTTGGCTCTCCAAAACAAGACATTTTCTCCCAGAAATACCAGGACTCTTAGAAATACCTCACGTTTCATCTCAAGAATACTGCTTTCCACTCCTCAAGATCACACTGACTCCCATCACAATGGCCTTTTCTCCCACATACACCAGCTTTCTCCCAAATACACGACATTTTCTCCCACATACACCCGTTTTCTCCCAAAGATGGGACATATTCTCCCAGAAATGCCAGCTTATTCTTTAAAAAACGGCCTCTTTTTCCCAAAATACCAGCTTTCTCACAAACACCTGTCATTTTCCAACCAAGTCTGCTACTATCTCCCAGAAACAGCCGGTTTCCGAGAAATACCTGACGTTTGCTCTCCCAAATACTACTTGACACTCCTCCAGAGGACATTGTCTCCCCTATTTACCACGTTGTCTCCCCAAGAGACCACTTGGCACACCAAAAAGACCACCGTTGCTCTCCAGTACAAGATCTTCTTTCCCACCGGTTCCCACTTTTCTCCCCCAGCTATGTCATTTCCTCCCAGAAATGCCACTTTTCCCTTGGAAATTTCACCTTCTCTTCCAAAAAGAGGAGATTTGCTCCCAGAAATACCCCTTCTCTTACAACTGCCACACGCTTTCTCCCCAAAAAGCCTCCATGACAATGCCAAATGGGACACTTGCAGCCAAGAAGAGGACACCTTCTCTCAGAAAGACCACTTTTCTCCCCAAGAGAGGAGATTTTCTCCCAATTGGATGACATTTGCTGTAAGAAAGACCTGTTTTCTTCCCTCAAGAGGACATTGTCTTTCCCACTGAGGACATTTTCTCCCAGAAGTGCCGCTACTCTGTGAAACACCTCCATTTCCTCCCAAATCTACTCCATGACACGCCTCAGGATGACACTTACTCCCCGATTTGGGGCATTTTCTCCCAGAAATACCACTTCTCTCCCAAAGGGATGGCCTTTTCCCTCTCTAGCATCTGTTTCCTCACCAATACCTGGCATTTTCTCCCAGAAACACCAGCTTTCTCACAGATACATCACCTTCCCCCCCCCACATCAGACCTCTTCTCCCAGAAATACCAGGACTCTGCTGAATATTTCCCATTTCCTCCGGAACATACAGCATTACACTCCGCAAGAGGACAGTTTCTTTCAGAAATGTGGCATTTTATCACAGATACACCGTTTTTATGCCCAGTAGAGCTCCTTTTCTCCCAGAAATAGCACTGCTCTTAGGAAGAGCTCCCATTTTCTAACCAAAATGCTGCTTTACACTCCTCAAGATCACACTTACCCCCATCAAGATGGCAGTGTCACAGAAATACCAGCTTCTGCCCCCAAAATGGGACTTTGGCTCTCCAAAACAAGACATTTTCTCCCAGAAATACCAGGACTCTTAGAAATACCTCACGTTTCATCTCAAGAATACTGCTTTCCACTCCTCAAGATCACACTGACTCCCATCACAATGGCCTTTTCTCCCACATACACCAGCTTTCTCCCAAATACACGACATTTTCTCCCACATACACCCGTTTTCTCCCAAAGATGGGACATATTCTCCCAGAAATGCCAGCTTATTCTTTAAAAAACGGCCTCTTTTTCCCAAAATACCAGCTTTCTCACAAACACCTGTCATTTTCCAACCAAGTCTGCTACTATCTCCCAGAAACAGCCGGTTTCCGAGAAATACCTGACGTTTGCTCTCCCAAATACTACTTGACACTCCTCCCGAGGACATTGTCTCCCCTATTTACCACGTTGTCTCCCCAAGAGACCACTTGGCACACCAAAAAGACCACCGTTGCTCTCCAGTACAAGTTCTTCTTTCCCACCGGTTCCCACTTTTCTCCCCCAGCTATGTCATTTCCTCCCAGAAATGCCACTTTTCCCTTGGAAATTTCACCTTCTCTTCCAAAAAGAGGAGATTTGCTCCCAGAAATACCCCTTCTCTTACAACTGCCACACGCTTTCTCCCCAAAAAGCCTCCATGACAATGCCAAATGGGACACTTGCAGCCAAGAAGAGGACACCATCTCTCAGAAAGACCACTTTTCTCCCCAAGAGAGGAGATTTTCTCCCAATTGGATGACATTTGCTGTAAGAAAGACCCGTTTTCTTCCCTCAAGAGGACATTGTCTTTCCCACTAAGGACATTTTCTCCCAGAAGTGCCGCTACTCTGTGAAACACCTCCATTTCCTCCCAAATCTACTCCATGACACGCCTCAGGATGACACTTACTCCCCGATTTGGGGCATTTTCTCCCAGAAATACCACTTCTCTCCCAAAGGGATGGCCTTTTCCCTCTCTAGCATCTGTTTCCTCACCAATACCTGGCATTTTCTCCCAGAAACACCAGCTTTCTCACAGATACATCACCTTCCCCCCCACATCAGACCTCTTCTCCCAGAAATACCAGGACTCTGCTGAATATTTCCCATTTCCTCCGGAACATACAGCATTACACTCCGCAAGAGGACAGTTTCTTTCAGAAATGTGGCATTTTATCACAGATACACCGTTTTTATGCCCAGTAGAGCTCCTTTTCTCCCAGAAATAGCACTGCTCTTAGGAAGAGCTCCCATTTTCTAACCAAAATGCTGCTTTACACTCCTCAAGATCACACTTACCCCCATCAAGATGGCAGTGTCACAGAAATACCAGCTTCTGCCCCCAAAATGGGACTTTGGCTCTCCAAAACAAGACATTTTCTCCCAGAAATACCAGGACTCTTAGAAATACCTCACGTTTCATCTCAAGAATACTGCTTTCCACTCCTCAAGATCACACTGACTCCCATCACAATGGCCTTTTCTCCCACATACACCAGCTTTCTCCCAAATACACGACATTTTCTCCCACATACACCCGTTTTCTCCCAAAGATGGGACATATTCTCCCAGAAATGCCAGCTTATTCTTTAAAAAACGGCCTCTTTTTCCCAAAATACCAGCTTTCTCACAAACACCTGTCATTTTCCAACCAAGTCTGCTACTATCTCCCAGAAACAGCCGGTTTCCGAGAAATACCTGACGTTTGCTCTCCCAAATACTACTTGACACTCCTCCAGAGGACATTGTCTCCCCTATTTACCACGTTGTCTCCCCAAGAGACCACTTGGCACACCAAAAAGACCACCGTTGCTCTCCAGTACAAGATCTTCTTTCCCACCGGTTCCCACTTTTCTCCCCCAGCTATGTCATTTCCTACCAGAAATGCCACTTTTCCCTTGGAAATTTCACCTTCTCTTCCAAAAAGAGGAGATTTGCTCCCAGAAATACCCCTTCTCTTACAACTGCCACACGCTTTCTCCCCAAAAAGCCTCCATGACAATGCCAAATGGGACACTTGCAGCCAAGAAGAGGACACCTTCTCTCAGAAAGACCACTTTTCTCCCCAAGAGAGGAGATTTTCTCCCAATTGGATGACATTTGCTGTAAGAAAGACCTGTTTTCTTCCCTCAAGAGGACATTGTCTTTCCCACTGAGGACATTTTCTCCCAGAAGTGCCGCTACTCTGTGAAACACCTCCATTTCCTCCCAAATCTACTCCATGACACGCCTCAGGATGACACTTACTCCCCGATTTGGGGCATTTTCTCCCAGAAATACCACTTCTCTCCCAAAGGGATGGCCTTTTCCCTCTCTAGCATCTGTTTCCTCACCAATACCTGGCATTTTCTCCCAGAAACACCAGCTTTCTCACAGATACATCACCTTCCCCCCCCCACATCAGACCTCTTCTCCCAGAAATACCAGGACTCTGCTGAATATTTCCCATTTCCTCCGGAACATACAGCATTACACTCCGCAAGAGGACAGTTTCTTTCAGAAATGTGGCATTTTATCACAGATACACCGTTTTTATGCCCAGTAGAGCTCCTTTTCTCCCAGAAATAGCACTGCTCTTAGGAAGAGCTCCCATTTTCTAACCAAAATGCTGCTTTACACTCCTCAAGATCACACTTACCCCCATCAAGATGGCAGTGTCACAGAAATACCAGCTTCTGCCCCCAAAATGGGACTTTGGCTCTCCAAAACAAGACATTTTCTCCCAGAAATACCAGGACTCTTAGAAATACCTCACGTTTCATCTCAAGAATACTGCTTTCCACTCCTCAAGATCACACTGACTCCCATCACAATGGCCTTTTCTCCCACATACACCAGCTTTCTCCCAAATACACGACATTTTCTCCCACATACACCCGTTTTCTCCCAAAGATGGGACATATTCTCCCAGAAATGCCAGCTTATTCTTTAAAAAACGGCCTTTTTTCCCCAAAATACCAGCTTTCTCACAAACACCTGTCATTTTCCAACCAAGTCTGCTACTATCTCCCAGAAACAGCCGGTTTCCGAGAAATACCTGACGTTTGCTCTCCCAAATACTACTTGACACTCCTCCAGAGGACATTGTCTCCCCTATTTACCACGTTGTCTCCCCAAGAGACCACTTGGCACACCAAAAAGACCACCGTTGCTCTCCAGTACAAGATCTTCTTTCCCACCGGTTCCCACTTTTCTCCCCCAGCTATGTCATTTCCTCCCAGAAATGCCACTTTTCCCTTGGAAATTTCACCTTCTCTTCCAAAAAGAGGAGATTTGCTCCCAGAAATACCCCTTCTCTTACAACTGCCACACGCTTTCTCCCCAAAAAGCCTCCATGACAATGCCAAATGGGACACTTGCAGCCAAGAAGAGGACACCTTCTCTCAGAAAGACCACTTTTCTCCCCAAGAGAGGAGATTTTCTCCCAATTGGATGACATTTGCTGTAAGAAAGACCTGTTTTCTTCCCTCAAGAGGACATTGTCTTTCCCACTGAGGACATTTTCTCCCAGAAGTGCCGCTACTCTGTGAAACACCTCCATTTCCTCCCAAATCTACTCCATGACACGCCTCAGGATGACACTTACTCCCCGATTTGGGGCATTTTCTCCCAGAAATACCACTTCTCTCCCAAAGGGGAGAAACCACTTCTCTCCCTTTTCCCTCTCTAGCATCTGTTTCCTCACCAATACCTGGCATTTTCTCCCAGAAACACCAGCTTTCTCACAGATACATCACCTTCCCCCCCCCACATCAGATGTTCCCTCCCAGAAATATGGCATTTGATCACAGACATACTCTTTCAAGGTAATACCAGGTTTCATAAAAATACCTCATAATTTCTCCATGAAGTTCGTTAGCAAGATGACACTTTCACCCTAAATAGGAGATTTTCTCTCAGAAATGCATGCTTCCCCCTCACAGAACGGCATCTTCCCCACAAATTAGGACATTATCTCCCCGAAATACCACATTTCTCCAATCCAATGACATTATCTCTACGGAGAGTTTGCAGTTGCTGCCCGTTAAATCGCTTTTCTCCCCGAATACCACTTTCAGACTTCAACAGCGGTCTTGTCGGATGCCGAGAAAGGGCGACTTCAGCCGGATGCTTTTCTCGGACGAGCGGCTTCTTCTGCGCACATCCCAAAGGAGTGGTTCTGACTTCTCCTTCTGTCCATGCATTCTGCACTACGCTTCTCTCTCATTCTTAACCCTTGATTCCTAGGGACATTTCGTTTTTCTCTGTTTTTCCGATGCTACACTTCAGCATTCTGTGACGAACAGAGTAGAAGGGAAAAGCCCCTCTAATAAGGGAGCTAGAAGTTCCAGGAGCGACACACGTTGTGCTTTCAGAGAGGACGTTACAGAAAGTCGAGAGATGTGGATTCTTTCCTGCGGAGAAAAAAACCCCTGTTTTCAGGAAATGCAGTATTCTGAAATCGCACGTTCTCGGCATAGCAATTTCGCTAGTTCGCTCTCGTGGGTGGACAGCGCCACTCTCTGTTAACCGCTTCGGGGAGTTTGCAGTTGCTGGCCGTTAAATCGCGGTTCTCCCCGAATGCCGCTGTGTGCCTTCAGCAGCGGTCTCGTCTCTCTCGCATGCCGAGAAAGAGCGACTTCAGCCGGATGCTTTTCTCGGACGAGCGGCTTCTTCTGCGCACATCCCAAAGGAGCGGTTCTTGTCTTCTCCTTGTGTCCATGCATTCTGCACTACGCTTCTCTCTCATTCTTATGCCTTTCCGTTTATTCCTAGGGACATTTCGTTTTTCTCTGTTTTTCCGATGCTACACTTCAGCATTCTGTGACGAACAGAGTGGAAGGGAAAAGCCCCACTAATAAGGCAGCTAGAAGTTCCAGGAGCGACAAACGTTGTGCTTTCAGAGAGGACGTTACAGAAAGTCGAGAGATGTGGATTCTTTCCTGCGGAGAAAAAACCCCCTGTTTTCAGGCAATGCAGTATGCAGAATTCACACGTTCTTGGCATCACAGTTCCGTTATTTCGCTCACGCACGTCTAAATCGGCTCTCGCGTTGAACCGCTTCGGAGAGTTTGCAGTTGCTGGCCGAGAAATCGCGGTTCTCCCCGAATGCTGCTTTGTGCCTTGAGCAGCGGTCTCGTCTCTCTCGCATGACGACAAAGAACGACTTCAGCCGGATGCTTTTCTAGGACGAGCGGCTTCTTCTTCAGGCAAAGTGTGAATTCTGCATACTGCATTGCCAGAAAACAGGGTTTTTTTTCTCCGCAGGAAAGAATCCACATCTCTCGACTTTCTGTAACGTCCTCTCTGAAAGCACAACGTGTGTCGCTCCTGGAACTTCTAGCTGCCTTATTAGAGGGGCTTTTCCCTTCCACTCTGTTCGTCACAGAATGCTGAAGTGTAGCATCGGAAAAACAGAGAAAAACGAAATGTCCCTAGGAATAAACGGAAAGGCATAAGAATGAGAGAGAAGCGTAGTGCAGAATGCATGGACACAAGGAGAAGACAAGAACCGCTCCTTTGCGATGTGCGCAGAAGAAGCCGCTCGTCCGAGAAAAGCATCCGGCTGAAGTCGCTCTTTCTCGGCATGCGAGAGAGACGAGACCGCTGCTGAAGGCACACAGCGGCATTCGGGGAGAACCGCGATTTCTCGGCCAGCAACTGCAAACTCTCCGAAGCGGTTAACAGAGAGTGGCGCCGTCCACCCACGAGAGCGAACTAGCGAAATTGCTATGCCGAGAACGTGCGATTTCAGAATACTGCATTTCCTGAAAACAGGGGTTTTTTTCTCCGCAGGAAAGAATCCACATCTCTCGACTTTCTGTAACGTCCTCTCTGAAAGCACAACGTGTGTCGCTCCTGGAACTTCTAGCTGCCTTATTAGAGGGGCTTTTCCCTTCCACTCTGTTCGTCACAGAATGCTGAAGTGTAGCATCGGAAAAACAGAGAAAAACGAAATGTCCCTAGGAATAAACGGAAAGGCATAAGAATGAGAGAGAAGCGTAGTGCAGAATGCATGGACACAAGGAGAAGAAAAGAACCGCTCCTTTGCGATGTGCGCAGAAGAAGCCGCTCGTCCGAGAAAAGCATCCGGCTGAAGTCGCTCTTTCTCGGCATGCGAGAGAGACGAGACCGCTGCTGAAGGCACACAGCGGCATTCGGGGAGAACCGCGATTTCTCGGCCAGCAACTGCAAACTCTCCGAAGCGGTTAACAGAGAGTGGCGCCGTCCACCCACGAGAGCGAACTAGCGAAATTGCTATGCCGAGAACGTGCGATTTCAGAATACTGCATTTCCTGAAAACAGGGGGTTTTTTCTCCGCAGGAAAGAATCCACATCTCTCGACTTTCTGTAACGTCCTCTCTGAAAGCACAACGTGTGTCGCTCCTGGAAGTTCTAGCTGCCTTATTAGAGGGGCTTTTCCCTTCCAATCTGTTCGTCACAGAATGCTGAAGTGTAGCATCGGAAAAACAGAGAAAAACGAAATGTCCCTAGGAATAAACGGAAAGGCATAAGAATGAGAGAGAAGCGTAGTGCAGAATGCATGGACACAAGGAGAAGACAAGAACCGCTCCTTTGCGATGTGCGCAGAAGAAGCCGCTCGTCCGAGAAAAGCATCCGGCTGAAGTCGCTCTTTCTCGGCATGCGAGAGAGACGAGACCGCTGCTGAAGGCACACAGCGGCATTCGGGGAGAACCGCGATTTCTCGGCCAGCAACTGCAAACTCTCCGAAGCGGTTAACAGAGAGTGGCGCCGTCCACCCACGAGAGCGAACTAGCGAAATTGCTATGCCGAGAACGTGCGATTTCAGAATACTGCATTTCCTGAAAACAGGGGGTTTTTTCTCCGCAGGAAAGAATCCACATCTCTCGACTTTCTGTAACGTCCTCTCTGAAAGCACAACGTGTGTCGCTCCTGGAACTTCTAGCTGCCTTATTAGAGGGGCTTTTCCCTTCCACTCTGTTCGTCACAGAATGCTGAAGTGTAGCATCGGAAAAACAGAGAAAAACTAAATGTCCCTAGGAATAAACGGAAAGGCATAAGAATGAGAGAGAAGCGTAGTGCAGAATGCATGGACACAAGGAGAAGACAAGAACCGCTCCTTTGCGATGTGCGCAGAAGAAGCCGCTCGTCCGAGAAAAGCATCCGGCTGAAGTCGCTCTTTCTCGGCATGCGAGAGAGACGAGACCGCTGCTGAAGGCACACAGCGGCATTCGGGGAGAACCGCGATTTCTCGGCCAGCAACTGCAAACTCTCCGAAGCGGTTAACAGAGAGTGGCGCCGTCCACCCACGAGAGCGAACTAGCGAAATTGCTATGCCGAGAACGTGCGATTTCAGAATACTGCATTTCCTGAAAACAGGGGGTTTTTTCTCCGCAGGAAAGAATCCACATCTCTCGACTTTCTGTAACGTCCTCTCTGAAAGCACAACGTGTGTCGCTCCTGGAACTTCTAGCTGCCTTATTAGAGGGGCTTTTCCCTTCCAATCTGTTCGTCACAGAATGCTGAAGTGTAGCATCTGAAAAACAGAGAAAAACGAAATGTCCCTAGGAATAAACGGAAAGGCATAAGAATGAGAGAGAAGCGTAGTGCAGAATGCATGGACACAAGGAGAAGACAAGAACCGCTCCTTTGCGATGTGCGCAGAAGAAGCCGCTCGTCCGAGAAAAGCATCCGGCTGAAGTCGCTCTTTCTCGGCATGCGAGAGAGACGAGACCGCTGCTGAAGGCTGAAAGCGGCATTCGGGGAGAACCGCGATTTCTCGGCCAGCAACTGCAAACTCTCCGAAGCGGTTAACAGAGAGTGGCGCCGTCCACCCACGAGAGCGAACTAGCGAAATTGCTATGCCGAGAACGTGCGATTTCAGAATACTGCATTTCCTGAAAACAGGGGGTTTTTTCTCCGCAGGAAAGAATCCACATCTCTCGACTTTCTGTAACGTCCTCTCTGAAAGCACAACGTGTGTCGCTCCTGGAACTTCTAGCTGCCTTATTAGAGGGGCTTTTCCCTTCCACTCTGTTCGTCACAGAATGCTGAAGTGTAGCATCGGAAAAACAGAGAAAAACGAAATGTCCCTAGGAATAAACGGAAAGGCATAAGAATGAGAGAGAAGCGTAGTGCAGAATGCATGGACACAAGGAGAAGACAAGAACCGCTCCTTTGCGATGTGCGCAGAAGAAGCCGCTCGTCCGAGAAAAGCATCCGGCTGAAGTCGCTCTTTCTCGGCATGCGAGAGAGACGAGACCGCTGCTGAAGGCACACAGCGGCATTCGGGGAGAACCGCGATTTCTCGGCCAGCAACTGCAAACTCTCCGAAGCGGTTAACAGAGAGTGGCGCCGTCCACCCACGAGAGCGAACTAGCGAAATTGCTATGCCGAGAACGTGCGATTTCAGAATACTGCATTTCCTGAAAACAGGGGGTTTTTTCTCCGCAGGAAAGAATCCACATCTCTCGACTTTCTGTAACGTCCTCTCTGAAAGCACAACGTGTGTCGCTCCTGGAACTTCTAGCTGCCTTATTAGAGGGGCTTTTCCCTTCCACTCTGTTCGTCACAGAATGCTGAAGTGTAGCATCGGAAAAACAGAGAAAAACGAAATGTCCCTAGGAATAAACGGAAAGGCATAAGAATGAGAGAGAAGCGTAGTGCAGAATGCATGGACACAAGGAGAAGGCAAGAACCGCTCCTTTGCGATGTGCGCAGAAGAAGCCGCTCGTCCGAGAAAAGCATCCGGCTGAAGTCGCTCTTTCTCGGCATGCGAGAGAGACGAGACCGCTGCTGAAGGCACAAAGCGGCATTCGGGGAGAAAAGCGATTTAACGGCCAGCAACTGCAAACTCCCCGAAGCGGTTAACAGAGAGTGGCGCTGTCCACCCACGAGAGCGAACTAGCGAAATTGCTATGCCGAGAACGTGCGATTTCAGAATACTGCATTTCCTGAAAACAGGGGGTTTTTTCTCCGCAGGAAAGAATCCACATCTCTCGACTTTCTGTAACGTCCTCTCTGAAAGCACAACGTGTGTCGCTCCTGGAACTTCTAGCTGCCTTATTAGAGGGGCTTTTCCCTTCCACTCTGTTCGTCACAGAATGCTGAAGTGTAGCATCGGAAAAACAGAGAAAAACGAAATGTCCCTAGGAATAAACGGAAAGGCATAAGAATGAGAGAGAAGCGTAGTGCAGAATGCATGGACACAAGGAGAAGACAAGAACCGCTCCTTTGCGATGTGCGCAGAAGAAGCCGCTCGTCCGAGAAAAGCATCCGGCTGAAGTCGCTCTTTCTCGGCATGCGAGAGAGACGAGACCGCTGCTGAAGGCACACAGCGGCATTCGGGAAGAACCGCGATTTCTCGGCCAGCAACTGCAAACTCTCCGAAGCGGTTAACAGAGAGTGGCGCCGTCCACCCACGAGAGCGAACTAGCGAAATTGCTATGCCGAGAACGTGCGATTTCAGAATACTGCATTTCCTGAAAACAGGGGGTTTTTTCTCCGCAGGAAAGAATCCACATCTCTCGACTTTCTGTAACGTCCTCTCTGAAAGCACAACGTGTGTCGCTCCTGGAACTTCTAGCTGCCTTATTAGAGGGGCTTTTCCCTTCCAATCTGTTCGTCACAGAATGCTGAAGTGTAGCATCTGAAAAACAGAGAAAAACGAAATGTCCCTAGGAATAAACGGAAAGGCATAAGAATGAGAGAGAAGCGTAGTGCAGAATGCATGGACACAAGGAGAAGACAAGAACCGCTCCTTTGCGATGTGCGCAGAAGAAGCCGCTCGTCCGAGAAAAGCATCCGGCTGAAGTCGCTCTTTCTCGGCATGCGAGAGAGACGAGACCGCTGCTGAAGGCACACAGCGGCATTCGGGGAGAACCGCGATTTCTCGGCCAGCAACTGCAAACTCTCCGAAGCGGTTAACAGAGAGTGGCGCCGTCCACCCACGAGAGCGAACTAGCGAAATTGCTATGCCGAGAACGTGCGATTTCAGAATACTGCATTTCCTGAAAACAGGGGGTTTTTTCTCCGCAGGAAAGAATCCACATCTCTCGACTTTCTGTAACGTCCTCTCTGAAAGCACAACGTGTGTCGCTCCTGGAACTTCTAGCTGCCTTATTAGAGGGGCTTTTCCCTTCCACTCTGTTCGTCACAGAATGCTGAAGTGTAGCATCGGAAAAACAGAGAAAAACGAAATGTCCCTAGGAATAAACGGAAAGGCATAAGAATGAGAGAGAAGCGTAGTGCAGAATGCATGGACACAAGGAGAAGACAAGAACCGCTCCTTTGCGATGTGCGCAGAAGAAGCCGCTCGTCCGAGAAAAGCATCCGGCTGAAGTCGCTCTTTCTCGGCATGCGAGAGAGACGAGACCGCTGCTGAAGGCACACAGCGGCATTCGGGGAGAACCGCGATTTCTCGGCCAGCAACTGCAAACTCTCCGAAGCGGTTAACAGAGAGTGGCGCCGTCCACCCACGAGAGCGAACTAGCGAAATTGCTATGCCGAGAACGTGCGATTTCAGAATACTGCATTTCCTGAAAACAGGGGGTTTTTTCTCCGCAGGAAAGAATCCACATCTCTCGACTTTCTGTAACGTCCTCTCTGAAAGCACAACGTGTGTCGCTCCTGGAACTTCTAGCTGCCTTATTAGAGGGGCTTTTCCCTTCCACTCTGTTCGTCACAGAATGCTGAAGTGTAGCATCGGAAAAACAGAGAAAAACGAAATGTCCCTAGGAATAAACGGAAAGGCATAAGAATGAGAGAGAAGCGTAGTGCAGAATGCATGGACACAAGGAGAAGGCAAGAACCGCTCCTTTGCGATGTGCGCAGAAGAAGCCGCTCGTCCGAGAAAAGCATCCGGCTGAAGTCGCTCTTTCTCGGCATGCGAGAGAGACGAGACCGCTGCTGAAGGCACACAGCGGCATTCGGGGAGAACCGCGATTTCTCGGCCAGCAACTGCAAACTCTCCGAAGCGGTTAACAGAGAGTGGCGCCGTCCACCCACGAGAGCGAACTAGCGAAATTGCTATGCCGAGAACGTGCGATTTCAGAATACTGCATTTCCTGAAAACAGGGGTTTTTTTCTCCGCAGGAAAGAATCCACATCTCTCGACTTTCTGTAACGTCCTCTCTGAAAGCACAACGTGTGTCGCTCCTGGAACTTCTAGCTGCCTTATTAGAGGGGCTTTTCCCTTCCACTCTGTTCGTCACAGAATGCTGAAGTGTAGCATCGGAAAAACAGAGAAAAACGAAATGTCCCTAGGAATAAACGGAAAGGCATAAGAATGAGAGAGAAGCGTAGTGCAGAATGCATGGACACAAGGAGAAGGCAAGAACCGCTCCTTTGCGATGTGCGCAGAAGAAGCCGCTCGTCCGAGAAAAGCATCCGGCTGAAGTCGCTCTTTCTCGGCATGCGAGAGAGACGAGACCGCTGCTGAAGGCACAAAGCGGCATTCGGGGAGAAAAGCGATTTAACGGCCAGCAACTGCAAACTCCCCGAAGCGGTTAACAGAGAGTGGCGCTGTCCACCCACGAGAGCGAAATAGCGAAATTGCTATGCCGAGAACGTGCGATTTCAGAATACTGCATTTCCTGAAAACAGGGGGTTTTTTCTCCGCAGGAAAGAATCCACATCTCTCGACTTTCTGTAACGTCCTCTCTGAAAGCACAACGTGTGTCGCTCCTGGAAGTTCTAGCTGCCTTATTAGAGGGGCTTTTCCCTTCCACTCTGTTCGTCACAGAATGCTGAAGTGTAGCATCGGAAAAACAGAGAAAAACGAAATGTCCCTAGGAATAAACGGAAAGGCATAAGAATGAGAGAGAAGCGTAGTGCAGAATGCATGGACACAAGGAGAAGACAAGAACCGCTCCTTTGCGATGTGCGCAGAAGAAGCCGCTCGTCCGAGAAAAGCATCCGGCTGAAGTCGCTCTTTCTCGGCATGCGAGAGAGACGAGACCGCTGCTGAAGGCACACAGCGGCATTCGGGGAGAATCGCGATTTCTCGGCCAGCAACTGCAAACTCTCCGAAGCGGTTAACAGAGAGTGGCGCCCCCACCCACGAGAGCGAACTAGCGAAATTGCTATGCCGAGAACGTGCGATTTCAGAATACTGCATTTCCTGAAAACAGGGGGTTTTTTCTCCGCAGGAAAGAATCCACATCTCTCGACTTTCTGTAACGTCCTCTCTGAAAGCACAACGTGTGTCGCTCCTGGAACTTCTAGCTGCCTTATTAGAGGGGCTTTTCCCTTCCACTCTGTTCGTCACAGAATGCTGAAGTGTAGCATCGGAAAAACAGAGAAAAACGAAATGTCCCTAGGAATAAACGGAAAGGCATAAGAATGAGAGAGAAGCGTAATGCAGAATGCATGGACACAAGGAGAAGTCAGAACCACTCCTTTGGGATGTGCGCAGAAGAAGCCGCTCGTCCGAGAAAAGCATCCGGCTGAAGTCGCCCTTTCTCGGCATCCGACAAGACCGCTGTTGAAGTCTGAAAGTGGTATTCGGGGAGAAAAGCGATTTAACGGGCAGCAACTGCAAACTCTCCGTAGAGATAATGTCATTGGATTGGAGAAATGTGGTATTTCGGGGAGATAATGTCCTAATTTGTGGAGAAGATGCCGTTCTGTGAGGGAGAAGCATGCATTTCTGAGAGAAAATCTCCTATTTAGGGTGAAAGTGTCATCTTGCTAACGAACTTCATGGAGAAATTATGAGGTATTTTTATGAAACCTGGTATTACCTTGAAAGAATATGTCTGTGATCAAATGCCATATTTCTGGGAGGGAACATCTGATGTGGGGGGGAGAAGGTGATGTATGTGTGAGAAAGCTGGTGTTTCTGGGAGAAAATGCCAGGTATTGGTGAGGAAACAGATACTAGAGAGGGAAAAGGGAGAGAAGTGGTTTCTCCCCTTTGGGAGAGAAGTGGTATTTCTGGGAGAAAATGCCCCAAATCGGGGAGTAAGTGTCATCCTGAGGCGTGTCATGGAGTAGATTTGGGAGGAAATGGAGGTGTTTCACAGAGTAGCGGCACTTCTGGGAGAAAATGTCCTCAGTGGGAAAGACAATGTCCTCTTGAGGGAAGAAAACAGGTCTTTCTTACAGCAAATGTCATCCAATTGGGAGAAAATCTCCTCTCTTGGGGAGAAAAGTGGTCTTTCTGAGAGAAGGTGTCCTCTTCTTGGCTGCAAGTGTCCCATTTGGCATTGTCATGGAGGCTTTTTGGGGAGAAAGCGTGTGGCAGTTGTAAGAGAAGGGGTATTTCTGGGAGCAAATCTCCTCTTTTTGGAAGAGAAGGTGAAATTTCCAAGGGAAAAGTGGCATTTCTGGGAGGAAATGACATAGCTGGGGGAGAAAAGTGGGAACCGGTGGGAAAGAAGATCTTGTACTGGAGAGCAACGGTGGTCTTTTTGGTGTGCCAAGTGGTCTCTTGGGGAGACAACGTGGTAAATAGGGGAGACAATGTCCTCTGGAGGAGTGTCAAGTAGTATTTGGGAGAGCAAACGTCAGGTATTTCTCGGAAACCGGCTGTTTCTGGGAGATAGTAGCAGACTTGGTTGGAAAATGACAGGTGTTTGTGAGAAAGCTGGTATTTTGGGGAAAAAAGGCCGTTTTTTAAAGAATAAGCTGGCATTTCTGGGAGAATATGTCCCATCTTTGGGAGAAAACGGGTGTATGTGGGAGAAAATGTCGTGTATTTGGGAGAAAGCTGGTGTATGTGGGAGAAAAGGCCATTGTGATGGGAGTCAGTGTGATCTTGAGGAGTGGAAAGCAGTATTCTTGAGATGAAACGTGAGGTATTTCTAAGAGTCCTGGTATTTCTGGGAGAAAATGTCTTGTTTTGGAGAGCCAAAGTCCCATTTTGGGGGCAGAAGCTGGTATTTCTGTGACACTGCCATCTTGATGGGGGTAAGTGTGATCTTGAGGAGTGTAAAGCAGCATTTTGGTTAGAAAATGGGAGCTCTTCCTAAGAGCAGTGCTATTTCTGGGAGAAAAGGAGCTCTACTGGGCATAAAAACGGTGTATCTGTGATAAAATGCCACATTTCTGAAAGAAACTGTCCTCTTGCGGAGTGTAATGCTGTATGTTCCGGAGGAAATGGGAAATATTCAGCAGAGTCCTGGTATTTCTGGGAGAAGAGGTCTGATGTGGGGGGGGGGAAGGTGATGTATCTGTGAGAAAGCTGGTGTTTCTGGGAGAAAATGCCAGGTATTGGTGAGGAAACAGATGCTAGAGAGGGAAAAGGCCATCCCTTTGGGAGAGAAGTGGTATTTCTGGGAGAAAATGCCCCAAATCGGGGAGTAAGTGTCATCCTGAGGCGTGTCATGGAGTAGATTTGGGAGGAAATGGAGGTGTTTCACAGAGTAGCGGCACTTCTGGGAGAAAATGTCCTCAGTGGGAAAGACAATGTCCTCTTGAGGGAAGAAAACGGGTCTTTCTTACAGCAAATGTCATCCAATTGGGAGAAAATCTCCTCTCTTGGGGAGAAAAGTGGTCTTTCTGAGAGAAGGTGTCCTCTTCTTGGCTGCAAGTGTCCCATTTGGCATTGTCATGGAGGCTTTTTGGGGAGAAAGCGTGTGGCAGTTGTAAGAGAAGGGGTATTTCTGGGAGCAAATCTCCTCTTTTTGGAAGAGAAGGTGAAATTTCCAAGGGAAAAGTGGCATTTCTGGGAGGAAATGACATAGCTGGGGGAGAAAAGTGGGAACCGGTGGGAAAGAAGATCTTGTACTGGAGAGCAACGGTGGTCTTTTTGGTGTGCCAAGTGGTCTCTTGGGGAGACAACGTGGTAAATAGGGGAGACAATGTCCTCTGGAGGAGTGTCAAGTAGTATTTGGGAGAGCAAACGTCAGGTATTTCTCGGAAACCGGCTGTTTCTGGGAGATAGTAGCAGACTTGGTTGGAAAATGACAGGTGTTTGTGAGAAAGCTGGTATTTTGGGGAAAAAAGGCCGTTTTTTAAAGAATAAGCTGGCATTTCTGGGAGAATATGTCCCATCTTTGGGAGAAAACGGGTGTATGTGGGAGAAAATGTCGTGTATTTGGGAGAAAGCTGGTGTATGTGGGAGAAAAGGCCATTGTGATGGGAGTCAGTGTGATCTTGAGGAGTGGAAAGCAGTATTCTTGAGATGAAACGTGAGGTATTTCTAAGAGTCCTGGTATTTCTGGGAGAAAATGTCTTGTTTTGGAGAGCCAAAGTCCCATTTTGGGGGCAGAAGCTGGTATTTCTGTGACACTGCCATCTTGATGGGGGTAAGTGTGATCTTGAGGAGTGTAAAGCAGCATTTTGGTTAGAAAATGGGAGCTCTTCCTAAGAGCAGTGCTATTTCTGGGAGAAAAGGAGCTCTACTGGGCATAAAAATGGTGTATCTGTGATAAAATGCCACATTTCTGAAAGAAACTGTCCTCTTGCGGAGTGTAATGCTGTATGTTCCGGAGGAAATGGGAAATATTCAGCAGAGTCCTGGTATTTCTGGGAGAAGAGGTCTGATGTGGGGGGGGGGAAGGTGATGTATCTGTGAGAAAGCTGGTGTTTCTGGGAGAAAATGCCAGGTATTGGTGAGGAAACAGATGCTAGAGAGGGAAAAGGCCATCCCTTTGGGAGAGAAGTGGTATTTCTGGGAGAAAATGCCCCAAATCGGGGAGTAAGTGTCATCCTGAGGCGTGTCATGGAGTAGATTTGGGAGGAAATGGAGGTGTTTCACAGAGTAGCGGCACTTCTGGGAGAAAATGTCCTCAGTGGGAAAGACAATGTCCTCTTGAGGGAAGAAAACGGGTCTTTCTTACAGCAAATGTCATCCAATTGGGAGAAAATCTCCTCTCTTGGGGAGAAAAGTGGTCTTTCTGAGAGAAGGTGTCCTCTTCTTGGCTGCAAGTGTCCCATTTGGCATTGTCATGGAGGCTTTTTGGGGAGAAAGCGTGTGGCAGTTGTAAGAGAAGGGGTATTTCTGGGAGCAAATCTCCTCTTTTTGGAAGAGAAGGTGAAATTTCCAAGGGAAAAGTGGCATTTCTGGGAGGAAATGACATAGCTGGGGGAGAAAAGTGGGAACCGGTGGGAAAGAAGATCTTGTACTGGAGAGCAACGGTGGTCTTTTTGGTGTGCCAAGTGGTCTCTTGGGGAGACAACGTGGTAAATAGGGGAGACAATGTCCTCTGGAGGAGTGTCAAGTAGTATTTGGGAGAGCAAACGTCAGGTATTTCTCGGAAACCGGCTGTTTCTGGGAGATAGTAGCAGACTTGGTTGGAAAATGACAAGTGTTTGTGAGAAAGCTGGTATTTTGGGGAAAAAAGGCCGTTTTTTAAAGAATAAGCTGGCATTTCTGGGAGAATATGTCCCATCTTTGGGAGAAAACGGGTGTATGTGGGAGAAAATGTCGTGTATTTGGGAGAAAGCTGGTGTATGTGGGAGACAAGGCCATTGTGATGGGAGTCAGTGTGATCTTGAGGAGTGGAAAGCAGTATTCTTGAGATGAAACGTGAGGTATTTCTAAGAGTCCTGGTATTTCTGGGAGAAAATGTCTTGTTTTGGAGAGCCAAAGTCCCATTTTGGGGGCAGAAGCTGGTATTTCTGTGACACTGCCATCTTGATGGGGGTAAGTGTGATCTTGAGGAGTGTAAAGCAGCATTTTGGTTAGAAAATGGGAGCTCTTCCTAAGAGCAGTGCTATTTCTGGGAGAAAAGGAGCTCTACTGGGCATAAAAGTGCCCCATGGAATTTTCTACAGGAAAAATATCACTTTAGATCTGTCAGACAATAACATTTTATTACCTCAAGGATGTTATCTGAACCTGAGGTCTAATATCTAAATGAACTGCAGTTCAGATTATTTGAGATTTAGCAGAAAGACAGAGGGATGGAAAGTTTCATAGAAAGATTCTATGGGGAGAAGTCTCATTCATTTATTGTGGATAAATATGATGAAAAGGTATTCATATACCAAGTTTTAATAACTGTATGGTTAACAGGAGGAACAGTAGACAGCTTTGAGCAGTAGCTGACATACAGAACAGGAGAGTTGGAAGAGTAATATTTCCAAGAAGATTAATTTAATTTAATTTAAAGGCAGAATGTTTTTTGGCTATTGGAAAGTTCTCTGTTGTGTTGAGCAAAAGGACAGATATACTGGCTGAAAATAAACCTGTAAAAGTGAGGTAATGCATTTACTAAAACAACAATAATTGCTATATCAGGATGGATCATATATTAAAGGCAATAAAACTCTGATTAATAGCTGTCAGGTTATTTCTTTATTTTCTCAAATATTTATTTGAGCGCAACATACTATAAATACTTTAAAGAAAATGTTTATCTTATATTTGTACATGATTGCACTCAGTAATACATGGAAGAGCAGCCACTGAAGTGGGAGGATCATAAGCCCAATGTATGTGAAGAGAGAGAGCAATAAATTTGATTCTTCTCGGCATTTTTCTGTTACAGGTTTTGAGAAACTTGTTAGATTTTAGTACCTGCAAATGTAAATGAAACCAACATAAAATACCATACATAACCTTATTACTTTAAATAACATAGAAAATATGGATTGGAAGACTCGTGTGCATGTTCTTTTTTTCTGTCTTAGACCTGAATAAAGCTGTAAAGAAGAAATTAATGCTCTAGTAAGTCACTGCCAACTCTTGCAAGTCCATTTGGGAGAAAATTTGACACTCCATTTTTTTTTTCTTGTTGTCCTTCTATTTCCTACTCTCCTTTCTGTGTATGTTTATTATTTGCCTCATTTCTGTGAAAACAAATCAGGCTCCATTAATAAAAGCAAAAACTGTTTAAGGCCATCCATCTTACTCTTTCTCCTCAAAGGTTTGCTGCCACTTGTTCTATCACAGAGGACTGCAAAACTTTTTTGCTCCACATTGTTACCCTCTAAAGATAAAATGAATAAATTGCTGAAGAAGATGTTGAAAGACTCTTAATGGTGCATTTATGATCATAACATACGTATTTGTGAGACCTAAGGATTTTTATTCATTCTATTTTTGTTCAATGTAAAATCAAGATTAACTTCTTAGATTTTCTGGACATCCTCGTTGTATAAATTTAATTTTTTACTCCTTTTCCTTGTACAACTTCTGAAATCTGACAGTAAGAACATTTTTATTTTTGTCTCAAACCTCTTTTTTATTCTTTGTCCATCTATTTTTTTTTTCCCCCTATGATGCTTCTTATAACTTTACCAATTACTTTGTGTTCCATTTCATTACGTTATTTATTTTTGCTTTTTCTTTAGGGCAGGATATGTCTACTGCTATGCATCTGCACAGTTCCTACAATGGAGCTTTGATCCTGGTTGGATTGCTTAAGTGCCATTAACATAAACGTGGTTAACAAAAATAGTAGTTTCAGCTTAGTATTTTTCATGCTAAATCAGGTTCAAAACTAGAAGAATAAAAGTTTTTTTGTAAGAAACATAAACATCCATGTTGATTTCATAAGTGAAACTGATTCTGTTTTTGAAGAGCGGAAGAAATTTAAATAATTCATCTGAAAGCAAAGTTCACTTCTGTTCTTATATTCTCAGAAGTGAATCATCAGATTAAACTAGCATGCCACAGTTTAGTGGTAAACCTCTAACACTACCAAATCTACATATGTAGATTTTGCTTTAATGTCACAGGCAACAGAATGTAATCAACTAACAAACAAAACAAGCAAACAGAAAATTCACATCCAAATAAACCAGAAAGAGGAGTTTATAGACACTCTACAGAACTGTTAGCTGTGCTATGCTTTTCAAAAGCTGGAATTTGTCCTACAGACATCTCAGAAGTTGCACATCTGTCCAAGAAGAATCATTGCACTTTATTTCTACTGTACATGTTTATCTTATATCTTATTCTTCATTACTGTTATGTACTATGCAAAATACATAAAGAAAAAAAGCAGTAATCAAACTATACATAGTGTGAGCAGGGCTTTGTGAAGGCTGCAGTACTGTACAGAAGAAAGCCTTGAACAGATCTATCTCAAATTCAGGGTAATAATACATTTATTTCCTACCCACATTGCTCATGTAATCCACCAACTATTTTAGGAACGCCTAGATTCTTAAAAATACAGAAATTAAAGTGATTTCCTGATCAACCCTTACAGAAAGACACAAGTTTAAACATGAAAGCAACTATGAATGCTTTGGAGAGAAAAAAATAGAATGTAATGTTAATAATCCCTGTAATGTTAATAAGCTAAATAACAGTTTCAAAGTTTAGTATCTTGATGCTTTACGGAGCTCCCATAAAATGGCTCTGAGCCTTCCCTTTCTAATGATTTTGCACACCCACGCAACTTGCTCTGTGGGGATGGAAGATAACAGGATTTAGATCCTTGACACACTGCAATTGATTTAACAATAAATATTGTCCATCCTAGTTTTGGGTTACTATAAGATGAAAGCAAAAATGTATATACTGATCTACTGGTTTTCTTTTAAAAAACATTCACCTGATGCTGAAGGCTAATTCTGTAAAGCTGAAACTTAAATCCCAGCAGAAACAGGTTCCCAGATATTAAAAACAAACAAACAAACAAACAAACAAAAATCATAAAAGTATGTACAATGAAATCTTTAGGCATGTGACAAACTTTGTTTTATATATGATATGATTTCAGAACATCTGTCACACACACTCACAAACTTTCCTTAGAAGGAGAAGCAGAAGTTTAGATGATGATAAAGTTATGTTCTTACCACATTAGAAGGTTCCAATTTCTTCCTTCTAGCAAGGTCAGTGATATTATTGCCATTGTAGTTGATGCTCTCCATACAGCCTTTGAAATTTTTTTCTGCTGTTAGAACTTGGCTTCCCAGAAAAAGGCATGCCTCCAAAGGTTATCTTTGAATGTATCAGAAAGTGAAAGACTGTTACTGGAGGACAAGGGCTTAGAATTTTTGCTTACTAGAAAAAGAAAGTATCAAACAAGTACTGGAAAAGTAGGAAAAAGTTAAGTTTCAAGGACATTTCCATCAGAAAGAATGGAAATGAAGAAAGAACGGAGCCCCCAGGCTGGTTGTTGAGTGAGAATTACTGCTTACCCAGCATCCGTTTGCTTCATCAAATGTCCCCCATCTGCTCACAGAAACCTCTCTAAGATGCTTTTCTGAAGAATATTTGGCAGCATGTTTCCCAGGGCTGATGCCTAGAGGAGAGGGTTACATGGAGACTTGCTGTCTATCTTGATGGCAAACCCCTCCTAAGTAGGAATCCAGAGCTGGTGACTCACTTTGTAGTCTTGTATAGGTCTGGGGCAAGACAACATTATGGCAGTGGGGAGATATTCATGGTCAGGCTGGACAGGCCTCTGAGGTCTCTGACCTCTGTGGGTGTCCCTGTTCATTACTGGGGAACTGGACTCAATGGTCTGTAAGAGTCCCTTCCAACTCAAAAAAAAATTCTATGATTCTATGATTCTATGAATATTCCTGGTTTTATTACAAGTACAAATACTGATAAAGCCTACATTCAAATTGTTTATTCCTTGCTTTTGGAGAAGCTAAAACACTAGCACTAAGAGTTTTAATCAACGTAGATAATAGCTTGTCAGTTGTTATGCACAGTGGTACGTGCACCCAGTTTGAAATTTCAGTGCCATTAATGTTTTTAATTTTTTAAGTGATATGACACAGTACATGCAATCAACAATAATGAACATACCATGGTTCAGGACCCCTGATCTCTCAGCTAGTAATTTAAAATATTTTCACGTGTAGAGACAAGACAAGTATTATGTCCTAAATGGAGTCTAGGTCCCCAGCACTATTTCTCTCTCTATTTGATCCCTAAAAACAACTGTTTTCTTGCCAAAGATTTTGCATCGTTAAATCTCCTTTCTGAAACAATGAATATTGTGTAGTTGCAGGCCACTTTTTCAAACCTGTGGACATTCCCTTTGCTTCTACTTCTTTAAGCAACCTGCAGTTGCAATACACTTTTGCAGTACAGTCTTGAACCTCTTTATTCCTTGTTTTTCAGTCACCATGGGCTGTGTCTGTGCTGTCTTTGTAACCAGGACCAGGGAATGACCTCTTTTCTCCCAGTCAGTTTTCTCAACACATCTACTGGTGTGGATGAAGCAAGCAAAGGCAACAAGAAAAGCAAATACAATTATACTAGCAAGCAGGAGTATCATTTATTATAGATGATAATCACATGTTGGTTTGTCACTAGGTGTGTTTAATCAACAACTTTCTTTTTGAAATAAGAGTGAAGATAAAAGAAAAGTTCAAATAGGATTCCTACATGTCTCGTTTTCATTAAAGATTAGCTCTGCTACAACACGATGAACTGAGGATAATATAATGTAACGTCCAAACACTTTTTTTCAAGTAATGTTAACACTGAATGAAAGGTATACAGGCTTCAATGAAATTAGGAAGTTGAGGCCTAGTTGAATGCTATTTGTTGTTGAATGGTATTTGTGACAGTGTTGAAAGAAATGGCTGATGTTATTGTAAAGTTACTGTCTGTCATCTATGAAAAACGGTGTTCTGCACAGGTCTGTGAGTGTTAGAAATGGGCTTTCTTGAAGAGCTGTCTTTATGGAAAAGGAGGCATTGCTTGCAAACTGGTAAATTGGGAAAAAAAAAAAAAAAAAAAAGTAACATTTCTGATTTCCAATTTAGTTATTAGAAAATCCCCATCATCTCTCTTTATATTATATGAATACTCCATGGTGTCCTTGGGATGACAAGATGCCTGTACTGCTATTTAGATATGCACAAATACAACAAATCCATGGGCAGATCTTTCCCCTACTGCATTTTTTTAATGTATTTCTTTATTGCTAAACTAAAAGGAAAATAATAGTAGAAAAAATTCAATCACCTTAATCAGCACATGCAAGTCTTAAAAATCTTTTTTCTTGCTCTGTAATACTGAAAAGACCTGATGGGAAATGTTACCTTCCAAATTTTGCTCTGTGTATATGCATTTCCTATTTAAACCCTCACTCAGCAAGAGAAGGAAAAACACTTCTCAGTTTCAGTGTAAGTGCCCCATGGAATTTTCTACAGGAAAAATATCACTTTAGATCTGTCAGACAATAACATTTTATTACCTCAAGGATGTTATCTGAACCTGAGGTCTAATATCTAAATGAACTGCAGTTCAGATTATTTGAGATTTAGCAGAAAGACAGAGGGATGGAAAGTTTCATAGAAAGATTCTATGGGGAGAAGTCTCATTCATTTATTGTGGATAAATATGATGAAAAGGTATTCATATACCAAGTTTTAATAACTGTATGGTTAACAGGAGGAACAGTAGACAGCTTTGAGCAGTAGCTGACATACAGAACAGGAGAGTTGGAAGAGTAATATTTCCAAGAAGATTAATTTAATTTAAAGGCAGAATGTTTTTTGGCTATTGGAAAGTTCTCTGTTGTGTTGAGCAAAAGGATAGATATACTGGCTGAAAATAAACCTGTAAAAGTGAGGTAATGCATTTACTAAAACACCATGGGAGTGCTACAGATATCTAGGGGATATATGTATATAAGCTGCTCATTCAGTTTACGTGTTTGTCTTTTTCTTGGATGAGAAATAGTTGCTGTTTATTATTTCCTTAAATGCAACACAAGCTTTTACTCATAATATCCAATCTGAGAACACCGTTCTTGTAACTGCTTATGAAAATCATAGATACAGAAATCAAAAGAAACTGTTTCAATCTGCTTGCATTTAAGGAAATAGGAAGTCTCTTTCCACCCTTGCGCATATTTAAGACTGTTTTCTGACAAACTGCTAGCTAAAGGCTTCAGTCTTTCTTTTTGTGCTTACTCCCTCAATGGAATAGCTGAGCTTTTGTAACTGTCCCTACTTTGAAGTTTTCTAGTGGATCCAGGTTGGTTTAAGTATCCTCTATTCCTCACTTCTGTCTTTTCTACCATTTTCTTCAAAAAGGAGCATGTTAAGAACATAAATTTCTATTCTGTTAAGAGTCTTCTCCTGCAGTTAGCTGGTTAGTAAATAATACTTTGCTCACTCACCTCACTCAACCTGCTGGCCACATTCTTTTTAATGCATCCCAGGATACCACTGGCCTTCTTGACCACAAGGCCACATTGCTGGTTTGTGGTCACCCTGCTGTCTACAGGGACACCCAGGCCCTGTTTGTAAGAGAATGTGATTGACTTCACTTCTTCCAGCAAAAAAAGAGAAGCAGGTCTAAGACATCTGTTTATCTCCAATTTAAACAACTTAATTTAGGTAGAATTATGTGTTTTACAGCTATTCACGTTGCTGTGAAAAGAAGCGCGGCTATACAAATAAGAAATCGCGCGGCTCTGCCCTCGCAACTCCCCCCGCCCCGCGCACGGAGGCGGCCCCCAGCCGCAGCCCCCAGCCGCTCCCCCCCTCGCGCAGCGCCACTCCGAGGTGCCGCCTGCCGCAGCGACGGCGGCGGGGAGCCCTCGCGCCCAGAGGCGGCCTTCCCGGGGTCTGCCCTCTCCGCCCCCCTCCCACCTACCTGAGGGCAGCCGGCATCCGTCCGCGCAGCGGCGCACAGCCGGTGGCACCGCGCGCACAGCCTGCCTGCCTGCCTGCCGCCCTCCCTCGGACGAGGGTCCCCTTAGACGAAAGCACAGCCCCAGCCCGGCCGCTACCGCGAGGGACCGCGCCCGCGGCCGGAGCCCGGGGGCCGCGAGGAGGGAGGGCTGAGCGCCCGGTGACAGGTGAGGACGGCCCCCGCGCCGCTCCCTACCTCGCGCCGCTCTCCTCGCAGCCGGCGGCTCGCTTACCCTCGACCGCCGCCGCCCCCTCGCTCCGTTCCCCCGCCCTAACGCGGAGTTCAACGCGACCCCGCTAGCCGCGAGGCCCCGCCCCCCGCCCCGCACTGACGGCTCTCTCCGCCAATAGCGAAGAAGACGGCCGTCCTCGAGCTCCGCCCTCACCTCCTTCGACCAATAGGAGCTATCCGTGGTGCTGCCCCTCCGCCTTCCCGGCAGGCTCGGTTGGCTCGCAGCTGCCGAGCAACGGGCGCGGGGCTGCGGGTGGGGCCGCTGAGGGCGGTGGCCGGGCCCCCGCTGCGGGCCGGGGTTGGTGCCGCGGGATTGTGCCCGGGGCTTCTCGTTCGGGAGCTTTCGCCTCATAGATGGACGTTTTTTGTTCCCCTCCCCTTTTTCCCTCTTGGCTCAGCCATCAGGAGGATGGAAATATCTCCCGCACTCTCAAAGCTGTAATCTCGGCTTGCAGAAATGATAACTGGTATGTGAAGATGTTTCTAATTTTTTTGTTTCTTCACTTGTTTGTGAACCTAGGGTAGGGAGAAAGAACTGAAGTAACCTGCAGTGAGATTCTATCACTTTTGTAACTCCTTAAGCATAGTCAAGAATGTATGTTTGTGAACTACTTTATTAAGATAGTCCTGGTGGAGTATACTTTATATCACTGGGAGTCCAGGATTTTCTGAACAGTTCTTAAATCAGAGTCTATTACTTACAGGGCCTGCCTTACAGCATAAGATCACATGGCAGTGCCTTCTGCTTTCAGTATTTTACCAGTGCTGTGGTACAACTGGGTCTGGTTAATACCTGTTCAGATACAAGACAGAGTAAGGAAAATGTGTTTATTATTTCAGATCAGCCCTTTTGTACAAGCTTGTTATTATCTTCAAGAGAACAGATTGATGCTTTTGTTTTCTGTAGCAGAAACGTTACGTATAGAAGAAAACAGCACTTCCAAAGAGCATTGCTTTTCTGAGGACTCTATGGATTCTGCACTTAATTCAGTAAATCTGTCAAGCCCAGCCCGTCAAAATTCCACTGAATATCGTACTTCGGGGAGTGCAGCATATTACAGGAATTCCTTTCAGCCAGTGACTGCTACCTCAAATTCAGCCCCGATCCTGCGCCGGCTGTCATTGAGCTCTGCTGGGAACAGCAGTTACTATGAAGTCAGTAGGAATCGAATACAGAGGAGGATTGAAGGTATGCCTGAACTTTCCAAAGTATGTAACAGCTTTTATGAACATGCAAAGTCCGTGAGTTATGAACAAAACAAAAGCATCAATCTGTTCAAAACGATGTTCAAAACGATGGGCTTTGTAGCTTTGTTATTTAATTCCTTGCTATGTTCTCTTGAAGATAATAACAAGCTCCAAGCCTGTTAACAAGTCTCCTGTGAGACAAGACTTACTGAAGAATAGTCATTCTCAAGTAATCACTGGTCCTTTACTACATTAAAAAATTTCCAGTAAAATGTCTAATAGACAAGTTTGAGACAGTCTTCCATAAATCATCTCAGCTGTATATGTTAAATATTATGAGCAGGATGTGGACATAAGGTTTGATTTTTTTTTTTCATTGTCTGATATTAGCATTAACACATATGCAATCTCAGTCAAGCATTTTCATTATCTTTCTTAATGGTTATCTTCTGAGAATTTGTTTAGGAGTGCATTATGTTTCTATTTTTTATAAATATAAAAAGAATTTTTTAACATAAAAAACCCTCTCATGTTAACTAGCAAATGTTTAATTTGTTCTACACAGTAGAGGGAGTCTCTAACTTCATATGCAAGAGGACAATTATCATCTGTAGATCTCCATATGTTCGGAGACAATAGCCATCACAAAAAACTGAAGAGACTACATGCAGAGCTGCAGAAGGCTGTAAATCCTAGACTCACATGCACACTAACACAATACAGTCTGATCACAATGCTGCAACTACGAGTCGTTAAACATCAGTGGGAACACCACTCCATTCTCTCATCATTGTATGTTCTCAGCTCCACTTGCACTAGGCCAACATCTAGCCTGAGGAAGAAGTTGGAAGCCTGATGCAAAAATCTGCATGAAACAAATGCTGCTTTGGCAAGAGACTTAAGAGCTGGAAAATATAGCTAACAGGTTCACAGAAGTGTAAACTCCACATTACCATCTTGAAAATTACTCTATGAAAGTTATAAAACATATGCTAGTGGAGCAGCATATTCTTGGGGGTAACTGGTACAATCTGTGAAACAAGTTCCTAGAATATGGTCTTTATTACTCTTCTTATATGACAACTTCCAATAATTTCTTGGGAAAATTCCAGAATTAAATAAAGGAAGAGTATTTTCCACAAACAAATAAACAACAGCAACAAAAAACACACAGAGAGCTTTTTAAGCACGTTTAACTTGTTCTATTAGCAATTACGTTCTCTCTCCTGAAGTCTGTATAAAACTGGAGTTTAGTGAAGAACTTGAGGTGTATTTCACAGTTATGATCTTCAGGCAACATTATCCCAAAGTGGAACAAAGACACCCAGAGAACCGGTTCCCTACTTAGTGAATTCAGTAAAGCAAGACATGCAATCCACCATAACATCTTCTATTAAACACAACACTTGTGGCAAAAAGAAGCTTTTAAGTCCACAAGCCCTTCTCTTTCAAGTACACAATCCTCAAGACAATAATGATAAACTTTCTAGTTTGATCTGTATCAAAAAAGCAAAGCAGTGGCTACTGAGGTTTTCGGAGAAAGCAAACTTTTATTTGTCGGCTTGAAGTAGCTGCAGCAACTTGCTAAAAGGAAAGCAATAGCCAGCTTTCTCACAGATACATCACCTTCCCCCCCCCACATCAGACCTCTTCTCCCAGAAATACCAGGACTCTGCTGAATATTTCCCATTTCCTCCGGAACATACAGCATTACACTCCGCAAGAGGACAGTTTCTTTCAGAAATGTGGCATTTTATCACAGATACACTATTTTTATGCCCAGTAGAGCTCCTTTTCTCCCAGAAATAGCACTGCTCTTAGGAAGAGCTCCCATTTTCTAACCAAAATGCTGCTTTACACTCCTCAAGATCACACTTACCCCCATCAAGATGGCAGTGTCACAGAAATACCAGCTTCTGCCCCCAAAATGGGACTTTGGCTCTCCAAAACAAGACATTTTCTCCCAGAAATACCAGGACTCTTAGAAATACCTCACGTTTCATCTCAAGAATACTGCTTTCCACTCCTCAAGATCACACTGACTCCCATCACAATGGCCTTGTCTCCCACATACACCAGCTTTCTCCCAAATACACGACATTTTCTCCCACATACACCCGTTTTCTCCCAAAGATGGGACATATTCTCCCAGAAATGCCAGCTTATTCTTTAAAAAACGGCCTTTTTTCCCCAAAATACCAGCTTTCTCACAAACACCTGTCATTTTCCAACCAAGTCTGCTACTATCTCCCAGAAACAGCCGGTTTCCGAGAAATACCTGACGTTTGCTCTCCCAAATACTACTTGACACTCCTCCAGAGGACATTGTCTCCCCTATTTACCACGTTGTCTCCCCAAGAGACCACTTGGCACACCAAAAAGACCACCGTTGCTCTCCAGTACAAGATCTTCTTTCCCACCGGTTCCCACTTTTCTCCCCCAGCTATGTCATTTCCTCCCAGAAGTGCCACTTTTCCCTTGGAAATTTCACCTTCTCTTCCAAAAAGAGGAGATTTGCTCCCAGAAATACCCCTTCTCTTACAACTGCCACACGCTTTCTCCCCAAAAAGCCTCCATGACAATGCCAAATGGGACACTTGCAGCCAAGAAGAGGACACCTTCTCTCAGAAAGACCACTTTTCTCCCCAAGAGAGGAGATTTTCTCCCAATTGGATGACATTTGCTGTAAGAAAGACCTGTTTTCTTCCCTCAAGAGGACATTGTCTTTCCCACTGAGGACATTTTCTCCCAGAAGTGCCGCTACTCTGTGAAACACCTCCATTTCCTCCCAAATCTACTCCATGACACGCCTCAGGATGACACTTACTCCCCGATTTGGGGCATTTTCTCCCAGAAATACCACTTCTCTCCCAAAGGGATGGCCTTTTCCCTCTCTAGCATCTGTTTCCTCACCAATACCTGGCATTTTCTACCAGAAACACCAGCTTTCTCACAGATACATCACCTTCCCCCCCCACATCAGACCTCTTCTCCCAGAAATACCAGGACTCTGCTGAATATTTCCCATTTCCTCCGGAACATACAGCATTACACTCCGCAAGAGGACAGTTTCTTTCAGAAATGTGGCATTTTATCACAGATACACCGTTTTTATGCCCAGTAGAGCTCCTTTTCTCCCAGAAATAGCACTGCTCTTAGCAAGAGCTCCCATTTTCTAACCAAAATGCTGCTTTACACTCCTCAAGATCACACTTACCCCCATCAAGATGGCAGTGTCACAGAAATACCAGCTTCTGCCCCCAAAATGGGACTTTGGCTCTCCAAAACAAGACATTTTCTCCCAGAAATACCAGGACTCTTAGAAATACCTCACGTTTCATCTCAAGAATACTGCTTTCCACTCCTCAAGATCACACTGACTCCCATCACAATGGCCTTTTCTCCCACATACACCAGCTTTCTCCCAAATACACGACATTTTCTCCCACATACACCCGTTTTCTCCCAAAGATGGGACATATTCTCCCAGAAATGCCAGCTTATTCTTTAAAAAACGGCCTTTTTTCCCCAAAATACCAGCTTTCTCACAAACACCTGTCATTTTCCAACCAAGTCTGCTACTATCTCCCAGAAACAGCCGGTTTCCGAGAAATACCTGACGTTTGCTCTCCCAAATACTACTTGACACTCCTCCAGAGGACATTGTCTCCCCTATTTACCACGTTGTCTCCCCAAGAGACCACTTGGCACACCAAAAAGACCACCGTTGCTCTCCAGTACAAGATCTTCTTTCCCACCGGTTCCCACTTTTCTCCCCCAGCTATGTCATTTCCTCCCAGAAATGCCACTTTTCCCTTGGAAATTTCACCTTCTCTTCCAAAAAGAGGAGATTTGCTCCCAGAAATACCCCTTCTCTTACAACTGCCACACGCTTTCTCCCCAAAAAGCCTCCATGACAATGCCAAATGGGACACTTGCAGCCAAGAAGAGGACACCTTCTCTCAGAAAGACCACTTTTCTCCCCAAGAGAGGAGATTTTCTCCCAATTGGATGACATTTGCTGTAAGAAAGACCTGTTTTCTTCCCTCAAGAGGACATTGTCTTTCCCACTGAGGACATTTTCTCCCAGAAGTGCCGCTACTCTGTGAAACACCTCCATTTCCTCCCAAATCTACTCCATGACACGCCTCAGGATGACACTTACTCCCCGATTTGGGGCATTTTCTCCCAGAAATACCACTTCTCTCCCAAAGGGATGGCCTTTTCCCTCTCTAGCATCTGTTTCCTCACCAATACCTGGCATTTTCTCCCAGAAACACCAGCTTTCTCACAGATACATCACCTTCCCCCCCCCACATCAGACCTCTTCTCCCAGAAATACCAGGACTCTGCTGAATATTTCCCATTTTCTCCGGAACATACAGCATTACACTCCGCAAGAGGATAGCGTCTTTCAGAAATGTGGCATTTTATCACAGATACACCATTTCTATGCCCAGTAGAGCTCCTTTTCTCCCAGAAATAGCACTGCTCTTAGGAAGAGCTCCCATTTTCTAACCAAAATGCTGCTTTACACTCCTCAAGATCACACTTACCCCCATCAAGATGGCAGTGTCACAGAAATACCAGCTTCTGCCCCCAAAATGGGACTTTGGCTCTCCAAAACAAGACATTTTCTCCCAGAAATACCAGGACTCTTAGAAATACCTCACGTTTCATCTCAAGAATACTGCTTTCCACTCCTCAAGATCACACTGACTCCCATCACAATGGCCTTGTCTCCCACATACACCAGCTTTCTCCCAAATACACGACATTTTCTCCCACATACACCCGTTTTCTCCCAAAGATGGGACATATTCTCCCAGAAATGCCAGCTTATTCTTTAAAAAACGGCCTCTTTTTCCCAAAATACCAGCTTTCTCACAAACACCTGTCATTTTCCAACCAAGTCTGCTACTATCTCCCAGAAACAGCCGGTTTCCGAGAAATACCTGACGTTTGCTCTCCCAAATACTACTTGACACTCCTCCAGAGGACATTGTCTCCCCTATTTACCACGTTGTCTCCCCAAGAGACCACTTGGCACACCAAAAAGACCACCGTTGCTCTCCAGTACAAGATCTTCTTTCCCACCGGTTCCCACTTTTCTCCCCCAGCTATGTCATTTCCTCCCAGAAATGCCACTTTTCCCTTGGAAATTTCACCTTCTCTTCCAAAAAGAGGAGATTTGCTCCCAGAAATACCCCTTCTCTTACAACTGCCACACGCTTTCTCCCCAAAAAGCCTCCATGACAATGCCAAATGGGACACTTGCAGCCAAGAAGAGGACACCTTCTCTCAGAAAGACCACTTTTCTCCCCAAGAGAGGAGATTTTCTCCCAATTGGATGACATTTGCTGTAAGAAAGACCTGTTTTCTTCCCTCAAGAGGACATTGTCTTTCCCACTGAGGAC
This sequence comes from Phasianus colchicus, assembly GCF_987193195.1. NCBI lineage: Eukaryota > Metazoa > Chordata > Aves > Galliformes > Phasianidae > Phasianus > Phasianus colchicus. The sequence goes on from NW_028325225.1 coordinate 361,222, forward strand.
ATTTTCTCCCAGAAGTGCCGCTACTCTGTGAAACACCTCCATTTCCTCCCAAATCTACTCCATGACACGCCTCAGGATGACACTTACTCCCCGATTTGGGGCATTTTCTCCCAGAAATACCACTTCTCTCCCAAAGGGATGGCCTTTTCCCTCTCTAGCATCTGTTTCCTCACCAATACCTGGCATTTTCTCCCAGAAACACCAGCTTTCTCACAGATACATCACCTTCCCCCCCCCACATCAGACCTCTTCTCCCAGAAATACCAGGACTCTGCTGAATATTTCCCATTTCCTCCGGAACATACAGCATTACACTCCGCAAGAGGACAGTTTCTTTCAGAAATGTGGCATTTTATCACAGATACACCATTTTTATGCCCAGTAGAGCTCCTTTTCTCCCAGAAATAGCACTGCTCTTAGCAAGAGCTCCCATTTTCTAACCAAAATGCTGCTTTACACTCCTCAAGATCACACTTACCCCCATCAAGATGGCAGTGTCACAGAAATTCCAGCTTCTGCCCCCAAAATGGGACTTTGGCTCTCCAAAACAAGACATTTTCTCCCAGAAATACCAGGACTCTTAGAAATACCTCACGTTTCATCTCAAGAATACTGCTTTCCACTCCTCAAGATCACACTGACTCCCATCACAATGGCCTTGTCTCCCACATACACCAGCTTTCTCCCAAATACACGACATTTTCTCCCACATACACCCATTTTCTCCCAAAGATGGGACATATTCTCCCAGAAATGCCAGCTTATTCTTTAAAAAACGGCCTCTTTTTCCCAAAATACCAGCTTTCTCACAAACACCTGTCATTTTCCAACCAAGTCTGCTACTATCTCCCAGAAACAGCCGGTTTCCGAGAAATACCTGACGTTTGCTCTCCCAAATACTACTTGACACTCCTCCAGAGGACATTGTCTCCCCTATTTACCACGTTGTCTCCCCAAGAGACCACTTGGCACACCAAAAAGACCACCGTTGCTCTCCAGTACAAGATCTTCTTTCCCACCGGTTCCCACTTTTCTCCCCCAGCTATGTCATTTCCTCCCAGAAATGCCACTTTTCCCTTGGAAATTTCACCTTCTCTTCCAAAAAGAGGAGATTTGCTCCCAGAAATACCCCTTCTCTTACAACTGCCACACGCTTTCTCCCCAAAAAGCCTCCATGACAATGCCAAATGGGACACTTGCAGCCAAGAAGAGGACACCTTCTCTCAGAAAGACCACTTTTCTCCCCAAGAGAGGAGATTTTCTCCCAATTGGATGACATTTGCTGTAAGAAAGACCTGTTTTCTTCCCTCAAGAGGACATTGTCTTTCCCACTGAGGACATTTTCTCCCAGAAGTGCCGCTACTCTGTGAAACACCTCCATTTCCTCCCAAATCTACTCCATGACACGCCTCAGGATGACACTTACTCCCCGATTTGGGGCATTTTCTCCCAGAAATACCACTTCTCTCCCAAAGGGATGGCCTTTTCCCTCTCTAGCATCTGTTTCCTCACCAATACCTGGCATTTTCTCCCAGAAACACCAGCTTTCTCACAGATACATCACCTTCCCCCCCCCACATCAGACCTCTTCTCCCAGAAATACCAGGACTCTGCTGAATATTTCCCATTTCCTCCGGAACATACAGCATTACACTCCGCAAGAGGACAGTTTCTTTCAGAAATGTGGCATTTTATCACAGATACACCGTTTTTATGCCCAGTAGAGCTCCTTTTCTCCCAGAAATAGCACTGCTCTTAGGAAGAGCTCCCATTTTCTAACCAAAATGCTGCTTTACACTCCTCAAGATCACACTTACCCCCATCAAGATGGCAGTGTCACAGAAATACCAGCTTCTGCCCCCAAAATGGGACTTTGGCTCTCCAAAACAAGACATTTTCTCCCAGAAATACCAGGACTCTTAGAAATACCTCACGTTTCATCTCAAGAATACTGCTTTCCACTCCTCAAGATCACACTGACTCCCATCACAATGGCCTTGTCTCCCACATACACCAGCTTTCTCCCAAATACACGACATTTTCTCCCACATACACCCGTTTTCTCCCAAAGATGGGACATATTCTCCCAGAAATGCCAGCTTATTCTTTAAAAACGGCCTCTTTTTCCCAAAATACCAGCTTTCTCACAAACACCTGTCATTTTCCAACCAAGTCTGCTACTATCTCCCAGAAACAGCCGGTTTCCGAGAAATACCTGACGTTTGCTCTCCCAAATACTACTTGACACTCCTCCAGAGGACATTGTCTCCCCTATTTACCACGTTGTCTCCCCAAGAGACCACTTGGCACACCAAAAAGACCACCGTTGCTCTCCAGTACAAGATCTTCTTTCCCACCGGTTCCCACTTTTCTCCCCCAGCTATGTCATTTCCTCCCAGAAATGCCACTTTTCCCTTGGAAATTTCACCTTCTCTTCCAAAAAGAGGAGATTTGCTCCCAGAAATACCCCTTCTCTTACAACTGCCACACGCTTTCTCCCCAAAAAGCCTCCATGACAATGCCAAATGGGACACTTGCAGCCAAGAAGAGGACACCTTCTCTCAGAAAGACCACTTTTCTCCCCAAGAGAGGAGATTTTCTCCCAATTGGATGACATTTGCTGTAAGAAAGACCTGTTTTCTTCCCTCAAGAGGACATTGTCTTTCCCACTGAGGACATTTTCTCCCAGAAGTGCCGCTACTCTGTGAAACACCTCCATTTCCTCCCAAATCTACTCCATGACACGCCTCAGGATGACACTTACTCCCCGATTTGGGGCATTTTCTCCCAGAAATACCACTTCTCTCCCAAAGGGATGGCCTTTTCCCTCTCTAGCATCTGTTTCCTCACCAATACCTGGCATTTTCTCCCAGAAACACCAGCTTTCTCACAGATACATCACCTTCCCCCCCCCACATCAGACCTCTTCTCCCAGAAATACCAGGACTCTGCTGAATATTTCCCATTTCCTCCGGAACATACAGCATTACACTCCGCAAGAGGACAGTTTCTTTCAGAAATGTGGCATTTTATCACAGATACACCGTTTTTATGCCCAGTAGAGCTCCTTTTCTCCCAGAAATAGCACTGCTCTTAGCAAGAGCTCCCATTTTCTAACCAAAATGCTGCTTTACACTCCTCAAGATCACACTTACCCCCATCAAGATGGCAGTGTCACAGAAATACCAGCTTCTGCCCCCAAAATGGGACTTTGGCTCTCCAAAACAAGACATTTTCTCCCAGAAATACCAGGACTCTTGGAAATACCTCACGTTTCATCTCAAGAATACTGCTTTCCACTCCTCAAGATCACACTGACTCCCATCACAATGGCCTTTTCTCCCACATACACCAGCTTTCTCCCAAATACACGACATTTTCTCCCACATACACCCGTTTTCTCCCAAAGATGGGACATATTCTCCCAGAAATGCCAGCTTATTCTTTAAAAAACGGCCTCTTTTTCCCAAAATACCAGCTTTCTCACAAACACCTGTCATTTTCCAACCAAGTCTGCTACTATCTCCCAGAAACAGCCGGTTTCCGAGAAATACCTGACGTTTGCTCTCCCAAATACTACTTGACACTCCTCCAGAGGACATTGTCTCCCCTATTTACCACGTTGTCTCCCCAAGAGACCACTTGGCACACCAAAAAGACCACCGTTGCTCTCCAGTACAAGATCTTCTTTCCCACCGGTTCCCACTTTTCTCCCCCAGCTATGTCATTTCCTCCCAGAAATGCCACTTTTCCCTTGGAAATTTCACCTTCTCTTCCAAAAAGAGGAGATTTGCTCCCAGAAATACCCCTTCTCTTACAACTGCCACACGCCTTCTCCCCAAAAAGCCTCCATGACAATGCCAAATGGGACACTTGCAGCCAAGAAGAGGACACCTTCTCTCAGAAAGACCACTTTTCTCCCCAAGAGAGGAGATTTTCTCCCAATTGGATGACATTTGCTGTAAGAAAGACCTGTTTTCTTCCCTCAAGAGGACATTGTCTTTCCCACTGAGGACATTTTCTCCCAGAAGTGCCGCTACTCTGTGAAACACCTCCATTTCCTCCCAAATCTACTCCATGACACGCCTCAGGATGACACTTACTCCCCGATTTGGGGCATTTTCTCCCAGAAATACCACTTCTCTCCCAAAGGGATGGCCTTTTCCCTCTCTAGCATCTGTTTCCTCACCAATACCTGGCATTTTCTCCCAGAAACACCAGCTTTCTCACAGATACATCACCTTCCCCCCCCCACATCAGACCTCTTCTCCCAGAAATACCAGGACTCTGCTGAATATTTCCCATTTTCTCCGGAACATACAGCATTACACTCCGCAAGAGGATAGCGTCTTTCAGAAATGTGGCATTTTATCACAGATACACCATTTTTATGCCCAGTAGAGCTCCTTTTCTCCCAGAAATAGCACTGCTCTTAGGAAGAGCTCCCATTTTCTAACCAAAATGCTGCTTTACACTCCTCAAGATCACACTTACCCCCATCAAGATGGCAGTGTCACAGAAATACCAGCTTCTGCCCCCAAAATGGGACTTTGGCTCTCCAAAACAAGACATTTTCTCCCAGAAATACCAGGACTCTTAGAAATACCTCACGTTTCATCTCAAGAATACTGCTTTCCACTCCTCAAGATCACACTGACTCCCATCACAATGGCCTTGTCTCCCACATACACCAGCTTTCTCCCAAATACACGACATTTTCTCCCACATACACCCGTTTTCTCCCAAAGATGGGACATATTCTCCCAGAAATGCCAGCTTATTCTTTAAAAAACGGCCTTTTTTCCCCAAAATACCAGCTTTCTCACAAACACCTGTCATTTTCCAACCAAGTCTGCTACTATCTCCCAGAAACAGCCGGTTTCCGAGAAATACCTGACGTTTGCTCTCCCAAATACTACTTGACACTCCTCCAGAGGACATTGTCTCCCCTATTTACCACGTTGTCTCCCCAAGAGACCACTTGGCACACCAAAAAGACCACCGTTGCTCTCCAGTACAAGATCTTCTTTCCCACCGGTTCCCACTTTTCTCCCCCAGCTATGTCATTTCCTCCCAGAAGTGCCACTTTTCCCTTGGAAATTTCACCTTCTCTTCCAAAAAGAGGAGATTTGCTCCCAGAAATACCCCTTCTCTTACAACTGCCACACGCTTTCTCCCCAAAAAGCCTCCATGACAATGCCAAATGGGACACTTGCAGCCAAGAAGAGGACACCTTCTCTCAGAAAGACCACTTTTCTCCCCAAGAGAGGAGATTTTCTCCCAATTGGATGACATTTGCTGTAAGAAAGACCTGTTTTCTTCCCTCAAGAGGACATTGTCTTTCCCACTGAGGACATTTTCTCCCAGAAGTGCCGCTACTCTGTGAAACACCTCCATTTCCTCCCAAATCTACTCCATGACACGCCTCAGGATGACACTTACTCCCCGATTTGGGGCATTTTCTCCCAGAAATACCACTTCTCTCCCAAAGGGATGGCCTTTTCCCTCTCTAGCATCTGTTTCCTCACCAATACCTGGCATTTTCTACCAGAAACACCAGCTTTCTCACAGATACATCACCTTCCCCCCCCCACATCAGACCTCTTCTCCCAGAAATACCAGGACTCTGCTGAATATTTCCCATTTCCTCCGGAACATACAGCATTACACTCCGCAAGAGGACAGTTTCTTTCAGAAATGTGGCATTTTATCACAGATACACCGTTTTTATGCCCAGTAGAGCTCCTTTTCTCCCAGAAATAGCACTGCTCTTAGCAAGAGCTCCCATTTTCTAACCAAAATGCTGCTTTACACTCCTCAAGATCACACTTACCCCCATCAAGATGGCAGTGTCACAGAAATACCAGCTTCTGCCCCCAAAATGGGACTTTGGCTCTCCAAAACAAGACATTTTCTCCCAGAAATACCAGGACTCTTAGAAATACCTCACGTTTCATCTCAAGAATACTGCTTTCCACTCCTCAAGATCACACTGACTCCCATCACAATGGCCTTTTCTCCCACATACACCAGCTTTCTCCCAAATACATGACATTTTCTCCCACATACACCCGTTTTCTCCCAAAGATGGGACATATTCTCCCAGAAATGCCAGCTTATTCTTTAAAAAACGGCCTTTTTTCCCCAAAATACCAGCTTTCTCACAAACACCTGTCATTTTCCAACCAAGTCTGCTACTATCTCCCAGAAACAGCCGGTTTCCGAGAAATACCTGACGTTTGCTCTCCCAAATACTACTTGACACTCCTCCAGAGGACATTGTCTCCCCTATTTACCACGTTGTCTCCCCAAGAGACCACTTGGCACACCAAAAAGACCACCGTTGCTCTCCAGTACAAGATCTTCTTTCCCACCGGTTCCCACTTTTCTCCCCCAGCTATGTCATTTCCTCCCAGAAATGCCACTTTTCCCTTGGAAATTTCACCTTCTCTTCCAAAAAGAGGAGATTTGCTCCCAGAAATACCCCTTCTCTTACAACTGCCACACGCCTTCTCCCCAAAAAGCCTCCATGACAATGCCAAATGGGACACTTGCAGCCAAGAAGAGGACACCTTCTCTCAGAAAGACCACTTTTCTCCCCAAGAGAGGAGATTTTCTCCCAATTGGATGACATTTGCTGTAAGAAAGACCTGTTTTCTTCCCTCAAGAGGACATTGTCTTTCCCACTGAGGACATTTTCTCCCAGAAGTGCCGCTACTCTGTGAAACACCTCCATTTCCTCCCAAATCTACTCCATGACACGCCTCAGGATGACACTTACTCCCCGATTTGGGGCATTTTCTCCCAGAAATACCACTTCTCTCCCAAAGGGATGGCCTTTTCCCTCTCTAGCATCTGTTTCCTCACCAATACCTGGCATTTTCTCCCAGAAACACCAGCTTTCTCACAGATACATCACCTTCCCCCCCCCACATCAGACCTCTTCTCCCAGAAATACCAGGACTCTGCTGAATATTTCCCATTTTCTCCGGAACATACAGCATTACACTCCGCAAGAGGATAGCGTCTTTCAGAAATGTGGCATTTTATCACAGATACACCATTTCTATGCCCAGTAGAGCTCCTTTTCTCCCAGAAATAGCACTGCTCTTAGGAAGAGCTCCCATTTTCTAACCAAAATGCTGCTTTACACTCCTCAAGATCACACTTACCCCCATCAAGATGGCAGTGTCACAGAAATACCAGCTTCTGCCCCCAAAATGGGACTTTGGCTCTCCAAAACAAGACATTTTCTCCCAGAAATACCAGGACTCTTAGAAATACCTCACGTTTCATCTCAAGAATACTGCTTTCCACTCCTCAAGATCACACTGACTCCCATCACAATGGCCTTGTCTCCCACATACACCAGCTTTCTCCCAAATACACGACATTTTCTCCCACATACACCCGTTTTCTCCCAAAGATGGGACATATTCTCCCAGAAATGCCAGCTTATTCTTTGAAAAACGGCCTCTTTTTCCCAAAATACCAGCTTTCTCACAAACACCTGTCATTTTCCAACCAAGTCTGCTACTATCTCCCAGAAACAGCCGGTTTCCGAGAAATACCTGACGTTTGCTCTCCCAAATACTACTTGACACTCCTCCAGAGGACATTGTCTCCCCTATTTACCACGTTGTCTCCCCAAGAGACCACTTGGCACACCAAAAAGACCACCGTTGCTCTCCAGTACAAGATCTTCTTTCCCACCGGTTCCCACTTTTCTCCCCCAGCTATGTCATTTCCTCCCAGAAATGCCACTTTTCCCTTGGAAATTTCACCTTCTCTTCCAAAAAGAGGAGATTTGCTCCCAGAAATACCCCTTCTCTTACAACTGCCACACGCTTTCTCCCCAAAAAGCCTCCATGACAATGCCAAATGGGACACTTGCAGCCAAGAAGAGGACACCTTCTCTCAGAAAGACCACTTTTCTCCCCAAGAGAGGAGATTTTCTCCCAATTGGATGACATTTGCTGTAAGAAAGACCTGTTTTCTTCCCTCAAGAGGACATTGTCTTTCCCACTGAGGACATTTTCTCCCAGAAGTGCCGCTACTCTGTGAAACACCTCCATTTCCTCCCAAATCTACTCCATGACACGCCTCAGGATGACACTTACTCCCCGATTTGGGGCATTTTCTCCCAGAAATACCACTTCTCTCCCAAAGGGATGGCCTTTTCCCTCTCTAGCATCTGTTTCCTCACCAATACCTGGCATTTTCTCCCAGAAACACCAGCTTTCTCACAGATACATCACCTTCCCCCCCCCACATCAGACCTCTTCTCCCAGAAATACCAGGACTCTGCTGAATATTTCCCATTTCCTCCGGAACATACAGCATTACACTCCGCAAGAGGACAGTTTCTTTCAGAAATGTGGCATTTTATCACAGATACACCGTTTTTATGCCCAGTAGAGCTCCTTTTCTCCCAGAAATAGCACTGCTCTTAGGAAGAGCTCCCATTTTCTAACCAAAATGCTGCTTTACACTCCTCAAGATCACACTTACCCCCATCAAGATGGCAGTGTCACAGAAATACCAGCTTCTGCCCCCAAAATGGGACTTTGGCTCTCCAAAACAAGACATTTTCTCCCAGAAATACCAGGACTCTTAGAAATACCTCACGTTTCATCTCAAGAATACTGCTTTCCACTCCTCAAGATCACACTGACTCCCATCACAATGGCCTTTTCTCCCACATACACCAGCTTTCTCCCAAATACACGACATTTTCTCCCACATACACCCGTTTTCTCCCAAAGATGGGACATATTCTCCCAGAAATGCCAGCTTATTCTTTAAAAAACGGCCTTTTTTCCCCAAAATACCAGCTTTCTCACAAACACCTGTCATTTTCCAACCAAGTCTGCTACTATCTCCCAGAAACAGCCGGTTTCCGAGAAATACCTGACGTTTGCTCTCCCAAATACTACTTGACACTCCTCCAGAGGACATTGTCTCCCCTATTTACCACGTTGTCTCCCCAAGAGACCACTTGGCACACCAAAAAGACCACCGTTGCTCTCCAGTACAAGATCTTCTTTCCCACCGGTTCCCACTTTTCTCCCCCAGCTATGTCATTTCCTCCCAGAAATGCCACTTTTCCCTTGGAAATTTCACCTTCTCTTCCAAAAAGAGGAGATTTGCTCCCAGAAATACCCCTTCTCTTACAACTGCCACACGCTTTCTCCCCAAAAAGCCTCCATGACAATGCCAAATGGGACACTTGCAGCCAAGAAGAGGACACCTTCTCTCAGAAAGACCACTTTTCTCCCCAAGAGAGGAGATTTTCTCCCAATTGGATGACATTTGCTGTAAGAAAGACCTGTTTTCTTCCCTCAAGAGGACATTGTCTTTCCCACTGAGGACATTTTCTCCCAGAAGTGCCGCTACTCTGTGAAACACCTCCATTTCCTCCCAAATCTACTCCATGACACGCCTCAGGATGACACTTACTCCCCGATTTGGGGCATTTTCTCCCAGAAATACCACTTCTCTCCCAAAGGGATGGCCTTTTCCCTCTCTAGCATCTGTTTCCTCACCAATACCTGGCATTTTCTCCCAGAAACACCAGCTTTCTCACAGATACATCACCTTCCCCCCCCCACATCAGACCTCTTCTCCCAGAAATACCAGGACTCTGCTGAATATTTCCCATTTCCTCCGGAACATACAGCATTACACTCCGCAAGAGGACAGTTTCTTTCAGAAATGTGGCATTTTATCACAGATACACCATTTTTATGCCCAGTAGAGCTCCTTTTCTCCCAGAAATAGCACTGCTCTTAGCAAGAGCTCCCATTTTCTAACCAAAATGCTGCTTTACACTCCTCAAGATCACACTTACCCCCATCAAGATGGCAGTGTCACAGAAATTCCAGCTTCTGCCCCCAAAATGGGACTTTGGCTCTCCAAAACAAGACATTTTCTCCCAGAAATACCAGGACTCTTAGAAATACCTCACGTTTCATCTCAAGAATACTGCTTTCCACTCCTCAAGATCACACTGACTCCCATCACAATGGCCTTTTCTCCCACATACACCAGCTTTCTCCCAAATACACGACATTTTCTCCCACATACACCCGTTTTCTCCCAAAGATGGGACATATTCTCCCAGAAATGCCAGCTTATTCTTTAAAAAACGGCCTCTTTTTCCCAAAATACCAGCTTTCTCACAAACACCTGTCATTTTCCAACCAAGTCTGCTACTGTCTCCCAGAAACAGCCGGTTTCCGAGAAATACCTGACGTTTGCTCTCCCAAATACTACTTGACACTCCTCCAGAGGACATTGTCTCCCCTATTTACCACGTTGTCTCCCCAAGAGACCACTTGGCACACCAAAAAGACCACCGTTGCTCTCCAGTACAAGATCTTCTTTCCCACCGGTTCCCACTTTTCTCCCCCAGCTATGTCATTTCCTCCCAGAAATGCCACTTTTCCCTTGGAAATTTCACCTTCTCTTCCAAAAAGAGGAGATTTGCTCCCAGAAATACCCCTTCTCTTACAACTGCCACACGCTTTCTCCCCAAAAAGCCTCCATGACAATGCCAAATGGGACACTTGCAGCCAAGAAGAGGACACCTTCTCTCAGAAAGACCACTTTTCTCCCCAAGAGAGGAGATTTTCTCCCAATTGGATGACATTTGCTGTAAGAAAGACCTGTTTTCTTCCCTCAAGAGGACATTGTCTTTCCCACTGAGGACATTTTCTCCCAGAAGTGCCGCTACTCTGTGAAACACCTCCATTTCCTCCCAAATCTACTCCATGACACGCCTCAGGATGACACTTACTCCCCGATTTGGGGCATTTTCTCCCAGAAATACCACTTCTCTCCCAAAGGGATGGCCTTTTCCCTCTCTAGCATCTGTTTCCTCACCAATACCTGGCATTTTCTCCCAGAAACACCAGCTTTCTCACAGATACATCACCTTCCCCCCCCCACATCAGACCTCTTCTCCCAGAAATACCAGGACTCTGCTGAATATTTCCCATTTCCTCCGGAACATACAGCATTACACTCCGCAAGAGGACAGTTTCTTTCAGAAATGTGGCATTTTATCACAGATACACCGTTTTTATGCCCAGTAGAGCTCCTTTTCTCCCAGAAATAGCACTGCTCTTAGGAAGAGCTCCCATTTTCTAACCAAAATGCTGCTTTACACTCCTCAAGATCACACTTACCCCCATCAAGATGGCAGTGTCACAGAAATACCAGCTTCTGCCCCCAAAATGGGACTTTGGCTCTCCAAAACAAGACATTTTCTCCCAGAAATACCAGGACTCTTAGAAATACCTCACGTTTCATCTCAAGAATACTGCTTTCCACTCCTCAAGATCACACTGACTCCCATCACAATGGCCTTTTCTCCCACATACACCAGCTTTCTCCCAAATACACGACATTTTCTCCCACATACACCCGTTTTCTCCCAAAGATGGGACATATTCTCCCAGAAATGCCAGCTTATTCTTTAAAAAACGGCCTTTTTTCCCCAAAATACCAGCTTTCTCACAAACACCTGTCATTTTCCAACCAAGTCTGCTACTATCTCCCAGAAACAGCCGGTTTCCGAGAAATACCTGACGTTTGCTCTCCCAAATACTACTTGACACTCCTCCAGAGGACATTGTCTCCCCTATTTACCACGTTGTCTCCCCAAGAGACCACTTGGCACACCAAAAAGACCACCGTTGCTCTCCAGTACAAGATCTTCTTTCCCACCGGTTCCCACTTTTCTCCCCCAGCTATGTCATTTCCTCCCAGAAATGCCACTTTTCCCTTGGAAATTTCACCTTCTCTTCCAAAAAGAGGAGATTTGCTCCCAGAAATACCCCTTCTCTTACAACTGCCACACGCTTTCTCCCCAAAAAGCCTCCATGACAATGCCAAATGGGACACTTGCAGCCAAGAAGAGGACACCTTCTCTCAGAAAGACCACTTTTCTCCCCAAGAGAGGAGATTTTCTCCCAATTGGATGACATTTGCTGTAAGAAAGACCTGTTTTCTTCCCTCAAGAGGACATTGTCTTTCCCACTGAGGACATTTTCTCCCAGAAGTGCCGCTACTCTGTGAAACACCTCCATTTCCTCCCAAATCTACTCCATGACACGCCTCAGGATGACACTTACTCCCCGATTTGGGGCATTTTCTCCCAGAAATACCACTTCTCTCCCAAAGGGATGGCCTTTTCCCTCTCTAGCATCTGTTTCCTCACCAATACCTGGCATTTTCTCCCAGAAACACCAGCTTTCTCACAGATACATCACCTTCCCCCCCCCACATCAGACCTCTTCTCCCAGAAATACCAGGACTCTGCTGAATATTTCCCATTTCCTCCGGAACATACAGCATTACACTCCGCAAGAGGACAGTTTCTTTCAGAAATGTGGCATTTTATCACAGATACACCATTTTTATGCCCAGTAGAGCTCCTTTTCTCCCAGAAATAGCACTGCTCTTAGCAAGAGCTCCCATTTTCTAACCAAAATGCTGCTTTACACTCCTCAAGATCACACTTACCCCCATCAAGATGGCAGTGTCACAGAAATTCCAGCTTCTGCCCCCAAAATGGGACTTTGGCTCTCCAAAACAAGACATTTTCTCCCAGAAATACCAGGACTCTTAGAAATACCTCACGTTTCATCTCAAGAATACTGCTTTCCACTCCTCAAGATCACACTGACTCCCATCACAATGGCCTTTTCTCCCACATACACCAGCTTTCTCCCAAATACACGACATTTTCTCCCACATACACCCATTTTCTCCCAAAGATGGGACATATTCTCCCAGAAATGCCAGCTTATTCTTTAAAAAACGGCCTCTTTTTCCCAAAATACCAGCTTTCTCACAAACACCTGTCATTTTCCAACCAAGTCTGCTACTATCTCCCAGAAACAGCCGGTTTCCGAGAAATACCTGACGTTTGCTCTCCCAAATACTACTTGACACTCCTCCAGAGGACATTGTCTCCCCTATTTACCACGTTGTCTCCCCAAGAGACCACTTGGCACACCAAAAAGACCACCGTTGCTCTCCAGTACAAGATCTTCTTTCCCACCGGTTCCCACTTTTCTCCCCCAGCTATGTCATTTCCTCCCAGAAATGCCACTTTTCCCTTGGAAATTTCACCTTCTCTTCCAAAAAGAGGAGATTTGCTCCCAGAAATACCCCTTCTCTTACAACTGCCACACGCTTTCTCCCCAAAAAGCCTCCATGACAATGCCAAATGGGACACTTGCAGCCAAGAAGAGGACACCTTCTCTCAGAAAGACCACTTTTCTCCCCAAGAGAGGAGATTTTCTCCCAATTGGATGACATTTGCTGTAAGAAAGACCTGTTTTCTTCCCTCAAGAGGACATTGTCTTTCCCACTGAGGACATTTTCTCCCAGAAGTGCCGCTACTCTGTGAAACACCTCCATTTCCTCCCAAATCTACTCCATGACACGCCTCAGGATGACACTTACTCCCCGATTTGGGGCATTTTCTCCCAGAAATACCACTTCTCTCCCAAAGGGATGGCCTTTTCCCTCTCTAGCATCTGTTTCCTCACCAATACCTGGCATTTTCTCCCAGAAACACCAGCTTTCTCACAGATACATCACCTTCCCCCCCCCACATCAGACCTCTTCTCCCAGAAATACCAGGACTCTGCTGAATATTTCCCATTTCCTCCGGAACATACAGCATTACACTCCGCAAGAGGACAGTTTCTTTCAGAAATGTGGCATTTTATCACAGATACACCGTTTTTATGCCCAGTAGAGCTCCTTTTCTCCCAGAAATAGCACTGCTCTTAGGAAGAGCTCCCATTTTCTAACCAAAATGCTGCTTTACACTCCTCAAGATCACACTTACCCCCATCAAGATGGCAGTGTCACAGAAATACCAGCTTCTGCCCCCAAAATGGGACTTTGGCTCTCCAAAACAAGACATTTTCTCCCAGAAATACCAGGACTCTTAGAAATACCTCACGTTTCATCTCAAGAATACTGCTTTCCACTCCTCAAGATCACACTGACTCCCATCACAATGGCCTTGTCTCCCACATACACCAGCTTTCTCCCAAATACACGACATTTTCTCCCACATACACCCGTTTTCTCCCAAAGATGGGACATATTCTCCCAGAAATGCCAGCTTATTCTTTAAAAACGGCCTCTTTTTCCCAAAATACCAGCTTTCTCACAAACACCTGTCATTTTCCAACCAAGTCTGCTACTATCTCCCAGAAACAGCCGGTTTCCGAGAAATACCTGACGTTTGCTCTCCCAAATACTACTTGACACTCCTCCCGAGGACATTGTCTCCCCTATTTACCACGTTGTCTCCCCAAGAGACCACTTGGCACACCAAAAAGACCACCGTTGCTCTCCAGTACAAGATCTTCTTTCCCACCGGTTCCCACTTTTCTCCCCCAGCTATGTCATTTCCTCCCAGAAATGCCACTTTTCCCTTGGAAATTTCACCTTCTCTTCCAAAAAGAGGAGATTTGCTCCCAGAAATACCCCTTCTCTTACAACTGCCACACGCTTTCTCCCCAAAAAGCCTCCATGACAATGCCAAATGGGACACTTGCAGCCAAGAAGAGGACACCTTCTCTCAGAAAGACCACTTTTCTCCCCAAGAGAGGAGATTTTCTCCCAATTGGATGACATTTGCTGTAAGAAAGACCTGTTTTCTTCCCTCAAGAGGACATTGTCTTTCCCACTGAGGACATTTTCTCCCAGAAGTGCCGCTACTCTGTGAAACACCTCCATTTCCTCCCAAATCTACTCCATGACACGCCTCAGGATGACACTTACTCCCCGATTTGGGGCATTTTCTCCCAGAAATACCACTTCTCTCCCAAAGGGATGGCCTTTTCCCTCTCTAGCATCTGTTTCCTCACCAATACCTGGCATTTTCTCCCAGAAACACCAGCTTTCTCACAGATACATCACCTTCCCCCCCCCACATCAGACCTCTTCTCCCAGAAATACCAGGACTCTGCTGAATATTTCCCATTTCCTCCGGAACATACAGCATTACACTCCGCAAGAGGACAGTTTCTTTCAGAAATGTGGCATTTTATCACAGATACACCGTTTTTATGCCCAGTAGAGCTCCTTTTCTCCCAGAAATAGCACTGCTCTTAGGAAGAGCTCCCATTTTCTAACCAAAATGCTGCTTTACACTCCTCAAGATCACACTTACCCCCATCAAGATGGCAGTGTCACAGAAATACCAGCTTCTGCCCCCAAAATGGGACTTTGGCTCTCCAAAACAAGACATTTTCTCCCAGAAATACCAGGACTCTTAGAAATACCTCACGTTTCATCTCAAGAATACTGCTTTCCACTCCTCAAGATCACACTGACTCCCATCACAATGGCCTTTTCTC
Source organism: Phasianus colchicus (assembly GCF_987193195.1). Taxonomy (NCBI): domain Eukaryota; kingdom Metazoa; phylum Chordata; class Aves; order Galliformes; family Phasianidae; genus Phasianus; species Phasianus colchicus. The sequence goes on from NW_028325225.1 coordinate 376,614, forward strand.
CCACATACACCAGCTTTCTCCCAAATACACGACATTTTCTCCCACATACACCCGTTTTCTCCCAAAGATGGGACATATTCTCCCAGAAATGCCAGCTTATTCTTTAAAAAACGGCCTCTTTTTCCCAAAATACCAGCTTTCTCACAAACACCTGTCATTTTCCAACCAAGTCTGCTACTATCTCCCAGAAACAGCCGGTTTCCGAGAAATACCTGACGTTTGCTCTCCCAAATACTACTTGACACTCCTCCAGAGGACATTGTCTCCCCTATTTACCACGTTGTCTCCCCAAGAGACCACTTGGCACACCAAAAAGACCACCGTTGCTCTCCAGTACAAGATCTTCTTTCCCACCGGTTCCCACTTTTCTCCCCCAGCTATGTCATTTCCTCCCAGAAATGCCACTTTTCCCTTGGAAATTTCACCTTCTCTTCCAAAAAGAGGAGATTTGCTCCCAGAAATACCCCTTCTCTTACAACTGCCACACGCTTTCTCCCCAAAAAGCCTCCATGACAATGCCAAATGGGACACTTGCAGCCAAGAAGAGGACACCTTCTCTCAGAAAGACCACTTTTCTCCCCAAGAGAGGAGATTTTCTCCCAATTGGATGACATTTGCTGTAAGAAAGACCTGTTTTCTTCCCTCAAGAGGACATTGTCTTTCCCACTGAGGACATTTTCTCCCAGAAGTGCCGCTACTCTGTGAAACACCTTCATTTCCTCCCAAATCTACTCCATGACACGCCTCAGGATGACACTTACTCCCCGATTTGGGGCATTTTCTCCCAGAAATACCACTTCTCTCCCAAAGGGATGGCCTTTTCCCTCTCTAGCATCTGTTTCCTCACCAATACTTGGCATTTTCTCCCAGAAACACCAGCTTTCTCACAGATACATCACCTTCCCCCCCCCACATCAGACCTCTTCTCCCAGAAATACCAGGACTCTGCTGAATATTTCCCATTTCCTCCGGAACATACAGCATTACACTCCGCAAGAGGACAGTTTCTTTCAGAAATGTGGCATTTTATCACAGATACACCGTTTTTATGCCCAGTAGAGCTCCTTTTCTCCCAGAAATAGCACTGCTCTTAGGAAGAGCTCCCATTTTCTAACCAAAATGCTGCTTTACACTCCTCAAGATCACACTTACCCCCATCAAGATGGCAGTGTCACAGAAATTCCAGCTTCTGCCCCCAAAATGGGACTTTGGCTCTCCAAAACAAGACATTTTCTCCCAGAAATACCAGGACTCTTAGAAATACCTCACGTTTCATCTCAAGAATACTGCTTTCCACTCCTCAAGATCACACTGACTCCCATCACAATGGCCTTTTCTCCCACATACACCAGCTTTCTCCCAAATACACGACATTTTCTCCCACATACACCCGTTTTCTCCCAAAGATGGGACATATTCTCCCAGAAATGCCAGCTTATTCTTTAAAAAACGGCCTCTTTTTCCCAAAATACCAGCTTTCTCACAAACACCTGTCATTTTCCAACCAAGTCTGCTACTATCTCCCAGAAACAGCCGGTTTCCGAGAAATACCTGACGTTTGCTCTCCCAAATACTACTTGACACTCCTCCAGAGGACATTGTCTCCCCTATTTACCACGTTGTCTCCCCAAGAGACCACTTGGCACACCAAAAAGACCACCGTTGCTCTCCAGTACAAGATCTTCTTTCCCACCGGTTCCCACTTTTCTCCCCCAGCTATGTCATTTCCTCCCAGAAATGCCACTTTTCCCTTGGAAATTTCACCTTCTCTTCCAAAAAGAGGAGATTTGCTCCCAGAAATACCCCTTCTCTTACAACTGCCACACGCTTTCTCCCCAAAAAGCCTCCATGACAATGCCAAATGGGACACTTGCAGCCAAGAAGAGGACACCTTCTCTCAGAAAGACCACTTTTCTCCCCAAGAGAGGAGATTTTCTCCCAATTGGATGACATTTGCTGTAAGAAAGACCTGTTTTCTTCCCTCAAGAGGACATTGTCTTTCCCACTGAGGACATTTTCTCCCAGAAGTGCCGCTACTCTGTGAAACACCTCCATTTCCTCCCAAATCTACTCCATGACACGCCTCAGGATGACACTTACTCCCCGATTTGGGGCATTTTCTCCCAGAAATACCACTTCTCTCCCAAAGGGATGGCCTTTTCCCTCTCTAGCATCTGTTTCCTCACCAATACCTGGCATTTTCTCCCAGAAACACCAGCTTTCTCACAGATACATCACCTTCCCCCCCCCACATCAGACCTCTTCTCCCAGAAATACCAGGACTCTGCTGAATATTTCCCATTTCCTCCGGAACATACAGCATTACACTCCGCAAGAGGACAGTTTCTTTCAGAAATGTGGCATTTTATCACAGATACACCATTTTTATGCCCAGTAGAGCTCCTTTTCTCCCAGAAATAGCACTGCTCTTAGGAAGAGCTCCCATTTTCTAACCAAAATGCTGCTTTACACTCCTCAAGATCACACTTACCCCCATCAAGATGGCAGTGTCACAGAAATACCAGCTTCTGCCCCCAAAATGGGACTTTGGCTCTCCAAAACAAGACATTTTCTCCCAGAAATACCAGGACTCTTAGAAATACCTCACGTTTCATCTCAAGAATACTGCTTTCCACTCCTCAAGATCACACTGACTCCCATCACAATGGCCTTTTCTCCCACATACACCAGCTTTCTCCCAAATACACGACATTTTCTCCCACATACACCCGTTTTCTCCCAAAGATGGGACATATTCTCCCAGAAATGCCAGCTTATTCTTTAAAAAACGGCCTTTTTTCCCCAAAATACCAGCTTTCTCACAAACACTTGTCATTTTCCAACCAAGTCTGCTACTATCTCCCAGAAACAGCCGGTTTCCGAGAAATACCTGACGTTTGCTCTCCCAAATACTACTTGACACTCCTCCAGAGGACATTGTCTCCCCTATTTACCACGTTGTCTCCCCAAGAGACCACTTGGCACACCAAAAAGACCACCGTTGCTCTCCAGTACAAGATCTTCTTTCCCACCGGTTCCCACTTTTCTCCCCCAGCTATGTCATTTCCTCCCAGAAATGCCACTTTTCCCTTGGAAATTTCACCTTCTCTTCCAAAAAGAGGAGATTTGCTCCCAGAAATACCCCTTCTCTTACAACTGCCACACGCTTTCTCCCCAAAAAGCCTCCATGACAATGCCAAATGGGACACTTGCAGCCAAGAAGAGGACACCTTCTCTCAGAAAGACTACTTTTCTCCCCAAGAGAGGAGATTTTCTCCCAATTGGATGACATTTGCTGTAAGAAAGACCTGTTTTCTTCCCTCAGGAGGACATTGTCTTTCCCACTGAGGACATTTTCTCCCAGAAGTGCCGCTACTCTGTGAAACACCTCCATTTCCTCCCAAATCTACTCCATGACACGCCTCAGGATGACACTTACTCCCCGATTTGGGGCATTTTCTCCCAGAAATACCACTTCTCTCCCAAAGGGATGGCCTTTTCCCTCTCTAGCATCTGTTTCCTCACCAATACCTGGCATTTTCTCCCAGAAACACCAGCTTTCTCACAGATACATCACCTTCCCCCCCCCACATCAGACCTCTTCTCCCAGAAATACCAGGACTCTGCTGAATATTTCCCATTTCCTCCGGAACATACAGCATTACACTCCGCAAGAGGACAGTTTCTTTCAGAAATGTGGCATTTTATCACAGATACACCATTTTTATGCCCAGTAGAGCTCCTTTTCTCCCAGAAATAGCACTGCTCTTAGGAAGAGCTCCCATTTTCTAACCAAAATGCTGCTTTACACTCCTCAAGATCACACTTACCCCCATCAAGATGGCAGTGTCACAGAAATACCAGCTTCTGCCCCCAAAATGGGACTTTGGCTCTCCAAAACAAGACATTTTCTCCCAGAAATACCAGGACTCTTAGAAATACCTCACGTTTCATCTCAAGAATACTGCTTTCCACTCCTCAAGATCACACTGACTCCCATCACAATGGCCTTTTCTCCCACATACACCAGCTTTCTCCCAAATACACGACATTTTCTCCCACATACACCCGTTTTCTCCCAAAGATGGGACATATTCTCCCAGAAATGCCAGCTTATTCTTTAAAAAACGGCCTTTTTCTCCCCAAAATACCAGCTTTCTCACAAACACCTGTCATTTTCCAACCAAGTCTGCTACTATCTCCCAGAAACAGCCGGTTTCACACTTACCCCGGCGGCATTCGGGGAGAACCGCGATTTCTCGGCCAGCAACTGCAAACTCTCCGAAGCGGTTAACAGAGAGTGGCGCCGTCCACCCACGAGAGCGAAATAGCGAAATTGCTATGCCGAGAACGTGCGATTTCAGAATACTGCATTTCCTGAAAACAGGGGGTTTTTTCTCCGCAGGAAAGAATCCACATCTCTCGACTTTCTGTAACGTCCTCTCTGAAAGCACAACGTGTGTCGCTCCTGGAACTTCTAGCTGCCTTATTAGAGGGGCTTTTCCCTTCCACTCTGTTCGTCACAGAATGCTGAAGTGTAGCATCGGAAAAACAGAGAAAAACGAAATGTCCCTAGGAATAAACGGAAAGGCATAAGAATGAGAGAGAAGCGTAGTGCAGAATGCATGGACACAAGGAGAAGACAAGAACCGCTCCTTTGCGATGTGCGCAGAAGAAGCCGCTCGTCCGAGAAAAGCATCCGGCTGAAGTCGCTCTTTCTCGGCATGCGAGAGAGACGAGAGCGCTGCTGAAGGCACACAGCGGCATTCGGGGAGAACCGCGATTTCTCGGCCAGCAACTGCAAACTCTCCGAAGCGGTTAACAGAGAGTGGCGCCGTCCACCCACGAGAGCGAAATAGCGAAATTGCTATGCCGAGAACGTGCGATTTCAGAATACTGCATTTCCTGAAAACAGGGGTTTTTTTCTCCGCAGGAAAGAATCCACATCTCTCGACTTTCTGTAACGTCCTCTCTGAAAGCACAACGTGTGTCTCTCCTGGAACTTCTAGCTGCCTTATTAGAGGGGCTTTTCCCTTCTACTATGTTCGTCACAGATTGCTGAAGTGTAGCATCGGAAAAACAGAGAAAAACGAAATGTCCCTAGGAATAAACGGAAAGGCATAAGAATGAGAGAGAAGCGTAGTGCAGAATGCATGGACACAAGGAGAAGTCAGAACCACTCCTTTGGGATGTGCGCAGAAGAAGCCGCTCGTCCGAGAAAAGCATCCGGCTGAAGTCGCCCTTTCTCGGCATCCGACAAGACCGCTGTTGAAGTCTGAAAGTGGTATTCGGGGAGAAAAGCGATTTAACGGGCAGCAACTGCAAACTCTCCGTAGAGATAATGTCATTGGATTGGAGAAATGTGGTATTTCGGGGAGATAATGTCCTAATTTGTGGAGAAGATGCCGTTCTGTGAGGGGGAAGCATGCATTTCTGAGAGAAAATCTCCTATTTAGGGTGAAAGTGTCATCTTGCTAACGAACTTCATGGAGAAATTATGAGGTATTTTTATGAAACCTGGTATTACCTTGAAAGAGTATGTCTGTGATCAAATGCCATATTTCTGGGAGGGAACATCTGATGTGGGGGGGAGAAGGTGATGTATGTGTGAGAAAGCTGGTGTTTCTGGGAGAAAATGCCAGGTATTGGTGAGGAAACAGATGCTAGAGAGGGAAAAGGGAGAGAAGTGGTTTCTCCCCTTTGGGAGAGAAGTGGTATTTCTGGGAGAAAATGCCCCAAATCGGGGAGTAAGTGTCATCCTGAGGCGTGTCATGGAGTAGATTTGGGAGGAAATGGAGGTGTTTCACAGAGTAGCGGCACTTCTGGGAGAAAATGTCCTCAGTGGGAAAGACAATGTCCTCTTGAGGGAAGAAAACAGGTCTTTCTTACAGCAAATGTCATCCAATTGGGAGAAAATCTCCTCTCTTGGGGAGAAAAGTGGTCTTTCTGAGAGAAGGTGTCCTCTTCTTGGCTGCAAGTGTCCCATTTGGCATTGTCATGGAGGCTTTTTGGGGAGAAAGCGTGTGGCAGTTGTAAGAGAAGGGGTATTTCTGGGAGCAAATCTCCTCTTTTTGGAAGAGAAGGTGAAATTTCCAAGGGAAAAGTGGCATTTCTGGGAGGAAATGACATAGCTGGGGGAGAAAAGTGGGAACCGGTGGGAAAGAAGATCTTGTACTGGAGAGCAACGGTGGTCTTTTTGGTGTGCCAAGTGGTCTCTTGGGGAGACAACGTGGTAAATAGGGGAGACAATGTCCTCTGGAGGAGTGTCAAGTAGTATTTGGGAGAGCAAACGTCAGGTATTTCTCGGAAACCGGCTGTTTCTGGGAGATAGTAGCAGACTTGGTTGGAAAATGACAGGTGTTTGTGAGAAAGCTGGTATTTTGGGGAAAAAAGGCCGTTTTTTAAAGAATAAGCTGGCATTTCTGGGAGAATATGTCCCATCTTTGGGAGAAAACGGGTGTATGTGGGAGAAAATGTCGTGTATTTGGGAGAAAGCTGGTGTATGTGGGAGACAAGGCCATTGTGATGGGAGTCAGTGTGATCTTGAGGAGTGGAAAGCAGTATTCTTGAGATGAAACGTGAGGTATTTCTAAGAGTCCTGGTATTTCTGGGAGAAAATGTCTTGTTTTGGAGAGCCAAAGTCCCATTTTGGGGGCAGAAGCTGGTATTTCTGTGACACTGCCATCTTGATGGGGGTAAGTGTGATCTTGAGGAGTGTAAAGCAGCATTTTGGTTAGAAAATGGGAGCTCTTCCTAAGAGCAGTGCTATTTCTGGGAGAAAAGGAGCTCTACTGGGCATAAAAATGGTGTATCTGTGATAAAATGCCACATTTCTGAAAGAAACTGTCCTCTTGCGGAGTGTAATGCTGTATGTTCCGGAGGAAATGGGAAATATTCAGCAGAGTCCTGGTATTTCTGGGAGAAGAGGTCTGATGTGGGGGGGAAGGTGATGTATCTGTGAGAAAGCTGGTGTTTCTGGGAGAAAATGCCAGGTATTGGTGAGGAAACAGATGCTAGAGAGGGAAAAGGCCATCCCTTTGGGAGAGAAGTGGTATTTCTGGGAGAAAATGCCCCAAATCGGGGAGTAAGTGTCATCCTGAGGCGTGTCATGGAGTAGATTTGGGAGGAAATGGAGGTGTTTCACAGAGTAGCGGCACTTCTGGGAGAAAATGTCCTCAGTGGGAAAGACAATGTCCTCTTGAGGGAAGAAAACGGGTCTTTCTTACAGCAAATGTCATCCAATTGGGAGAAAATCTCCTCTCTTGGGGAGAAAAGTGGTCTTTCTGAGAGAAGGTGTCCTCTTCTTGGCTGCAAGTGTCCCATTTGGCATTGTCATGGAGGCTTTTTGGGGAGAAAGCGTGTGGCAGTTGTAAGAGAAGGGGTATTTCTGGGAGCAAATCTCCTCTTTTTGGAAGAGAAGGTGAAATTTCCAAGGGAAAAGTGGCATTTCTGGGAGGAAATGACATAGCTGGGGGAGAAAAGTGGGAACCGGTGGGAAAGAAGATCTTGTACTGGAGAGCAACGGTGGTCTTTTTGGTGTGCCAAGTGGTCTCTTGGGGAGACAACGTGGTAAATAGGGGAGACAATGTCCTCTGGAGGAGTGTCAAGTAGTATTTGGGAGAGCAAACGTCAGGTATTTCTCGGAAACCGGCTGTTTCTGGGAGATAGTAGCAGACTTGGTTGGAAAATGACAGGTGTTTGTGAGAAAGCTGGTATTTTGGGGAAAAAAGGCCGTTTTTTAAAGAATAAGCTGGCATTTCTGGGAGAATATGTCCCATCTTTGGGAGAAAACGGGTGTATGTGGGAGAAAATGTCGTGTATTTGGGAGAAAGCTGGTGTATGTGGGAGACAAGGCCATTGTGATGGGAGTCAGTGTGATCTTGAGGAGTGGAAAGCAGTATTCTTGAGATGAAACGTGAGGTATTTCTAAGAGTCCTGGTATTTCTGGGAGAAAATGTCTTGTTTTGGAGAGCCAAAGTCCCATTTTGGGGGCAGAAGCTGGTATTTCTGTGACACTGCCATCTTGATGGGGGTAAGTGTGATCTTGAGGAGTGTAAAGCAGCATTTTGGTTAGAAAATGGGAGCTCTTCCTAAGAGCAGTGCTATTTCTGGGAGAAAAGGAGCTCTACTGGGCATAAAAATGGTGTATCTGTGATAAAATGCCACATTTCTGAAAGAAACTGTCCTCTTGCGGAGTGTAATGCTGTATGTTCCGGAGGAAATGGGAAATATTCAGCAGAGTCCTGGTATTTCTGGGAGAAGAGGTCTGATGTGGGGGGGAAGGTGATGTATCTGTGAGAAAGCTGGTGTTTCTGGGAGAAAATGCCAGGTATTGGTGAGGAAACAGATGCTAGAGAGGGAAAAGGCCATCCCTTTGGGAGAGAAGTGGTATTTCTGGGAGAAAATGCCCCAAATCGGGGAGTAAGTGTCATCCTGAGGCGTGTCATGGAGTAGATTTGGGAGGAAATGGAGGTGTTTCACAGAGTAGCGGCACTTCTGGGAGAAAATGTCCTCAGTGGGAAAGACAATGTCCTCTTGAGGGAAGAAAACGGGTCTTTCTTACAGCAAATGTCATCCAATTGGGAGAAAATCTCCTCTCTTGGGGAGAAAAGTGGTCTTTCTGAGAGAAGGTGTCCTCTTCTTGGCTGCAAGTGTCCCATTTGGCATTGTCATGGAGGCTTTTTGGGGAGAAAGCGTGTGGCAGTTGTAAGAGAAGGGGTATTTCTGGGAGCAAATCTCCTCTTTTTGGAAGAGAAGGTGAAATTTCCAAGGGAAAAGTGGCATTTCTGGGAGGAAATGACATAGCTGGGGGAGAAAAGTGGGAACCGGTGGGAAAGAAGATCTTGTACTGGAGAGCAACGGTGGTCTTTTTGGTGTGCCAAGTGGTCTCTTGGGGAGACAACGTGGTAAATAGGGGAGACAATGTCCTCTGGAGGAGTGTCAAGTAGTATTTGGGAGAGCAAACGTCAGGTATTTCTCGGAAACCGGCTGTTTCTGGGAGATAGTAGCAGACTTGGTTGGAAAATGACAGGTGTTTGTGAGAAAGCTGGTATTTTGGGGAAAAAAGGCCGTTTTTTAAAGAATAAGCTGGCATTTCTGGGAGAATATGTCCCATCTTTGGGAGAAAACGGGTGTATGTGGGAGAAAATGTCGTGTATTTGGGAGAAAGCTGGTGTATGTGGGAGACAAGGCCATTGTGATGGGAGTCAGTGTGATCTTGAGGAGTGGAAAGCAGTATTCTTGAGATGAAACGTGAGGTATTTCTAAGAGTCCTGGTATTTCTGGGAGAAAATGTCTTGTTTTGGAGAGCCAAAGTCCCATTTTGGGGGCAGAAGCTGGTATTTCTGTGACACTGCCATCTTGATGGGGGTAAGTGTGATCTTGAGGAGTGTAAAGCAGCATTTTGGTTAGAAAATGGGAGCTCTTCCTAAGAGCAGTGCTATTTCTGGGAGAAAAGGAGCTCTACTGGGCATAAAAATGGTGTATCTGTGATAAAATGCCACATTTCTGAAAGAAACTGTCCTCTTGCGGAGTGTAATGCTGTATGTTCCGGAGGAAATGGGAAATATTCAGCAGAGTCCTGGTATTTCTGGGAGAAGAGGTCTGATGTGGGGGGGAAGGTGATGTATCTGTGAGAAAGCTGGTGTTTCTGGGAGAAAATGCCAGGTATTGGTGAGGAAACAGATGCTAGAGAGGGAAAAGGCCATCCCTTTGGGAGAGAAGTGGTATTTCTGGGAGAAAATGCCCCAAATCGGGGAGTAAGTGTCATCCTGAGGCGTGTCATGGAGTAGATTTGGGAGGAAATGGAGGTGTTTCACAGAGTAGCGGCACTTCTGGGAGAAAATGTCCTCAGTGGGAAAGACAATGTCCTCTTGAGGGAAGAAAACGGGTCTTTCTTACAGCAAATGTCATCCAATTGGGAGAAAATCTCCTCTCTTGGGGAGAAAAGTGGTCTTTCTGAGAGAAGGTGTCCTCTTCTTGGCTGCAAGTGTCCCATTTGGCATTGTCATGGAGGCTTTTTGGGGAGAAAGCGTGTGGCAGTTGTAAGAGAAGGGGTATTTCTGGGAGCAAATCTCCTCTTTTTGGAAGAGAAGGTGAAATTTCCAAGGGAAAAGTGGCATTTCTGGGAGGAAATGACATAGCTGGGGGAGAAAAGTGGGAACCGGTGGGAAAGAAGATCTTGTACTGGAGAGCAACGGTGGTCTTTTTGGTGTGCCAAGTGGTCTCTTGGGGAGACAACGTGGTAAATAGGGGAGACAATGTCCTCTGGAGGAGTGTCAAGTAGTATTTGGGAGAGCAAACGTCAGGTATTTCTCGGAAACCGGCTGTTTCTGGGAGATAGTAGCAGACTTGGTTGGAAAATGACAGGTGTTTGTGAGAAAGCTGGTATTTTGGGGAAAAAAGGCCGTTTTTTAAAGAATAAGCTGGCATTTCTGGGAGAATATGTCCCATCTTTGGGAGAAAACGGGTGTATGTGGGAGAAAATGTCGTGTATTTGGGAGAAAGCTGGTGTATGTGGGAGAAAAGGCCATTGTGATGGGAGTCAGTGTGATCTTGAGGAGTGGAAAGCAGTATTCTTGAGATGAAACGTGAGGTATTTCTAAGAGTCCTGGTATTTCTGGGAGAAAATGTCTTGTTTTGGAGAGCCAAAGTCCCATTTTGGGGGCAGAAGCTGGTATTTCTGTGACACTGCCATCTTGATGGGGGTAAGTGTGATCTTGAGGAGTGTAAAGCAGCATTTTGGTTAGAAAATGGGAGCTCTTCCTAAGAGCAGTGCTATTTCTGGGAGAAAAGGAGCTCTACTGGGCATAAAAATGGTGTATCTGTGATAAAATGCCACATTTCTGAAAGAAACTGTCCTCTTGCGGAGTGTAATGCTGTATGTTCCGGAGGAAATGGGAAATATTCAGCAGAGTCCTGGTATTTCTGGGAGAAGAGGTCTGATGTGGGGGGGGGAAGGTGATGTATCTGTGAGAAAGCTGGTGTTTCTGGGAGAAAATGCCAGGTATTGGTGAGGAAACAGATGCTAGAGAGGGAAAAGGCCATCCCTTTGGGAGAGAAGTGGTATTTCTGGGAGAAAATGCCCCAAATCGGGGAGTAAGTGTCATCCTGAGGCGTGTCATGGAGTAGATTTGGGAGGAAATGGAGGTGTTTCACAGAGTAGCGGCACTTCTGGGAGAAAATGTCCTCAGTGGGAAAGACAATGTCCTCTTGAGGGAAGAAAACGGGTCTTTCTTACAGCAAATGTCATCCAATTGGGAGAAAATCTCCTCTCTTGGGGAGAAAAGTGGTCTTTCTGAGAGAAGGTGTCCTCTTCTTGGCTGCAAGTGTCCCATTTGGCATTGTCATGGAGGCTTTTTGGGGAGAAAGCGTGTGGCAGTTGTAAGAGAAGGGGTATTTCTGGGAGCAAATCTCCTCTTTTTGGAAGAGAAGGTGAAATTTCCAAGGGAAAAGTGGCATTTCTGGGAGGAAATGACATAGCTGGGGGAGAAAAGTGGGAACCGGTGGGAAAGAAGATCTTGTACTGGAGAGCAACGGTGGTCTTTTTGGTGTGCCAAGTGGTCTCTTGGGGAGACAACGTGGTAAATAGGGGAGACAATGTCCTCTGGAGGAGTGTCAAGTAGTATTTGGGAGAGCAAACGTCAGGTATTTCTCGGAAACCGGCTGTTTCTGGGAGATAGTAGCAGACTTGGTTGGAAAATGACAGGTGTTTGTGAGAAAGCTGGTATTTTGGGGAAAAAAGGCCGTTTTTTAAAGAATAAGCTGGCATTTCTGGGAGAATATGTCCCATCTTTGGGAGAAAACGGGTGTATGTGGGAGAAAATGTCGTGTATTTGGGAGAAAGCTGGTGTATGTGGGAGACAAGGCCATTGTGATGGGAGTCAGTGTGATCTTGAGGAGTGGAAAGCAGTATTCTTGAGATGAAACGTGAGGTATTTCTAAGAGTCCTGGTATTTCTGGGAGAAAATGTCTTGTTTTGGAGAGCCAAAGTCCCATTTTGGGGGCAGAAGCTGGTATTTCTGTGACACTGCCATCTTGATGGGGGTAAGTGTGATCTTGAGGAGTGTAAAGCAGCATTTTGGTTAGAAAATGGGAGCTCTTCCTAAGAGCAGTGCTATTTCTGGGAGAAAAGGAGCTCTACTGGGCATAAAAATGGTGTATCTGTGATAAAATGCCACATTTCTGAAAGAAACTGTCCTCTTGCGGAGTGTAATGCTGTATGTTCCGGAGGAAATGGGAAATATTCAGCAGAGTCCTGGTATTTCTGGGAGAAGAGGTCTGATGTGGGGGGGGGAAGGTGATGTATCTGTGAGAAAGCTGGTGTTTCTGGGAGAAAATGCCAGGTATTGGTGAGGAAACAGATGCTAGAGAGGGAAAAGGCCATCCCTTTGGGAGAGAAGTGGTATTTCTGGGAGAAAATGCCCCAAATCGGGGAGTAAGTGTCATCCTGAGGCGTGTCATGGAGTAGATTTGGGAGGAAATGGAGGTGTTTCACAGAGTAGCGGCACTTCTGGGAGAAAATGTCCTCAGTGGGAAAGACAATGTCCTCTTGAGGGAAGAAAACGGGTCTTTCTTACAGCAAATGTCATCCAATTGGGAGAAAATCTCCTCTCTTGGGGAGAAAAGTGGTCTTTCTGAGAGAAGGTGTCCTCTTCTTGGCTGCAAGTGTCCCATTTGGCATTGTCATGGAGGCTTTTTGGGGAGAAAGCGTGTGGCAGTTGTAAGAGAAGGGGTATTTCTGGGAGCAAATCTCCTCTTTTTGGAAGAGAAGGTGAAATTTCCAAGGGAAAAGTGGCATTTCTGGGAGGAAATGACATAGCTGGGGGAGAAAAGTGGGAACCGGTGGGAAAGAAGATCTTGTACTGGAGAGCAACGGTGGTCTTTTTGGTGTGCCAAGTGGTCTCTTGGGGAGACAACGTGGTAAATAGGGGAGACAATGTCCTCTGGAGGAGTGTCAAGTAGTATTTGGGAGAGCAAACGTCAGGTATTTCTCGGAAACCGGCTGTTTCTGGGAGATAGTAGCAGACTTGGTTGGAAAATGACAGGTGTTTGTGAGAAAGCTGGTATTTTGGGGAAAAAAGGCCGTTTTTTAAAGAATAAGCTGGCATTTCTGGGAGAATATGTCCCATCTTTGGGAGAAAACGGGTGTATGTGGGAGAAAATGTCGTGTATTTGGGAGAAAGCTGGTGTATGTGGGAGACAAGGCCATTGTGATGGGAGTCAGTGTGATCTTGAGGAGTGGAAAGCAGTATTCTTGAGATGAAACGTGAGGTATTTCTAAGAGTCCTGGTATTTCTGGGAGAAAATGTCTTGTTTTGGAGAGCCAAAGTCCCATTTTGGGGGCAGAAGCTGGTATTTCTGTGACACTGCCATCTTGATGGGGGTAAGTGTGATCTTGAGGAGTGTAAAGCAGCATTTTGGTTAGAAAATGGGAGCTCTTCCTAAGAGCAGTGCTATTTCTGGGAGAAAAGGAGCTCTACTGGGCATAAAAATGGTGTATCTGTGATAAAATGCCACATTTCTGAAAGAAACTGTCCTCTTGCGGAGTGTAATGCTGTATGTTCCGGAGGAAATGGGAAATATTCAGCAGAGTCCTGGTATTTCTGGGAGAAGAGGTCTGATGTGGGGGGGGGAAGGTGATGTATCTGTGAGAAAGCTGGTGTTTCTGGGAGAAAATGCCAGGTATTGGTGAGGAAACAGATGCTAGAGAGGGAAAAGGCCATCCCTTTGGGAGAGAAGTGGTATTTCTGGGAGAAAATGCCCCAAATCGGGGAGTAAGTGTCATCCTGAGGCGTGTCATGGAGTAGATTTGGGAGGAAATGGAGGTGTTTCACAGAGTAGCGGCACTTCTGGGAGAAAATGTCCTCAGTGGGAAAGACAATGTCCTCTTGAGGGAAGAAAACGGGTCTTTCTTACAGCAAATGTCATCCAATTGGGAGAAAATCTCCTCTCTTGGGGAGAAAAGTGGTCTTTCTGAGAGAAGGTGTCCTCTTCTTGGCTGCAAGTGTCCCATTTGGCATTGTCATGGAGGCTTTTTGGGGAGAAAGCGTGTGGCAGTTGTAAGAGAAGGGGTATTTCTGGGAGCAAATCTCCTCTTTTTGGAAGAGAAGGTGAAATTTCCAAGGGAAAAGTGGCATTTCTGGGAGGAAATGACATAGCTGGGGGAGAAAAGTGGGAACCGGTGGGAAAGAAGATCTTGTACTGGAGAGCAACGGTGGTCTTTTTGGTGTGCCAAGTGGTCTCTTGGGGAGACAACGTGGTAAATAGGGGAGACAATGTCCTCTGGAGGAGTGTCAAGTAGTATTTGGGAGAGCAAACGTCAGGTATTTCTCGGAAACCGGCTGTTTCTGGGAGATAGTAGCAGACTTGGTTGGAAAATGACAGGTGTTTGTGAGAAAGCTGGTATTTTGGGGAAAAAAGGCCGTTTTTTAAAGAATAAGCTGGCATTTCTGGGAGAATATGTCCCATCTTTGGGAGAAAACGGGTGTATGTGGGAGAAAATGTCGTGTATTTGGGAGAAAGCTGGTGTATGTGGGAGAAAAGGCCATTGTGATGGGAGTCAGTGTGATCTTGAGGAGTGGAAAGCAGTATTCTTGAGATGAAACGTGAGGTATTTCTAAGAGTCCTGGTATTTCTGGGAGAAAATGTCTTGTTTTGGAGAGCCAAAGTCCCATTTTGGGGGCAGAAGCTGGTATTTCTGTGACACTGCCATCTTGATGGGGGTAAGTGTGATCTTGAGGAGTGTAAAGCAGCATTTTGGTTAGAAAATGGGAGCTCTTCCTAAGAGCAGTGCTATTTCTGGGAGAAAAGGAGCTCTACTGGGCATAAAAATGGTGTATCTGTGATAAAATGCCACATTTCTGAAAGAAACTGTCCTCTTGCGGAGTGTAATGCTGTATGTTCCGGAGGAAATGGGAAATATTCAGCAGAGTCCTGGTATTTCTGGGAGAAGAGGTCTGATGTGGGGGGGGGAAGGTGATGTATCTGTGAGAAAGCTGGTGTTTCTGGGAGAAAATGCCAGGTATTGGTGAGGAAACAGATGCTAGAGAGGGAAAAGGCCATCCCTTTGGGAGAGAAGTGGTATTTCTGGGAGAAAATGCCCCAAATCGGGGAGTAAGTGTCATCCTGAGGCGTGTCATGGAGTAGATTTGGGAGGAAATGGAGGTGTTTCACAGAGTAGCGGCACTTCTGGGAGAAAATGTCCTCAGTGGGAAAGACAATGTCCTCTTGAGGGAAGAAAACGGGTCTTTCTTACAGCAAATGTCATCCAATTGGGAGAAAATCTCCTCTCTTGGGGAGAAAAGTGGTCTTTCTGAGAGAAGGTGTCCTCTTCTTGGCTGCAAGTGTCCCATTTGGCATTGTCATGGAGGCTTTTTGGGGAGAAAGCGTGTGGCAGTTGTAAGAGAAGGGGTATTTCTGGGAGCAAATCTCCTCTTTTTGGAAGAGAAGGTGAAATTTCCAAGGGAAAAGTGGCATTTCTGGGAGGAAATGACATAGCTGGGGGAGAAAAGTGGGAACCGGTGGGAAAGAAGATCTTGTACTGGAGAGCAACGGTGGTCTTTTTGGTGTGCCAAGTGGTCTCTTGGGGAGACAACGTGGTAAATAGGGGAGACAATGTCCTCTGGAGGAGTGTCAAGTAGTATTTGGGAGAGCAAACGTCAGGTATTTCTCGGAAACCGGCTGTTTCTGGGAGATAGTAGCAGACTTGGTTGGAAAATGACAGGTGTTTGTGAGAAAGCTGGTATTTTGGGGAAAAAAGGCCGTTTTTTAAAGAATAAGCTGGCATTTCTGGGAGAATATGTCCCATCTTTGGGAGAAAACGGGTGTATGTGGGAGAAAATGTCGTGTATTTGGGAGAAAGCTGGTGTATGTGGGAGACAAGGCCATTGTGATGGGAGTCAGTGTGATCTTGAGGAGTGGAAAGCAGTATTCTTGAGATGAAACGTGAGGTATTTCTAAGAGTCCTGGTATTTCTGGGAGAAAATGTCTTGTTTTGGAGAGCCAAAGTCCCATTTTGGGGGCAGAAGCTGGTATTTCTGTGACACTGCCATCTTGATGGGGGTAAGTGTGATCTTGAGGAGTGTAAAGCAGCATTTTGGTTAGAAAATGGGAGCTCTTCCTAAGAGCAGTGCTATTTCTGGGAGAAAAGGAGCTCTACTGGGCATAAAAATGGTGTATCTGTGATAAAATGCCACATTTCTGAAAGAAACTGTCCTCTTGCGGAGTGTAATGCTGTATGTTCCGGAGGAAATGGGAAATATTCAGCAGAGTCCTGGTATTTCTGGGAGAAGAGGTCTGATGTGGGGGGGGGAAGGTGATGTATCTGTGAGAAAGCTGGTGTTTCTGGGAGAAAATGCCAGGTATTGGTGAGGAAACAGATGCTAGAGAGGGAAAAGGCCATCCCTTTGGGAGAGAAGTGGTATTTCTGGGAGAAAATGCCCCAAATCGGGGAGTAAGTGTCATCCTGAGGCGTGTCATGGAGTAGATTTGGGAGGAAATGGAGGTGTTTCACAGAGTAGCGGCACTTCTGGGAGAAAATGTCCTCAGTGGGAAAGACAATGTCCTCTTGAGGGAAGAAAACGGGTCTTTCTTACAGCAAATGTCATCCAATTGGGAGAAAATCTCCTCTCTTGGGGAGAAAAGTGGTCTTTCTGAGAGAAGGTGTCCTCTTCTTGGCTGCAAGTGTCCCATTTGGCATTGTCATGGAGGCTTTTTGGGGAGAAAGCGTGTGGCAGTTGTAAGAGAAGGGGTATTTCTGGGAGCAAATCTCCTCTTTTTGGAAGAGAAGGTGAAATTTCCAAGGGAAAAGTGGCATTTCTGGGAGGAAATGACATAGCTGGGGGAGAAAAGTGGGAACCGGTGGGAAAGAAGATCTTGTACTGGAGAGCAACGGTGGTCTTTTTGGTGTGCCAAGTGGTCTCTTGGGGAGACAACGTGGTAAATAGGGGAGACAATGTCCTCTGGAGGAGTGTCAAGTAGTATTTGGGAGAGCAAACGTCAGGTATTTCTCGGAAACCGGCTGTTTCTGGGAGATAGTAGCAGACTTGGTTGGAAAATGACAGGTGTTTGTGAGAAAGCTGGTATTTTGGGGAAAAAAGGCCGTTTTTTAAAGAATAAGCTGGCATTTCTGGGAGAATATGTCCCATCTTTGGGAGAAAACGGGTGTATGTGGGAGAAAATGTCGTGTATTTGGGAGAAAGCTGGTGTATGTGGGAGACAAGGCCATTGTGATGGGAGTCAGTGTGATCTTGAGGAGTGGAAAGCAGTATTCTTGAGATGAAACGTGAGGTATTTCTAAGAGTCCTGGTATTTCTGGGAGAAAATGTCTTGTTTTGGAGAGCCAAAGTCCCATTTTGGGGGCAGAAGCTGGTATTTCTGTGACACTGCCATCTTGATGGGGGTAAGTGTGATCTTGAGGAGTGTAAAGCAGCATTTTGGTTAGAAAATGGGAGCTCTTCCTAAGAGCAGTGCTATTTCTGGGAGAAAAGGAGCTCTACTGGGCATAAAAATGGTGTATCTGTGATAAAATGCCACATTTCTGAAAGAAACTGTCCTCTTGCGGAGTGTAATGCTGTATGTTCCGGAGGAAATGGGAAATATTCAGCAGAGTCCTGGTATTTCTGGGAGAAGAGGTCTGATGTGGGGGGGGGAAGGTGATGTATCTGTGAGAAAGCTGGTGTTTCTGGGAGAAAATGCCAGGTATTGGTGAGGAAACAGATGCTAGAGAGGGAAAAGGCCATCCCTTTGGGAGAGAAGTGGTATTTCTGGGAGAAAATGCCCCAAATCGGGGAGTAAGTGTCATCCTGAGGCGTGTCATGGAGTAGATTTGGGAGGAAATGGAGGTGTTTCACAGAGTAGCGGCACTTCTGGGAGAAAATGTCCTCAGTGGGAAAGACAATGTCCTCTTGAGGGAAGAAAACGGGTCTTTCTTACAGCAAATGTCATCCAATTGGGAGAAAATCTCCTCTCTTGGGGAGAAAAGTGGTCTTTCTGAGAGAAGGTGTCCTCTTCTTGGCTGCAAGTGTCCCATTTGGCATTGTCATGGAGGCTTTTTGGGGAGAAAGCGTGTGGCAGTTGTAAGAGAAGGGGTATTTCTGGGAGCAAATCTCCTCTTTTTGGAAGAGAAGGTGAAATTTCCAAGGGAAAAGTGGCATTTCTGGGAGGAAATGACATAGCTGGGGGAGAAAAGTGGGAACCGGTGGGAAAGAAGATCTTGTACTGGAGAGCAACGGTGGTCTTTTTGGTGTGCCAAGTGGTCTCTTGGGGAGACAACGTGGTAAATAGGGGAGACAATGTCCTCTGGAGGAGTGTCAAGTAGTATTTGGGAGAGCAAACGTCAGGTATTTCTCGGAAACCGGCTGTTTCTGGGAGATAGTAGCAGACTTGGTTGGAAAATGACAGGTGTTTGTGAGAAAGCTGGTATTTTGGGGAAAAAAGGCCGTTTTTTAAAGAATAAGCTGGCATTTCTGGGAGAATATGTCCCATCTTTGGGAGAAAACGGGTGTATGTGGGAGAAAATGTCGTGTATTTGGGAGAAAGCTGGTGTATGTGGGAGAAAAGGCCATTGTGATGGGAGTCAGTGTGATCTTGAGGAGTGGAAAGCAGTATTCTTGAGATGAAACGTGAGGTATTTCTAAGAGTCCTGGTATTTCTGGGAGAAAATGTCTTGTTTTGGAGAGCCAAAGTCCCATTTTGGGGGCAGAAGCTGGTATTTCTGTGACACTGCCATCTTGATGGGGGTAAGTGTGATCTTGAGGAGTGTAAAGCAGCATTTTGGTTAGAAAATGGGAGCTCTTCCTAAGAGCAGTGCTATTTCTGGGAGAAAAGGAGCTCTACTGGGCATAAAAATGGTGTATCTGTGATAAAATGCCACATTTCTGAAAGAAACTGTCCTCTTGCGGAGTGTAATGCTGTATGTTCCGGAGGAAATGGGAAATATTCAGCAGAGTCCTGGTATTTCTGGGAGAAGAGGTCTGAGGTGGGGGGGGGAAGGTGATGTATCTGTGAGAAAGCTGGTGTTTCTGGGAGAAAATGCCAGGTATTGGTGAGGAAACAGATGCTAGAGAGGGAAAAGGCCATCCCTTTGGGAGAGAAGTGGTATTTCTGGGAGAAAATGCCCCAAATCGGGGAGTAAGTGTCATCCTGAGGCGTGTCATGGAGTAGATTTGGGAGGAAATGGAGGTGTTTCACAGAGTAGCGGCACTTCTGGGAGAAAATGTCCTCAGTGGGAAAGACAATGTCCTCTTGAGGGAAGAAAACGGGTCTTTCTTACAGCAAATGTCATCCAATTGGGAGAAAATCTCCTCTCTTGGGGAGAAAAGTGGTCTTTCTGAGAGAAGGTGTCCTCTTCTTGGCTGCAAGTGTCCCATTTGGCATTGTCATGGAGGCTTTTTGGGGAGAAAGCGTGTGGCAGTTGTAAGAGAAGGGGTATTTCTGGGAGCAAATCTCCTCTTTTTGGAAGAGAAGGTGAAATTTCCAAGGGAAAAGTGGCATTTCTGGGAGGAAATGACATAGCTGGGGGAGAAAAGTGGGAACCGGTGGGAAAGAAGATCTTGTACTGGAGAGCAACGGTGGTCTTTTTGGTGTGCCAAGTGGTCTCTTGGGGAGACAACGTGGTAAATAGGGGAGACAATGTCCTCTGGAGGAGTGTCAAGTAGTATTTGGGAGAGCAAACGTCAGGTATTTCTCGGAAACCGGCTGTTTCTGGGAGATAGTAGCAGACTTGGTTGGAAAATGACAGGTGTTTGTGAGAAAGCTGGTATTTTGGGGAAAAAAGGCCGTTTTTTAAAGAATAAGCTGGCATTTCTGGGAGAATATGTCCCATCTTTGGGAGAAAACGGGTGTATGTGGGAGAAAATGTCGTGTATTTGGGAGAAAGCTGGTGTATGTGGGAGACAAGGCCATTGTGATGGGAGTCAGTGTGATCTTGAGGAGTGGAAAGCAGTATTCTTGAGATGAAACGTGAGGTATTTCTAAGAGTCCTGGTATTTCTGGGAGAAAATGTCTTGTTTTGGAGAGCCAAAGTCCCATTTTGGGGGCAGAAGCTGGTATTTCTGTGACACTGCCATCTTGATGGGGGTAAGTGTGATCTTGAGGAGTGTAAAGCAGCATTTTGGTTAGAAAATGGGAGCTCTTCCTAAGAGCAGTGCTATTTCTGGGAGAAAAGGAGCTCTACTGGGCATAAAAATGGTGTATCTGTGATAAAATGCCACATTTCTGAAAGAAACTGTCCTCTTGCGGAGTGTAATGCTGTATGTTCCGGAGGAAATGGGAAATATTCAGCAGAGTCCTGGTATTTCTGGGAGAAGAGGTCTGATGTGGGGGGGGGAAGGTGATGTATCTGTGAGAAAGCTGGTGTTTCTGGGAGAAAATGCCAGGTATTGGTGAGGAAACAGATGCTAGAGAGGGAAAAGGCCATCCCTTTGGGAGAGAAGTGGTATTTCTGGGAGAAAATGCCCCAAATCGGGGAGTAAGTGTCATCCTGAGGCGTGTCATGGAGTAGATTTGGGAGGAAATGGAGGTGTTTCACAGAGTAGCGGCACTTCTGGGAGAAAATGTCCTCAGTGGGAAAGACAATGTCCTCTTGAGGGAAGAAAACGGGTCTTTCTTACAGCAAATGTCATCCAATTGGGAGAAAATCTCCTCTCTTGGGGAGAAAAGTGGTCTTTCTGAGAGAAGGTGTCCTCTTCTTGGCTGCAAGTGTCCCATTTGGCATTGTCATGGAGGCTTTTTGGGGAGAAAGCGTGTGGCAGTTGTAAGAGAAGGGGTATTTCTGGGAGCAAATCTCCTCTTTTTGGAAGAGAAGGTGAAATTTCCAAGGGAAAAGTGGCATTTCTGGGAGGAAATGACATAGCTGGGGGAGAAAAGTGGGAACCGGTGGGAAAGAAGATCTTGTACTGGAGAGCAACGGTGGTCTTTTTGGTGTGCCAAGTGGTCTCTTGGGGAGACAACGTGGTAAATAGGGGAGACAATGTCCTCTGGAGGAGTGTCAAGTAGTATTTGGGAGAGCAAACGTCAGGTATTTCTCGGAAACCGGCTGTTTCTGGGAGATAGTAGCAGACTTGGTTGGAAAATGACAGGTGTTTGTGAGAAAGCTGGTATTTTGGGGAAAAAAGGCCGTTTTTTAAAGAATAAGCTGGCATTTCTGGGAGAATATGTCCCATCTTTGGGAGAAAACGGGTGTATGTGGGAGAAAATGTCGTGTATTTGGGAGAAAGCTGGTGTATGTGGGAGACAAGGCCATTGTGATGGGAGTCAGTGTGATCTTGAGGAGTGGAAAGCAGTATTCTTGAGATGAAACGTGAGGTATTTCTAAGAGTCCTGGTATTTCTGGGAGAAAATGTCTTGTTTTGGAGAGCCAAAGTCCCATTTTGGGGGCAGAAGCTGGTATTTCTGTGACACTGCCATCTTGATGGGGGTAAGTGTGATCTTGAGGAGTGTAAAGCAGCATTTTGGTTAGAAAATGGGAGCTCTTCCTAAGAGCAGTGCTATTTCTGGGAGAAAAGGAGCTCTACTGGGCATAAAAATGGTGTATCTGTGATAAAATGCCACATTTCTGAAAGAAACTGTCCTCTTGCGGAGTGTAATGCTGTATGTTCCGGAGGAAATGGGAAATATTCAGCAGAGTCCTGGTATTTCTGGGAGAAGAGGTCTGATGTGGGGGGGGGAAGGTGATGTATCTGTGAGAAAGCTGGTGTTTCTGGGAGAAAATGCCAGGTATTGGTGAGGAAACAGATGCTAGAGAGGGAAAAGGCCATCCCTTTGGGAGAGAAGTGGTATTTCTGGGAGAAAATGCCCCAAATCGGGGAGTAAGTGTCATCCTGAGGCGTGTCATGGAGTAGATTTGGGAGGAAATGGAGGTGTTTCACAGAGTAGCGGCACTTCTGGGAGAAAATGTCCTCAGTGGGAAAGACAATGTCCTCTTGAGGGAAGAAAACGGGTCTTTCTTACAGCAAATGTCATCCAATTGGGAGAAAATCTCCTCTCTTGGGGAGAAAAGTGGTCTTTCTGAGAGAAGGTGTCCTCTTCTTGGCTGCAAGTGTCCCATTTGGCATTGTCATGGAGGCTTTTTGGGGAGAAAGCGTGTGGCAGTTGTAAGAGAAGGGGTATTTCTGGGAGCAAATCTCCTCTTTTTGGAAGAGAAGGTGAAATTTCCAAGGGAAAAGTGGCATTTCTGGGAGGAAATGACATAGCTGGGGGAGAAAAGTGGGAACCGGTGGGAAAGAAGATCTTGTACTGGAGAGCAACGGTGGTCTTTTTGGTGTGCCAAGTGGTCTCTTGGGGAGACAACGTGGTAAATAGGGGAGACAATGTCCTCTGGAGGAGTGTCAAGTAGTATTTGGGAGAGCAAACGTCAGGTATTTCTCGGAAACCGGCTGTTTCTGGGAGATAGTAGCAGACTTGGTTGGAAAATGACAGGTGTTTGTGAGAAAGCTGGTATTTTGGGGAAAAAAGGCCGTTTTTTAAAGAATAAGCTGGCATTTCTGGGAGAATATGTCCCATCTTTGGGAGAAAACGGGTGTATGTGGGAGAAAATGTCGTGTATTTGGGAGAAAGCTGGTGTATGTGGGAGAAAAGGCCATTGTGATGGGAGTCAGTGTGATCTTGAGGAGTGGAAAGCAGTATTCTTGAGATGAAACGTGAGGTATTTCTAAGAGTCCTGGTATTTCTGGGAGAAAATGTCTTGTTTTGGAGAGCCAAAGTCCCATTTTGGGGGCAGAAGCTGGTATTTCTGTGACACTGCCATCTTGATGGGGGTAAGTGTGATCTTGAGGAGTGTAAAGCAGCATTTTGGTTAGAAAATGGGAGCTCTTCCTAAGAGCAGTGCTATTTCTGGGAGAAAAGGAGCTCTACTGGGCATAAAAATGGTGTATCTGTGATAAAATGCCACATTTCTGAAAGAAACTGTCCTCTTGCGGAGTGTAATGCTGTATGTTCCGGAGGAAATGGGAAATATTCAGCAGAGTCCTGGTATTTCTGGGAGAAGAGGTCTGATGTGGGGGGGGGAAGGTGATGTATCTGTGAGAAAGCTGGTGTTTCTGGGAGAAAATGCCAGGTATTGGTGAGGAAACAGATGCTAGAGAGGGAAAAGGCCATCCCTTTGGGAGAGAAGTGGTATTTCTGGGAGAAAATGCCCCAAATCGGGGAGTAAGTGTCATCCTGAGGCGTGTCATGGAGTAGATTTGGGAGGAAATGGAGGTGTTTCACAGAGTAGCGGCACTTCTGGGAGAAAATGTCCTCAGTGGGAAAGACAATGTCCTCTTGAGGGAAGAAAACGGGTCTTTCTTACAGCAAATGTCATCCAATTGGGAGAAAATCTCCTCTCTTGGGGAGAAAAGTGGTCTTTCTGAGAGAAGGTGTCCTCTTCTTGGCTGCAAGTGTCCCATTTGGCATTGTCATGGAGGCTTTTTGGGGAGAAAGCGTGTGGCAGTTGTAAGAGAAGGGGTATTTCTGGGAGCAAATCTCCTCTTTTTGGAAGAGAAGGTGAAATTTCCAAGGGAAAAGTGGCATTTCTGGGAGGAAATGACATAGCTGGGGGAGAAAAGTGGGAACCGGTGGGAAAGAAGATCTTGTACTGGAGAGCAACGGTGGTCTTTTTGGTGTGCCAAGTGGTCTCTTGGGGAGACAACGTGGTAAATAGGGGAGACAATGTCCTCTGGAGGAGTGTCAAGTAGTATTTGGGAGAGCAAACGTCAGGTATTTCTCGGAAACCGGCTGTTTCTGGGAGATAGTAGCAGACTTGGTTGGAAAATGACAGGTGTTTGTGAGAAAGCTGGTATTTTGGGGAAAAAAGGCCGTTTTTTAAAGAATAAGCTGGCATTTCTGGGAGAATATGTCCCATCTTTGGGAGAAAACGGGTGTATGTGGGAGAAAATGTCGTGTATTTGGGAGAAAGCTGGTGTATGTGGGAGACAAGGCCATTGTGATGGGAGTCAGTGTGATCTTGAGGAGTGGAAAGCAGTATTCTTGAGATGAAACGTGAGGTATTTCTAAGAGTCCTGGTATTTCTGGGAGAAAATGTCTTGTTTTGGAGAGCCAAAGTCCCATTTTGGGGGCAGAAGCTGGTATTTCTGTGACACTGCCATCTTGATGGGGGTAAGTGTGATCTTGAGGAGTGTAAAGCAGCATTTTGGTTAGAAAATGGGAGCTCTTCCTAAGAGCAGTGCTATTTCTGGGAGAAAAGGAGCTCTACTGGGCATAAAAATGGTGTATCTGTGATAAAATGCCACATTTCTGAAAGAAACTGTCCTCTTGCGGAGTGTAATGCTGTATGTTCCGGAGGAAATGGGAAATATTCAGCAGAGTCCTGGTATTTCTGGGAGAAGAGGTCTGATGTGGGGGGGGGAAGGTGATGTATCTGTGAGAAAGCTGGTGTTTCTGGGAGAAAATGCCAGGTATTGGTGAGGAAACAGATGCTAGAGAGGGAAAAGGCCATCCCTTTGGGAGAGAAGTGGTATTTCTGGGAGAAAATGCCCCAAATCGGGGAGTAAGTGTCATCCTGAGGCGTGTCATGGAGTAGATTTGGGAGGAAATGGAGGTGTTTCACAGAGTAGCGGCACTTCTGGGAGAAAATGTCCTCAGTGGGAAAGACAATGTCCTCTTGAGGGAAGAAAACGGGTCTTTCTTACAGCAAATGTCATCCAATTGGGAGAAAATCTCCTCTCTTGGGGAGAAAAGTGGTCTTTCTGAGAGAAGGTGTCCTCTTCTTGGCTGCAAGTGTCCCATTTGGCATTGTCATGGAGGCTTTTTGGGGAGAAAGCGTGTGGCAGTTGTAAGAGAAGGGGTATTTCTGGGAGCAAATCTCCTCTTTTTGGAAGAGAAGGTGAAATTTCCAAGGGAAAAGTGGCATTTCTGGGAGGAAATGACATAGCTGGGGGAGAAAAGTGGGAACCGGTGGGAAAGAAGATCTTGTACTGGAGAGCAACGGTGGTCTTTTTGGTGTGCCAAGTGGTCTCTTGGGGAGACAACGTGGTAAATAGGGGAGACAATGTCCTCTGGAGGAGTGTCAAGTAGTATTTGGGAGAGCAAACGTCAGGTATTTCTCGGAAACCGGCTGTTTCTGGGAGATAGTAGCAGACTTGGTTGGAAAATGACAGGTGTTTGTGAGAAAGCTGGTATTTTGGGGAAAAAAGGCCGTTTTTTAAAGAATAAGCTGGCATTTCTGGGAGAATATGTCCCATCTTTGGGAGAAAACGGGTGTATGTGGGAGAAAATGTCGTGTATTTGGGAGAAAGCTGGTGTATGTGGGAGACAAGGCCATTGTGATGGGAGTCAGTGTGATCTTGAGGAGTGGAAAGCAGTATTCTTGAGATGAAACGTGAGGTATTTCTAAGAGTCCTGGTATTTCTGGGAGAAAATGTCTTGTTTTGGAGAGCCAAAGTCCCATTTTGGGGGCAGAAGCTGGTATTTCTGTGACACTGCCATCTTGATGGGGGTAAGTGTGATCTTGAGGAGTGTAAAGCAGCATTTTGGTTAGAAAATGGGAGCTCTTCCTAAGAGCAGTGCTATTTCTGGGAGAAAAGGAGCTCTACTGGGCATAAAAATGGTGTATCTGTGATAAAATGCCACATTTCTGAAAGAAACTGTCCTCTTGCGGAGTGTAATGCTGTATGTTCCGGAGGAAATGGGAAATATTCAGCAGAGTCCTGGTATTTCTGGGAGAAGAGGTCTGATGTGGGGGGGGGAAGGTGATGTATCTGTGAGAAAGCTGGTGTTTCTGGGAGAAAATGCCAGGTATTGGTGAGGAAACAGATGCTAGAGAGGGAAAAGGCCATCCCTTTGGGAGAGAAGTGGTATTTCTGGGAGAAAATGCCCCAAATCGGGGAGTAAGTGTCATCCTGAGGCGTGTCATGGAGTAGATTTGGGAGGAAATGGAGGTGTTTCACAGAGTAGCGGCACTTCTGGGAGAAAATGTCCTCAGTGGGAAAGACAATGTCCTCTTGAGGGAAGAAAACGGGTCTTTCTTACAGCAAATGTCATCCAATTGGGAGAAAATCTCCTCTCTTGGGGAGAAAAGTGGTCTTTCTGAGAGAAGGTGTCCTCTTCTTGGCTGCAAGTGTCCCATTTGGCATTGTCATGGAGGCTTTTTGGGGAGAAAGCGTGTGGCAGTTGTAAGAGAAGGGGTATTTCTGGGAGCAAATCTCCTCTTTTTGGAAGAGAAGGTGAAATTTCCAAGGGAAAAGTGGCATTTCTGGGAGGAAATGACATAGCTGGGGGAGAAAAGTGGGAACCGGTGGGAAAGAAGATCTTGTACTGGAGAGCAACGGTGGTCTTTTTGGTGTGCCAAGTGGTCTCTTGGGGAGACAACGTGGTAAATAGGGGAGACAATGTCCTCTGGAGGAGTGTCAAGTAGTATTTGGGAGAGCAAACGTCAGGTATTTCTCGGAAACCGGCTGTTTCTGGGAGATAGTAGCAGACTTGGTTGGAAAATGACAGGTGTTTGTGAGAAAGCTGGTATTTTGGGGAAAAAAGGCCGTTTTTTAAAGAATAAGCTGGCATTTCTGGGAGAATATGTCCCATCTTTGGGAGAAAACGGGTGTATGTGGGAGAAAATGTCGTGTATTTGGGAGAAAGCTGGTGTATGTGGGAGACAAGGCCATTGTGATGGGAGTCAGTGTGATCTTGAGGAGTGGAAAGCAGTATTCTTGAGATGAAACGTGAGGTATTTCTAAGAGTCCTGGTATTTCTGGGAGAAAATGTCTTGTTTTGGAGAGCCAAAGTCCCATTTT
Organism: Phasianus colchicus; assembly: GCF_987193195.1. NCBI lineage: Eukaryota > Metazoa > Chordata > Aves > Galliformes > Phasianidae > Phasianus > Phasianus colchicus. The sequence goes on from NW_028325225.1 coordinate 403,343, forward strand.
GGGGGCAGAAGCTGGTATTTCTGTGACACTGCCATCTTGATGGGGGTAAGTGTGATCTTGAGGAGTGTAAAGCAGCATTTTGGTTAGAAAATGGGAGCTCTTCCTAAGAGCAGTGCTATTTCTGGGAGAAAAGGAGCTCTACTGGGCATAAAAATGGTGTATCTGTGATAAAATGCCACATTTCTGAAAGAAACTGTCCTCTTGCGGAGTGTAATGCTGTATGTTCCGGAGGAAATGGGAAATATTCAGCAGAGTCCTGGTATTTCTGGGAGAAGAGGTCTGATGTGGGGGGGGGAAGGTGATGTATCTGTGAGAAAGCTGGTGTTTCTGGGAGAAAATGCCAGGTATTGGTGAGGAAACAGATGCTAGAGAGGGAAAAGGCCATCCCTTTGGGAGAGAAGTGGTATTTCTGGGAGAAAATGCCCCAAATCGGGGAGTAAGTGTCATCCTGAGGCGTGTCATGGAGTAGATTTGGGAGGAAATGGAGGTGTTTCACAGAGTAGCGGCACTTCTGGGAGAAAATGTCCTCAGTGGGAAAGACAATGTCCTCTTGAGGGAAGAAAACGGGTCTTTCTTACAGCAAATGTCATCCAATTGGGAGAAAATCTCCTCTCTTGGGGAGAAAAGTGGTCTTTCTGAGAGAAGGTGTCCTCTTCTTGGCTGCAAGTGTCCCATTTGGCATTGTCATGGAGGCTTTTTGGGGAGAAAGCGTGTGGCAGTTGTAAGAGAAGGGGTATTTCTGGGAGCAAATCTCCTCTTTTTGGAAGAGAAGGTGAAATTTCCAAGGGAAAAGTGGCATTTCTGGGAGGAAATGACATAGCTGGGGGAGAAAAGTGGGAACCGGTGGGAAAGAAGATCTTGTACTGGAGAGCAACGGTGGTCTTTTTGGTGTGCCAAGTGGTCTCTTGGGGAGACAACGTGGTAAATAGGGGAGACAATGTCCTCTGGAGGAGTGTCAAGTAGTATTTGGGAGAGCAAACGTCAGGTATTTCTCGGAAACCGGCTGTTTCTGGGAGATAGTAGCAGACTTGGTTGGAAAATGACAGGTGTTTGTGAGAAAGCTGGTATTTTGGGGAAAAAAGGCCGTTTTTTAAAGAATAAGCTGGCATTTCTGGGAGAATATGTCCCATCTTTGGGAGAAAACGGGTGTATGTGGGAGAAAATGTCGTGTATTTGGGAGAAAGCTGGTGTATGTGGGAGACAAGGCCATTGTGATGGGAGTCAGTGTGATCTTGAGGAGTGGAAAGCAGTATTCTTGAGATGAAACGTGAGGTATTTCTAAGAGTCCTGGTATTTCTGGGAGAAAATGTCTTGTTTTGGAGAGCCAAAGTCCCATTTTGGGGGCAGAAGCTGGTATTTCTGTGACACTGCCATCTTGATGGGGGTAAGTGTGATCTTGAGGAGTGTAAAGCAGCATTTTGGTTAGAAAATGGGAGCTCTTCCTAAGAGCAGTGCTATTTCTGGGAGAAAAGGAGCTCTACTGGGCATAAAAATGGTGTATCTGTGATAAAATGCCACATTTCTGAAAGAAACTGTCCTCTTGCGGAGTGTAATGCTGTATGTTCCGGAGGAAATGGGAAATATTCAGCAGAGTCCTGGTATTTCTGGGAGAAGAGGTCTGATGTGGGGGGGGGAAGGTGATGTATCTGTGAGAAAGCTGGTGTTTCTGGGAGAAAATGCCAGGTATTGGTGAGGAAACAGATGCTAGAGAGGGAAAAGGCCATCCCTTTGGGAGAGAAGTGGTATTTCTGGGAGAAAATGCCCCAAATCGGGGAGTAAGTGTCATCCTGAGGCGTGTCATGGAGTAGATTTGGGAGGAAATGGAGGTGTTTCACAGAGTAGCGGCACTTCTGGGAGAAAATGTCCTCAGTGGGAAAGACAATGTCCTCTTGAGGGAAGAAAACGGGTCTTTCTTACAGCAAATGTCATCCAATTGGGAGAAAATCTCCTCTCTTGGGGAGAAAAGTGGTCTTTCTGAGAGAAGGTGTCCTCTTCTTGGCTGCAAGTGTCCCATTTGGCATTGTCATGGAGGCTTTTTGGGGAGAAAGCGTGTGGCAGTTGTAAGAGAAGGGGTATTTCTGGGAGCAAATCTCCTCTTTTTGGAAGAGAAGGTGAAATTTCCAAGGGAAAAGTGGCATTTCTGGGAGGAAATGACATAGCTGGGGGAGAAAAGTGGGAACCGGTGGGAAAGAAGATCTTGTACTGGAGAGCAACGGTGGTCTTTTTGGTGTGCCAAGTGGTCTCTTGGGGAGACAACGTGGTAAATAGGGGAGACAATGTCCTCTGGAGGAGTGTCAAGTAGTATTTGGGAGAGCAAACGTCAGGTATTTCTCGGAAACCGGCTGTTTCTGGGAGATAGTAGCAGACTTGGTTGGAAAATGACAGGTGTTTGTGAGAAAGCTGGTATTTTGGGGAAAAAAGGCCGTTTTTTAAAGAATAAGCTGGCATTTCTGGGAGAATATGTCCCATCTTTGGGAGAAAACGGGTGTATGTGGGAGAAAATGTCGTGTATTTGGGAGAAAGCTGGTGTATGTGGGAGACAAGGCCATTGTGATGGGAGTCAGTGTGATCTTGAGGAGTGGAAAGCAGTATTCTTGAGATGAAACGTGAGGTATTTCTAAGAGTCCTGGTATTTCTGGGAGAAAATGTCTTGTTTTGGAGAGCCAAAGTCCCATTTTGGGGGCAGAAGCTGGTATTTCTGTGACACTGCCATCTTGATGGGGGTAAGTGTGATCTTGAGGAGTGTAAAGCAGCATTTTGGTTAGAAAATGGGAGCTCTTCCTAAGAGCAGTGCTATTTCTGGGAGAAAAGGAGCTCTACTGGGCATAAAAATGGTGTATCTGTGATAAAATGCCACATTTCTGAAAGAAACTGTCCTCTTGCGGAGTGTAATGCTGTATGTTCCGGAGGAAATGGGAAATATTCAGCAGAGTCCTGGTATTTCTGGGAGAAGAGGTCTGATGTGGGGGGGGGAAGGTGATGTATCTGTGAGAAAGCTGGTGTTTCTGGGAGAAAATGCCAGGTATTGGTGAGGAAACAGATGCTAGAGAGGGAAAAGGCCATCCCTTTGGGAGAGAAGTGGTATTTCTGGGAGAAAATGCCCCAAATCGGGGAGTAAGTGTCATCCTGAGGCGTGTCATGGAGTAGATTTGGGAGGAAATGGAGGTGTTTCACAGAGTAGCGGCACTTCTGGGAGAAAATGTCCTCAGTGGGAAAGACAATGTCCTCTTGAGGGAAGAAAACGGGTCTTTCTTACAGCAAATGTCATCCAATTGGGAGAAAATCTCCTCTCTTGGGGAGAAAAGTGGTCTTTCTGAGAGAAGGTGTCCTCTTCTTGGCTGCAAGTGTCCCATTTGGCATTGTCATGGAGGCTTTTTGGGGAGAAAGCGTGTGGCAGTTGTAAGAGAAGGGGTATTTCTGGGAGCAAATCTCCTCTTTTTGGAAGAGAAGGTGAAATTTCCAAGGGAAAAGTGGCATTTCTGGGAGGAAATGACATAGCTGGGGGAGAAAAGTGGGAACCGGTGGGAAAGAAGATCTTGTACTGGAGAGCAACGGTGGTCTTTTTGGTGTGCCAAGTGGTCTCTTGGGGAGACAACGTGGTAAATAGGGGAGACAATGTCCTCTGGAGGAGTGTCAAGTAGTATTTGGGAGAGCAAACGTCAGGTATTTCTCGGAAACCGGCTGTTTCTGGGAGATAGTAGCAGACTTGGTTGGAAAATGACAGGTGTTTGTGAGAAAGCTGGTATTTTGGGGAAAAAAGGCCGTTTTTTAAAGAATAAGCTGGCATTTCTGGGAGAATATGTCCCATCTTTGGGAGAAAACGGGTGTATGTGGGAGAAAATGTCGTGTATTTGGGAGAAAGCTGGTGTATGTGGGAGACAAGGCCATTGTGATGGGAGTCAGTGTGATCTTGAGGAGTGGAAAGCAGTATTCTTGAGATGAAACGTGAGGTATTTCTAAGAGTCCTGGTATTTCTGGGAGAAAATGTCTTGTTTTGGAGAGCCAAAGTCCCATTTTGGGGGCAGAAGCTGGTATTTCTGTGACACTGCCATCTTGATGGGGGTAAGTGTGATCTTGAGGAGTGTAAAGCAGCATTTTGGTTAGAAAATGGGAGCTCTTCCTAAGAGCAGTGCTATTTCTGGGAGAAAAGGAGCTCTACTGGGCATAAAAATGGTGTATCTGTGATAAAATGCCACATTTCTGAAAGAAACTGTCCTCTTGCGGAGTGTAATGCTGTATGTTCCGGAGGAAATGGGAAATATTCAGCAGAGTCCTGGTATTTCTGGGAGAAGAGGTCTGATGTGGGGGGGGGAAGGTGATGTATCTGTGAGAAAGCTGGTGTTTCTGGGAGAAAATGCCAGGTATTGGTGAGGAAACAGATGCTAGAGAGGGAAAAGGCCATCCCTTTGGGAGAGAAGTGGTATTTCTGGGAGAAAATGCCCCAAATCGGGGAGTAAGTGTCATCCTGAGGCGTGTCATGGAGTAGATTTGGGAGGAAATGGAGGTGTTTCACAGAGTAGCGGCACTTCTGGGAGAAAATGTCCTCAGTGGGAAAGACAATGTCCTCTTGAGGGAAGAAAACGGGTCTTTCTTACAGCAAATGTCATCCAATTGGGAGAAAATCTCCTCTCTTGGGGAGAAAAGTGGTCTTTCTGAGAGAAGGTGTCCTCTTCTTGGCTGCAAGTGTCCCATTTGGCATTGTCATGGAGGCTTTTTGGGGAGAAAGCGTGTGGCAGTTGTAAGAGAAGGGGTATTTCTGGGAGCAAATCTCCTCTTTTTGGAAGAGAAGGTGAAATTTCCAAGGGAAAAGTGGCATTTCTGGGAGGAAATGACATAGCTGGGGGAGAAAAGTGGGAACCGGTGGGAAAGAAGATCTTGTACTGGAGAGCAACGGTGGTCTTTTTGGTGTGCCAAGTGGTCTCTTGGGGAGACAACGTGGTAAATAGGGGAGACAATGTCCTCTGGAGGAGTGTCAAGTAGTATTTGGGAGAGCAAACGTCAGGTATTTCTCGGAAACCGGCTGTTTCTGGGAGATAGTAGCAGACTTGGTTGGAAAATGACAGGTGTTTGTGAGAAAGCTGGTATTTTGGGGAAAAAAGGCCGTTTTTTAAAGAATAAGCTGGCATTTCTGGGAGAATATGTCCCATCTTTGGGAGAAAACGGGTGTATGTGGGAGAAAATGTCGTGTATTTGGGAGAAAGCTGGTGTATGTGGGAGACAAGGCCATTGTGATGGGAGTCAGTGTGATCTTGAGGAGTGGAAAGCAGTATTCTTGAGATGAAACGTGAGGTATTTCTAAGAGTCCTGGTATTTCTGGGAGAAAATGTCTTGTTTTGGAGAGCCAAAGTCCCATTTTGGGGGCAGAAGCTGGTATTTCTGTGACACTGCCATCTTGATGGGGGTAAGTGTGATCTTGAGGAGTGTAAAGCAGCATTTTGGTTAGAAAATGGGAGCTCTTCCTAAGAGCAGTGCTATTTCTGGGAGAAAAGGAGCTCTACTGGGCATAAAAATGGTGTATCTGTGATAAAATGCCACATTTCTGAAAGAAACTGTCCTCTTGCGGAGTGTAATGCTGTATGTTCCGGAGGAAATGGGAAATATTCAGCAGAGTCCTGGTATTTCTGGGAGAAGAGGTCTGATGTGGGGGGGGGAAGGTGATGTATCTGTGAGAAAGCTGGTGTTTCTGGGAGAAAATGCCAGGTATTGGTGAGGAAACAGATGCTAGAGAGGGAAAAGGCCATCCCTTTGGGAGAGAAGTGGTATTTCTGGGAGAAAATGCCCCAAATCGGGGAGTAAGTGTCATCCTGAGGCGTGTCATGGAGTAGATTTGGGAGGAAATGGAGGTGTTTCACAGAGTAGCGGCACTTCTGGGAGAAAATGTCCTCAGTGGGAAAGACAATGTCCTCTTGAGGGAAGAAAACGGGTCTTTCTTACAGCAAATGTCATCCAATTGGGAGAAAATCTCCTCTCTTGGGGAGAAAAGTGGTCTTTCTGAGAGAAGGTGTCCTCTTCTTGGCTGCAAGTGTCCCATTTGGCATTGTCATGGAGGCTTTTTGGGGAGAAAGCGTGTGGCAGTTGTAAGAGAAGGGGTATTTCTGGGAGCAAATCTCCTCTTTTTGGAAGAGAAGGTGAAATTTCCAAGGGAAAAGTGGCATTTCTGGGAGGAAATGACATAGCTGGGGGAGAAAAGTGGGAACCGGTGGGAAAGAAGATCTTGTACTGGAGAGCAACGGTGGTCTTTTTGGTGTGCCAAGTGGTCTCTTGGGGAGACAACGTGGTAAATAGGGGAGACAATGTCCTCTGGAGGAGTGTCAAGTAGTATTTGGGAGAGCAAACGTCAGGTATTTCTCGGAAACCGGCTGTTTCTGGGAGATAGTAGCAGACTTGGTTGGAAAATGACAGGTGTTTGTGAGAAAGCTGGTATTTTGGGGAAAAAAGGCCGTTTTTTAAAGAATAAGCTGGCATTTCTGGGAGAATATGTCCCATCTTTGGGAGAAAACGGGTGTATGTGGGAGAAAATGTCATGTATTTGGGAGAAAGCTGGTGTATGTGGGAGACAAGGCCATTGTGATGGGAGTCAGTGTGATCTTGAGGAGTGGAAAGCAGTATTCTTGAGATGAAACGTGAGGTATTTCTAAGAGTCCTGGTATTTCTGGGAGAAAATGTCTTGTTTTGGAGAGCCAAAGTCCCATTTTGGGGGCAGAAGCTGGTATTTCTGTGACACTGCCATCTTGATGGGGGTAAGTGTGATCTTGAGGAGTGTAAAGCAGCATTTTGGTTAGAAAATGGGAGCTCTTCCTAAGAGCAGTGCTATTTCTGGGAGAAAAGGAGCTCTACTGGGCATAAAAATGGTGTATCTGTGATAAAATGCCACATTTCTGAAAGAAACTGTCCTCTTGCGGAGTGTAATGCTGTATGTTCCGGAGGAAATGGGAAATATTCAGCAGAGTCCTGGTATTTCTGGGAGAAGAGGTCTGATGTGGGGGGGGGAAGGTGATGTATCTGTGAGAAAGCTGGTGTTTCTGGGAGAAAATGCCAGGTATTGGTGAGGAAACAGATGCTAGAGAGGGAAAAGGCCATCCCTTTGGGAGAGAAGTGGTATTTCTGGGAGAAAATGCCCCAAATCGGGGAGTAAGTGTCATCCTGAGGCGTGTCATGGAGTAGATTTGGGAGGAAATGGAGGTGTTTCACAGAGTAGCGGCACTTCTGGGAGAAAATGTCCTCAGTGGGAAAGACAATGTCCTCTTGAGGGAAGAAAACGGGTCTTTCTTACAGCAAATGTCATCCAATTGGGAGAAAATCTCCTCTCTTGGGGAGAAAAGTGGTCTTTCTGAGAGAAGGTGTCCTCTTCTTGGCTGCAAGTGTCCCATTTGGCATTGTCATGGAGGCTTTTTGGGGAGAAAGCGTGTGGCAGTTGTAAGAGAAGGGGTATTTCTGGGAGCAAATCTCCTCTTTTTGGAAGAGAAGGTGAAATTTCCAAGGGAAAAGTGGCATTTCTGGGAGGAAATGACATAGCTGGGGGAGAAAAGTGGGAACCGGTGGGAAAGAAGATCTTGTACTGGAGAGCAACGGTGGTCTTTTTGGTGTGCCAAGTGGTCTCTTGGGGAGACAACGTGGTAAATAGGGGAGACAATGTCCTCTGGAGGAGTGTCAAGTAGTATTTGGGAGAGCAAACGTCAGGTATTTCTCGGAAACCGGCTGTTTCTGGGAGATAGTAGCAGACTTGGTTGGAAAATGACAGGTGTTTGTGAGAAAGCTGGTATTTTGGGGAAAAAAGGCCGTTTTTTAAAGAATAAGCTGGCATTTCTGGGAGAATATGTCCCATCTTTGGGAGAAAACGGGTGTATGTGGGAGAAAATGTCGTGTATTTGGGAGAAAGCTGGTGTATGTGGGAGACAAGGCCATTGTGATGGGAGTCAGTGTGATCTTGAGGAGTGGAAAGCAGTATTCTTGAGATGAAACGTGAGGTATTTCTAAGAGTCCTGGTATTTCTGGGAGAAAATGTCTTGTTTTGGAGAGCCAAAGTCCCATTTTGGGGGCAGAAGCTGGTATTTCTGTGACACTGCCATCTTGATGGGGGTAAGTGTGATCTTGAGGAGTGTAAAGCAGCATTTTGGTTAGAAAATGGGAGCTCTTCCTAAGAGCAGTGCTATTTCTGGGAGAAAAGGAGCTCTACTGGGCATAAAAATGGTGTATCTGTGATAAAATGCCACATTTCTGAAAGAAACTGTCCTCTTGCGGAGTGTAATGCTGTATGTTCCGGAGGAAATGGGAAATATTCAGCAGAGTCCTGGTATTTCTGGGAGAAGAGGTCTGATGTGGGGGGGGGAAGGTGATGTATCTGTGAGAAAGCTGGTGTTTCTGGGAGAAAATGCCAGGTATTGGTGAGGAAACAGATGCTAGAGAGGGAAAAGGCCATCCCTTTGGGAGAGAAGTGGTATTTCTGGGAGAAAATGCCCCAAATCGGGGAGTAAGTGTCATCCTGAGGCGTGTCATGGAGTAGATTTGGGAGGAAATGGAGGTGTTTCACAGAGTAGCGGCACTTCTGGGAGAAAATGTCCTCAGTGGGAAAGACAATGTCCTCTTGAGGGAAGAAAACGGGTCTTTCTTACAGCAAATGTCATCCAATTGGGAGAAAATCTCCTCTCTTGGGGAGAAAAGTGGTCTTTCTGAGAGAAGGTGTCCTCTTCTTGGCTGCAAGTGTCCCATTTGGCATTGTCATGGAGGCTTTTTGGGGAGAAAGCGTGTGGCAGTTGTAAGAGAAGGGGTATTTCTGGGAGCAAATCTCCTCTTTTTGGAAGAGAAGGTGAAATTTCCAAGGGAAAAGTGGCATTTCTGGGAGGAAATGACATAGCTGGGGGAGAAAAGTGGGAACCGGTGGGAAAGAAGATCTTGTACTGGAGAGCAACGGTGGTCTTTTTGGTGTGCCAAGTGGTCTCTTGGGGAGACAACGTGGTAAATAGGGGAGACAATGTCCTCTGGAGGAGTGTCAAGTAGTATTTGGGAGAGCAAACGTCAGGTATTTCTCGGAAACCGGCTGTTTCTGGGAGATAGTAGCAGACTTGGTTGGAAAATGACAGGTGTTTGTGAGAAAGCTGGTATTTTGGGGAAAAAAGGCCGTTTTTTAAAGAATAAGCTGGCATTTCTGGGAGAATATGTCCCATCTTTGGGAGAAAACGGGTGTATGTGGGAGAAAATGTCGTGTATTTGGGAGAAAGCTGGTGTATGTGGGAGACAAGGCCATTGTGATGGGAGTCAGTGTGATCTTGAGGAGTGGAAAGCAGTATTCTTGAGATGAAACGTGAGGTATTTCTAAGAGTCCTGGTATTTCTGGGAGAAAATGTCTTGTTTTGGAGAGCCAAAGTCCCATTTTGGGGGCAGAAGCTGGTATTTCTGTGACACTGCCATCTTGATGGGGGTAAGTGTGATCTTGAGGAGTGTAAAGCAGCATTTTGGTTAGAAAATGGGAGCTCTTCCTAAGAGCAGTGCTATTTCTGGGAGAAAAGGAGCTCTACTGGGCATAAAAATGGTGTATCTGTGATAAAATGCCACATTTCTGAAAGAAACTGTCCTCTTGCGGAGTGTAATGCTGTATGTTCCGGAGGAAATGGGAAATATTCAGCAGAGTCCTGGTATTTCTGGGAGAAGAGGTCTGATGTGGGGGGGGGAAGGTGATGTATCTGTGAGAAAGCTGGTGTTTCTGGGAGAAAATGCCAGGTATTGGTGAGGAAACAGATGCTAGAGAGGGAAAAGGCCATCCCTTTGGGAGAGAAGTGGTATTTCTGGGAGAAAATGCCCCAAATCGGGGAGTAAGTGTCATCCTGAGGCGTGTCATGGAGTAGATTTGGGAGGAAATGGAGGTGTTTCACAGAGTAGCGGCACTTCTGGGAGAAAATGTCCTCAGTGGGAAAGACAATGTCCTCTTGAGGGAAGAAAACGGGTCTTTCTTACAGCAAATGTCATCCAATTGGGAGAAAATCTCCTCTCTTGGGGAGAAAAGTGGTCTTTCTGAGAGAAGGTGTCCTCTTCTTGGCTGCAAGTGTCCCATTTGGCATTGTCATGGAGGCTTTTTGGGGAGAAAGCGTGTGGCAGTTGTAAGAGAAGGGGTATTTCTGGGAGCAAATCTCCTCTTTTTGGAAGAGAAGGTGAAATTTCCAAGGGAAAAGTGGCATTTCTGGGAGGAAATGACATAGCTGGGGGAGAAAAGTGGGAACCGGTGGGAAAGAAGATCTTGTACTGGAGAGCAACGGTGGTCTTTTTGGTGTGCCAAGTGGTCTCTTGGGGAGACAACGTGGTAAATAGGGGAGACAATGTCCTCTGGAGGAGTGTCAAGTAGTATTTGGGAGAGCAAACGTCAGGTATTTCTCGGAAACCGGCTGTTTCTGGGAGATAGTAGCAGACTTGGTTGGAAAATGACAGGTGTTTGTGAGAAAGCTGGTATTTTGGGGAAAAAAGGCCGTTTTTTAAAGAATAAGCTGGCATTTCTGGGAGAATATGTCCCATCTTTGGGAGAAAACGGGTGTATGTGGGAGAAAATGTCGTGTATTTGGGAGAAAGCTGGTGTATGTGGGAGACAAGGCCATTGTGATGGGAGTCAGTGTGATCTTGAGGAGTGGAAAGCAGTATTCTTGAGATGAAACGTGAGGTATTTCTAAGAGTCCTGGTATTTCTGGGAGAAAATGTCTTGTTTTGGAGAGCCAAAGTCCCATTTTGGGGGCAGAAGCTGGTATTTCTGTGACACTGCCATCTTGATGGGGGTAAGTGTGATCTTGAGGAGTGTAAAGCAGCATTTTGGTTAGAAAATGGGAGCTCTTCCTAAGAGCAGTGCTATTTCTGGGAGAAAAGGAGCTCTACTGGGCATAAAAATGGTGTATCTGTGATAAAATGCCACATTTCTGAAAGAAACTGTCCTCTTGCGGAGTGTAATGCTGTATGTTCCGGAGGAAATGGGAAATATTCAGCAGAGTCCTGGTATTTCTGGGAGAAGAGGTCTGATGTGGGGGGGGGAAGGTGATGTATCTGTGAGAAAGCTGGTGTTTCTGGGAGAAAATGCCAGGTATTGGTGAGGAAACAGATGCTAGAGAGGGAAAAGGCCATCCCTTTGGGAGAGAAGTGGTATTTCTGGGAGAAAATGCCCCAAATCGGGGAGTAAGTGTCATCCTGAGGCGTGTCATGGAGTAGATTTGGGAGGAAATGGAGGTGTTTCACAGAGTAGCGGCACTTCTGGGAGAAAATGTCCTCAGTGGGAAAGACAATGTCCTCTTGAGGGAAGAAAACGGGTCTTTCTTACAGCAAATGTCATCCAATTGGGAGAAAATCTCCTCTCTTGGGGAGAAAAGTGGTCTTTCTGAGAGAAGGTGTCCTCTTCTTGGCTGCAAGTGTCCCATTTGGCATTGTCATGGAGGCTTTTTGGGGAGAAAGCGTGTGGCAGTTGTAAGAGAAGGGGTAAGAATCTAGGTCCCCAGCACTATTTCTCTCTCTATTTGATCCCTAAAAACAACTGTTTTCTTGCCAAAGATTTTGCATCGTTAAATCTCCTTTCTGAAACAATGAATATTGTGTAGTTGCAGGCCACTTTTTCAAACCTGTGGACATTCCCTTTGCTTCTACTTCTTTAAGCAACCTGCAGTTGCAATACACTTTTGCAGTACAGTCTTGAACCTCTTTATTCCTTGTTTTTCAGTCACCATGGGCTGTGTCTGTGCTGTCTTTGTAACCAGGACCAGGGAATGACCTCTTTTCTCCCAGTCAGTTTTCTCAACACATCTACTGGTGTGGATGAAGCAAGCAAAGGCAACAAGAAAAGCAAATACAATTATACTAGCAAGCAGGAGTATCATTTATTATAGATGATAATCACATGTTGGTTTGTCACTAGGTGTGTTTAATCAACAACTTTCTTTTTGAAATAAGAGTGAAGATAAAAGAAAAGTTCAAATAGGATTCCTACATGTCTCGTTTTCATTAAAGATTAGCTCTGCTACAACACGATGAACTGAGGATAATATAATGTAACGTCCAAACACTTTTTTTCAAGTAATGTTAACACTGAATGAAAGGTATACAGGCTTCAATGAAATTAGGAAGTTGAGGCCTAGTTGAATGCTATTTGTTGTTGAATGGTATTTGTGACAGTGTTGAAAGAAATGGCTGATGTTATTGTAAAGTTACTGTCTGTCATCTATGAAAAACGGTGTTCTGCACAGGTCTGTGAGTGTTAGAAATGGGCTTTCTTGAAGAGCTGTCTTTATGGAAAAGGAGGCATTGCTTGCAAACTGGTAAATTGGGAAAAAAAAAAAAAAAAAGTAACATTTCTGATTTCCAATTTAGTTATTAGAAAATCCCCATCATCTCTCTTTATATTATATGAATACTCCATGGTGTCCTTGGGATGACAAGATGCCTGTACTGCTATTTAGATATGCACAAATACAACAAATCCATGGGCAGATCTTTCCCCTACTGCATTTTTTTAATGTATTTCTTTATTGCTAAACTAAAAGGAAAATAATAGTAGAAAAAATTCAATCACCTTAATCAGCACATGCAAGTCTTAAAAATCTTTTTCTTGCTCTGTAATACTGAAAAGACCTGATGGGAAATGTTACCTTCCAAATTTTGCTCTGTGTATATGCATTTCCTATTTAAACCCTCACTCAGCAAGAGAAGGAAAAACACTTCTCAGTTTCAGTGTAAGTGCCCCATGGAATTTTCTACAGGAAAAATATCACTTTAGATCTGTCAGACAATAACATTTTATTACCTCAAGGATGTTATCTGAACCTGAGGTCTAATATCTAAATGAACTGCAGTTCAGATTATTTGAGATTTAGCAGAAAGACAGAGGGATGGAAAGTTTCATAGAAAGATTCTATGGGGAGAAGTCTCATTCATTTATTGTGGATAAATATGATGAAAAGGTATTCATATACCAAGTTTTAATAACTGTATGGTTAACAGGAGGAACAGTAGACAGCTTTGAGCAGTAGCTGACATACAGAACAGGAGAGTTGGAAGAGTAATATTTCCAAGAAGATTAATTTAATTTAAAGGCAGAATGTTTTTTGGCTATTGGAAAGTTCTCTGTTGTGTTGAGCAAAAGGATAGATATACTGGCTGAAAATAAACCTGTAAAAGTGAGGTAATGCATTTACTAAAACAACAATAATTGCTATATCAGGATGGATCATATATTAAAGGCAATAAAACTCTGATTAATAGCTGTCAGGTTATTTCTTTATTTTCTCAAATATTTATTTGAGCGCAACATACTATAAATACTTTAAAGAAAATGTTTATCTTATATTTGTACATGATTGCACTCAGTAATACATGGAAGAGCAGCCACTGAAGTGGGAGGATCATAAGCCCAATGTATGTGAAGAGAGAGAGCAATAAATTTGATTCTTCTCAGCATTTTTCTGTTACAGGTTTTGAGAAACTTGTTAGATTTTAGTACCTGCAAATGTAAATGAAACCAACATAAAATACCATACATAACCTTATTACTTTAAATAACATAGAAAATATGGATTGGAAGACTCGTGTGCATGTTCTTTTTTTCTGTCTTAGACCTGAATAAAGCTGTAAAGAAGAAATTAATGCTCTAGTAAGTCACTGCCAACTCTTGCAAGTCCATTTGGGAGAAAATTTGACACTCCATTTTTTTTTTCTTGTTGTCCTTCTATCTCCTACTCTCCTTTCTGTGTATGTTTATTATTTGCCTCATTTCTGTGAAAACAAATCAGGCTCCATTAATAAAAGCAAAAACTGTTTAAGGCCATCCATCTTACTCTTTCTCCTCAAAGGTTTGCTGCCACTTGTTCTATCACAGAGGACTGCAAAACTTTTTTGCTCCACATTGTTACCCTCTAAAGATAAAATGAATAAATTGCTGAAGAAGATGTTGAAAGACTCTTAATGGTGCATTTATGATCATAACATACGTATTTGTGAGACCTAAGGATTTTTATTCATTCTATTTTTGTTCAATGTAAAATCAAGATTAACTTCTTAGATTTTCTGGACATCCTCGTTGTATAAATTTAATTTTTTACTCCTTTTCCTTGTACAACTTCTGAAATCTGACAGTAAGAACATTTTTATTTTTGTCTCAAACCTCTTTTTTATTCTTTGTCCATCTATTTTTTTTTTCCCCCTATGATGCTTCTTATAACTTTACCAATTACTTTGTGTTCCATTTCATTACGTTATTTATTTTTGCTTTTTCTTTAGGGCAGGATATGTCTACTGCTATGCATCTGCACAGTTCCTACAATGGAGCTTTGATCCTGGTTGGATTGCTTAAGTGCCATTAACATAAACGTGGTTAACAAAAATAGTAGTTTCAGCTTAGTATTTTTCATGCTAAATCAGGTTCAAAACTAGAAGAATAAAAGTTTTTTTGTAAGAAACATAAACATCCATGTTGATTTCATAAGTGAAACTGATTCTGTTTTTGAAGAGCGGAAGAAATTTAAATAATTCATCTGAAAGCAAAGTTCACTTCTGTTTCTATATTCTCAGAAGTGAATCATCAGATTAAACTAGCATGCCACAGTTTAGTGGTAAACCTCTAACACTACCAAATCTACATATGTAGATTTTGCTTTAATGTCACAGGCAACAGAATGTAATCAACTAACAAACAAAACAAGCAAACAGAAAATTCACATCCAAATAAACCAGAAAGAGGAGTTTATAGACACTCTACAGAACTGTTAGCTGTGCTATGCTTTTCAAAAGCTGGAATTTGTCCTACAGACATCTCAGAAGTTGCACATCTGTCCAAGAAGAATCATTGCACTTTATTTCTACTGTACATGTTTATCTTATATCTTATTCTTCATTACTGTTATGTACTATGCAAAATACATAAAGAAAAAAAGCGGTAATCAAACTATACATACTGTGAGCAGGGCTTTGTGAAGGCTGCAGTACTGTACAGAAGAAAGCCTTGAACAGATCTATCTCAAATTCAGGGTAATAATACATTTATTTCCTACCCACATTGCTCATGTAATCCACCAACTATTTTAGGAACGCCTAGATTCTTAAAAATACAGAAATTAAAGTGATTTCCTGATCAACCCTTACAGAAAGACACAAGTTTAAACATGAAAGCAACTATGAATGCTTTGGAGAGAAAAAAATAGAATGTAATGTTAATAATCCCTGTAATGTTAATAAGCTAAATAACAGTTTCAAAGTTTAGTATCTTGATGCTTTACGGAGCTCCCATAAAATGGCTCTGAGCCTTCCCTTTCTAATGATTTTGCACACCCACGCAACTTGCTCTGTGGGGATGGAAGATAACAGGATTTAGATCCTTGACACACTGCAATTGATTTAACAATAAATATTGTCCATCCTAGTTTTGGGTTACTATAAGATGAAAGCAAAAATGTATATACTGATCTACTGGTTTTCTTTTAAAAAACATTCATCTGATGCTGAAGGCTAATTCTGTAAAGCTGAAACTTAAATCCCAGCAGAAACAGGTTCCCAGATATTAAAAACAAACAAACAAACAAACAAACAAAAATCATAAAAGTATGTACAATGAAATCTTTAGGCATGTGACAAACTTTGTTTTATATATGATATGATTTCAGAACATCTGTCACACACACTCACAAACTTTCCTTAGAAGGAGAAGCAGAAGTTTAGATGATGATAAAGTTATGTTCTTACCACATTAGAAGGTTCCAATTTCTTCCTTCTAGCAAGGTCAGTGATATTATTGCCATTGTAGTTGATGCTCTCCATACAGCCTTTGAAATTTTTTTCTGCTGTTAGAACTTGGCTTCCCAGAAAAAGGCATGCCTCCAAAGGTTATCTTTGAATGTATCAGAAAGTGAAAGACTGTTACTGGAGGACAAGGGCTTAGAATTTTTGCTTACTAGAAAAAGAAAGTATCAAACAAGTACTGGAAAAGTAGGAAAAAGTTAAGTTTCAAGGACATTTCCATCAGAAAGAATGGAAATGAAGAAAGAACGGAGCCCCCAGGCTGGTTGTTGAGTGAGAATTACTGCTTACCCAGCATCCGTTTGCTTCATCAAATGTCCCCCATCTGCTCACAGAAACCTCTCTAAGATGCTTTTCTGAAGAATATTTGGCAGCATGTTTCCCAGGGCTGATGCCTAGAGGAGAGGGTTACATGGAGACTTGCTGTCTATCTTGATGGCAAACCCCTCCTAAGTAGGAATCCAGAGCTGGTGACTCACTTTGTAGTCTTGTATAGGTCTGGGGCAAGACAACATTATGGCAGTGGGGAGATATTCATGGTCAGGCTGGACAGGCCTCTGAGGTCTCTGACCTCTGTGGGTGTCCCTGTTCATTACTGGGGAACTGGACTCAATGGTCTGTAAGAGTCCCTTCCAACTCAAAAAAAAATTCTATGATTCTATGATTCTATGAATATTCCTGGTTTTATTACAAGTACAAATACTGATAAAGCCTACATTCAAATTGTTTATTCCTTGCTTTTGGAGAAGCTAAAACACTAGCACTAAGAGTTTTAATCAACGTAGATAATAGCTTGTCAGTTGTTATGCACAGTGGTACGTGCACCCAGTTTGAAATTTCAGTGCCATTAATGTTTTTAATTTTTTAAGTGATATGACACAGTACATGCAATCAACAATAATGAACATACCATGGTTCAGGACCCCTGATCTCTCAGCTAGTAATTTAAAATATTTTCATGTGTAGAGACAAGACAAGTATTATGTCCTAAATGGAGTCTAGGTCCCCAGCACTATTACTCTCTCTATTTGATCCCTAAAAACAACTGTTTTCTTGCCAAAGATTTTGCATCGTTAAATCTCCTTTCTGAAACAATGAATATTGTGTAGTTGCAGGCCACTTTTTCAAACCTGTGGACATTCCCTTTGCTTCTACTTCTTTAAGCAACCTGCAGTTGCAATACACTTTTGCAGTACAGTCTTGAACCTCTTTATTCCTTGTTTTTCAGTCACCATGGGCTGTGTCTGTGCTGTCTTTGTAACCAGGACCAGGGAATGACCTCTTTTCTCCCAGTCAGTTTTCTCAACACATCTACTGGTGTGGATGAAGCAAGCAAAGGCAACAAGAAAAGCAAATACAATTATACTAGCAAGCAGGAGTATCATTTATTATAGATGATAATCACATGTTGGTTTGTCACTAGGTGTGTTTAATCAACAACTTTCTTTTTGAAATAAGAGTGAAGATAAAAGAAAAGTTCAAATAGGATTCCTACATGTCTCGTTTTCATTAAAGATTAGCTCTGCTACAACACGATGAACTGAGGATAATATAATGTAACGTCCAAACACTTTTTTTCAAGTAATGTTAACACTGAATGAAAGGTATACAGGCTTCAATGAAATTAGGAAGTTGAGGCCTAGTTGAATGCTATTTGTTGTTGAATGGTATTTGTGACAGTGTTGAAAGAAATGGCTGATGTTATTGTAAAGTTACTGTCTGTCATCTATGAAAAACGGTGTTCTGCACAGGTCTGTGAGTGTTAGAAATGGGCTTTCTTGAAGAGCTGTCTTTATGGAAAAGGAGGCATTGCTTGCAAACTGGTAAATTGGGAAAAAAAAAAAAAAAAAGTAACATTTCTGATTTCCAATTTAGTTATTAGAAAATCCCCATCATCTCTCTTTATATTATATGAATACTCCATGGTGTCCTTGGGATGACAAGATGCCTGTACTGCTATTTAGATATGCACAAATACAACAAATCCATGGGCAGATCTTTCCCCTACTGCATTTTTTTAATGTATTTCTTTATTGCTAAACTAAAAGGAAAATAATAGTAGAAAAAATTCAATCACCTTAATCAGCACATGCAAGTCTTAAAAATCTTTTTCTTGCTCTGTAATACTGAAAAGACCTGATGGGAAATGTTACCTTCCAAATTTTGCTCTGTGTATATGCATTTCCTATTTAAACCCTCACTCAGCAAGAGAAGGAAAAACACTTCTCAGTTTCAGTGTAAGTGCCCCATGGAATTTTCTACAGGAAAAATATCACTTTAGATCTGTCAGACAATAACATTTTATTACCTCAAGGATGTTATCTGAACCTGAGGTCTAATATCTAAATGAACTGCAGTTCAGATTATTTGAGATTTAGCAGAAAGACAGAGGGATGGAAAGTTTCATAGAAAGATTCTATGGGGAGAAGTCTCATTCATTTATTGTGGATAAATATGATGAAAAGGTATTCATATACCAAGTTTTAATAACTGTATGGTTTACAGGAGGAACAGTAGACAGCTTTGAGCAGTAGCTGACATACAGAACAGGAGAGTTGGAAGAGTAATATTTCCAAGAAGATTAATTTAATTTAAAGGCAGAATGTTTTTTGGCTATTGGAAAGTTCTCTGTTGTGTTGAGCAAAAGGATAGATATACTGGCTGAAAATAAACCTGTAAAAGTGAGGTAATGCGTTTACTAAAACACCATGGGAGTGCTACAGATATCTAGGGGATATATGTATATAAGCTGCTCATTCAGTTTACGTGTTTGTCTTTTTCTTGGATGAGAAATAGTTGCTGTTTATTATTTCCTTAAATGCAACACAAGCTTTTACTCATAATATCCAATCTGAGAACACCGTTCTTGTAACTGCTTATGAAAATCATAGATACAGAAATCAAAAGAAACTGTTTCAATCTGCTTGCATTTAAGGAAATAGGAAGTCTCTTTCCACCCTTGCGCATATTTAAGACTGTTTTCTGACAAACTGCTAGCTAAAGGCTTCAGTCTTTCTTTTTGTGCTTACTCCCTCAATGGAATAGCTGAGCTTTTGTAACTGTCCCTACTTTGAAGTTTTCTAGTGGATCCAGGTTGGTTTAAGTATCCTCTATTCCTCACTTCTGTCTTTTCTACCATTTTCTTCAAAAAGGAGCATGTTAAGAACATAAATTTCTATTCTGTTAAGAGTCTTCTCCTGCAGTTAGCTGGTTAGTAAATAATACTTTGCTCACTCACCTCACTCAACCTGCTGGCCACATTCTTTTTAATGCATCCCAGGATACCACTGGCCTTCTTGACCACAAGGCCACATTGCTGGTTTGTGGTCACCCTGCTGTCTACAGGGACACCCAGGCCCTGTTTGTAAGAGAATGTGATTGACTTCACTTCTTCCAGCAAAAAAAGAGAAGCAGGTCTAAGACATCTGTTTATCTCCAATTTAAACAACTTAATTTAGGTAGAATTATGTGTTTTACAGCTATTCACGTTGCTGTGAAAAGAAGCGCGGCTATACAAATAAGAAATCGCGCGGCTCTGCCCTCGCAACTCCCCCCGCCCCGCGCACGGAGGCGGCCCCCAGCCGCAGCCCCCAGCCGCGGCCCCCAGCCGCTCCCCCCCTCGCGCAGCGCCACTCCGAGGTGCCGCCTGCCGCAGCGACGGCGGCGGGGAGCCCTCGCGCCCAGAGGCGGCCTTCCCGGGGTCTGCCCTCTCCGCCCCCCTCCCACCTACCTGAGGGCAGCCGGCATCCGTCCGCGCAGCGGCGCACAGCCGGTGGCACCGCGCGCACAGCCTGCCTGCCTGCCGCCCTCCCTCGGACGAGGGTCCCCTTAGACGAAAGCACAGCCCCAGCCCGGCCGCTACCGCGAGGGACCGCGCCCGCGGCCGGAGCCCGGGGGCCGCGAGGAGGGAGGGCTGAGCGCCCGGTGACAGGTGAGGACGGCCCCCGCGCCGCTCCCTACCTCGCGCCGCTCTCCTCGCAGCCGGCGGCTCGCTTACCCTCGACCGCCGCCGCCCCCTCGCTCCGTTCCCCCGCCCTAACGCGGAGTTCAACGCGACCCCGCTAGCCGCGAGGCCCCGCCCCCCGCCCCGCACTGACGGCTCTCTCCGCCAATAGCGAAGAAGACGGCCGTCCTCGAGCTCCGCCCTCACCTCCTTCGACCAATAGGAGCTATCCGTGGTGCTGCCCCTCCGCCTTCCCGGCAGGCTCGGTTGGCTCGCAGCTGCCGAGCAACGGGCGCGGGGCTGCGGGTGGGGCCGCTGAGGGCGGTGGCCGGGCCCCCGCTGCGGGCCGGGGTTGGTGCCGCGGGATTGTGCCCGGGGCTTCTCGTTCGGGAGCTTTCGCCTCATAGATGGACGTTTTTTGTTCCCCTCCCCTTTTTCCCTCTTGGCTCAGCCATCAGGAGGATGGAAATATCTCCCGCACTCTCAAAGCTGTAATCTCGGCTTGCAGAAATGATAACTGGTATGTGAAGATGTTTCTAATTTTTTTGTTTCTTCACTTGTTTGTGAACCTAGGGTAGGGAGAAAGAACTGAAGTAACCTGCAGTGAGATTCTATCACTTTTGTAACTCCTTAAGCATAGTCAAGAATGTATGTTTGTGAACTACTTTATTAAGATAGTCCTGGTGGAGTATACTTTATATCACTGGGAGTCCAGGATTTTCTGAACAGTTCTTAAATCAGAGTCTATTACTTACAGGGCCTGCCTTACAGCATAAGATCACATGGCAGTGCCTTCTGCTTTCAGTATTTTACCAGTGCTGTGGTACAACTGGGTCTGGTTAATACCTGTTCAGATACAAGACAGAGTAAGGAAAATGTGTTTATTATTTCAGATCAGCCCTTTTTTACAAGCTTGTTATTATCTTCAAGAGAACAGATTGATGCTTTTGTTTTCTGTAGCAGAAACGTTACGTATAGAAGAAAACAGCACTTCCAAAGAGCATTGCTTTTCTGAGGACTCTATGGATTCTGCACTTAATTCAGTAAATCTGTCAAGCCCAGCCCGTCAAAATTCCACTGAATATCGTACTTCGGGGAGTGCAGCATATTACAGGAATTCCTTTCAGCCAGTGACTGCTACCTCAAATTCAGCCCCGATCCTGCGCCGGCTGTCATTGAGCTCTGCTGGGAACAGCAGTTACTATGAAGTCAGTAGGAATCGAATACAGAGGAGGATTGAAGGTATGCCTGAACTTTCCAAAGTATGTAACAGCTTTTATGAACATGCAAAGTCCGTGAGTTATGAACAAAACAAAAGCATCAATCTGTTCAAAACGATGTTCAAAACGATGGGCTTTGTAGCTTTGTTATTTAATTCCTTGCTATGTTCTCTTGAAGATAATAACAAGCTCCAAGCCTGTTAACAAGTCTCCTGTGAGACAAGACTTACTGAAGAATAGTCATTCTCAAGTAATCACTGGTCCTTTACTACATTAAAAAATTTCCAGTAAAATGTCTAATAGACAAGTTTGAGACAGTCTTCCATAAATCATCTCAGCTGTATATGTTAAATATTATGAGCAGGATGTGGACATAAGGTTTGATTTTTTTTTTTCATTGTCTGATATTAGCATTAACACATATGCAATCTCAGTCAAGCATTTTCATTATCTTTCTTAATGGTTATCTTCTGAGAATTTGTTTAGGAGTGCATTATGTTTCTATTTTTTATAAATATAAAAAGAATTTTTTAACATAAAAAACCCTCTCATGTTAACTAGCAAATGTTTAATTTGTTCTACACAGTAGAGGGAGTCTCTAACTTCATATGCAAGAGGACAATTATCATCTGTAGATCTCCATATGTTCGGAGACAATAGCCATCACAAAAAACTGAAGAGACTACATGCATAGCTGCAGAAGGCTGTAAATCCTAGACTCACATGCACACTAACACAATACAGTCTGATCACAATGCTGCAACTACGAGTCGTTAAACATCAGTGGGAACACCACTCCATTCTCTCATCATTGTATGTTCTCAGCTCCACTTGCACTAGGCCAACATCTAGCCTGAGGAAGAAGTTGGAAGCCTGATGCAAAAATCTGCATGAAACAAATGCTGCTTTGGCAAGAGACTTAAGAGCTGGAAAATATAGCTAACAGGTTCACAGAAGTGTAAACTCCACATTACCATCTTGAAAATTACTCTATGAAAGTTATAAAACATATGCTAGTGGAGCAGCATATTCTTGGGGGTAACTGGTACAATCTGTGAAACAAGTTCCTAGAATATGGTCTTTATTACTCTTCTTATATGACAACTTCCAATAATTTCTTGGGAAAATTCCAGAATTAAATAAAGGAAGAGTATTTTCCACAAACAAACAAACAACAGCAACAAAAAACACACAGAGAGCTTTTTAAGCACGTTTAACTTGTTCTATTAGCAATTACGTTCTCTCTCCTGAAGTCTGTATAAAACTGGAGTTTAGTGAAGAACTTGAGGTGTATTTCACAGTTATGATCTTCAGGCAACATTATCCCAAAGTGGAACAAAGACACCCAGAGAACCGGTTCCCTACTTAGTGAATTCAGTAAAGCAAGACATGCAATCCACCATAACATCTTCGATTAAACACAACACTTGTGGCAAAAAGAAGCTTTTAAGTCCACAAGCCCTTCTCTTTCAAGTACACAATCCTCAAGACAATAATGATAAACTTTCTAGTTTGATCTGTATCAAAAAAGCAAAGCAGTGGCTACTGAGGTTTTCGGAGAAAGCAAACTTTTATTTGTCGGCTTGAAGTAGCTGCAGCAACTTGCTAAAAGGAAAGCAATAGCCAGCTTTCTCACAGATACATCACCTTCCCCCCCCCACATCAGACCTCTTCTCCCAGAAATACCAGGACTCTGCTGAATATTTCCCATTTCCTCCGGAACATACAGCATTACACTCCGCAAGAGGACAGTTTCTTTCAGAAATGTGGCATTTTATCACAGATACACTATTTTTATGCCCAGTAGAGCTCCTTTTCTCCCAGAAATAGCACTGCTCTTAGGAAGAGCTCCCATTTTCTAACCAAAATGCTGCTTTACACTCCTCAAGATCACACTTACCCCCATCAAGATGGCAGTGTCACAGAAATACCAGCTTCTGCCCCCAAAATGGGACTTTGGCTCTCCAAAACAAGACATTTTCTCCCAGAAATACCAGGACTCTTAGAAATACCTCACGTTTCATCTCAAGAATACTGCTTTCCACTCCTCAAGATCACACTGACTCCCATCACAATGGCCTTTTCTCCCACATACACCAGCTTTCTCCCAAATACACGACATTTTCTCCCACATACACCCGTTTTCTCCCAAAGATGGGACATATTCTCCCAGAAATGCCAGCTTATTCTTTAAAAAACGGCCTCTTTTTCCCAAAATACCAGCTTTCTCACAAACACCTGTCATTTTCCAACCAAGTCTGCTACTATCTCCCAGAAACAGCCGGTTTCCGAGAAATACCTGACGTTTGCTCTCCCAAATACTACTTGACACTCCTCCAGAGGACATTGTCTCCCCTATTTACCACGTTGTCTCCCCAAGAGACCACTTGGCACACCAAAAAGACCACCGTTGCTCTCCAGTACAAGATCTTCTTTCCCACCGGTTCCCACTTTTCTCCCCCAGCTATGTCATTTCCTCCCAGAAATGCCACTTTTCCCTTGGAAATTTCACCTTCTCTTCCAAAAAGAGGAGATTTGCTCCCAGAAATACCCCTTCTCTTACAACTGCCACACGCTTTCTCCCCAAAAAGCCTCCATGACAATGCCAAATGGGACACTTGCAGCCAAGAAGAGGACACCTTCTCTCAGAAAGACCACTTTTCTCCCCAAGAGAGGAGATTTTCTCCCAATTGGATGACATTTGCTGTAAGAAAGACCTGTTTTCTTCCCTCAAGAGGACATTGTCTTTCCCACTGAGGACATTTTCTCCCAGAAGTGCCGCTACTCTGTGAAACACCTCCATTTCCTCCCAAATCTACTCCATGACACGCCTCAGGATGACACTTACTCCCCGATTTGGGGCATTTTCTCCCAGAAATACCACTTCTCTCCCAAAGGGATGGCCTTTTCCCTCTCTAGCATCTGTTTCCTCACCAATACCTGGCATTTTCTCCCAGAAACACCAGCTTTCTCACAGATACATCACCTTCCCCCCCCCACATCAGACCTCTTCTCCCAGAAATACCAGGACTCTGCTGAATATTTCCCATTTCCTCCGGAACATACAGCATTACACTCCGCAAGAGGACAGTTTCTTTCAGAAATGTGGCATTTTATCACAGATACACCGTTTTTATGCCCAGTAGAGCTCCTTTTCTCCCAGAAATAGCACTGCTCTTAGGAAGAGCTCCCATTTTCTAACCAAAATGCTGCTTTACACTCCTCAAGATCACACTTACCCCCATCAAGATGGCAGTGTCACAGAAATACCAGCTTCTGCCCCCAAAATGGGACTTTGGCTCTCCAAAACAAGACATTTTCTCCCAGAAATACCAGGACTCTTAGAAATACCTCACGTTTCATCTCAAGAATACTGCTTTCCACTCCTCAAGATCACACTGACTCCCATCACAATGGCCTTTTCTCCCACATACACCAGCTTTCTCCCAAATACACGACATTTTCTCCCACATACACCCGTTTTCTCCCAAAGATGGGACATATTCTCCCAGAAATGCCAGCTTATTCTTTAAAAAACGGCCTTTTTTCCCCAAAATACCAGCTTTCTCACAAACACCTGTCATTTTCCAACCAAGTCTGCTACTATCTCCCAGAAACAGCCGGTTTCCGAGAAATACCTGACGTTTGCTCTCCCAAATACTACTTGACACTCCTCCAGAGGACATTGTCTCCCCTATTTACCACGTTGTCTCCCCAAGAGACCACTTGGCACACCAAAAAGACCACCGTTGCTCTCCAGTACAAGATCTTCTTTCCCACCGGTTCCCACTTTTCTCCCCCAGCTATGTCATTTCCTCCCAGAAATGCCACTTTTCCCTTGGAAATTTCACCTTCTCTTCCAAAAAGAGGAGATTTGCTCCCAGAAATACCCCTTCTCTTACAACTGCCACACGCTTTCTCCCCAAAAAGCCTCCATGACAATGCCAAATGGGACACTTGCAGCCAAGAAGAGGACACCTTCTCTCAGAAAGACCACTTTTCTCCCCAAGAGAGGAGATTTTCTCCCAATTGGATGACATTTGCTGTAAGAAAGACCTGTTTTCTTCCCTCAAGAGGACATTGTCTTTCCCACTGAGGACATTTTCTCCCAGAAGTGCCGCTACTCTGTGAAACACCTCCATTTCCTCCCAAATCTACTCCATGACACGCCTCAGGATGACACTTACTCCCCGATTTGGGGCATTTTCTCCCAGAAATACCACTTCTCTCCCAAAGGGATGGCCTTTTCCCTCTCTAGCATCTGTTTCCTCACCAATACCTGGCATTTTCTCCCAGAAACACCAGCTTTCTCACAGATACATCACCTTCCCCCCCCACATCAGACCTCTTCTCCCAGAAATACCAGGACTCTGCTGAATATTTCCCATTTCCTCCGGAACATACAGCATTACACTCCGCAAGAGGACAGTTTCTTTCAGAAATGTGGCATTTTATCACAGATACACCGTTTTTATGCCCAGTAGAGCTCCTTTTCTCCCAGAAATAGCACTGCTCTTAGGAAGAGCTCCCATTTTCTAACCAAAATGCTGCTTTACACTCCTCAAGATCACACTTACCCCCATCAAGATGGCAGTGTCACAGAAATACCAGCTTCTGCCCCCAAAATGGGACTTTGGCTCTCCAAAACAAGACATTTTCTCCCAGAAATACCAGGACTCTTAGAAATACCTCACGTTTCATCTCAAGAATACTGCTTTCCACTCCTCAAGATCACACTGACTCCCATCACAATGGCCTTTTCTCCCACATACACCAGCTTTCTCCCAAATACACGACATTTTCTCCCACATACACCCGTTTTCTCCCAAAGATGGGACATATTCTCCCAGAAATGCCAGCTTATTCTTTAAAAAACGGCCTTTTTTCCCCAAAATACCAGCTTTCTCACAAACACCTGTCATTTTCCAACCAAGTCTGCTACTATCTCCCAGAAACAGCCGGTTTCCGAGAAATACCTGACGTTTGCTCTCCCAAATACTACTTGACACTCCTCCAGAGGACATTGTCTCCCCTATTTACCACGTTGTCTCCCCAAGAGACCACTTGGCACACCAAAAAGACCACCGTTGCTCTCCAGTACAAGATCTTCTTTCCCACCGGTTCCCACTTTTCTCCCCCAGCTATGTCATTTCCTCCCAGAAATGCCACTTTTCCCTTGGAAATTTCACCTTCTCTTCCAAAAAGAGGAGATTTGCTCCCAGAAATACCCCTTCTCTTACAACTGCCACACGCTTTCTCCCCAAAAAGCCTCCATGACAATGCCAAATGGGACACTTGCAGCCAAGAAGAGGACACCTTCTCTCAGAAAGACCACTTTTCTCCCCAAGAGAGGAGATTTTCTCCCAATTGGATGACATTTGCTGTAAGAAAGACCTGTTTTCTTCCCTGAAGAGGACATTGTCTTTCCCACTGAGGACATTTTCTCCCAGAAGTGCCGCTACTCTGTGAAACACCTCCATTTCCTCCCAAATCTACTCCATGACACGCCTCAGGATGACACTTACTCCCCGATTTGGGGCATTTTCTCCCAGAAATACCACTTCTCTCCCAAAGGGATGGCCTTTTCCCTCTCTAGCATCTGTTTCCTCACCAATACCTGGCATTTTCTCCCAGAAACACCAGCTTTCTCACAGATACATCACCTTCCCCCCCCCACATCAGACCTCTTCTCCCAGAAATACCAGGACTCTGCTGAATATTTCCCATTTCCTCCGGAACATACAGCATTACACTCCGCAAGAGGACAGTTTCTTTCAGAAATGTGGCATTTTATCACAGATACACCGTTTTTATGCCCAGTAGAGCTCCTTTTCTCCCAGAAATAGCACTGCTCTTAGGAAGAGCTCCCATTTTCTAACCAAAATGCTGCTTTACACTCCTCAAGATCACACTTACCCCCATCAAGATGGCAGTGTCACAGAAATACCAGCTTCTGCCCCCAAAATGGGACTTTGGCTCTCCAAAACAAGACATTTTCTCCCAGAAATACCAGGACTCTTAGAAATACCTCACGTTTCATCTCAAGAATACTGCTTTCCACTCCTCAAGATCACACTGACTCCCATCACAATGGCCTTTTCTCCCACATACACCAGCTTTCTCCCAAATACACGACATTTTCTCCCACATACACCCGTTTTCTCCCAAAGATGGGACATATTCTCCCAGAAATGCCAGCTTATTCTTTAAAAAACGGCCTTTTTTTCCCAAAATACCAGCTTTCTCACAAACACCTGTCATTTTCCAACCAAGTCTGCTACTATCTCCCAGAAACAGCCGGTTTCCGAGAAATACCTGACGTTTGCTCTCCCAAATACTACTTGACACTCCTCCAGAGGACATTGTCTCCCCTATTTACCACGTTGTCTCCCCAAGAGACCACTTGGCACACCAAAAAGACCACCGTTGCTCTCCAGTACAAGATCTTCTTTCCCACCGGTTCCCACTTTTCTCCCCCAGCTATGTCATTTCCTCCCAGAAATGCCACTTTTCCCTTGGAAATTTCACCTTCTCTTCCAAAAAGAGGAGATTTGCTCCCAGAAATACCCCTTCTCTTACAACTGCCACACGCTTTCTCCCCAAAAAGCCTCCATGACAATGCCAAATGGGACACTTGCAGGGAAGAAGAGGACACCTTCTCTCAGAAAGACCACTTTTCTCCCCAAGAGAGGAGATTTTCTCCCAATTGGATGACATTTGCTGTAAGAAAGACCTGTTTTCTTCCCTCAAGAGGACATTGTCTTTCCCACTGAGGACATTTTCTCCCAGAAGTGCCGCTACTCTGTGAAACACCTCCATTTCCTCCCAAATCTACTCCATGACACGCCTCAGGATGACACTTACTCCCCGATTTGGGGCATTTTCTCCCAGAAATACCACTTCTCTCCCAAAGGGATGGCCTTTTCCCTCTCTAGCATCTGTTTCCTCACCAATACCTGGCATTTTCTCCCAGAAACACCAGCTTTCTCACAGATACATCACCTTCCCCCCCCCACATCAGACCTCTTCTCCCAGAAATACCAGGACTCTGCTGAATATTTCCCATTTCCTCCGGAACATACAGCATTACACTCCGCAAGAGGACAGTTTCTTTCAGAAATGTGGCATTTTATCACAGATACACCGTTTTTATGCCCAGTAGAGCTCCTTTTCTCCCAGAAATAGCACTGCTCTTAGGAAGAGCTCCCATTTTCTAACCAAAATGCTGCTTTACACTCCTCAAGATCACACTTACCCCCATCAAGATGGCAGTGTCACAGAAATACCAGCTTCTGCCCCCAAAATGGGACTTTGGCTCTCCAAAACAAGACATTTTCTCCCAGAAATACCAGGACTCTTAGAAATACCTCACGTTTCATCTCAAGAATACTGCTTTCCACTCCTCAAGATCACACTGACTCCCATCACAATGGCCTTTTCTCCCACATACACCAGCTTTCTCCCAAATACACGACATTTTCTCCCACATACACCCGTTTTCTCCCAAAGATGGGACATATTCTCCCAGAAATGCCAGCTTATTCTTTAAAAAACGGCCTTTTTTCCCCAAAATACCAGCTTTCTCACAAACACCTGTCATTTTCCAACCAAGTCTGCTACTATCTCCCAGAAACAGCCGGTTTCCGAGAAATACCTGACGTTTGCTCTCCCAAATACTACTTGACACTCCTCCAGAGGACATTGTCTCCCCTATTTACCACGTTGTCTCCCCAAGAGACCACTTGGCACACCAAAAAGACCACCGTTGCTCTCCAGTACAAGATCTTCTTTCCCACCGGTTCCCACTTTTCTCCCCCAGCTATGTCATTTCCTCCCAGAAATGCCACTTTTCCCTTGGAAATTTCACCTTCTCTTCCAAAAAGAGGAGATTTGCTCCCAGAAATACCCCTTCTCTTACAACTGCCACACGCTTTCTCCCCAAAAAGCCTCCATGACAATGCCAAATGGGACACTTGCAGCCAAGAAGAGGACACCTTCTCTCAGAAAGACCACTTTTCTCCCCAAGAGAGGAGATTTTCTCCCAATTGGATGACATTTGCTGTAAGAAAGACCCGTTTTCTTCCCTCAAGAGGACATTGTCTTTCCCACTGAGGACATTTTCTCCCAGAAGTGCCGCTACTCTGTGAAACACCTCCATTTCCTCCCAAATCTACTCCATGACACGCCTCAGGATGACACTTACTCCCCGATTTGGGGCATTTTCTCCCAGAAATACCACTTCTCTCCCAAAGGGATGGCCTTTTCCCTCTCTAGCATCTGTTTCCTCACCAATACCTGGCATTTTCTCCCAGAAACACCAGCTTTCTCACAGATACATCACCTTCCCCCCCCCACATCAGACCTCTTCTCCCAGAAATACCAGGACTCTGCTGAATATTTCCCATTTCCTCCGGAACATACAGCATTACACTCCGCAAGAGGACAGTTTCTTTCAGAAATGTGGCATTTTATCACAGATACACCGTTTTTATGCCCAGTAGAGCTCCTTTTCTCCCAGAAATAGCACTGCTCTTAGGAAGAGCTCCCATTTTCTAACCAAAATGCTGCTTTACACTCCTCAAGATCACACTTACCCCCATCAAGATGGCAGTGTCACAGAAATACCAGCTTCTGCCCCCAAAATGGGACTTTGGCTCTCCAAAACAAGACATTTTCTCCCAGAAATACCAGGACTCTTAGAAATACCTCACGTTTCATCTCAAGAATACTGCTTTCCACTCCTCAAGATCACACTGACTCCCATCACAATGGCCTTTTCTCCCACATACACCAGCTTTCTCCCAAATACACGACATTTTCTCCCACATACACCCGTTTTCTCCCAAAGATGGGACATATTCTCCCAGAAATGCCAGCTTATTCTTTAAAAAACGGCCTTTTTTCCCCAAAATACCAGCTTTCTCACAAACACCTGTCATTTTCCAACCAAGTCTGCTACTATCTCCCAGAAACAGCCGGTTTCCGAGAAATACCTGACGTTTGCTCTCCCAAATACTACTTGACACTCCTCCAGAGGACATTGTCTCCCCTATTTACCACGTTGTCTCCCCAAGAGACCACTTGGCACACCAAAAAGACCACCGTTGCTCTCCAGTACAAGATCTTCTTTCCCACCGGTTCCCACTTTTCTCCCCCAGCTATGTCATTTCCTCCCAGAAATGCCACTTTTCCCTTGGAAATTTCACCTTCTCTTCCAAAAAGAGGAGATTTGCTCCCAGAAATACCCCTTCTCTTACAACTGCCACACGCTTTCTCCCCAAAAAGCCTCCATGACAATGCCAAATGGGACACTTGCAGCCAAGAAGAGGACACCTTCTCTCAGAAAGACCACTTTTCTCCCCAAGAGAGGAGATTTTCTCCCAATTGGATGACATTTGCTGTAAGAAAGACCCGTTTTCTTCCCTCAAGAGGACATTGTCTTTCCCACTGAGGACATTTTCTCCCAGAAGTGCCGCTACTCTGTGAAACACCTCCATTTCCTCCCAAATCTACTCCATGACACGCCTCAGGATGACACTTACTCCCCGATTTGGGGCATTTTCTCCCAGAAATACCACTTCTCTCCCAAAGGGATGGCCTTTTCCCTCTCTAGCATCTGTTTCCTCACCAATACCTGGCATTTTCTCCCAGAAACACCAGCTTTCTCACAGATACATCACCTTCCCCCCCCCACATCAGACCTCTTCTCCCAGAAATACCAGGACTCTGCTGAATATTTCCCATTTCCTCCGGAACATACAGCATTACACTCCGCAAGAGGACAGTTTCTTTCAGAAATGTGGCATTTTATCACAGATACACCGTTTTTATGCCCAGTAGAGCTCCTTTTCTCCCAGAAATAGCACTGCTCTTAGGAAGAGCTCCCATTTTCTAACCAAAATGCTGCTTTACACTCCTCAAGATCACACTTACCCCCATCAAGATGGCAGTGTCACAGAAATACCAGCTTCTGCCCCCAAAATGGGACTTTGGCTCTCCAAAACAAGACATTTTCTCCCAGAAATACCAGGACTCTTAGAAATACCTCACGTTTCATCTCAAGAATACTGCTTTCCACTCCTCAAGATCACACTGACTCCCATCACAATGGCCTTTTCTCCCACATACACCAGCTTTCTCCCAAATACACGACATTTTCTCCCACATACACCCGTTTTCTCCCAAAGATGGGACATATTCTCCCAGAAATGCCAGCTTATTCTTTAAAAAACGGCCTTTTTTCCCCAAAATACCAGCTTTCTCACAAACACCTGTCATTTTCCAACCAAGTCTGCTACTATCTCCCAGAAACAGCCGGTTTCCGAGAAATACCTGACGTTTGCTCTCCCAAATACTACTTGACACTCCTCCAGAGGACATTGTCTCCCCTATTTACCACGTTGTCTCCCCAAGAGACCACTTGGCACACCAAAAAGACCACCGTTGCTCTCCAGTACAAGATCTTCTTTCCCACCGGTTCCCACTTTTCTCCCCCAGCTATGTCATTTCCTCCCAGAAATGCCACTTTTCCCTTGGAAATTTCACCTTCTCTTCCAAAAAGAGGAGATTTGCTCCCAGAAATACCCCTTCTCTTACAACTGCCACACGCTTTCTCCCCAAAAAGCCTCCATGACAATGCCAAATGGGACACTTGCAGCCAAGAAGAGGACACCTTCTCTCAGAAAGACCACTTTTCTCCCCAAGAGAGGAGATTTTCTCCCAATTGGATGACATTTGCTGTAAGAAAGACCCGTTTTCTTCCCTCAAGAGGACATTGTCTTTCCCACTGAGGACATTTTCTCCCAGAAGTGCCGCTACTCTGTGAAACACCTCCATTTCCTCCCAAATCTACTCCATGACACGCCTCAGGATGACACTTACTCCCCGATTTGGGGCATTTTCTCCCAGAAATACCACTTCTCTCCCAAAGGGATGGCCTTTTCCCTCTCTAGCATCTGTTTCCTCACCAATACCTGGCATTTTCTCCCAGAAACACCAGCTTTCTCACAGATACATCACCTTCCCCCCCCCACATCAGACCTCTTCTCCCAGAAATACCAGGACTCTGCTGAATATTTCCCATTTCCTCCGGAACATACAGCATTACACTCCGCAAGAGGACAGTTTCTTTCAGAAATGTGGCATTTTATCACAGATACACCATTTTTATGCCCAGTAGAGCTCCTTTTCTCCCAGAAATAGCACTGCTCTTAGGAAGAGCTCCCATTTTCTAACCAAAATGCTGCTTTACACTCCTCAAGATCACACTTACCCCCATCAAGATGGCAGTGTCACAGAAATACCAGCTTCTGCCCCCAAAATGGGACTTTGGCTCTCCAAAACAAGACATTTTCTCCCAGAAATACCAGGACTCTTAGAAATACCTCACGTTTCATCTCAAGAATACTGCTTTCCACTCCTCAAGATCACACTGACTCCCATCACAATGGCCTTTTCTCCCACATACACCAGCTTTCTCCCAAATACACGACATTTTCTCCCACATACACCCGTTTTCTCCCAAAGATGGGACATATTCTCCCAGAAATGCCAGCTTATTCTTTAA
Source organism: Phasianus colchicus (assembly GCF_987193195.1). NCBI lineage: Eukaryota > Metazoa > Chordata > Aves > Galliformes > Phasianidae > Phasianus > Phasianus colchicus. The sequence continues at coordinate 435,819 of NW_028325225.1, forward strand.
AAAACGGCCTTTTTTCCCCAAAATACCAGCTTTCTCACAAACACCTGTCATTTTCCAACCAAGTCTGCTACTATCTCCCAGAAACAGCCGGTTTCCGAGAAATACCTGACGTTTGCTCTCCCAAATACTACTTGACACTCCTCCAGAGGACACTGTCTCCCCTATTTACCACGTTGTCTCCCCAAGAGACCACTTGGCACACCAAAAAGACCACCGTTGCTCTCCAGTACAAGATCTTCTTTCCCACCGGTTCCCACTTTTCTCCCCCAGCTATGTCATTTCCTCCCAGAAATGCCACTTTTCCCTTGGAAATTTCACCTTCTCTTCCAAAAAGAGGAGATTTGCTCCCAGAAATACCCCTTCTCTTACAACTGCCACACGCTTTCTCCCCAAAAAGCCTCCATGACAATGCCAAATGGGACACTTGCAGCCAAGAAGAGGACACCTTCTCTCAGAAAGACCACTTTTCTCCCCAAGAGAGGAGATTTTCTCCCAATTGGATGACATTTGCTGTAAGAAAGACCCGTTTTCTTCCCTCAAGAGGACATTGTCTTTCCCACTGAGGACATTTTCTCCCAGAAGTGCCGCTACTCTGTGAAACACCTCCATTTCCTCCCAAATCTACTCCATGACACGCCTCAGGATGACACTTACTCCCCGATTTGGGGCATTTTCTCCCAGAAATACCACTTCTCTCCCAAAGGGATGGCCTTTTCCCTCTCTAGCATCTGTTTCCTCACCAATACCTGGCATTTTCTCCCAGAAACACCAGCTTTCTCACAGATACATCACCTTCCCCCCCCCACATCAGACCTCTTCTCCCAGAAATACCAGGACTCTGCTGAATATTTCCCATTTCCTCCGGAACATACAGCATTACACTCCGCAAGAGGACAGTTTCTTTCAGAAATGTGGCATTTTATCACAGATACACCGTTTTTATGCCCAGTAGAGCTCCTTTTCTCCCAGAAATAGCACTGCTCTTAGGAAGAGCTCCCATTTTCTAACCAAAATGCTGCTTTACACTCCTCAAGATCACACTTACCCCCATCAAGATGGCAGTGTCACAGAAATACCAGCTTCTGCCCCCAAAATGGGACTTTGGCTCTCCAAAACAAGACATTTTCTCCCAGAAATACCAGGACTCTTAGAAATACCTCACGTTTCATCTCAAGAATACTGCTTTCCACTCCTCAAGATCACACTGACTCCCATCACAATGGCCTTTTCTCCCACATACACCAGCTTTCTCCCAAATACACGACATTTTCTCCCACATACACCCGTTTTCTCCCAAAGATGGGACATATTCTCCCAGAAATGCCAGCTTATTCTTTAAAAAACGGCCTTTTTTCCCCAAAATACCAGCTTTCTCACAAACACCTGTCATTTTCCAACCAAGTCTGCTACTATCTCCCAGAAACAGCCGGTTTCCGAGAAATACCTGACGTTTGCTCTCCCAAATACTACTTGACACTCCTCCAGAGGACACTGTCTCCCCTATTTACCACGTTGTCTCCCCAAGAGACCACTTGGCACACCAAAAAGACCACCGTTGCTCTCCAGTACAAGATCTTCTTTCCCACCGGTTCCCACTTTTCTCCCCCAGCTATGTCATTTCCTCCCAGAAATGCCACTTTTCCCTTGGAAATTTCACCTTCTCTTCCAAAAAGAGGAGATTTGCTCCCAGAAATACCCCTTCTCTTACAACTGCCACACGCTTTCTCCCCAAAAAGCCTCCATGACAATGCCAAATGGGACACTTGCAGCCAAGAAGAGGACACCTTCTCTCAGAAAGACCACTTTTCTCCCCAAGAGAGGAGATTTTCTCCCAATTGGATGACATTTGCTGTAAGAAAGACCTGTTTTCTTCCCTCAAGAGGACATTGTCTTTCCCACTGAGGACATTTTCTCCCAGAAGTGCCGCTACTCTGTGAAACACCTCCATTTCCTCCCAAATCTACTCCATGACACGCCTCAGGATGACACTTACTCCCCGATTTGGGGCATTTTCTCCCAGAAATACCACTTCTCTCCCAAAGGGATGGCCTTTTCCCTCTCTAGCATCTGTTTCCTCACCAATACCTGGCATTTTCTCCCAGAAACACCAGCTTTCTCACAGATACATCACCTTCCCCCCCCCACATCAGACCTCTTCTCCCAGAAATACCAGGACTCTGCTGAATATTTCCCATTTCCTCCGGAACATACAGCATTACACTCCGCAAGAGGACAGTTTCTTTCAGAAATGTGGCATTTTATCACAGATACACCGTTTTTATGCCCAGTAGAGCTCCTTTTCTCCCAGAAATAGCACTGCTCTTAGGAAGAGCTCCCATTTTCTAACCAAAATGCTGCTTTACACTCCTCAAGATCACACTTACCCCCATCAAGATGGCAGTGTCACAGAAATACCAGCTTCTGCCCCCAAAATGGGACTTTGGCTCTCCAAAACAAGACATTTTCTCCCAGAAATACCAGGACTCTTAGAAATACCTCACGTTTCATCTCAAGAATACTGCTTTCCACTCCTCAAGATCACACTGACTCCCATCACAATGGCCTTTTCTCCCACATACACCAGCTTTCTCCCAAATACACGACATTTTCTCCCACATACACCCGTTTTCTCCCAAAGATGGGACATATTCTCCCAGAAATGCCAGCTTATTCTTTAAAAAACGGCCTTTTTTCCCCAAAATACCAGCTTTCTCACAAACACCTGTCATTTTCCAACCAAGTCTGCTACTATCTCCCAGAAACAGCCGGTTTCCGAGAAATACCTGACGTTTGCTCTCCCAAATACTACTTGACACTCCTCCAGAGGACACTGTCTCCCCTATTTACCACGTTGTCTCCCCAAGAGACCACTTGGCACACCAAAAAGACCACCGTTGCTCTCCAGTACAAGATCTTCTTTCCCACCGGTTCCCACTTTTCTCCCCCAGCTATGTCATTTCCTCCCAGAAATGCCACTTTTCCCTTGGAAATTTCACCTTCTCTTCCAAAAAGAGGAGATTTGCTCCCAGAAATACCCCTTCTCTTACAACTGCCACACGCTTTCTCCCCAAAAAGCCTCCATGACAATGCCAAATGGGACACTTGCAGCCAAGAAGAGGACACCTTCTCTCAGAAAGACCACTTTTCTCCCCAAGAGAGGAGATTTTCTCCCAATTGGATGACATTTGCTGTAAGAAAGACCCGTTTTCTTCCCTCAAGAGGACATTGTCTTTCCCACTGAGGACATTTTCTCCCAGAAGTGCCGCTACTCTGTGAAACACCTCCATTTCCTCCCAAATCTACTCCATGACACGCCTCAGGATGACACTTACTCCCCGATTTGGGGCATTTTCTCCCAGAAATACCACTTCTCTCCCAAAGGGATGGCCTTTTCCCTCTCTAGCATCTGTTTCCTCACCAATACCTGGCATTTTCTCCCAGAAACACCAGCTTTCTCACAGATACATCACCTTCCCCCCCCCACATCAGACCTCTTCTCCCAGAAATACCAGGACTCTGCTGAATATTTCCCATTTCCTCCGGAACATACAGCATTACACTCCGCAAGAGGACAGTTTCTTTCAGAAATGTGGCATTTTATCACAGATACACCGTTTTTATGCCCAGTAGAGCTCCTTTTCTCCCAGAAATAGCACTGCTCTTAGGAAGAGCTCCCATTTTCTAACCAAAATGCTGCTTTACACTCCTCAAGATCACACTTACCCCCATCAAGATGGCAGTGTCACAGAAATACCAGCTTCTGCCCCCAAAATGGGACTTTGGCTCTCCAAAACAAGACATTTTCTCCCAGAAATACCAGGACTCTTAGAAATACCTCACGTTTCATCTCAAGAATACTGCTTTCCACTCCTCAAGATCACACTGACTCCCATCACAATGGCCTTTTCTCCCACATACACCAGCTTTCTCCCAAATACACGACATTTTCTCCCACATACACCCGTTTTCTCCCAAAGATGGGACATATTCTCCCAGAAATGCCAGCTTATTCTTTAAAAAACGGCCTTTTTTCCCCAAAATACCAGCTTTCTCACAAACACCTGTCATTTTCCAACCAAGTCTGCTACTATCTCCCAGAAACAGCCGGTTTCCGAGAAATACCTGACGTTTGCTCTCCCAAATACTACTTGACACTCCTCCAGAGGACACTGTCTCCCCTATTTACCACGTTGTCTCCCCAAGAGACCACTTGGCACACCAAAAAGACCACCGTTGCTCTCCAGTACAAGATCTTCTTTCCCACCGGTTCCCACTTTTCTCCCCCAGCTATGTCATTTCCTCCCAGAAATGCCACTTTTCCCTTGGAAATTTCACCTTCTCTTCCAAAAAGAGGAGATTTGCTCCCAGAAATACCCCTTCTCTTACAACTGCCACACGCTTTCTCCCCAAAAAGCCTCCATGACAATGCCAAATGGGACACTTGCAGCCAAGAAGAGGACACCTTCTCTCAGAAAGACCACTTTTCTCCCCAAGAGAGGAGATTTTCTCCCAATTGGATGACATTTGCTGTAAGAAAGACCCGTTTTCTTCCCTCAAGAGGACATTGTCTTTCCCACTGAGGACATTTTCTCCCAGAAGTGCCGCTACTCTGTGAAACACCTCCATTTCCTCCCAAATCTACTCCATGACACGCCTCAGGATGACACTTACTCCCCGATTTGGGGCATTTTCTCCCAGAAATACCACTTCTCTCCCAAAGGGATGGCCTTTTCCCTCTCTAGCATCTGTTTCCTCACCAATACCTGGCATTTTCTCCCAGAAACACCAGCTTTCTCACAGATACATCACCTTCCCCCCCCCACATCAGACCTCTTCTCCCAGAAATACCAGGACTCTGCTGAATATTTCCCATTTCCTCCGGAACATACAGCATTACACTCCGCAAGAGGACAGTTTCTTTCAGAAATGTGGCATTTTATCACAGATACACCGTTTTTATGCCCAGTAGAGCTCCTTTTCTCCCAGAAATAGCACTGCTCTTAGGAAGAGCTCCCATTTTCTAACCAAAATGCTGCTTTACACTCCTCAAGATCACACTTACCCCCATCAAGATGGCAGTGTCACAGAAATACCAGCTTCTGCCCCCAAAATGGGACTTTGGCTCTCCAAAACAAGACATTTTCTCCCAGAAATACCAGGACTCTTAGAAATACCTCACGTTTCATCTCAAGAATACTGCTTTCCACTCCTCAAGATCACACTGACTCCCATCACAATGGCCTTTTCTCCCACATACACCAGCTTTCTCCCAAATACACGACATTTTCTCCCACATACACCCGTTTTCTCCCAAAGATGGGACATATTCTCCCAGAAATGCCAGCTTATTCTTTAAAAAACGGCCTTTTTTCCCCAAAATACCAGCTTTCTCACAAACACCTGTCATTTTCCAACCAAGTCTGCTACTATCTCCCAGAAACAGCCGGTTTCCGAGAAATACCTGACGTTTGCTCTCCCAAATACTACTTGACACTCCTCCAGAGGACATTGTCTCCCCTATTTACCACGTTGTCTCCCCAAGAGACCACTTGGCACACCAAAAAGACCACCGTTGCTCTCCAGTACAAGATCTTCTTTCCCACCGGTTCCCACTTTTCTCCCCCAGCTATGTCATTTCCTCCCAGAAATGCCACTTTTCCCTTGGAAATTTCACCTTCTCTTCCAAAAAGAGGAGATTTGCTCCCAGAAATACCCCTTCTCTTACAACTGCCACACGCTTTCTCCCCAAAAAGCCTCCATGACAATGCCAAATGGGACACTTGCAGCCAAGAAGAGGACACCTTCTCTCAGAAAGACCACTTTTCTCCCCAAGAGAGGAGATTTTCTCCCAATTGGATGACATTTGCTGTAAGAAAGACCCGTTTTCTTCCCTCAAGAGGACATTGTCTTTCCCACTGAGGACATTTTCTCCCAGAAGTGCCGCTACTCTGTGAAACACCTCCATTTCCTCCCAAATCTACTCCATGACACGCCTCAGGATGACACTTACTCCCCGATTTGGGGCATTTTCTCCCAGAAATACCACTTCTCTCCCAAAGGGATGGCCTTTTCCCTCTCTAGCATCTGTTTCCTCACCAATACCTGGCATTTTCTCCCAGAAACACCAGCTTTCTCACAGATACATCACCTTCCCCCCCCCCACATCAGACCTCTTCTCCCAGAAATACCAGGACTCTGCTGAATATTTCCCATTTCCTCCGGAACATACAGCATTACACTCCGCAAGAGGACAGTTTCTTTCAGAAATGTGGCATTTTATCACAGATACACCGTTTTTATGCCCAGTAGAGCTCCTTTTCTCCCAGAAATAGCACTGCTCTTAGGAAGAGCTCCCATTTTCTAACCAAAATGCTGCTTTACACTCCTCAAGATCACACTTACCCCCATCAAGATGGCAGTGTCACAGAAATACCAGCTTCTGCCCCCAAAATGGGACTTTGGCTCTCCAAAACAAGACATTTTCTCCCAGAAATACCAGGACTCTTAGAAATACCTCACGTTTCATCTCAAGAATACTGCTTTCCACTCCTCAAGATCACACTGACTCCCATCACAATGGCCTTGTCTCCCACATACACCAGCTTTCTCCCAAATACACGACATTTTCTCCCACATACACCCGTTTTCTCCCAAAGATGGGACATATTCTCCCAGAAATGCCAGCTTATTCTTTAAAAACGGCCTCTTTTTCCCAAAATACCAGCTTTCTCACAAACACCTGTCATTTTCCAACCAAGTCTGCTACTATCTCCCAGAAACAGCCGGTTTCCAAGAAATACCTGACGTTTGCTCTCCCAAATACTACTTGACACTCCTCCAGAGGACATTGTCTCCCCTATTTACCACGTTGTCTCCCCAAGAGACCACTTGGCACACCAAAAAGACCACCGTTGCTCTCCAGTACAAGATCTTCTTTCCCACCGGTTCCCACTTTTCTCCCCCAGCTATGTCATTTCCTCCCAGAAATGCCACTTTTCCCTTGGAAATTTCACCTTCTCTTCCAAAAAGAGGAGATTTGCTCCCAGAAATACCCCTTCTCTTACAACTGCCACACGCTTTCTCCCCAAAAAGCCTCCATGACAATGCCAAATGGGACACTTGCAGCCAAGAAGAGGACACCTTCTCTCAGAAAGACCACTTTTCTCCCCAAGAGAGGAGATTTTCTCCCAATTGGATGACATTTGCTGTAAGAAAGACCCGTTTTCTTCCCTCAAGAGGACATTGTCTTTCCCACTGAGGACATTTTCTCCCAGAAGTGCCGCTACTCTGTGAAACACCTCCATTTCCTCCCAAATCTACTCCATGACACGCCTCAGGATGACACTTACTCCCCGATTTGGGGCATTTTCTCCCAGAAATACCACTTCTCTCCCAAAGGGATGGCCTTTTCCCTCTCTAGCATCTGTTTCCTCACCAATACCTGGCATTTTCTCCCAGAAACACCAGCTTTCTCACAGATACATCACCTTCCCCCCCCCACATCAGACCTCTTCTCCCAGAAATACCAGGACTCTGCTGAATATTTCCCATTTCCTCCGGAACATACAGCATTACACTCCGCAAGAGGACAGTTTCTTTCAGAAATGTGGCATTTTATCACAGATACACCGTTTTTATGCCCAGTAGAGCTCCTTTTCTCCCAGAAATAGCACTGCTCTTAGGAAGAGCTCCCATTTTCTAACCAAAATGCTGCTTTACACTCCTCAAGATCACACTTACCCCCATCAAGATGGCAGTGTCACAGAAATACCAGCTTCTGCCCCCAAAATGGGACTTTGGCTCTCCAAAACAAGACATTTTCTCCCAGAAATACCAGGACTCTTAGAAATACCTCACGTTTCATCTCAAGAATACTGCTTTCCACTCCTCAAGATCACACTGACTCCCATCACAATGGCCTTTTCTCCCACATACACCAGCTTTCTCCCAAATACACGACATTTTCTCCCACATACACCCGTTTTCTCCCAAAGATGGGACATATTCTCCCAGAAATGCCAGCTTATTCTTTAAAAAACGGCCTTTTTTCCCCAAAATACCAGCTTTCTCAGAAACACCTGTCATTTTCCAACCAAGTCTGCTACTATCTCCCAGAAACAGCCGGTTTCCGAGAAATACCTGACGTTTGCTCTCCCAAATACTACTTGACACTCCTCCAGAGGACATTGTCTCCCCTATTTACCACGTTGTCTCCCCAAGAGACCACTTGGCACACCAAAAAGACCACCGTTGCTCTCCAGTACAAGATCTTCTTTCCCACCGGTTCCCACTTTTCTCCCCCAGCTATGTCATTTCCTCCCAGAAATGCCACTTTTCCCTTGGAAATTTCACCTTCTCTTCCAAAAAGAGGAGATTTGCTCCCAGAAATACCCCTTCTCTTACAACTGCCACACGCTTTCTCCCCAAAAAGCCTCCATGACAATGCCAAATGGGACACTTGCAGCCAAGAAGAGGACACCTTCTCTCAGAAAGACCACTTTTCTCCCCAAGAGAGGAGATTTTCTCCCAATTGGATGACATTTGCTGTAAGAAAGACCCGTTTTCTTCCCTCAAGAGGACATTGTCTTTCCCACTGAGGACATTTTCTCCCAGAAGTGCCGCTACTCTGTGAAACACCTCCATTTCCTCCCAAATCTACTCCATGACACGCCTCAGGATGACACTTACTCCCCGATTTGGGGCATTTTCTCCCAGAAATACCACTTCTCTCCCAAAGGGATGGCCTTTTCCCTCTCTAGCATCTGTTTCCTCACCAATACCTGGCATTTTCTCCCAGAAACACCAGCTTTCTCACAGATACATCACCTTCCCCCCCCCACATCAGACCTCTTCTCCCAGAAATACCAGGACTCTGCTGAATATTTCCCATTTCCTCCGGAACATACAGCATTACACTCCGCAAGAGGACAGTTTCTTTCAGAAATGTGGCATTTTATCACAGATACACCGTTTTTATGCCCAGTAGAGCTCCTTTTCTCCCAGAAATAGCACTGCTCTTAGGAAGAGCTCCCATTTTCTAACCAAAATGCTGCTTTACACTCCTCAAGATCACACTTACCCCCATCAAGATGGCAGTGTCACAGAAATACCAGCTTCTGCCCCCAAAATGGGACTTTGGCTCTCCAAAACAAGACATTTTCTCCCAGAAATACCAGGACTCTTAGAAATACCTCACGTTTCATCTCAAGAATACTGCTTTCCACTCCTCAAGATCACACTGACTCCCATCACAATGGCCTTTTCTCCCACATACACCAGCTTTCTCCCAAATACACGACATTTTCTCCCACATACACCCGTTTTCTCCCAAAGATGGGACATATTCTCCCAGAAATGCCAGCTTATTCTTTAAAAAACGGCCTTTTTTCCCCAAAATACCAGCTTTCTCACAAACACCTGTCATTTTCCAACCAAGTCTGCTACTATCTCCCAGAAACAGCCGGTTTCCGAGAAATACCTGACGTTTGCTCTCCCAAATACTACTTGACACTCCTCCAGAGGACATTGTCTCCCCTATTTACCACGTTGTCTCCCCAAGAGACCACTTGGCACACCAAAAAGACCACCGTTGCTCTCCAGTACAAGATCTTCTTTCCCACCGGTTCCCACTTTTCTCCCCCAGCTATGTCATTTCCTCCCAGAAATGCCACTTTTCCCTTGGAAATTTCACCTTCTCTTCCAAAAAGAGGAGATTTGCTCCCAGAAATACCCCTTCTCTTACAACTGCCACACGCTTTCTCCCCAAAAAGCCTCCATGACAATGCCAAATGGGACACTTGCAGCCAAGAAGAGGACACCTTCTCTCAGAAAGACCACTTTTCTCCCCAAGAGAGGAGATTTTCTCCCAATTGGATGACATTTGCTGTAAGAAAGACCCGTTTTCTTCCCTCAAGAGGACATTGTCTTTCCCACTGAGGACATTTTCTCCCAGAAGTGCCGCTACTCTGTGAAACACCTCCATTTCCTCCCAAATCTACTCCATGACACGCCTCAGGATGACACTTACTCCCCGATTTGGGGCATTTTCTCCCAGAAATACCACTTCTCTCCCAAAGGGATGGCCTTTTCCCTCTCTAGCATCTGTTTCCTCACCAATACCTGGCATTTTCTCCCAGAAACACCAGCTTTCTCACAGATACATCACCTTCCCCCCCCCACATCAGACCTCTTCTCCCAGAAATACCAGGACTCTGCTGAATATTTCCCATTTCCTCCGGAACATACAGCATTACACTCCGCAAGAGGACAGTTTCTTTCAGAAATGTGGCATTTTATCACAGATACACCGTTTTTATGCCCAGTAGAGCTCCTTTTCTCCCAGAAATAGCACTGCTCTTAGGAAGAGCTCCCATTTTCTAACCAAAATGCTGCTTTACACTCCTCAAGATCACACTTACCCCCATCAAGATGGCAGTGTCACAGAAATACCAGCTTCTGCCCCCAAAATGGGACTTTGGCTCTCCAAAACAAGACATTTTCTCCCAGAAATACCAAGACTCTTAGAAATACCTCACGTTTCATCTCAAGAATACTGCTTTCCACTCCTCAAGATCACACTGACTCCCATCACAATGGCCTTTTCTCCCACATACACCAGCTTTCTCCCAAATACACGACATTTTCTCCCACATACACCCGTTTTCTCCCAAAGATGGGACATATTCTCCCAGAAATGCCAGCTTATTCTTTAAAAAACGGCCTTTTTTCCCCAAAATACCAGCTTTCTCACAAACACCTGTCATTTTCCAACCAAGTCTGCTACTATCTCCCAGAAACAGCCGGTTTCCGAGAAATACCTGACGTTTGCTCTCCCAAATACTACTTGACACTCCTCCAGAGGACATTGTCTCCCCTATTTACCACGTTGTCTCCCCAAGAGACCACTTGGCACACCAAAAAGACCACCGTTGCTCTCCAGTACAAGATCTTCTTTCCCACCGGTTCCCACTTTTCTCCCCCAGCTATGTCATTTCCTCCCAGAAATGCCACTTTTCCCTTGGAAATTTCACCTTCTCTTCCAAAAAGAGGAGATTTGCTCCCAGAAATACCCCTTCTCTTACAACTGCCACACGCTTTCTCCCCAAAAAGCCTCCATGACAATGCCAAATGGGACACTTGCAGCCAAGAAGAGGACACCTTCTCTCAGAAAGACCACTTTTCTCCCCAAGAGAGGAGATTTTCTCCCAATTGGATGACATTTGCTGTAAGAAAGACCCGTTTTCTTCCCTCAAGAGGACATTGTCTTTCCCACTGAGGACATTTTCTCCCAGAAGTGCCGCTACTCTGTGAAACACCTCCATTTCCTCCCAAATCTACTCCATGACACGCCTCAGGATGACACTTACTCCCCGATTTGGGGCATTTTCTCCCAGAAATACCACTTCTCTCCCAAAGGGATGGCCTTTTCCCTCTCTAGCATCTGTTTCCTCACCAATACCTGGCATTTTCTCCCAGAAACACCAGCTTTCTCACAGATACATCACCTTCCCCCCCCCACATCAGACCTCTTCTCCCAGAAATACCAGGACTCTGCTGAATATTTCCCATTTCCTCCGGAACATACAGCATTACACTCCGCAAGAGGACAGTTTCTTTCAGAAATGTGGCATTTTATCACAGATACACCGTTTTTATGCCCAGTAGAGCTCCTTTTCTCCCAGAAATAGCACTGCTCTTAGGAAGAGCTCCCATTTTCTAACCAAAATGCTGCTTTACACTCCTCAAGATCACACTTACCCCCATCAAGATGGCAGTGTCACAGAAATACCAGCTTCTGCCCCCAAAATGGGACTTTGGCTCTCCAAAACAAGACATTTTCTCCCAGAAATACCAGGACTCTTAGAAATACCTCACGTTTCATCTCAAGAATACTGCTTTCCACTCCTCAAGATCACACTGACTCCCATCACAATGGCCTTTTCTCCCACATACACCAGCTTTCTCCCAAATACACGACATTTTCTCCCACATACACCCGTTTTCTCCCAAAGATGGGACATATTCTCCCAGAAATGCCAGCTTATTCTTTAAAAAACGGCCTTTTTTCCCCAAAATACCAGCTTTCTCAGAAACACCTGTCATTTTCCAACCAAGTCTGCTACTATCTCCCAGAAACAGCCGGTTTCCGAGAAATACCTGACGTTTGCTCTCCCAAATACTACTTGACACTCCTCCAGAGGACATTGTCTCCCCTATTTACCACGTTGTCTCCCCAAGAGACCACTTGGCACACCAAAAAGACCACCGTTGCTCTCCAGTACAAGATCTTCTTTCCCACCGGTTCCCACTTTTCTCCCCCAGCTATGTCATTTCCTCCCAGAAATGCCACTTTTCCCTTGGAAATTTCACCTTCTCTTCCAAAAAGAGGAGATTTGCTCCCAGAAATACCCCTTCTCTTACAACTGCCACACGCTTTCTCCCCAAAAAGCCTCCATGACAATGCCAAATGGGACACTTGCAGCCAAGAAGAGGACACCTTCTCTCAGAAAGACCACTTTTCTCCCCAAGAGAGGAGATTTTCTCCCAATTGGATGACATTTGCGGTAAGAAAGACCCGTTTTCTTCCCTCAAGAGGACATTGTCTTTCCCACTGAGGACATTTTCTCCCAGAAGTGCCGCTACTCTGTGAAACACCTCCATTTCCTCCCAAATCTACTCCATGACACGCCTCAGGATGACACTTACTCCCCGATTTGGGGCATTTTCTCCCAGAAATACCACTTCTCTCCCAAAGGGATGGCCTTTTCCCTCTCTAGCATCTGTTTCCTCACCAATACCTGGCATTTTCTCCCAGAAACACCAGCTTTCTCACAGATACATCACCTTCCCCCCCCCACATCAGACCTCTTCTCCCAGAAATACCAGGACTCTGCTGAATATTTCCCATTTCCTCCGGAACATACAGCATTACACTCCGCAAGAGGACAGTTTCTTTCAGAAATGTGGCATTTTATCACAGATACACCGTTTTTATGCCCAGTAGAGCTCCTTTTCTCCCAGAAATAGCACTGCTCTTAGGAAGAGCTCCCATTTTCTAACCAAAATGCTGCTTTACACTCCTCAAGATCACACTTACCCCCATCAAGATGGCAGTGTCACAGAAATACCAGCTTCTGCCCCCAAAATGGGACTTTGGCTCTCCAAAACAAGACATTTTCTCCCAGAAATACCAGGACTCTTAGAAATACCTCACGTTTCATCTCAAGAATACTGCTTTCCACTCCTCAAGATCACACTGACTCCCATCACAATGGCCTTTTCTCCCACATACACCAGCTTTCTCCCAAATACACGACATTTTCTCCCACATACACCCGTTTTCTCCCAAAGATGGGACATATTCTCCCAGAAATGCCAGCTTATTCTTTAAAAAACGGCCTTTTTTCCCCAAAATACCAGCTTTCTCACAAACACCTGTCATTTTCCAACCAAGTCTGCTACTATCTCCCAGAAACAGCCGGTTTCCGAGAAATACCTGACGTTTGCTCTCCCAAATACTACTTGACACTCCTCCAGAGGACATTGTCTCCCCTATTTACCACGTTGTCTCCCCAAGAGACCACTTGGCACACCAAAAAGACCACCGTTGCTCTCCAGTACAAGATCTTCTTTCCCACCGGTTCCCACTTTTCTCCCCCAGCTATGTCATTTCCTCCCAGAAATGCCACTTTTCCCTTGGAAATTTCACCTTCTCTTCCAAAAAGAGGAGATTTGCTCCCAGAAATACCCCTTCTCTTACAACTGCCACACGCTTTCTCCCCAAAAAGCCTCCATGACAATGCCAAATGGGACACTTGCAGCCAAGAAGAGGACACCTTCTCTCAGAAAGACCACTTTTCTCCCCAAGAGAGGAGATTTTCTCCCAATTGGATGACATTTGCTGTAAGAAAGACCCGTTTTCTTCCCTCAAGAGGACATTGTCTTTCCCACTGAGGACATTTTCTCCCAGAAGTGCCGCTACTCTGTGAAACACCTCCATTTCCTCCCAAATCTACTCCATGACACGCCTCAGGATGACACTTACTCCCCGATTTGGGGCATTTTCTCCCAGAAATACCACTTCTCTCCCAAAGGGATGGCCTTTTCCCTCTCTAGCATCTGTTTCCTCACCAATACCTGGCATTTTCTCCCAGAAACACCAGCTTTCTCACAGATACATCACCTTCCCCCCCCCACATCAGACCTCTTCTCCCAGAAATACCAGGACTCTGCTGAATATTTCCCATTTCCTCCGGAACATACAGCATTACACTCCGCAAGAGGACAGTTTCTTTCAGAAATGTGGCATTTTATCACAGATACACCGTTTTTATGCCCAGTAGAGCTCCTTTTCTCCCAGAAATAGCACTGCTCTTAGGAAGAGCTCCCATTTTCTAACCAAAATGCTGCTTTACACTCCTCAAGATCACACTTACCCCCATCAAGATGGCAGTGTCACAGAAATACCAGCTTCTGCCCCCAAAATGGGACTTTGGCTCTCCAAAACAAGACATTTTCTCCCAGAAATACCAGGACTCTTAGAAATACCTCACGTTTCATCTCAAGAATACTGCTTTCCACTCCTCAAGATCACACTGACTCCCATCACAATGGCCTTTTCTCCCACATACACCAGCTTTCTCCCAAATACACGACATTTTCTCCCACATACACCCGTTTTCTCCCAAAGATGGGACATATTCTCCCAGAAATGCCAGCTTATTCTTTAAAAAACGGCCTTTTTTCCCCAAAATACCAGCTTTCTCACAAACACCTGTCATTTTCCAACCAAGTCTGCTACTATCTCCCAGAAACAGCCGGTTTCCGAGAAATACCTGACGTTTGCTCTCCCAAATACTACTTGACACTCCTCCAGAGGACATTGTCTCCCCTATTTACCACGTTGTCTCCCCAAGAGACCACTTGGCACACCAAAAAGACCACCGTTGCTCTCCAGTACAAGATCTTCTTTCCCACCGGTTCCCACTTTTCTCCCCCAGCTATGTCATTTCCTCCCAGAAATGCCACTTTTCCCTTGGAAATTTCACCTTCTCTTCCAAAAAGAGGAGATTTGCTCCCAGAAATACCCCTTCTCTTACAACTGCCACACGCTTTCTCCCCAAAAAGCCTCCATGACAATGCCAAATGGGACACTTGCAGCCAAGAAGAGGACACCTTCTCTCAGAAAGACCACTTTTCTCCCCAAGAGAGGAGATTTTCTCCCAATTGGATGACATTTGCTGTAAGAAAGACCCGTTTTCTTCCCTCAAGAGGACATTGTCTTTCCCACTGAGGACATTTTCTCCCAGAAGTGCCGCTACTCTGTGAAACACCTCCATTTCCTCCCAAATCTACTCCATGACACGCCTCAGGATGACACTTACTCCCCGATTTGGGGCATTTTCTCCCAGAAATACCACTTCTCTCCCAAAGGGATGGCCTTTTCCCTCTCTAGCATCTGTTTCCTCACCAATACCTGGCATTTTCTCCCAGAAACACCAGCTTTCTCACAGATACATCACCTTCCCCCCCCCACATCAGACCTCTTCTCCCAGAAATACCAGGACTCTGCTGAATATTTCCCATTTCCTCCGGAACATACAGCATTACACTCCGCAAGAGGACAGTTTCTTTCAGAAATGTGGCATTTTATCACAGATACACCGTTTTTATGCCCAGTAGAGCTCCTTTTCTCCCAGAAATAGCACTGCTCTTAGGAAGAGCTCCCATTTTCTAACCAAAATGCTGCTTTACACTCCTCAAGATCACACTTACCCCCATCAAGATGGCAGTGTCACAGAAATACCAGCTTCTGCCCCCAAAATGGGACTTTGGCTCTCCAAAACAAGACATTTTCTCCCAGAAATACCAGGACTCTTAGAAATACCTCACGTTTCATCTCAAGAATACTGCTTTCCACTCCTCAAGATCACACTGACTCCCATCACAATGGCCTTTTCTCCCACATACACCAGCTTTCTCCCAAATACACGACATTTTCTCCCACATACACCCGTTTTCTCCCAAAGATGGGACATATTCTCCCAGAAATGCCAGCTTATTCTTTAAAAAACGGCCTTTTTTCCCCAAAATACCAGCTTTCTCACAAACACCTGTCATTTTCCAACCAAGTCTGCTACTATCTCCCAGAAACAGCCGGTTTCCGAGAAATACCTGACGTTTGCTCTCCCAAATACTACTTGACACTCCTCCAGAGGACATTGTCTCCCCTATTTACCACGTTGTCTCCCCAAGAGACCACTTGGCACACCAAAAAGACCACCGTTGCTCTCCAGTACAAGATCTTCTTTCCCACCGGTTCCCACTTTTCTCCCCCAGCTATGTCATTTCCTCCCAGAAATGCCACTTTTCCCTTGGAAATTTCACCTTCTCTTCCAAAAAGAGGAGATTTGCTCCCAGAAATACCCCTTCTCTTACAACTGCCACACGCTTTCTCCCCAAAAAGCCTCCATGACAATGCCAAATGGGACACTTGCAGCCAAGAAGAGGACACCTTCTCTCAGAAAGACCACTTTTCTCCCCAAGAGAGGAGATTTTCTCCCAATTGGATGACATTTGCTGTAAGAAAGACCCGTTTTCTTCCCTCAAGAGGACATTGTCTTTCCCACTGAGGACATTTTCTCCCAGAAGTGCCGCTACTCTGTGAAACACCTCCATTTCCTCCCAAATCTACTCCATGACACGCCTCAGGATGACACTTACTCCCCGATTTGGGGCATTTTCTCCCAGAAATACCACTTCTCTCCCAAAGGGATGGCCTTTTCCCTCTCTAGCATCTGTTTCCTCACCAATACCTGGCATTTTCTCCCAGAAACACCAGCTTTCTCACAGATACATCACCTTCCCCCCCCCCACATCAGACCTCTTCTCCCAGAAATACCAGGACTCTGCTGAATATTTCCCATTTCCTCCGGAACATACAGCATTACACTCCGCAAGAGGACAGTTTCTTTCAGAAATGTGGCATTTTATCACAGATACACCGTTTTTATGCCCAGTAGAGCTCCTTTTCTCCCAGAAATAGCACTGCTCTTAGGAAGAGCTCCCATTTTCTAACCAAAATGCTGCTTTACACTCCTCAAGATCACACTTACCCCCATCAAGATGGCAGTGTCACAGAAATACCAGCTTCTGCCCCCAAAATGGGACTTTGGCTCTCCAAAACAAGACATTTTCTCCCAGAAATACCAGGACTCTTAGAAATACCTCACGTTTCATCTCAAGAATACTGCTTTCCACTCCTCAAGATCACACTGACTCCCATCACAATGGCCTTTTCTCCCACATACACCAGCTTTCTCCCAAATACACGACATTTTCTCCCACACACACCCGTTTTCTCCCAAAGATGGGACATATTCTCCCAGAAATGCCAGCTTATTCTTTAAAAAACGGCCTTTTTTCCCCAAAATACCAGCTTTCTCACAAACACCTGTCATTTTCCAACCAAGTCTGCTACTATCTCCCAGAAACAGCCGGTTTCCGAGAAATACCTGACGTTTGCTCTCCCAAATACTACTTGACACTCCTCCAGAGGACATTGTCTCCCCTATTTACCACGTTGTCTCCCCAAGAGACCACTTGGCACACCAAAAAGACCACCGTTGCTCTCCAGTACAAGATCTTCTTTCCCACCGGTTCCCACTTTTCTCCCCCAGCTATGTCATTTCCTCCCAGAAATGCCACTTTTCCCTTGGAAATTTCACCTTCTCTTCCAAAAAGAGGAGATTTGCTCCCAGAAATACCCCTTCTCTTACAACTGCCACACGCTTTCTCCCCAAAAAGCCTCCATGACAATGCCAAATGGGACACTTGCAGCCAAGAAGAGGACACCTTCTCTCAGAAAGACCACTTTTCTCCCCAAGAGAGGAGATTTTCTCCCAATTGGATGACATTTGCTGTAAGAAAGACCCGTTTTCTTCCCTCAAGAGGACATTGTCTTTCCCACTGAGGACATTTTCTCCCAGAAGTGCCGCTACTCTGTGAAACACCTCCATTTCCTCCCAAATCTACTCCATGACACGCCTCAGGATGACACTTACTCCCCGATTTGGGGCATTTTCTCCCAGAAATACCACTTCTCTCCCAAAGGGATGGCCTTTTCCCTCTCTAGCATCTGTTTCCTCACCAATACCTGGCATTTTCTCCCAGAAACACCAGCTTTCTCACAGATACATCACCTTCCCCCCCCCCACATCAGACCTCTTCTCCCAGAAATACCAGGACTCTGCTGAATATTTCCCATTTCCTCCGGAACATACAGCATTACACTCCGCAAGAGGACAGTTTCTTTCAGAAATGTGGCATTTTATCACAGATACACCGTTTTTATGCCCAGTAGAGCTCCTTTTCTCCCAGAAATAGCACTGCTCTTAGGAAGAGCTCCCATTTTCTAACCAAAATGCTGCTTTACACTCCTCAAGATCACACTTACCCCCATCAAGATGGCAGTGTCACAGAAATACCAGCTTCTGCCCCCAAAATGGGACTTTGGCTCTCCAAAACAAGACATTTTCTCCCAGAAATACCAGGACTCTTAGAAATACCTCACGTTTCATCTCAAGAATACTGCTTTCCACTCCTCAAGATCACACTGACTCCCATCACAATGGCCTTTTCTCCCACATACACCAGCTTTCTCCCAAATACACGACATTTTCTCCCACATACACCCGTTTTCTCCCAAAGATGGGACATATTCTCCCAGAAATGCCAGCTTATTCTTTAAAAAACGGCCTTTTTTCCCCAAAATACCAGCTTTCTCACAAACACCTGTCATTTTCCAACCAAGTCTGCTACTATCTCCCAGAAACAGCCGGTTTCCGAGAAATACCTGACGTTTGCTCTCCCAAATACTACTTGACACTCCTCCAGAGGACATTGTCTCCCCTATTTACCACGTTGTCTCCCCAAGAGACCACTTGGCACACCAAAAAGACCACCGTTGCTCTCCAGTACAAGATCTTCTTTCCCACCGGTTCCCACTTTTCTCCCCCAGCTATGTCATTTCCTCCCAGAAATGCCACTTTTCCCTTGGAAATTTCACCTTCTCTTCCAAAAAGAGGAGATTTGCTCCCAGAAATACCCCTTCTCTTACAACTGCCACACGCTTTCTCCCCAAAAAGCCTCCATGACAATGCCAAATGGGACACTTGCAGCCAAGAAGAGGACACCTTCTCTCAGAAAGACCACTTTTCTCCCCAAGAGAGGAGATTTTCTCCCAATTGGATGACATTTGCTGTAAGAAAGACCCGTTTTCTTCCCTCAAGAGGACATTGTCTTTCCCACTGAGGACATTTTCTCCCAGAAGTGCCGCTACTCTGTGAAACACCTCCATTTCCTCCCAAATCTACTCCATGACACGCCTCAGGATGACACTTACTCCCCGATTTGGGGCATTTTCTCCCAGAAATACCACTTCTCTCCCAAAGGGATGGCCTTTTCCCTCTCTAGCATCTGTTTCCTCACCAATACCTGGCATTTTCTCCCAGAAACACCAGCTTTCTCACAGATACATCACCTTCCCCCCCCCACATCAGACCTCTTCTCCCAGAAATACCAGGACTCTGCTGAATATTTCCCATTTCCTCCGGAACATACAGCATTACACTCCGCAAGAGGACAGTTTCTTTCAGAAATGTGGCATTTTATCACAGATACACCATTTTTATGCCCAGTAGAGCTCCTTTTCTCCCAGAAATAGCACTGCTCTTAGGAAGAGCTCCCATTTTCTAACCAAAATGCTGCTTTACACTCCTCAAGATCACACTTACCCCCATCAAGATGGCAGTGTCACAGAAATACCAGCTTCTGCCCCCAAAATGGGACTTTGGCTCTCCAAAACAAGACATTTTCTCCCAGAAATACCAGGACTCTTAGAAATACCTCACGTTTCATCTCAAGAATACTGCTTTCCACTCCTCAAGATCACACTGACTCCCATCACAATGGCCTTGTCTCCCACATACACCAGCTTTCTCCCAAATACACGACATTTTCTCCCACATACACCCGTTTTCTCCCAAAGATGGGACATATTCTCCCAGAAATGCCAGCTTATTCTTTAAAAAACGGCCTTTTTTTCCCAAAATACCAGCTTTCTCACAAACACCTGTCATTTTCCAACCAAGTCTGCTACTATCTCCCAGAAACAGCCGGTTTCCGAGAAATACCTGACGTTTGCTCTCCCAAATACTACTTGACACTCCTCCAGAGGACATTGTCTCCCCTATTTACCACGTTGTCTCCCCAAGAGACCACTTGGCACACCAAAAAGACCACCGTTGCTCTCCAGTACAAGTTCTTCTTTCCCACCGGTTCCCACTTTTCTCCCCCAGCTATGTCATTTCCTCCCAGAAATGCCACTTTTCCCTTGGAAATTTCACCTTCTCTTCCAAAAAGAGGAGATTTGCTCCCAGAAATACCCCTTCTCTTACAACTGCCACACGCTTTCTCCCCAAAAAGCCTCCATGACAATGCCAAATGGGACACTTGCAGCCAAGAAGAGGACACCTTCTCTCAGAAAGACCACTTTTCTCCCCAAGAGAGGAGATTTTCTCCCAATTGGATGACATTTGCTGTAAGAAAGACCTGTTTTCTTCCCTCAAGAGGACATTGTCTTTCCCACTGAGGACATTTTCTCCCAGAAGTGCCGCTACTCTGTGAAACACCTCCATTTCCTCCCAAATCTACTCCATGACACGCCTCAGGATGACACTTACTCCCCGATTTGGGGCATTTTCTCCCAGAAATACCACTTCTCTCCCAAAGGGATGGCCTTTTCCCTCTCTAGCATCTGTTTCCTCACCAATACCTGGCATTTTCTCCCAGAAACACCAGCTTTCTCACAGATACATCACCTTCCCCCCCCCACATCAGACCTCTTCTCCCAGAAATACCAGGACTCTGCTGAATATTTCCCATTTCCTCCGGAACATACAGCATTACACTCCGCAAGAGGACAGTTTCTTTCAGAAATGTGGCATTTTATCACAGATACACCATTTTTATGCCCAGTAGAGCTCCTTTTCTCCCAGAAATAGCACTGCTCTTAGGAAGAGCTCCCATTTTCTAACCAAAATGCTGCTTTACACTCCTCAAGATCACACTTACCCCCATCAAGATGGCAGTGTCACAGAAATACCAGCTTCTGCCCCCAAAATGGGACTTTGGCTCTCCAAAACAAGACATTTTCTCCCAGAAATACCAGGACTCTTAGAAATACCTCACGTTTCATCTCAAGAATACTGCTTTCCACTCCTCAAGATCACACTGACTCCCATCACAATGGCCTTGTCTCCCACATACACCAGCTTTCTCCCAAATACACGACATTTTCTCCCACATACACCCGTTTTCTCCCAAAGATGGGACATATTCTCCCAGAAATGCCAGCTTATTCTTTAAAAAACGGCCTTTTTTTCCCAAAATACCAGCTTTCTCACAAACACCTGTCATTTTCCAACCAAGTCTGCTACTATCTCCCAGAAACAGCCGGTTTCCGAGAAATACCTGACGTTTGCTCTCCCAAATACTACTTGACACTCCTCCAGAGGACATTGTCTCCCCTATTTACCACGTTGTCTCCCCAAGAGACCACTTGGCACACCAAAAAGACCACCGTTGCTCTCCAGTACAAGATCTTCTTTCCCACCGGTTCCCACTTTTCTCCCCCAGCTATGTCATTTCCTCCCAGAAATGCCACTTTTCCCTTGGAAATTTCACCTTCTCTTCCAAAAAGAGGAGATTTGCTCCCAGAAATACCCCTTCTCTTACAACTGCCACACGCTTTCTCCCCAAAAAGCCTCCATGACAATGCCAAATGGGACACTTGCAGCCAAGAAGAGGACACCTTCTCTCAGAAAGACCACTTTTCTCCCCAAGAGAGGAGATTTTCTCCCAATTGGATGACATTTGCTGTAAGAAAGACCTGTTTTCTTCCCTCAAGAGGACATTGTCTTTCCCACTGAGGACATTTTCTCCCAGAAGTGCCGCTACTCTGTGAAACACCTCCATTTCCTCCCAAATCTACTCCATGACACGCCTCAGGATGACACTTACTCCCCGATTTGGGGCATTTTCTCCCAGAAATACCACTTCTCTCCCAAAGGGATGGCCTTTTCCCTCTCTAGCATCTGTTTCCTCACCAATACCTGGCATTTTCTCCCAGAAACACCAGCTTTCTCACAGATACATCACCTTCCCCCCCCCACATCAGACCTCTTCTCCCAGAAATACCAGGACTCTGCTGAATATTTCCCATTTCCTCCGGAACATACAGCATTACACTCCGCAAGAGGACAGTTTCTTTCAGAAATGTGGCATTTTATCACAGATACACCATTTTTATGCCCAGTAGAGCTCCTTTTCTCCCAGAAATAGCACTGCTCTTAGGAAGAGCTCCCATTTTCTAACCAAAATGCTGCTTTACACTCCTCAAGATCACACTTACCCCCATCAAGATGGCAGTGTCACAGAAATACCAGCTTCTGCCCCCAAAATGGGACTTTGGCTCTCCAAAACAAGACATTTTCTCCCAGAAATACCAGGACTCTTAGAAATACCTCACGTTTCATCTCAAGAATACTGCTTTCCACTCCTCAAGATCACACTGACTCCCATCACAATGGCCTTGTCTCCCACATACACCAGCTTTCTCCCAAATACACGACATTTTCTCCCACATACACCCGTTTTCTCCCAAAGATGGGACATATTCTCCCAGAAATGCCAGCTTATTCTTTAAAAAACGGCCTTTTTTCCCCAAAATACCAGCTTTCTCACAAACACCTGTCATTTTCCAACCAAGTCTGCTACTATCTCCCAGAAACAGCCGGTTTCCGAGAAATACCTGACGTTTGCTCTCCCAAATACTACTTGACACTCCTCCAGAGGACATTGTCTCCCCTATTTACCACGTTGTCTCCCCAAGAGACCACTTGGCACACCAAAAAGACCACCGTTGCTCTCCAGTACAAGATCTTCTTTCCCACCGGTTCCCACTTTTCTCCCCCAGCTATGTCATTTCCTCCCAGAAATGCCACTTTTCCCTTGGAAATTTCACCTTCTCTTCCAAAAAGAGGAGATTTGCTCCCAGAAATACCCCTTCTCTTACAACTGCCACACGCTTTCTCCCCAAAAAGCCTCCATGACAATGCCAAATGGGACACTTGCAGCCAAGAAGAGGACACCTTCTCTCAGAAAGACCACTTTTCTCCCCAAGAGAGGAGATCTTCTCCCAATTGGATGACATTTGCTGTAAGAAAGACCCGTTTTCTTCCCTCAAGAGGACATTGTCTTTCCCACTGAGGACATTTTCTCCCAGAAGTGCCGCTACTCTGTGAAACACCTCCATTTCCTCCCAAATCTACTCCATGACACGCCTCAGGATGACACTTACTCCCCGATTTGGGGCATTTTCTCCCAGAAATACCACTTCTCTCCCAAAGGGATGGCCTTTTCCCTCTCTAGCATCTGTTTCCTCACCAATACCTGGCATTTTCTCCCAGAAACACCAGCTTTCTCACAGATACATCACCTTCCCCCCCACATCAGACCTCTTCTCCCAGAAATACCAGGACTCTGCTGAATATTTCCCATTTCCTCCGGAACATACAGCATTACACTCCGCAAGAGGACAGTTTCTTTCAGAAATGTGGCATTTTATCACAGATACACCATTTTTATGCCCAGTAGAGCTCCTTTTCTCCCAGAAATAGCACTGCTCTTAGGAAGAGCTCCCATTTTCTAACCAAAATGCTGCTTTACACTCCTCAAGATCACACTTACCCCCATCAAGATGGCAGTGTCACAGAAATACCAGCTTCTGCCCCCAAAATGGGACTTTGGCTCTCCAAAACAAGACATTTTCTCCCAGAAATACCAGGACTCTTAGAAATACCTCACGTTTCATCTCAAGAATACTGCTTTCCACTCCTCAAGATCACACTGACTCCCATCACAATGGCCTTGTCTCCCACATACACCAGCTTTCTCCCAAATACACGACATTTTCTCCCACATACACCCGTTTTCTCCCAAAGATGGGACATATTCTCCCAGAAATGCCAGCTTATTCTTTAAAAAACGGCCTTTTTTCCCCAAAATACCAGCTTTCTCACAAACACCTGTCATTTTCCAACCAAGTCTGCTACTATCTCCCAGAAACAGCCGGTTTCCGAGAAATACCTGACGTTTGCTCTCCCAAATACTACTTGACACTCCTCCAGAGGACATTGTCTCCCCTATTTACCACGTTGTCTCCCCAAGAGACCACTTGGCACACCAAAAAGACCACCGTTGCTCTCCAGTACAAGATCTTCTTTCCCACCGGTTCCCACTTTTCTCCCCCAGCTATGTCATTTCCTCCCAGAAATGCCACTTTTCCCTTGGAAATTTCACCTTCTCTTCCAAAAAGAGGAGATTTGCTCCCAGAAATACCCCTTCTCTTACAACTGCCACACGCTTTCTCCCCAAAAAGCCTCCATGACAATGCCAAATGGGACACTTGCAGCCAAGAAGAGGACACCTTCTCTCAGAAAGACCACTTTTCTCCCCAAGAGAGGAGATTTTCTCCCAATTGGATGACATTTGCTGTAAGAAAGACCTGTTTTCTTCCCTCAAGAGGACATTGTCTTTCCCACTGAGGACATTTTCTCCCAGAAGTGCCGCTACTCTGTGAAACACCTCCATTTCCTCCCAAATCTACTCCATGACACGCCTCAGGATGACACTTACTCCCCGATTTGGGGCATTTTCTCCCAGAAATACCACTTCTCTCCCAAAGGGATGGCCTTTTCCCTCTCTAGCATCTGTTTCCTCACCAATACCTGGCATTTTCTCCCAGAAACACCAGCTTTCTCACAGATACATCACCTTCCCCCCCCCACATCAGACCTCTTCTCCCAGAAATACCAGGACTCTGCTGAATATTTCCCATTTCCTCCGGAACATACAGCATTACACTCCGCAAGAGGACAGTTTCTTTCAGAAATGTGGCATTTTATCACAGATACACCATTTTTATGCCCAGTAGAGCTCCTTTTCTCCCAGAAATAGCACTGCTCTTAGGAAGAGCTCCCATTTTCTAACCAAAATGCTGCTTTACACTCCTCAAGATCACACTTACCCCCATCAAGATGGCAGTGTCACAGAAATACCAGCTTCTGCCCCCAAAATGGGACTTTGGCTCTCCAAAACAAGACATTTTCTCCCAGAAATACCAGGACTCTTAGAAATACCTCACGTTTCATCTCAAGAATACTGCTTTCCACTCCTCAAGATCACACTGACTCCCATCACAATGGCCTTGTCTCCCACATACACCAGCTTTCTCCCAAATACACGACATTTTCTCCCACATACACCCGTTTTCTCCCAAAGATGGGACATATTCTCCCAGAAATGCCAGCTTATTCTTTAAAAAACGGCCTTTTTTTCCCAAAATACCAGCTTTCTCACAAACACCTGTCATTTTCCAACCAAGTCTGCTACTATCTCCCAGAAACAGCCGGTTTCCGAGAAATACCTGACGTTTGCTCTCCCAAATACTACTTGACACTCCTCCAGAGGACATTGTCTCCCCTATTTACCACGTTGTCTCCCCAAGAGACCACTTGGCACACCAAAAAGACCACCGTTGCTCTCCAGTACAAGATCTTCTTTCCCACCGGTTCCCACTTTTCTCCCCCAGCTATGTCATTTCCTCCCAGAAATGCCACTTTTCCCTTGGAAATTTCACCTTCTCTTCCAAAAAGAGGAGATTTGCTCCCAGAAATACCCCTTCTCTTACAACTGCCACACGCTTTCTCCCCAAAAAGCCTCCATGACAATGCCAAATGGGACACTTGCAGCCAAGAAGAGGACACCTTCTCTCAGAAAGACCACTTTTCTCCCCAAGAGAGGAGATTTTCTCCCAATTGGATGACATTTGCTGTAAGAAAGACCTGTTTTCTTCCCTCAAGAGGACATTGTCTTTCCCACTGAGGACATTTTCTCCCAGAAGTGCCGCTACTCTGTGAAACACCTCCATTTCCTCCCAAATCTACTCCATGACACGCCTCAGGATGACACTTACTCCCCGATTTGGGGCATTTTCTCCCAGAAATACCACTTCTCTCCCAAAGGGATGGCCTTTTCCCTCTCTAGCATCTGTTTCCTCACCAATACCTGGCATTTTCTCCCAGAAACACCAGCTTTCTCACAGATACATCACCTTCCCCCCCCCACATCAGACCTCTTCTCCCAGAAATACCAGGACTCTGCTGAATATTTCCCATTTCCTCCGGAACATACAGCATTACACTCCGCAAGAGGACAGTTTCTTTCAGAAACGTGGCATTTTATCACAGATACACCATTTTTATGCCCAGTAGAGCTCCTTTTCTCCCAGAAATAGCACTGCTCTTAGGAAGAGCTCCCATTTTCTAACCAAAATGCTGCTTTACACTCCTCAAGATCACACTTACCCCCATCAAGATGGCAGTGTCACAGAAATACCAGCTTCTGCCCCCAAAATGGGACTTTGGCTCTCCAAAACAAGACATTTTCTCCCAGAAATACCAGGACTCTTAGAAATACCTCACGTTTCATCTCAAGAATACTGCTTTCCACTCCTCAAGATCACACTGACTCCCATCACAATGGCCTTGTCTCCCACATACACCAGCTTTCTCCCAAATACACGACATTTTCTCCCACATACACCCGTTTTCTCCCAAAGATGGGACATATTCTCCCAGAAATGCCAGCTTATTCTTTAAAAAACGGCCTTTTTTTCCCAAAATACCAGCTTTCTCACAAACACCTGTCATTTTCCAACCAAGTCTGCTACTATCTCCCAGAAACAGCCGGTTTCCGAGAAATACCTGACGTTTGCTCTCCCAAATACTACTTGACACTCCTCCAGAGGACATTGTCTCCCCTATTTACCACGTTGTCTCCCCAAGAGACCACTTGGCACACCAAAAAGACCACCGTTGCTCTCCAGTACAAGATCTTCTTTCCCACCGGTTCCCACTTTTCTCCCCCAGCTATGTCATTTCCTCCCAGAAATGCCACTTTTCCCTTGGAAATTTCACCTTCTCTTCCAAAAAGAGGAGATTTGCTCCCAGAAATACCCCTTCTCTTACAACTGCCACACGCTTTCTCCCCAAAAAGCCTCCATGACAATGCCAAATGGGACACTTGCAGCCAAGAAGAGGACACCTTCTCTCAGAAAGACCACTTTTCTCCCCAAGAGAGGAGATTTTCTCCCAATTGGATGACATTTGCTGTAAGAAAGACCTGTTTTCTTCCCTCAAGAGGACATTGTCTTTCCCACTGAGGACATTTTCTCCCAGAAGTGCCGCTACTCTGTGAAACACCTCCATTTCCTCCCAAATCTACTCCATGACACGCCTCAGGATGACACTTACTCCCCGATTTGGGGCATTTTCTCCCAGAAATACCACTTCTCTCCCAAAGGGATGGCCTTTTCCCTCTCTAGCATCTGTTTCCTCACCAATACCTGGCATTTTCTCCCAGAAACACCAGCTTTCTCACAGATACATCACCTTCCCCCCCCCACATCAGACCTCTTCTCCCAGAAATACCAGGACTCTGCTGAATATTTCCCATTTCCTCCGGAACATACAGCATTACACTCCGCAAGAGGACAGTTTCTTTCAGAAACGTGGCATTTTATCACAGATACACCATTTTTATGCCCAGTAGAGCTCCTTTTCTCCCAGAAATAGCACTGCTCTTAGGAAGAGCTCCCATTTTCTAACCAAAATGCTGCTTTACACTCCTCAAGATCACACTTACCCCCATCAAGATGGCAGTGTCACAGAAATACCAGCTTCTGCCCCCAAAATGGGACTTTGGCTCTCCAAAACAAGACATTTTCTCCCAGAAATACCAGGACTCTTAGAAATACCTCACGTTTCATCTCAAGAATACTGCTTTCCACTCCTCAAGATCACACTGACTCCCATCACAATGGCCTTTTCTCCCACATACACCAGCTTTCTCCCAAATACACGACATTTTCTCCCACATACACCCGTTTTCTCCCAAAGATGGGACATATTCTCCCAGAAATGCCAGCTTATTCTTTAAAAAACGGCCTTTTTTTCCCAAAATACCAGCTTTCTCACAAACACCTGTCATTTTCCAACCAAGTCTGCTACTATCTCCCAGAAACAGCCGGTTTCCGAGAAATACCTGACGTTTGCTCTCCCAAATACTACTTGACACTCCTCCAGAGGACATTGTCTCCCCTATTTACCACGTTGTCTCCCCAAGAGACCACTTGGCACACCAAAAAGACCACCGTTGCTCTCCAGTACAAGTTCTTCTTTCCCACCGGTTCCCACTTTTCTCCCCCAGCTATGTCATTTCCTCCCAGAAATGCCACTTTTCCCTTGGAAATTTCACCTTCTCTTCCAAAAAGAGGAGATTTGCTCCCAGAAATACCCCTTCTCTTACAACTGCCACACGCTTTCTCCCCAAAAAGCCTCCATGACAATGCCAAATGGGACACTTGCAGCCAAGAAGAGGACACCTTCTCTCAGAAAGACCACTTTTCTCCCCAAGAGAGGAGATTTTCTCCCAATTGGATGACATTTGCTGTAAGAAAGACCTGTTTTCTTCCCTCAAGAGGACATTGTCTTTCCCACTGAGGACATTTTCTCCCAGAAGTGCCGCTACTCTGTGAAACACCTCCATTTCCTCCCAAATCTACTCCATGACACGCCTCAGGATGACACTTACTCCCCGATTTGGGGCATTTTCTCCCAGAAATACCACTTCTCTCCCAAAGGGATGGCCTTTTCCCTCTCTAGCATCTGTTTCCTCACCAATACCTGGCATTTTCTCCCAGAAACACCAGCTTTCTCACAGATACATCACCTTCCCCCCCCCACATCAGACCTCTTCTCCCAGAAATACCAGGACTCTGCTGAATATTTCCCATTTCCTCCGGAACATACAGCATTACACTCCGCAAGAGGACAGTTTCTTTCAGAAATGTGGCATTTTATCACAGATACACCATTTTTATGCCCAGTAGAGCTCCTTTTCTCCCAGAAATAGCACTGCTCTTAGGAAGAGCTCCCATTTTCTAACCAAAATGCTGCTTTACACTCCTCAAGATCACACTTACCCCCATCAAGATGGCAGTGTCACAGAAATACCAGCTTCTGCCCCCAAAATGGGACTTTGGCTCTCCAAAACAAGACATTTTCTCCCAGAAATACCAGGACTCTTAGAAATACCTCACGTTTCATCTCAAGAATACTGCTTTCCACTCCTCAAGATCACACTGACTCCCATCACAATGGCCTTGTCTCCCACATACACCAGCTTTCTCCCAAATACACGACATTTTCTCCCACATACACCCGTTTTCTCCCAAAGATGGGACATATTCTCCCAGAAATGCCAGCTTATTCTTTAAAAAACGGCCTTTTTTCCCCAAAATACCAGCTTTCTCACAAACACCTGTCATTTTCCAACCAAGTCTGCTACTATCTCCCAGAAACAGCCGGTTTCCGAGAAATACCTGACGTTTGCTCTCCCAAATACTACTTGACACTCCTCCAGAGGACATTGTCTCCCCTATTTACCACGTTGTCTCCCCAAGAGACCACTTGGCACACCAAAAAGACCACCGTTGCTCTCCAGTACAAGTTCTTCTTTCCCACCGGTTCCCACTTTTCTCCCCCAGCTATGTCATTTCCTCCCAGAAATGCCACTTTTCCCTTGGAAATTTCACCTTCTCTTCCAAAAAGAGGAGATTTGCTCCCAGAAATACCCCTTCTCTTACAACTGCCACACGCTTTCTCCCCAAAAAGCCTCCATGACAATGCCAAATGGGACACTTGCAGCCAAGAAGAGGACACCTTCTCTCAGAAAGACCACTTTTCTCCCCAAGAGAGGAGATTTTCTCCCAATTGGATGACATTTGCTGTAAGAAAGACCTGTTTTCTTCCCTCAAGAGGACATTGTCTTTCCCACTGAGGACATTTTCTCCCAGAAGTGCCGCTACTCTGTGAAACACCTCCATTTCCTCCCAAATCTACTCCATGACACGCCTCAGGATGACACTTACTCCCCGATTTGGGGCATTTTCTCCCAGAAATACCACTTCTCTCCCAAAGGGATGGCCTTTTCCCTCTCTAGCATCTGTTTCCTCACCAATACCTGGCATTTTCTCCCAGAAACACCAGCTTTCTCACAGATACATCACCTTCCCCC
This sequence comes from Phasianus colchicus, assembly GCF_987193195.1. Classification (NCBI taxonomy): domain Eukaryota; kingdom Metazoa; phylum Chordata; class Aves; order Galliformes; family Phasianidae; genus Phasianus; species Phasianus colchicus. The sequence goes on from NW_028325225.1 coordinate 466,077, forward strand.
CCCCACATCAGACCTCTTCTCCCAGAAATACCAGGACTCTGCTGAATATTTCCCATTTCCTCCGGAACATACAGCATTACACTCCGCAAGAGGACAGTTTCTTTCAGAAATGTGGCATTTTATCACAGATACACCATTTTTATGCCCAGTAGAGCTCCTTTTCTCCCAGAAATAGCACTGCTCTTAGGAAGAGCTCCCATTTTCTAACCAAAATGCTGCTTTACACTCCTCAAGATCACACTTACCCCCATCAAGATGGCAGTGTCACAGAAATACCAGCTTCTGCCCCCAAAATGGGACTTTGGCTCTCCAAAACAAGACATTTTCTCCCAGAAATACCAGGACTCTTAGAAATACCTCACGTTTCATCTCAAGAATACTGCTTTCCACTCCTCAAGATCACACTGACTCCCATCACAATGGCCTTGTCTCCCACATACACCAGCTTTCTCCCAAATACACGACATTTTCTCCCACATACACCCGTTTTCTCCCAAAGATGGGACATATTCTCCCAGAAATGCCAGCTTATTCTTTAAAAAACGGCCTTTTTTCCCCAAAATACCAGCTTTCTCACAAACACCTGTCATTTTCCAACCAAGTCTGCTACTATCTCCCAGAAACAGCCGGTTTCCGAGAAATACCTGACGTTTGCTCTCCCAAATACTACTTGACACTCCTCCAGAGGACATTGTCTCCCCTATTTACCACGTTGTCTCCCCAAGAGACCACTTGGCACACCAAAAAGACCACCATTGCTCTCCAGTACAAGATCTTCTTTCCCACCGGTTCCCACTTTTCTCCCCCAGCTATGTCATTTCCTCCCAGAAATGCCACTTTTCCCTTGGAAATTTCACCTTCTCTTCCAAAAAGAGGAGATTTGCTCCCAGAAATACCCCTTCTCTTACAACTGCCACACGCTTTCTCCCCAAAAAGCCTCCATGACAATGCCAAATGGGACACTTGCAGCCAAGAAGAGGACACCTTCTCTCAGAAAGACCACTTTTCTCCCCAAGAGAGGAGATTTTCTCCCAATTGGATGACATTTGCTGTAAGAAAGACCTGTTTTCTTCCCTCAAGAGGACATTGTCTTTCCCACTGAGGACATTTTCTCCCAGAAGTGCCGCTACTCTGTGAAACACCTCCATTTCCTCCCAAATCTACTCCATGACACGCCTCAGGATGACACTTACTCCCCGATTTGGGGCATTTTCTCCCAGAAATACCACTTCTCTCCCAAAGGGATGGCCTTTTCCCTCTCTAGCATCTGTTTCCTCACCAATACCTGGCATTTTCTCCCAGAAACACCAGCTTTCTCACAGATACATCACCTTCCCCCCCCCACATCAGACCTCTTCTCCCAGAAATACCAGGACTCTGCTGAATATTTCCCATTTCCTCCGGAACATACAGCATTACACTCCGCAAGAGGACAGTTTCTTTCAGAAATGTGGCATTTTATCACAGATACACCGTTTTTATGCCCAGTAGAGCTCCTTTTCTCCCAGAAATAGCACTGCTCTTAGGAAGAGCTCCCATTTTCTAACCAAAATGCTGCTTTACACTCCTCAAGATCACACTTACCCCCATCAAGATGGCAGTGTCACAGAAATACCAGCTTCTGCCCCCAAAATGGGACTTTGGCTCTCCAAAACAAGACATTTTCTCCCAGAAATACCAGGACTCTTAGAAATACCTCACGTTTCATCTCAAGAATACTGCTTTCCACTCCTCAAGATCACACTGACTCCCATCACAATGGCCTTGTCTCCCACATACACCAGCTTTCTCCCAAATACACGACATTTTCTCCCACATACACCCGTTTTCTCCCAAAGATGGGACATATTCTCCCAGAAATGCCAGCTTATTCTTTAAAAAACGGCCTTTTTTCCCCAAAATACCAGCTTTCTCACAAACACCTGTCATTTTCCAACCAAGTCTGCTACTATCTCCCAGAAACAGCCGGTTTCCGAGAAATACCTGACGTTTGCTCTCCCAAATACTACTTGACACTCCTCCAGAGGACATTGTCTCCCCTATTTACCACGTTGTCTCCCCAAGAGACCACTTGGCACACCAAAAAGACCACCGTTGCTCTCCAGTACAAGTTCTTCTTTCCCACCGGTTCCCACTTTTCTCCCCCAGCTATGTCATTTCCTCCCAGAAATGCCACTTTTCCCTTGGAAATTTCACCTTCTCTTCCAAAAAGAGGAGATTTGCTCCCAGAAATACCCCTTCTCTTACAACTGCCACACGCTTTCTCCCCAAAAAGCCTCCATGACAATGCCAAATGGGACACTTGCAGCCAAGAAGAGGACACCTTCTCTCAGAAAGACCACTTTTCTCCCCAAGAGAGGAGATTTTCTCCCAATTGGATGACATTTGCTGTAAGAAAGACCTGTTTTCTTCCCTCAAGAGGACATTGTCTTTCCCACTGAGGACATTTTCTCCCAGAAGTGCCGCTACTCTGTGAAACACCTCCATTTCCTCCCAAATCTACTCCATGACACGCCTCAGGATGACACTTACTCCCCGATTTGGGGCATTTTCTCCCAGAAATACCACTTCTCTCCCAAAGGGATGGCCTTTTCCCTCTCTAGCATCTGTTTCCTCACCAATACCTGGCATTTTCTCCCAGAAACACCAGCTTTCTCACAGATACATCACCTTCCCCCCCCCACATCAGACCTCTTCTCCCAGAAATACCAGGACTCTGCTGAATATTTCCCATTTCCTCCGGAACATACAGCATTACACTCCGCAAGAGGACAGTTTCTTTCAGAAATGTGGCATTTTATCACAGATACACCATTTTTATGCCCAGTAGAGCTCCTTTTCTCCCAGAAATAGCACTGCTCTTAGGAAGAGCTCCCATTTTCTAACCAAAATGCTGCTTTACACTCCTCAAGATCACACTTACCCCCATCAAGATGGCAGTGTCACAGAAATACCAGCTTCTGCCCCCAAAATGGGACTTTGGCTCTCCAAAACAAGACATTTTCTCCCAGAAATACCAGGACTCTTAGAAATACCTCACGTTTCATCTCAAGAATACTGCTTTCCACTCCTCAAGATCACACTGACTCCCATCACAATGGCCTTGTCTCCCACATACACCAGCTTTCTCCCAAATACACGACATTTTCTCCCACATACACCCGTTTTCTCCCAAAGATGGGACATATTCTCCCAGAAATGCCAGCTTATTCTTTAAAAAACGGCCTTTTTTTCCCAAAATACCAGCTTTCTCACAAACACCTGTCATTTTCCAACCAAGTCTGCTACTATCTCCCAGAAACAGCCGGTTTCCGAGAAATACCTGACGTTTGCTCTCCCAAATACTACTTGACACTCCTCCAGAGGACATTGTCTCCCCTATTTACCACGTTGTCTCCCCAAGAGACCACTTGGCACACCAAAAAGACCACCGTTGCTCTCCAGTACAAGTTCTTCTTTCCCACCGGTTCCCACTTTTCTCCCCCAGCTATGTCATTTCCTCCCAGAAATGCCACTTTTCCCTTGGAAATTTCACCTTCTCTTCCAAAAAGAGGAGATTTGCTCCCAGAAATACCCCTTCTCTTACAACTGCCACACGCTTTCTCCCCAAAAAGCCTCCATGACAATGCCAAATGGGACACTTGCAGCCAAGAAGAGGACACCTTCTCTCAGAAAGACCACTTTTCTCCCCAAGAGAGGAGATTTTCTCCCAATTGGATGACATTTGCTGTAAGAAAGACCTGTTTTCTTCCCTCAAGAGGACATTGTCTTTCCCACTGAGGACATTTTCTCCCAGAAGTGCCGCTACTCTGTGAAACACCTCCATTTCCTCCCAAATCTACTCCATGACACGCCTCAGGATGACACTTACTCCCCGATTTGGGGCATTTTCTCCCAGAAATACCACTTCTCTCCCAAAGGGATGGCCTTTTCCCTCTCTAGCATCTGTTTCCTCACCAATACCTGGCATTTTCTCCCAGAAACACCAGCTTTCTCACAGATACATCACCTTCCCCCCCCCACATCAGACCTCTTCTCCCAGAAATACCAGGACTCTGCTGAATATTTCCCATTTCCTCCGGAACATACAGCATTACACTCCGCAAGAGGACAGTTTCTTTCAGAAATGTGGCATTTTATCACAGATACACCATTTTTATGCCCAGTAGAGCTCCTTTTCTCCCAGAAATAGCACTGCTCTTAGGAAGAGCTCCCATTTTCTAACCAAAATGCTGCTTTACACTCCTCAAGATCACACTTACCCCCATCAAGATGGCAGTGTCACAGAAATACCAGCTTCTGCCCCCAAAATGGGACTTTGGCTCTCCAAAACAAGACATTTTCTCCCAGAAATACCAGGACTCTTAGAAATACCTCACGTTTCATCTCAAGAATACTGCTTTCCACTCCTCAAGATCACACTGACTCCCATCACAATGGCCTTGTCTCCCACATACACCAGCTTTCTCCCAAATACACGACATTTTCTCCCACATACACCCGTTTTCTCCCAAAGATGGGACATATTCTCCCAGAAATGCCAGCTTATTCTTTAAAAAACGGCCTTTTTTCCCCAAAATACCAGCTTTCTCACAAACACCTGTCATTTTCCAACCAAGTCTGCTACTATCTCCCAGAAACAGCCGGTTTCCGAGAAATACCTGACGTTTGCTCTCCCAAATACTACTTGACACTCCTCCAGAGGACATTGTCTCCCCTATTTACCACGTTGTCTCCCCAAGAGACCACTTGGCACACCAAAAAGACCACCATTGCTCTCCAGTACAAGATCTTCTTTCCCACCGGTTCCCACTTTTCTCCCCCAGCTATGTCATTTCCTCCCAGAAATGCCACTTTTCCCTTGGAAATTTCACCTTCTCTTCCAAAAAGAGGAGATTTGCTCCCAGAAATACCCCTTCTCTTACAACTGCCACACGCTTTCTCCCCAAAAAGCCTCCATGACAATGCCAAATGGGACACTTGCAGCCAAGAAGAGGACACCTTCTCTCAGAAAGACCACTTTTCTCCCCAAGAGAGGAGATTTTCTCCCAATTGGATGACATTTGCTGTAAGAAAGACCTGTTTTCTTCCCTCAAGAGGACATTGTCTTTCCCACTGAGGACATTTTCTCCCAGAAGTGCCGCTACTCTGTGAAACACCTCCATTTCCTCCCAAATCTACTCCATGACACGCCTCAGGATGACACTTACTCCCCGATTTGGGGCATTTTCTCCCAGAAATACCACTTCTCTCCCAAAGGGATGGCCTTTTCCCTCTCTAGCATCTGTTTCCTCACCAATACCTGGCATTTTCTCCCAGAAACACCAGCTTTCTCACAGATACATCACCTTCCCCCCCCCACATCAGACCTCTTCTCCCAGAAATACCAGGACTCTGCTGAATATTTCCCATTTCCTCCGGAACATACAGCATTACACTCCGCAAGAGGACAGTTTCTTTCAGAAATGTGGCATTTTATCACAGATACACCGTTTTTATGCCCAGTAGAGCTCCTTTTCTCCCAGAAATAGCACTGCTCTTAGGAAGAGCTCCCATTTTCTAACCAAAATGCTGCTTTACACTCCTCAAGATCACACTTACCCCCATCAAGATGGCAGTGTCACAGAAATACCAGCTTCTGCCCCCAAAATGGGACTTTGGCTCTCCAAAACAAGACATTTTCTCCCAGAAATACCAGGACTCTTAGAAATACCTCACGTTTCATCTCAAGAATACTGCTTTCCACTCCTCAAGATCACACTGACTCCCATCACAATGGCCTTGTCTCCCACATACACCAGCTTTCTCCCAAATACACGACATTTTCTCCCACATACACCCGTTTTCTCCCAAAGATGGGACATATTCTCCCAGAAATGCCAGCTTATTCTTTAAAAAACGGCCTTTTTTCCCCAAAATACCAGCTTTCTCACAAACACCTGTCATTTTCCAACCAAGTCTGCTACTATCTCCCAGAAACAGCCGGTTTCCGAGAAATACCTGATGTTTGCTCTCCCAAATACTACTTGACACTCCTCCAGAGGACATTGTCTCCCCTATTTACCACGTTGTCTCCCCAAGAGACCACTTGGCACACCAAAAAGACCACCGTTGCTCTCCAGTACAAGATCTTCTTTCCCACCGGTTCCCACTTTTCTCCCCCAGCTATGTCATTTCCTCCCAGAAATGCCACTTTTCCCTTGGAAATTTCACCTTCTCTTCCAAAAAGAGGAGATTTGCTCCCAGAAATACCCCTTCTCTTACAACTGCCACACGCTTTCTCCCCAAAAAGCCTCCATGACAATGCCAAATGGGACACTTGCAGCCAAGAAGAGGACACCTTCTCTCAGAAAGACCACTTTTCTCCCCAAGAGAGGAGATTTTCTCCCAATTGGATGACATTTGCTGTAAGAAAGACCTGTTTTCTTCCCTCAAGAGGACATTGTCTTTCCCACTGAGGACATTTTCTCCCAGAAGTGCCGCTACTCTGTGAAACACCTCCATTTCCTCCCAAATCTACTCCATGACACGCCTCAGGATGACACTTACTCCCCGATTTGGGGCATTTTCTCCCAGAAATACCACTTCTCTCCCAAAGGGATGGCCTTTTCCCTCTCTAGCATCTGTTTCCTCACCAATACCTGGCATTTTCTACCAGAAACACCAGCTTTCTCACAGATACATCACCTTCCCCCCCCACATCAGACCTCTTCTCCCAGAAATACCAGGACTCTGCTGAATATTTCCCATTTCCTCCGGAACATACAGCATTACACTCCGCAAGAGGACAGTTTCTTTCAGAAATGTGGCATTTTATCACAGATACACCGTTTTTATGCCCAGTAGAGCTCCTTTTCTCCCAGAAATAGCACTGCTCTTAGGAAGAGCTCCCATTTTCTAACCAAAATGCTGCTTTACACTCCTCAAGATCACACTTACCCCCATCAAGATGGCAGTGTCACAGAAATACCAGCTTCTGCCCCCAAAATGGGACTTTGGCTCTCCAAAACAAGACATTTTCTCCCAGAAATACCAGGACTCTTAGAAATACCTCACGTTTCATCTCAAGAATACTGCTTTCCACTCCTCAAGATCACACTGACTCCCATCACAATGGCCTTTTCTCCCACATACACCAGCTTTCTCCCAAATACACGACATTTTCTCCCACATACACCCGTTTTCTCCCAAAGATGGGACATATTCTCCCAGAAATGCCAGCTTATTCTTTAAAAAACGGCCTTTTTTCCCCAAAATACCAGCTTTCTCACAAACACCTGTCATTTTCCAACCAAGTCTGCTACTATCTCCCAGAAACAGCCGGTTTCCGAGAAATACCTGATGTTTGCTCTCCCAAATACTACTTGACACTCCTCCAGAGGACATTGTCTCCCCTATTTACCACGTTGTCTCCCCAAGAGACCACTTGGCACACCAAAAAGACCACCGTTGCTCTCCAGTACAAGATCTTCTTTCCCACCGGTTCCCACTTTTCTCCCCCAGCTATGTCATTTCCTCCCAGAAATGCCACTTTTCCCTTGGAAATTTCACCTTCTCTTCCAAAAAGAGGAGATTTGCTCCCAGAAATACCCCTTCTCTTACAACTGCCACACGCTTTCTCCCCAAAAAGCCTCCATGACAATGCCAAATGGGACACTTGCAGCCAAGAAGAGGACACCTTCTCTCAGAAAGACCACTTTTCTCCCCAAGAGAGGAGATTTTCTCCCAATTGGATGACATTTGCTGTAAGAAAGACCTGTTTTCTTCCCTCAAGAGGACATTGTCTTTCCCACTGAGGACATTTTCTCCCAGAAGTGCCGCTACTCTGTGAAACACCTCCATTTCCTCCCAAATCTACTCCATGACACGCCTCAGGATGACACTTACTCCCCGATTTGGGGCATTTTCTCCCAGAAATACCACTTCTCTCCCAAAGGGATGGCCTTTTCCCTCTCTAGCATCTGTTTCCTCACCAATACCTGGCATTTTCTACCAGAAACACCAGCTTTCTCACAGATACATCACCTTCCCCCCCACATCAGACCTCTTCTCCCAGAAATACCAGGACTCTGCTGAATATTTCCCATTTCCTCCGGAACATACAGCATTACACTCCGCAAGAGGACAGTTTCTTTCAGAAATGTGGCATTTTATCACAGATACACCGTTTTTATGCCCAGTAGAGCTCCTTTTCTCCCAGAAATAGCACTGCTCTTAGGAAGAGCTCCCATTTTCTAACCAAAATGCTGCTTTACACTCCTCAAGATCACACTTACCCCCATCAAGATGGCAGTGTCACAGAAATACCAGCTTCTGCCCCCAAAATGGGACTTTGGCTCTCCAAAACAAGACATTTTCTCCCAGAAATACCAGGACTCTTAGAAATACCTCACGTTTCATCTCAAGAATACTGCTTTCCACTCCTCAAGATCACACTGACTCCCATCACAATGGCCTTTTCTCCCACATACACCAGCTTTCTCCCAAATACACGACATTTTCTCCCACATACACCCGTTTTCTCCCAAAGATGGGACATATTCTCCCAGAAATGCCAGCTTATTCTTTAAAAAACGGCCTTTTTTCCCCAAAATACCAGCTTTCTCACAAACACCTGTCATTTTCCAACCAAGTCTGCTACTATCTCCCAGAAACAGCCGGTTTCCGAGAAATACCTGACGTTTGCTCTCCCAAATACTACTTGACACTCCTCCAGAGGACATTGTCTCCCCTATTTACCACGTTGTCTCCCCAAGAGACCACTTGGCACACCAAAAAGACCACCGTTGCTCTCCAGTACAAGATCTTCTTTCCCACCGGTTCCCACTTTTCTCCCCCAGCTATGTCATTTCCTCCCAGAAATGCCACTTTTCCCTTGGAAATTTCACCTTCTCTTCCAAAAAGAGGAGATTTGCTCCCAGAAATACCCCTTCTCTTACAACTGCCACACGCTTTCTCCCCAAAAAGCCTCCATGACAATGCCAAATGGGACACTTGCAGCCAAGAAGAGGACACCTTCTCTCAGAAAGACCACTTTTCTCCCCAAGAGAGGAGATTTTCTCCCAATTGGATGACATTTGCTGTAAGAAAGACCTGTTTTCTTCCCTCAAGAGGACATTGTCTTTCCCACTGAGGACATTTTCTCCCAGAAGTGCCGCTACTCTGTGAAACACCTCCATTTCCTCCCAAATCTACTCCATGACACGCCTCAGGATGACACTTACTCCCCGATTTGGGGCATTTTCTCCCAGAAATACCACTTCTCTCCCAAAGGGATGGCCTTTTCCCTCTCTAGCATCTGTTTCCTCACCAATACCTGGCATTTTCTCCCAGAAACACCAGCTTTCTCACAGATACATCACCTTCCCCCCCACATCAGACCTCTTCTCCCAGAAATACCAGGACTCTGCTGAATATTTCCCATTTCCTTCGGAACATACAGCATTACACTCCGCAAGAGGACAGTTTCTTTCAGAAATGTGGCATTTTATCACAGATACACCGTTTTTATGCCCAGTAGAGCTCCTTTTCTCCCAGAAATAGCACTGCTCTTAGGAAGAGCTCCCATTTTCTAACCAAAATGCTGCTTTACACTCCTCAAGATCACACTTACCCCCATCAAGATGGCAGTGTCACAGAAATACCAGCTTCTGCCCCCAAAATGGGACTTTGGCTCTCCAAAACAAGACATTTTCTCCCAGAAATACCAGGACTCTTAGAAATACCTCACGTTTCATCTCAAGAATACTGCTTTCCACTCCTCAAGATCACACTGACTCCCATCACAATGGCCTTGTCTCCCACATACACCAGCTTTCTCCCAAATACACGACATTTTCTCCCACATACACCCGTTTTCTCCCAAAGATGGGACATATTCTCCCAGAAATGCCAGCTTATTCTTTAAAAAACGGCCTTTTTTCCCCAAAATACCAGCTTTCTCACAAACACCTGTCATTTTCCAACCAAGTCTGCTACTATCTCCCAGAAACAGCCGGTTTCCGAGAAATACCTGACGTTTGCTCTCCCAAATACTACTTGACACTCCTCCAGAGGACATTGTCTCCCCTATTTACCACGTTGTCTCCCCAAGAGACCACTTGGCACACCAAAAAGACCACCGTTGCTCTCCAGTACAAGTTCTTCTTTCCCACCGGTTCCCACTTTTCTCCCCCAGCTATGTCATTTCCTCCCAGAAATGCCACTTTTCCCTTGGAAATTTCACCTTCTCTTCCAAAAAGAGGAGATTTGCTCCCAGAAATACCCCTTCTCTTACAACTGCCACACGCTTTCTCCCCAAAAAGCCTCCATGACAATGCCAAATGGGACACTTGCAGCCAAGAAGAGGACACCTTCTCTCAGAAAGACCACTTTTCTCCCCAAGAGAGGAGATTTTCTCCCAATTGGATGACATTTGCTGTAAGAAAGACCTGTTTTCTTCCCTCAAGAGGACATTGTCTTTCCCACTGAGGACATTTTCTCCCAGAAGTGCCGCTACTCTGTGAAACACCTCCATTTCCTCCCAAATCTACTCCATGACACGCCTCAGGATGACACTTACTCCCCGATTTGGGGCATTTTCTCCCAGAAATACCACTTCTCTCCCAAAGGGATGGCCTTTTCCCTCTCTAGCATCTGTTTCCTCACCAATACCTGGCATTTTCTCCCAGAAACACCAGCTTTCTCACAGATACATCACCTTCCCCCCCCCCACATCAGACCTCTTCTCCCAGAAATACCAGGACTCTGCTGAATATTTCCCATTTCCTCCGGAACATACAGCATTACACTCCGCAAGAGGACAGTTTCTTTCAGAAATGTGGCATTTTATCACAGATACACCGTTTTTATGCCCAGTAGAGCTCCTTTTCTCCCAGAAATAGCACTGCTCTTAGGAAGAGCTCCCATTTTCTAACCAAAATGCTGCTTTACACTCCTCAAGATCACACTTACCCCCATCAAGATGGCAGTGTCACAGAAATACCAGCTTCTGCCCCCAAAATGGGACTTTGGCTCTCCAAAACAAGACATTTTCTCCCAGAAATACCAGGACTCTTAGAAATACCTCACGTTTCATCTCAAGAATACTGCTTTCCACTCCTCAAGATCACACTGACTCCCATCACAATGGCCTTGTCTCCCACATACACCAGCTTTCTCCCAAATACACGACATTTTCTCCCACATACACCCGTTTTCTCCCAAAGATGGGACATATTCTCCCAGAAATGCCAGCTTATTCTTTAAAAAACGGCCTCTTTTTCCCCAAATACCAGCTTTCTCACAAACACCTGTCATTTTCCAACCAAGTCTGCTACTATCTCCCAGAAACAGCCGGTTTCCGAGAAATACCTGACGTTTGCTCTCCCAAATACTACTTGACACTCCTCCAGAGGACATTGTCTCCCCTATTTACCACGTTGTCTCCCCAAGAGACCACTTGGCACACCAAAAAGACCACCGTTGCTCTCCAGTACAAGTTCTTCTTTCCCACCGGTTCCCACTTTTCTCCCCCAGCTATGTCATTTCCTCCCAGAAATGCCACTTTTCCCTTGGAAATTTCACCTTCTCTTCCAAAAAGAGGAGATTTGCTCCCAGAAATACCCCTTCTCTTACAACTGCCACACGCTTTCTCCCCAAAAAGCCTCCATGACAATGCCAAATGGGACACTTGCAGCCAAGAAGAGGACACCTTCTCTCAGAAAGACCACTTTTCTCCCCAAGAGAGGAGATTTTCTCCCAATTGGATGACATTTGCTGTAAGAAAGACCTGTTTTCTTCCCTCAAGAGGACATTGTCTTTCCCACTGAGGACATTTTCTCCCAGAAGTGCCGCTACTCTGTGAAACACCTCCATTTCCTCCCAAATCTACTCCATGACACGCCTCAGGATGACACTTACTCCCCGATTTGGGGCATTTTCTCCCAGAAATACCACTTCTCTCCCAAAGGGATGGCCTTTTCCCTCTCTAGCATCTGTTTCCTCACCAATACCTGGCATTTTCTCCCAGAAACACCAGCTTTCTCACAGATACATCACCTTCCCCCCCCCACATCAGACCTCTTCTCCCAGAAATACCAGGACTCTGCTGAATATTTCCCATTTCCTCCGGAACATACAGCATTACACTCCGCAAGAGGACAGTTTCTTTCAGAAATGTGGCATTTTATCACAGATACACCATTTTTATGCCCAGTAGAGCTCCTTTTCTCCCAGAAATAGCACTGCTCTTAGGAAGAGCTCCCATTTTCTAACCAAAATGCTGCTTTACACTCCTCAAGATCACACTTACCCCCATCAAGATGGCAGTGTCACAGAAATACCAGCTTCTGCCCCCAAAATGGGACTTTGGCTCTCCAAAACAAGACATTTTCTCCCAGAAATACCAGGACTCTTAGAAATACCTCACGTTTCATCTCAAGAATACTGCTTTCCACTCCTCAAGATCACACTGACTCCCATCACAATGGCCTTTTCTCCCACATACACCAGCTTTCTCCCAAATACACGACATTTTCTCCCACATACACCCGTTTTCTCCCAAAGATGGGACATATTCTCCCAGAAATGCCAGCTTATTCTTTAAAAAACGGCCTTTTTTCCCCAAAATACCAGCTTTCTCACAAACACCTGTCATTTTCCAACCAAGTCTGCTACTATCTCCCAGAAACAGCCGGTTTCCGAGAAATACCTGACGTTTGCTCTCCCAAATACTACTTGACACTCCTCCAGAGGACATTGTCTCCCCTATTTACCACGTTGTCTCCCCAAGAGACCACTTGGCACACCAAAAAGACCACCGTTGCTCTCCAGTACAAGATCTTCTTTCCCACCGGTTCCCACTTTTCTCCCCCAGCTATGTCATTTCCTCCCAGAAATGCCACTTTTCCCTTGGAAATTTCACCTTCTCTTCCAAAAAGAGGAGATTTGCTCCCAGAAATACCCCTTCTCTTACAACTGCCACACGCTTTCTCCCCAAAAAGCCTCCATGACAATGCCAAATGGGACACTTGCAGCCAAGAAGAGGACACCTTCTCTCAGAAAGACCACTTTTCTCCCCAAGAGAGGAGATTTTCTCCCAATTGGATGACATTTGCTGTAAGAAAGACCTGTTTTCTTCCCTCAAGAGGACATTGTCTTTCCCACTGAGGACATTTTCTCCCAGAAGTGCCGCTACTCTGTGAAACACCTCCATTTCCTCCCAAATCTACTCCATGACACGCCTCAGGATGACACTTACTCCCCGATTTGGGGCATTTTCTCCCAGAAATACCACTTCTCTCCCAAAGGGATGGCCTTTTCCCTCTCTAGCATCTGTTTCCTCACCAATACCTGGCATTTTCTCCCAGAAACACCAGCTTTCTCACAGATACATCACCTTCCCCCCCCCACATCAGACCTCTTCTCCCAGAAATACCAGGACTCTGCTGAATATTTCCCATTTCCTCCGGAACATACAGCATTACACTCCGCAAGAGGACAGTTTCTTTCAGAAATGTGGCATTTTATCACAGATACACCATTTTTATGCCCAGTAGAGCTCCTTTTCTCCCAGAAATAGCACTGCTCTTAGCAAGAGCTCCCATTTTCTAACCAAAATGCTGCTTTACACTCCTCAAGATCACACTTACCCCCATCAAGATGGCAGTGTCACAGAAATACCAGCTTCTGCCCCCAAAATGGGACTTTGGCTCTCCAAAACAAGACATTTTCTCCCAGAAATACCAGGACTCTTAGAAATACCTCACGTTTCATCTCAAGAATACTGCTTTCCACTCCTCAAGATCACACTGACTCCCATCACAATGGCCTTGTCTCCCACATACACCAGCTTTCTCCCAAATACACGACATTTTCTCCCACATACACCCGTTTTCTCCCAAAGATGGGACATATTCTCCCAGAAATGCCAGCTTATTCTTTAAAAAACGGCCTTTTTTCCCCAAAATACCAGCTTTCTCACAAACACCTGTCATTTTCCAACCAAGTCTGCTACTATCTCCCAGAAACAGCCGGTTTCCGAGAAATACCTGACGTTTGCTCTCCCAAATACTACTTGACACTCCTCCAGAGGACATTGTCTCCCCTATTTACCACGTTGTCTCCCCAAGAGACCACTTGGCACACCAAAAAGACCACCGTTGCTCTCCAGTACAAGATCTTCTTTCCCACCGGTTCCCACTTTTCTCCCCCAGCTATGTCATTTCCTCCCAGAAATGCCACTTTTCCCTTGGAAATTTCACCTTCTCTTCCAAAAAGAGGAGATTTGCTCCCAGAAATACCCCTTCTCTTACAACTGCCACACGCTTTCTCCCCAAAAAGCCTCCATGACAATGCCAAATGGGACACTTGCAGCCAAGAAGAGGACACCTTCTCTCAGAAAGACCACTTTTCTCCCCAAGAGAGGAGATTTTCTCCCAATTGGATGACATTTGCTGTAAGAAAGACCTGTTTTCTTCCCTCAAGAGGACATTGTCTTTCCCACTGAGGACATTTTCTCCCAGAAGTGCCGCTACTCTGTGAAACACCTCCATTTCCTCCCAAATCTACTCCATGACACGCCTCAGGATGACACTTACTCCCCGATTTGGGGCATTTTCTCCCAGAAATACCACTTCTCTCCCAAAGGGATGGCCTTTTCCCTCTCTAGCATCTGTTTCCTCACCAATACCTGGCATTTTCTCCCAGAAACACCAGCTTTCTCACAGATACATCACCTTCCCCCCCCCACATCAGACCTCTTCTCCCAGAAATACCAGGACTCTGCTGAATATTTCCCATTTCCTCCGGAACATACAGCATTACACTCCGCAAGAGGACAGTTTCTTTCAGAAATGTGGCATTTTATCACAGATACACCATTTTTATGCCCAGTAGAGCTCCTTTTCTCCCAGAAATAGCACTGCTCTTAGGAAGAGCTCCCATTTTCTAACCAAAATGCTGCTTTACACTCCTCAAGATCACACTTACCCCCATCAAGATGGCAGTGTCACAGAAATACCAGCTTCTGCCCCCAAAATGGGACTTTGGCTCTCCAAAACAAGACATTTTCTCCCAGAAATACCAGGACTCTTAGAAATACCTCACGTTTCATCTCAAGAATACTGCTTTCCACTCCTCAAGATCACACTGACTCCCATCACAATGGCCTTGTCTCCCACATACACCAGCTTTCTCCCAAATACACGACATTTTCTCCCACATACACCCGTTTTCTCCCAAAGATGGGACATATTCTCCCAGAAATGCCAGCTTATTCTTTAAAAAACGGCCTTTTTTCCCCAAAATACCAGCTTTCTCACAAACACCTGTCATTTTCCAACCAAGTCTGCTACTATCTCCCAGAAACAGCCGGTTTCCGAGAAATACCTGACGTTTGCTCTCCCAAATACTACTTGACACTCCTCCAGAGGACATTGTCTCCCCTATTTACCACGTTGTCTCCCCAAGAGACCACTTGGCACACCAAAAAGACCACCGTTGCTCTCCAGTACAAGATCTTCTTTCCCACCGGTTCCCACTTTTCTCCCCCAGCTATGTCATTTCCTCCCAGAAATGCCACTTTTCCCTTGGAAATTTCACCTTCTCTTCCAAAAAGAGGAGATTTGCTCCCAGAAATACCCCTTCTCTTACAACTGCCACACGCTTTCTCCCCAAAAAGCCTCCATGACAATGCCAAATGGGACACTTGCAGCCAAGAAGAGGACACCTTCTCTCAGAAAGACCACTTTTCTCCCCAAGAGAGGAGATTTTCTCCCAATTGGATGACATTTGCTGTAAGAAAGACCCGTTTTCTTCCCTCAAGAGGACATTGTCTTTCCCACTGAGGACATTTTCTCCCAGAAGTGCCGCTACTCTGTGAAACACCTCCATTTCCTCCCAAATCTACTCCATGACACGCCTCAGGATGACACTTACTCCCCGATTTGGGGCATTTTCTCCCAGAAATACCACTTCTCTCCCAAAGGGATGGCCTTTTCCCTCTCTAGCATCTGTTTCCTCACCAATACCTGGCATTTTCTCCCAGAAACACCAGCTTTCTCACAGATACATCACCTTCCCCCCCCCACATCAGACCTCTTCTCCCAGAAATACCAGGACTCTGCTGAATATTTCCCATTTCCTCCGGAACATACAGCATTACACTCCGCAAGAGGACAGTTTCTTTCAGAAATGTGGCATTTTATCACAGATACACCATTTTTATGCCCAGTAGAGCTCCTTTTCTCCCAGAAATAGCACTGCTCTTAGGAAGAGCTCCCATTTTCTAACCAAAATGCTGCTTTACACTCCTCAAGATCACACTTACCCCCATCAAGATGGCAGTGTCACAGAAATACCAGCTTCTGCCCCCAAAATGGGACTTTGGCTCTCCAAAACAAGACATTTTCTCCCAGAAATACCAGGACTCTTAGAAATACCTCACGTTTCATCTCAAGAATACTGCTTTCCACTCCTCAAGATCACACTGACTCCCATCACAATGGCCTTGTCTCCCACATACACCAGCTTTCTCCCAAATACACGACATTTTCTCCCACATACACCCGTTTTCTCCCAAAGATGGGACATATTCTCCCAGAAATGCCAGCTTATTCTTTAAAAAACGGCCTTTTTTCCCCAAAATACCAGCTTTCTCACAAACACCTGTCATTTTCCAACCAAGTCTGCTACTATCTCCCAGAAACAGCCGGTTTCCGAGAAATACCTGACGTTTGCTCTCCCAAATACTACTTGACACTCCTCCAGAGGACATTGTCTCCCCTATTTACCACGTTGTCTCCCCAAGAGACCACTTGGCACACCAAAAAGACCACCGTTGCTCTCCAGTACAAGATCTTCTTTCCCACCGGTTCCCACTTTTCTCCCCCAGCTATGTCATTTCCTCCCAGAAATGCCACTTTTCCCTTGGAAATTTCACCTTCTCTTCCAAAAAGAGGAGATTTGCTCCCAGAAATACCCCTTCTCTTACAACTGCCACACGCTTTCTCCCCAAAAAGCCTCCATGACAATGCCAAATGGGACACTTGCAGCCAAGAAGAGGACACCTTCTCTCAGAAAGACCACTTTTCTCCCCAAGAGAGGAGATTTTCTCCCAATTGGATGACATTTGCTGTAAGAAAGACCTGTTTTCTTCCCTCAAGAGGACATTGTCTTTCCCACTGAGGACATTTTCTCCCAGAAGTGCCGCTACTCTGTGAAACACCTCCATTTCCTCCCAAATCTACTCCATGACACGCCTCAGGATGACACTTACTCCCCGATTTGGGGCATTTTCTCCCAGAAATACCACTTCTCTCCCAAAGGGATGGCCTTTTCCCTCTCTAGCATCTGTTTCCTCACCAATACCTGGCATTTTCTCCCAGAAACACCAGCTTTCTCACAGATACATCACCTTCCCCCCCCCCACATCAGACCTCTTCTCCCAGAAATACCAGGACTCTGCTGAATATTTCCCATTTCCTCCGGAACATACAGCATTACACTCCGCAAGAGGACAGTTTCTTTCAGAAATGTGGCATTTTATCACAGATACACCGTTTTTATGCCCAGTAGAGCTCCTTTTCTCCCAGAAATAGCACTGCTCTTAGGAAGAGCTCCCATTTTCTAACCAAAATGCTGCTTTACACTCCTCAAGATCACACTTACCCCCATCAAGATGGCAGTGTCACAGAAATACCAGCTTCTGCCCCCAAAATGGGACTTTGGCTCTCCAAAACAAGACATTTTCTCCCAGAAATACCAGGACTCTTAGAAATACCTCACGTTTCATCTCAAGAATACTGCTTTCCACTCCTCAAGATCACACTGACTCCCATCACAATGGCCTTTTCTCCCACATACACCAGCTTTCTCCCAAATACACGACATTTTCTCCCACATACACCCGTTTTCTCCCAAAGATGGGACATATTCTCCCAGAAATGCCAGCTTATTCTTTAAAAAACGGCCTTTTTTCCCCAAAATACCAGCTTTCTCACAAACACCTGTCATTTTCCAACCAAGTCTGCTACTATCTCCCAGAAACAGCCGGTTTCCGAGAAATACCTGACGTTTGCTCTCCCAAATACTACTTGACACTCCTCCAGAGGACATTGTCTCCCCTATTTACCACGTTGTCTCCCCAAGAGACCACTTGGCACACCAAAAAGACCACCGTTGCTCTCCAGTACAAGATCTTCTTTCCCACCGGTTCCCACTTTTCTCCCCCAGCTATGTCATTTCCTCCCAGAAATGCCACTTTTCCCTTGGAAATTTCACCTTCTCTTCCAAAAAGAGGAGATTTGCTCCCAGAAATACCCCTTCTCTTACAACTGCCACACGCTTTCTCCCCAAAAAGCCTCCATGACAATGCCAAATGGGACACTTGCAGCCAAGAAGAGGACACCTTCTCTCAGAAAGACCACTTTTCTCCCCAAGAGAGGAGATTTTCTCCCAATTGGATGACATTTGCTGTAAGAAAGACCTGTTTTCTTCCCTCAAGAGGACATTGTCTTTCCCACTGAGGACATTTTCTCCCAGAAGTGCCGCTACTCTGTGAAACACCTCCATTTCCTCCCAAATCTACTCCATGACACGCCTCAGGATGACACTTACTCCCCGATTTGGGGCATTTTCTCCCAGAAATACCACTTCTCTCCCAAAGGGATGGCCTTTTCCCTCTCTAGCATCTGTTTCCTCACCAATACCTGGCATTTTCTCCCAGAAACACCAGCTTTCTCACAGATACATCACCTTCCCCCCCCCACATCAGACCTCTTCTCCCAGAAATACCAGGACTCTGCTGAATATTTCCCATTTCCTCCGGAACATACAGCATTACACTCCGCAAGAGGACAGTTTCTTTCAGAAATGTGGCATTTTATCACAGATACACCGTTTTTATGCCCAGTAGAGCTCCTTTTCTCCCAGAAATAGCACTGCTCTTAGGAAGAGCTCCCATTTTCTAACCAAAATGCTGCTTTACACTCCTCAAGATCACACTTACCCCCATCAAGATGGCAGTGTCAGAGAAATACCAGCTTCTGCCCCCAAAATGGGACTTTGGCTCTCCAAAACAAGACATTTTCTCCCAGAAATACCAGGACTCTTAGAAATACCTCACGTTTCATCTCAAGAATACTGCTTTCCACTCCTCAAGATCACACTGACTCCCATCACAATGGCCTTTTCTCCCACATACACCAGCTTTCTCCCAAATACACGACATTTTCTCCCACATACACCCGTTTTCTCCCAAAGATGGGACATATTCTCCCAGAAATGCCAGCTTATTCTTTAAAAAACGGCCTTTTTTCCCCAAAATACCAGCTTTCTCACAAACACCTGTCATTTTCCAACCAAGTCTGCTACTATCTCCCAGAAACAGCCGGTTTCCGAGAAATACCTGACGTTTGCTCTCCCAAATACTACTTGACACTCCTCCAGAGGACATTGTCTCCCCTATTTACCACGTTGTCTCCCCAAGAGACCACTTGGCACACCAAAAAGACCACCGTTGCTCTCCAGTACAAGATCTTCTTTCCCACCGGTTCCCACTTTTCTCCCCCAGCTATGTCATTTCCTCCCAGAAATGCCACTTTTCCCTTGGAAATTTCACCTTCTCTTCCAAAAAGAGGAGATTTGCTCCCAGAAATACCCCTTCTCTTACAACTGCCACACGCTTTCTCCCCAAAAAGCCTCCATGACAATGCCAAATGGGACACTTGCAGCCAAGAAGAGGACACCTTCTCTCAGAAAGACCACTTTTCTCCCCAAGAGAGGAGATTTTCTCCCAATTGGATGACATTTGCTGTAAGAAAGACCCGTTTTCTTCCCTCAAGAGGACATTGTCTTTCCCACTGAGGACATTTTCTCCCAGAAGTGCCGCTACTCTGTGAAACACCTCCATTTCCTCCCAAATCTACTCCATGACACGCCTCAGGATGACACTTACTCCCCGATTTGGGGCATTTTCTCCCAGAAATACCACTTCTCTCCCAAAGGGATGGCCTTTTCCCTCTCTAGCATCTGTTTCCTCACCAATACCTGGCATTTTCTCCCAGAAACACCAGCTTTCTCACAGATACATCACCTTCCCCCCCCCACATCAGACCTCTTCTCCCAGAAATACCAGGACTCTGCTGAATATTTCCCATTTCCTCCGGAACATACAGCATTACACTCCGCAAGAGGACAGTTTCTTTCAGAAATGTGGCATTTTATCACAGATACACCGTTTTTATGCCCAGTAGAGCTCCTTTTCTCCCAGAAATAGCACTGCTCTTAGGAAGAGCTCCCATTTTCTAACCAAAATGCTGCTTTACACTCCTCAAGATCACACTTACCCCCATCAAGATGGCAGTGTCACAGAAATACCAGCTTCTGCCCCCAAAATGGGACTTTGGCTCTCCAAAACAAGACATTTTCTCCCAGAAATACCAGGACTCTTAGAAATACCTCACGTTTCATCTCAAGAATACTGCTTTCCACTCCTCAAGATCACACTGACTCCCATCACAATGGCCTTTTCTCCCACATACACCAGCTTTCTCCCAAATACACGACATTTTCTCCCACATACACCCGTTTTCTCCCAAAGATGGGACATATTCTCCCAGAAATGCCAGCTTATTCTTTAAAAAACGGCCTTTTTTCCCCAAAATACCAGCTTTCTCACAAACACCTGTCATTTTCCAACCAAGTCTGCTACTATCTCCCAGAAACAGCCGGTTTCCGAGAAATACCTGACGTTTGCTCTCCCAAATACTACTTGACACTCCTCCAGAGGACATTGTCTCCCCTATTTACCACGTTGTCTCCCCAAGAGACCACTTGGCACACCAAAAAGACCACCGTTGCTCTCCAGTACAAGATCTTCTTTCCCACCGGTTCCCACTTTTCTCCCCCAGCTATGTCATTTCCTCCCAGAAATGCCACTTTTCCCTTGGAAATTTCACCTTCTCTTCCAAAAAGAGGAGATTTGCTCCCAGAAATACCCCTTCTCTTACAACTGCCACACGCTTTCTCCCCAAAAAGCCTCCATGACAATGCCAAATGGGACACTTGCAGCCAAGAAGAGGACACCTTCTCTCAGAAAGACCACTTTTCTCCCCAAGAGAGGAGATTTTCTCCCAATTGGATGACATTTGCTGTAAGAAAGACCTGTTTTCTTCCCTCAAGAGGACATTGTCTTTCCCACTGAGGACATTTTCTCCCAGAAGTGCCGCTACTCTGTGAAACACCTCCATTTCCTCCCAAATCTACTCCATGACACGCCTCAGGATGACACTTACTCCCCGATTTGGGGCATTTTCTCCCAGAAATACCACTTCTCTCCCAAAGGGATGGCCTTTTCCCTCTCTAGCATCTGTTTCCTCACCAATACCTGGCATTTTCTCCCAGAAACACCAGCTTTCTCACAGATACATCACCTTCCCCCCCCCACATCAGACCTCTTCTCCCAGAAATACCAGGACTCTGCTGAATATTTCCCATTTCCTCCGGAACATACAGCATTACACTCCGCAAGAGGACAGTTTCTTTCAGAAATGTGGCATTTTATCACAGATACACCGTTTTTATGCCCAGTAGAGCTCCTTTTCTCCCAGAAATAGCACTGCTCTTAGGAAGAGCTCCCATTTTCTAACCAAAATGCTGCTTTACACTCCTCAAGATCACACTTACCCCCATCAAGATGGCAGTGTCACAGAAATACCAGCTTCTGCCCCCAAAATGGGACTTTGGCTCTCCAAAACAAGACATTTTCTCCCAGAAATACCAGGACTCTTAGAAATACCTCACGTTTCATCTCAAGAATACTGCTTTCCACTCCTCAAGATCACACTGACTCCCATCACAATGGCCTTTTCTCCCACATACACCAGCTTTCTCCCAAATACACGACATTTTCTCCCACATACACCCGTTTTCTCCCAAAGATGGGACATATTCTCCCAGAAATGCCAGCTTATTCTTTAAAAAACGGCCTCTTTTCCCCAAAATACCAGCTTTCTCACAAACACCTGTCATTTTCCAACCAAGTCTGCTACTATCTCCCAGAAACAGCCGGTTTCCGAGAAATACCTGACGTTTGCTCTCCCAAATACTACTTGACACTCCTCCAGAGGACATTGTCTCCCCTATTTACCACGTTGTCTCCCCAAGAGACCACTTGGCACACCAAAAAGACCACCGTTGCTCTCCAGTACAAGATCTTCTTTCCCACCGGTTCCCACTTTTCTCCCCCAGCTATGTCATTTCCTCCCAGAAATGCCACTTTTCCCTTGGAAATTTCACCTTCTCTTCCAAAAAGAGGAGATTTGCTCCCAGAAATACCCCTTCTCTTACAACTGCCACACGCTTTCTCCCCAAAAAGCCTCCATGACAATGCCAAATGGGACACTTGCAGCCAAGAAGAGGACACCTTCTCTCAGAAAGACCACTTTTCTCCCCAAGAGAGGAGATTTTCTCCCAATTGGATGACATTTGCTGTAAGAAAGACCTGTTTTCTTCCCTCAAGAGGACATTGTCTTTCCCACTGAGGACATTTTCTCCCAGAAGTGCCGCTACTCTGTGAAACACCTCCATTTCCTCCCAAATCTACTCCATGACACGCCTCAGGATGACACTTACTCCCCGATTTGGGGCATTTTCTCCCAGAAATACCACTTCTCTCCCAAAGGGATGGCCTTTTCCCTCTCTAGCATCTGTTTCCTCACCAATACCTGGCATTTTCTCCCAGAAACACCAGCTTTCTCACAGATACATCACCTTCCCCCCCCCACATCAGACCTCTTCTCCCAGAAATACCAGGACTCTGCTGAATATTTCCCATTTCCTCCGGAACATACAGCATTACACTCCGCAAGAGGACAGTTTCTTTCAGAAATGTGGCATTTTATCACAGATACACCGTTTTTATGCCCAGTAGAGCTCCTTTTCTCCCAGAAATAGCACTGCTCTTAGGAAGAGCTCCCATTTTCTAACCAAAATGCTGCTTTACACTCCTCAAGATCACACTTACCCCCATCAAGATGGCAGTGTCAGAGAAATACCAGCTTCTGCCCCCAAAATGGGACTTTGGCTCTCCAAAACAAGACATTTTCTCCCAGAAATACCAGGACTCTTAGAAATACCTCACGTTTCATCTCAAGAATACTGCTTTCCACTCCTCAAGATCACACTGACTCCCATCACAATGGCCTTTTCTCCCACATACACCAGCTTTCTCCCAAATACACGACATTTTCTCCCACATACACCCGTTTTCTCCCAAAGATGGGACATATTCTCCCAGAAATGCCAGCTTATTCTTTAAAAAACGGCCTTTTTTCCCCAAAATACCAGCTTTCTCACAAACACCTGTCATTTTCCAACCAAGTCTGCTACTATCTCCCAGAAACAGCCGGTTTCCGAGAAATACCTGACGTTTGCTCTCCCAAATACTACTTGACACTCCTCCAGAGGACATTGTCTCCCCTATTTACCACGTTGTCTCCCCAAGAGACCACTTGGCACACCAAAAAGACCACCGTTGCTCTCCAGTACAAGATCTTCTTTCCCACCGGTTCCCACTTTTCTCCCCCAGCTATGTCATTTCCTCCCAGAAATGCCACTTTTCCCTTGGAAATTTCACCTTCTCTTCCAAAAAGAGGAGATTTGCTCCCAGAAATACCCCTTCTCTTACAACTGCCACACGCTTTCTCCCCAAAAAGCCTCCATGACAATGCCAAATGGGACACTTGCAGCCAAGAAGAGGACACCTTCTCTCAGAAAGACCACTTTTCTCCCCAAGAGAGGAGATTTTCTCCCAATTGGATGACATTTGCTGTAAGAAAGACCTGTTTTCTTCCCTCAAGAGGACATTGTCTTTCCCACTGAGGACATTTTCTCCCAGAAGTGCCGCTACTCTGTGAAACACCTCCATTTCCTCCCAAATCTACTCCATGACACGCCTCAGGATGACACTTACTCCCCGATTTGGGGCATTTTCTCCCAGAAATACCACTTCTCTCCCAAAGGGATGGCCTTTTCCCTCTCTAGCATCTGTTTCCTCACCAATACCTGGCATTTTCTCCCAGAAACACCAGCTTTCTCACAGATACATCACCTTCCCCCCCCCACATCAGACCTCTTCTCCCAGAAATACCAGGACTCTGCTGAATATTTCCCATTTCCTCCGGAACATACAGCATTACACTCCGCAAGAGGACAGTTTCTTTCAGAAATGTGGCATTTTATCACAGATACACCGTTTTTATGCCCAGTAGAGCTCCTTTTCTCCCAGAAATAGCACTGCTCTTAGGAAGAGCTCCCATTTTCTAACCAAAATGCTGCTTTACACTCCTCAAGATCACACTTACCCCCATCAAGATGGCAGTGTCACAGAAATACCAGCTTCTGCCCCCAAAATGGGACTTTGGCTCTCCAAAACAAGACATTTTCTCCCAGAAATACCAGGACTCTTAGAAATACCTCACGTTTCATCTCAAGAATACTGCTTTCCACTCCTCAAGATCACACTGACTCCCATCACAATGGCCTTTTCTCCCACATACACCAGCTTTCTCCCAAATACACGACATTTTCTCCCACATACACCCGTTTTCTCCCAAAGATGGGACATATTCTCCCAGAAATGCCAGCTTATTCTTTAAAAAACGGCCTTTTTTCCCCAAAATACCAGCTTTCTCACAAACACCTGTCATTTTCCAACCAAGTCTGCTACTATCTCCCAGAAACAGCCGGTTTCCGAGAAATACCTGACGTTTGCTCTCCCAAATACTACTTGACACTCCTCCAGAGGACATTGTCTCCCCTATTTACCACGTTGTCTCCCCAAGAGACCACTTGGCACACCAAAAAGACCACCGTTGCTCTCCAGTACAAGATCTTCTTTCCCACCGGTTCCCACTTTTCTCCCCCAGCTATGTCATTTCCTCCCAGAAATGCCACTTTTCCCTTGGAAATTTCACCTTCTCTTCCAAAAAGAGGAGATTTGCTCCCAGAAATACCCCTTCTCTTACAACTGCCACACGCTTTCTCCCCAAAAAGCCTCCATGACAATGCCAAATGGGACACTTGCAGCCAAGAAGAGGACACCTTCTCTCAGAAAGACCACTTTTCTCCCCAAGAGAGGAGATTTTCTCCCAATTGGATGACATTTGCTGTAAGAAAGACCTGTTTTCTTCCCTCAAGAGGACATTGTCTTTCCCACTGAGGACATTTTCTCCCAGAAGTGCCGCTACTCTGTGAAACACCTCCATTTCCTCCCAAATCTACTCCATGACACGCCTCAGGATGACACTTACTCCCCGATTTGGGGCATTTTCTCCCAGAAATACCACTTCTCTCCCAAAGGGATGGCCTTTTCCCTCTCTAGCATCTGTTTCCTCACCAATACCTGGCATTTTCTCCCAGAAACACCAGCTTTCTCACAGATACATCACCTTCCCCCCCCCACATCAGACCTCTTCTCCCAGAAATACCAGGACTCTGCTGAATATTTCCCATTTCCTCCGGAACATACAGCATTACACTCCGCAAGAGGACAGTTTCTTTCAGAAATGTGGCATTTTATCACAGATACACCGTTTTTATGCCCAGTAGAGCTCCTTTTCTCCCAGAAATAGCACTGCTCTTAGGAAGAGCTCCCATTTTCTAACCAAAATGCTGCTTTACACTCCTCAAGATCACACTTACCCCCATCAAGATGGCAGTGTCACAGAAATACCAGCTTCTGCCCCCAAAATGGGACTTTGGCTCTCCAAAACAAGACATTTTCTCCCAGAAATACCAGGACTCTTAGAAATACCTCACGTTTCATCTCAAGAATACTGCTTTCCACTCCTCAAGATCACACTGACTCCCATCACAATGGCCTTTTCTCCCACATACACCAGCTTTCTCCCAAATACACGACATTTTCTCCCACATACACCCGTTTTCTCCCAAAGATGGGACATATTCTCCCAGAAATGCCAGCTTATTCTTTAAAAAACGGCCTCTTTTCCCCAAAATACCAGCTTTCTCACAAACACCTGTCATTTTCCAACCAAGTCTGCTACTATCTCCCAGAAACAGCCGGTTTCCGAGAAATACCTGACGTTTGCTCTCCCAAATACTACTTGACACTCCTCCAGAGGACATTGTCTCCCCTATTTACCACGTTGTCTCCCCAAGAGACCACTTGGCACACCAAAAAGACCACCGTTGCTCTCCAGTACAAGATCTTCTTTCCCACCGGTTCCCACTTTTCTCCCCCAGCTATGTCATTTCCTCCCAGAAATGCCACTTTTCCCTTGGAAATTTCACCTTCTCTTCCAAAAAGAGGAGATTTGCTCCCAGAAATACCCCTTCTCTTACAACTGCCACACGCTTTCTCCCCAAAAAGCCTCCATGACAATGCCAAATGGGACACTTGCAGCCAAGAAGAGGACACCTTCTCTCAGAAAGACCACTTTTCTCCCCAAGAGAGGAGATTTTCTCCCAATTGGATGACATTTGCTGTAAGAAAGACCTGTTTTCTTCCCTCAAGAGGACATTGTCTTTCCCACTGAGGACATTTTCTCCCAGAAGTGCCGCTACTCTGTGAAACACCTCCATTTCCTCCCAAATCTACTCCATGACACGCCTCAGGATGACACTTACTCCCCGATTTGGGGCATTTTCTCCCAGAAATACCACTTCTCTCCCAAAGGGATGGCCTTTTCCCTCTCTAGCATCTGTTTCCTCACCAATACCTGGCATTTTCTCCCAGAAACACCAGCTTTCTCACAGATACATCACCTTCCCCCCCCCACATCAGACCTCTTCTCCCAGAAATACCAGGACTCTGCTGAATATTTCCCATTTCCTCCGGAACATACAGCATTACACTCCGCAAGAGGACAGTTTCTTTCAGAAATGTGGCATTTTATCACAGATACACCGTTTTTATGCCCAGTAGAGCTCCTTTTCTCCCAGAAATAGCACTGCTCTTAGGAAGAGCTCCCATTTTCTAACCAAAATGCTGCTTTACACTCCTCAAGATCACACTTACCCCCATCAAGATGGCAGTGTCACAGAAATACCAGCTTCTGCCCCCAAAATGGGACTTTGGCTCTCCAAAACAAGACATTTTCTCCCAGAAATACCAGGACTCTTAGAAATACCTCACGTTTCATCTCAAGAATACTGCTTTCCACACCTCAAGATCACACTGACTCCCATCACAATGGCCTTTTCTCCCACATACACCAGCTTTCTCCCAAATACACGACATTTTCTCCCACATACACCCGTTTTCTCCCAAAGATGGGACATATTCTCCCAGAAATGCCAGCTTATTCTTTAAAAAACGGCCTTTTTTCCCCAAAATACCAGCTTTCTCACAAACACCTGTCATTTTCCAACCAAGTCTGCTACTATCTCCCAGAAACAGCCGGTTTCCGAGAAATACCTGACGTTTGCTCTCCCAAATACTACTTGACACTCCTCCAGAGGACATTGTCTCCCCTATTTACCACGTTGTCTCCCCAAGAGACCACTTGGCACACCAAAAAGACCACCGTTGCTCTCCAGTACAAGATCTTCTTTCCCACCGGTTCCCACTTTTCTCCCCCAGCTATGTCATTTCCTCCCAGAAATGCCACTTTTCCCTTGGAAATTTCACCTTCTCTTCCAAAAAGAGGAGATTTGCTCCCAGAAATACCCCTTCTCTTACAACTGCCACACGCTTTCTCCCCAAAAAGCCTCCATGACAATGCCAAATGGGACACTTGCAGCCAAGAAGAGGACACCTTCTCTCAGAAAGACCACTTTTCTCCCCAAGAGAGGAGATTTTCTCCCAATTGGATGACATTTGCTGTAAGAAAGACCTGTTTTCTTCCCTCAAGAGGACATTGTCTTTCCCACTGAGGACATTTTCTCCCAGAAGTGCCGCTACTCTGTGAAACACCTCCATTTCCTCCCAAATCTACTCCATGACACGCCTCAGGATGACACTTACTCCCCGATTTGGGGCATTTTCTCCCAGAAATACCACTTCTCTCCCAAAGGGATGGCCTTTTCCCTCTCTAGCATCTGTTTCCTCACCAATACCTGGCATTTTCTCCCAGAAACACCAGCTTTCTCACAGATACATCACCTTCCCCCCCCCACATCAGACCTCTTCTCCCAGAAATACCAGGACTCTGCTGAATATTTCCCATTTCCTCCGGAACATACAGCATTACACTCCGCAAGAGGACAGTTTCTTTCAGAAATGTGGCATTTTATCACAGATACACCGTTTTTATGCCCAGTAGAGCTCCTTTTCTCCCAGAAATAGCACTGCTCTTAGGAAGAGCTCCCATTTTCTAACCAAAATGCTGCTTTACACTCCTCAAGATCACACTTACCCCCATCAAGATGGCAGTGTCACAGAAATACCAGCTTCTGCCCCCAAAATGGGACTTTGGCTCTCCAAAACAAGACATTTTCTCCCAGAAATACCAGGACTCTTAGAAATACCTCACGTTTCATCTCAAGAATACTGCTTTCCACTCCTCAAGATCACACTGACTCCCATCACAATGGCCTTTTCTCCCACATACACCAGCTTTCTCCCAAATACACGACATTTTCTCCCACATACACCCGTTTTCTCCCAAAGATGGGACATATTCTCCCAGAAATGCCAGCTTATTCTTTAAAAAACGGCCTTTTTTCCCCAAAATACCAGCTTTCTCACAAACACCTGTCATTTTCCAACCAAGTCTGCTACTATCTCCCAGAAACAGCCGGTTTCCGAGAAATACCTGACGTTTGCTCTCCCAAATACTACTTGACACTCCTCCAGAGGACATTGTCTCCCCTATTTACCACGTTGTCTCCCCAAGAGACCACTTGGCACACCAAAAAGACCACCGTTGCTCTCCAGTACAAGATCTTCTTTCCCACCGGTTCCCACTTTTCTCCCCCAGCTATGTCATTTCCTCCCAGAAATGCCACTTTTCCCTTGGAAATTTCACCTTCTCTTCCAAAAAGAGGAGATTTGCTCCCAGAAATACCCCTTCTCTTACAACTGCCACACGCTTTCTCCCCAAAAAGCCTCCATGACAATGCCAAATGGGACACTTGCAGCCAAGAAGAGGACACCTTCTCTCAGAAAGACCACTTTTCTCCCCAAGAGAGGAGATTTTCTCCCAATTGGATGACATTTGCTGTAAGAAAGACCCGTTTTCTTCCCTCAAGAGGACATTGTCTTTCCCACTGAGGACATTTTCTCCCAGAAGTGCCGCTACTCTGTGAAACACCTCCATTTCCTCCCAAATCTACTCCATGACACGCCTCAGGATGACACTTACTCCCCGATTTGGGGCATTTTCTCCCAGAAATACCACTTCTCTCCCAAAGGGATGGCCTTTTCCCTCTCTAGCATCTGTTTCCTCACCAATACCTGGCATTTTCTCCCAGAAACACCAGCTTTCTCACAGATACATCACCTTCCCCCCCCCACATCAGACCTCTTCTCCCAGAAATACCAGGACTCTGCTGAATATTTCCCATTTCCTCCGGAACATACAGCATTACACTCCGCAAGAGGACAGTTTCTTTCAGAAATGTGGCATTTTATCACAGATACACCGTTTTTATGCCCAGTAGAGCTCCTTTTCTCCCAGAAATAGCACTGCTCTTAGGAAGAGCTCCCATTTTCTAACCAAAATGCTGCTTTACACTCCTCAAGATCACACTTACCCCCATCAAGATGGCAGTGTCACAGAAATACCAGCTTCTGCCCCCAAAATGGGACTTTGGCTCTCCAAAACAAGACATTTTCTCCCAGAAATACCAGGACTCTTAGAAATACCTCACGTTTCATCTCAAGAATACTGCTTTCCACACCTCAAGATCACACTGACTCCCATCACAATGGCCTTTTCTCCCACATACACCAGCTTTCTCCCAAATACACGACATTTTCTCCCACATACACCCGTTTTCTCCCAAAGATGGGACATATTCTCCCAGAAATGCCAGCTTATTCTTTAAAAAACGGCCTTTTTTCCCCAAAATACCAGCTTTCTCACAAACACCTGTCATTTTCCAACCAAGTCTGCTACTATCTCCCAGAAACAGCCGGTTTCCGAGAAATACCTGACGTTTGCTCTCCCAAATACTACTTGACACTCCTCCAGAGGACATTGTCTCCCCTATTTACCACGTTGTCTCCCCAAGAGACCACTTGGCACACCAAAAAGACCACCGTTGCTCTCCAGTACAAGATCTTCTTTCCCACCGGTTCCCACTTTTCTCCCCCAGCTATGTCATTTCCTCCCAGAAATGCCACTTTTCCCTTGGAAATTTCACCTTCTCTTCCAAAAAGAGGAGATTTGCTCCCAGAAATACCCCTTCTCTTACAACTGCCACACGCTTTCTCCCCAAAAAGCCTCCATGACAATGCCAAATGGGACACTTGCAGCCAAGAAGAGGACACCTTCTCTCAGAAAGACCACTTTTCTCCCCAAGAGAGGAGATTTTCTCCCAATTGGATGACATTTGCTGTAAGAAAGACCCGTTTTCTTCCCTCAAGAGGACATTGTCTTTCCCACTGAGGACATTTTCTCCCAGAAGTGCCGCTACTCTGTGAAACACCTCCA
This sequence comes from Phasianus colchicus, assembly GCF_987193195.1. Classification (NCBI taxonomy): domain Eukaryota; kingdom Metazoa; phylum Chordata; class Aves; order Galliformes; family Phasianidae; genus Phasianus; species Phasianus colchicus. Next base: position 496,679 of record NW_028325225.1, read on the forward strand.
TTTCCTCCCAAATCTACTCCATGACACGCCTCAGGATGACACTTACTCCCCGATTTGGGGCATTTTCTCCCAGAAATACCACTTCTCTCCCAAAGGGATGGCCTTTTCCCTCTCTAGCATCTGTTTCCTCACCAATACCTGGCATTTTCTCCCAGAAACACCAGCTTTCTCACAGATACATCACCTTCCCCCCCCCACATCAGACCTCTTCTCCCAGAAATACCAGGACTCTGCTGAATATTTCCCATTTCCTCCGGAACATACAGCATTACACTCCGCAAGAGGACAGTTTCTTTCAGAAATGTGGCATTTTATCACAGATACACCATTTTTATGCCCAGTAGAGCTCCTTTTCTCCCAGAAATAGCACTGCTCTTAGGAAGAGCTCCCATTTTCTAACCAAAATGCTGCTTTACACTCCTCAAGATCACACTTACCCCCATCAAGATGGCAGTGTCACAGAAATACCAGCTTCTGCCCCCAAAATGGGACTTTGGCTCTCCAAAACAAGACATTTTCTCCCAGAAATACCAGGACTCTTAGAAATACCTCACGTTTCATCTCAAGAATACTGCTTTCCACACCTCAAGATCACACTGACTCCCATCACAATGGCCTTTTCTCCCACATACACCAGCTTTCTCCCAAATACACGACATTTTCTCCCACATACACCCGTTTTCTCCCAAAGATGGGACATATTCTCCCAGAAATGCCAGCTTATTCTTTAAAAAACGGCCTTTTTTCCCCAAAATACCAGCTTTCTCACAAACACCTGTCATTTTCCAACCAAGTCTGCTACTATCTCCCAGAAACAGCCGGTTTCCGAGAAATACCTGACGTTTGCTCTCCCAAATACTACTTGACACTCCTCCAGAGGACATTGTCTCCCCTATTTACCACGTTGTCTCCCCAAGAGACCACTTGGCACACCAAAAAGACCACCGTTGCTCTCCAGTACAAGATCTTCTTTCCCACCGGTTCCCACTTTTCTCCCCCAGCTATGTCATTTCCTCCCAGAAATGCCACTTTTCCCTTGGAAATTTCACCTTCTCTTCCAAAAAGAGGAGATTTGCTCCCAGAAATACCCCTTCTCTTACAACTGCCACACGCTTTCTCCCCAAAAAGCCTCCATGACAATGCCAAATGGGACACTTGCAGCCAAGAAGAGGACACCTTCTCTCAGAAAGACCACTTTTCTCCCCAAGAGAGGAGATTTTCTCCCAATTGGATGACATTTGCTGTAAGAAAGACCTGTTTTCTTCCCTCAAGAGGACATTGTCTTTCCCACTGAGGACATTTTCTCCCAGAAGTGCCGCTACTCTGTGAAACACCTCCATTTCCTCCCAAATCTACTCCATGACACGCCTCAGGATGACACTTACTCCCCGATTTGGGGCATTTTCTCCCAGAAATACCACTTCTCTCCCAAAGGGATGGCCTTTTCCCTCTCTAGCATCTGTTTCCTCACCAATACCTGGCATTTTCTCCCAGAAACACCAGCTTTCTCACAGATACATCACCTTCCCCCCCCCACATCAGACCTCTTCTCCCAGAAATACCAGGACTCTGCTGAATATTTCCCATTTCCTCCGGAACATACAGCATTACACTCCGCAAGAGGACAGTTTCTTTCAGAAATGTGGCATTTTATCACAGATACACCGTTTTTATGCCCAGTAGAGCTCCTTTTCTCCCAGAAATAGCACTGCTCTTAGGAAGAGCTCCCATTTTCTAACCAAAATGCTGCTTTACACTCCTCAAGATCACACTTACCCCCATCAAGATGGCAGTGTCACAGAAATACCAGCTTCTGCCCCCAAAATGGGACTTTGGCTCTCCAAAACAAGACATTTTCTCCCAGAAATACCAGGACTCTTAGAAATACCTCACGTTTCATCTCAAGAATACTGCTTTCCACTCCTCAAGATCACACTGACTCCCATCACAATGGCCTTTTCTCCCACATACACCAGCTTTCTCCCAAATACACGACATTTTCTCCCACATACACCCGTTTTCTCCCAAAGATGGGACATATTCTCCCAGAAATGCCAGCTTATTCTTTAAAAAACGGCCTTTTTTCCCCAAAATACCAGCTTTCTCACAAACACCTGTCATTTTCCAACCAAGTCTGCTACTATCTCCCAGAAACAGCCGGTTTCCGAGAAATACCTGACGTTTGCTCTCCCAAATACTACTTGACACTCCTCCAGAGGACATTGTCTCCCCTATTTACCACGTTGTCTCCCCAAGAGACCACTTGGCACACCAAAAAGACCACCGTTGCTCTCCAGTACAAGATCTTCTTTCCCACCGGTTCCCACTTTTCTCCCCCAGCTATGTCATTTCCTCCCAGAAATGCCACTTTTCCCTTGGAAATTTCACCTTCTCTTCCAAAAAGAGGAGATTTGCTCCCAGAAATACCCCTTCTCTTACAACTGCCACACGCTTTCTCCCCAAAAAGCCTCCATGACAATGCCAAATGGGACACTTGCAGCCAAGAAGAGGACACCTTCTCTCAGAAAGACCACTTTTCTCCCCAAGAGAGGAGATTTTCTCCCAATTGGATGACATTTGCTGTAAGAAAGACCCGTTTTCTTCCCTCAAGAGGACATTGTCTTTCCCACTGAGGACATTTTCTCCCAGAAGTGCCGCTACTCTGTGAAACACCTCCATTTCCTCCCAAATCTACTCCATGACACGCCTCAGGATGACACTTACTCCCCGATTTGGGGCATTTTCTCCCAGAAATACCACTTCTCTCCCAAAGGGATGGCCTTTTCCCTCTCTAGCATCTGTTTCCTCACCAATACCTGGCATTTTCTCCCAGAAACACCAGCTTTCTCACAGATACATCACCTTCCCCCCCCCACATCAGACCTCTTCTCCCAGAAATACCAGGACTCTGCTGAATATTTCCCATTTCCTCCGGAACATACAGCATTACACTCCGCAAGAGGACAGTTTCTTTCAGAAACGTGGCATTTTATCACAGATACACCATTTTTATGCCCAGTAGAGCTCCTTTTCTCCCAGAAATAGCACTGCTCTTAGGAAGAGCTCCCATTTTCTAACCAAAATGCTGCTTTACACTCCTCAAGATCACACTTACCCCCATCAAGATGGCAGTGTCACAGAAATACCAGCTTCTGCCCCCAAAATGGGACTTTGGCTCTCCAAAACAAGACATTTTCTCCCAGAAATACCAGGACTCTTAGAAATACCTCACGTTTCATCTCAAGAATACTGCTTTCCACTCCTCAAGATCACACTGACTCCCATCACAATGGCCTTTTCTCCCACATACACCAGCTTTCTCCCAAATACACGACATTTTCTCCCACATACACCCGTTTTCTCCCAAAGATGGGACATATTCTCCCAGAAATGCCAGCTTATTCTTTAAAAAACGGCCTTTTTTCCCCAAAATACCAGCTTTCTCACAAACACCTGTCATTTTCCAACCAAGTCTGCTACTATCTCCCAGAAACAGCCGGTTTCCGAGAAATACCTGACGTTTGCTCTCCCAAATACTACTTGACACTCCTCCAGAGGACATTGTCTCCCCTATTTACCACGTTGTCTCCCCAAGAGACCACTTGGCACACCAAAAAGACCACCGTTGCTCTCCAGTACAAGATCTTCTTTCCCACCGGTTCCCACTTTTCTCCCCCAGCTATGTCATTTCCTCCCAGAAATGCCACTTTTCCCTTGGAAATTTCACCTTCTCTTCCAAAAAGAGGAGATTTGCTCCCAGAAATACCCCTTCTCTTACAACTGCCACACGCTTTCTCCCCAAAAAGCCTCCATGACAATGCCAAATGGGACACTTGCAGCCAAGAAGAGGACACCTTCTCTCAGAAAGACCACTTTTCTCCCCAAGAGAGGAGATTTTCTCCCAATTGGATGACATTTGCTGTAAGAAAGACCTGTTTTCTTCCCTCAAGAGGACATTGTCTTTCCCACTGAGGACATTTTCTCCCAGAAGTGCCGCTACTCTGTGAAACACCTCCATTTCCTCCCAAATCTACTCCATGACACGCCTCAGGATGACACTTACTCCCCGATTTGGGGCATTTTCTCCCAGAAATACCACTTCTCTCCCAAAGGGATGGCCTTTTCCCTCTCTAGCATCTGTTTCCTCACCAATACCTGGCATTTTCTCCCAGAAACACCAGCTTTCTCACAGATACATCACCTTCCCCCCCCCACATCAGACCTCTTCTCCCAGAAATACCAGGACTCTGCTGAATATTTCCCATTTCCTCCGGAACATACAGCATTACACTCCGCAAGAGGACAGTTTCTTTCAGAAATGTGGCATTTTATCACAGATACACCGTTTTTATGCCCAGTAGAGCTCCTTTTCTCCCAGAAATAGCACTGCTCTTAGGAAGAGCTCCCATTTTCTAACCAAAATGCTGCTTTACACTCCTCAAGATCACACTTACCCCCATCAAGATGGCAGTGTCACAGAAATACCAGCTTCTGCCCCCAAAATGGGACTTTGGCTCTCCAAAACAAGACATTTTCTCCCAGAAATACCAGGACTCTTAGAAATACCTCACGTTTCATTTCAAGAATACTGCTTTCCACTCCTCAAGATCACACTGACTCCCATCACAATGGCCTTTTCTCCCACATACACCAGCTTTCTCCCAAATACACGACATTTTCTCCCACATACACCCGTTTTCTCCCAAAGATGGGACATATTCTCCCAGAAATGCCAGCTTATTCTTTAAAAAACGGCCTTTTTTCCCCAAAATACCAGCTTTCTCACAAACACCTGTCATTTTCCAACCAAGTCTGCTACTATCTCCCAGAAACAGCCGGTTTCCGAGAAATACCTGACGTTTGCTCTCCCAAATACTACTTGACACTCCTCCAGAGGACATTGTCTCCCCTATTTACCACGTTGTCTCCCCAAGAGACCACTTGGCACACCAAAAAGACCACCGTTGCTCTCCAGTACAAGATCTTCTTTCCCACCGGTTCCCACTTTTCTCCCCCAGCTATGTCATTTCCTCCCAGAAATGCCACTTTTCCCTTGGAAATTTCACCTTCTCTTCCAAAAAGAGGAGATTTGCTCCCAGAAATACCCCTTCTCTTACAACTGCCACACGCTTTCTCCCCAAAAAGCCTCCATGACAATGCCAAATGGGACACTTGCAGCCAAGAAGAGGACACCTTCTCTCAGAAAGACCACTTTTCTCCCCAAGAGAGGAGATTTTCTCCCAATTGGATGACATTTGCTGTAAGAAAGACCCGTTTTCTTCCCTCAAGAGGACATTGTCTTTCCCACTGAGGACATTTTCTCCCAGAAGTGCCGCTACTCTGTGAAACACCTCCATTTCCTCCCAAATCTACTCCATGACACGCCTCAGGATGACACTTACTCCCCGATTTGGGGCATTTTCTCCCAGAAATACCACTTCTCTCCCAAAGGGATGGCCTTTTCCCTCTCTAGCATCTGTTTCCTCACCAATACCTGGCATTTTCTCCCAGAAACACCAGCTTTCTCACAGATACATCACCTTCCCCCCCCCACATCAGACCTCTTCTCCCAGAAATACCAGGACTCTGCTGAATATTTCCCATTTCCTCCGGAACATACAGCATTACACTCCGCAAGAGGACAGTTTCTTTCAGAAATGTGGCATTTTATCACAGATACACCGTTTTTATGCCCAGTAGAGCTCCTTTTCTCCCAGAAATAGCACTGCTCTTAGGAAGAGCTCCCATTTTCTAACCAAAATGCTGCTTTACACTCCTCAAGATCACACTTACCCCCATCAAGATGGCAGTGTCACAGAAATACCAGCTTCTGCCCCCAAAATGGGACTTTGGCTCTCCAAAACAAGACATTTTCTCCCAGAAATACCAGGACTCTTAGAAATACCTCACGTTTCATTTCAAGAATACTGCTTTCCACTCCTCAAGATCACACTGACTCCCATCACAATGGCCTTTTCTCCCACATACACCAGCTTTCTCCCAAATACACGACATTTTCTCCCACATACACCCGTTTTCTCCCAAAGATGGGACATATTCTCCCAGAAATGCCAGCTTATTCTTTAAAAAACGGCCTTTTTTCCCCAAAATACCAGCTTTCTCACAAACACCTGTCATTTTCCAACCAAGTCTGCTACTATCTCCCAGAAACAGCCGGTTTCCGAGAAATACCTGACGTTTGCTCTCCCAAATACTACTTGACACTCCTCCAGAGGACATTGTCTCCCCTATTTACCACGTTGTCTCCCCAAGAGACCACTTGGCACACCAAAAAGACCACCGTTGCTCTCCAGTACAAGATCTTCTTTCCCACCGGTTCCCACTTTTCTCCCCCAGCTATGTCATTTCCTCCCAGAAATGCCACTTTTCCCTTGGAAATTTCACCTTCTCTTCCAAAAAGAGGAGATTTGCTCCCAGAAATACCCCTTCTCTTACAACTGCCACACGCTTTCTCCCCAAAAAGCCTCCATGACAATGCCAAATGGGACACTTGCAGCCAAGAAGAGGACACCTTCTCTCAGAAAGACCACTTTTCTCCCCAAGAGAGGAGATTTTCTCCCAATTGGATGACATTTGCTGTAAGAAAGACCCGTTTTCTTCCCTCAAGAGGACATTGTCTTTCCCACTGAGGACATTTTCTCCCAGAAGTGCCGCTACTCTGTGAAACACCTCCATTTCCTCCCAAATCTACTCCATGACACGCCTCAGGATGACACTTACTCCCCGATTTGGGGCATTTTCTCCCAGAAATACCACTTCTCTCCCAAAGGGATGGCCTTTTCCCTCTCTAGCATCTGTTTCCTCACCAATACCTGGCATTTTCTCCCAGAAACACCAGCTTTCTCACAGATACATCACCTTCCCCCCCCCACATCAGACCTCTTCTCCCAGAAATACCAGGACTCTGCTGAATATTTCCCATTTCCTCCGGAACATACAGCATTACACTCCGCAAGAGGACAGTTTCTTTCAGAAACGTGGCATTTTATCACAGATACACCATTTTTATGCCCAGTAGAGCTCCTTTTCTCCCAGAAATAGCACTGCTCTTAGGAAGAGCTCCCATTTTCTAACCAAAATGCTGCTTTACACTCCTCAAGATCACACTTACCCCCATCAAGATGGCAGTGTCACAGAAATACCAGCTTCTGCCCCCAAAATGGGACTTTGGCTCTCCAAAACAAGACATTTTCTCCCAGAAATACCAGGACTCTTAGAAATACCTCACGTTTCATCTCAAGAATACTGCTTTCCACTCCTCAAGATCACACTGACTCCCATCACAATGGCCTTTTCTCCCACATACACCAGCTTTCTCCCAAATACACGACATTTTCTCCCACATACACCCGTTTTCTCCCAAAGATGGGACATATTCTCCCAGAAATGCCAGCTTATTCTTTAAAAAACGGCCTTTTTTCCCCAAAATACCAGCTTTCTCACAAACACCTGTCATTTTCCAACCAAGTCTGCTACTATCTCCCAGAAACAGCCGGTTTCCGAGAAATACCTGACGTTTGCTCTCCCAAATACTACTTGACACTCCTCCAGAGGACATTGTCTCCCCTATTTACCACGTTGTCTCCCCAAGAGACCACTTGGCACACCAAAAAGACCACCGTTGCTCTCCAGTACAAGATCTTCTTTCCCACCGGTTCCCACTTTTCTCCCCCAGCTATGTCATTTCCTCCCAGAAATGCCACTTTTCCCTTGGAAATTTCACCTTCTCTTCCAAAAAGAGGAGATTTGCTCCCAGAAATACCCCTTCTCTTACAACTGCCACACGCTTTCTCCCCAAAAAGCCTCCATGACAATGCCAAATGGGACACTTGCAGCCAAGAAGAGGACACCTTCTCTCAGAAAGACCACTTTTCTCCCCAAGAGAGGAGATTTTCTCCCAATTGGATGACATTTGCTGTAAGAAAGACCCGTTTTCTTCCCTCAAGAGGACATTGTCTTTCCCACTGAGGACATTTTCTCCCAGAAGTGCCGCTACTCTGTGAAACACCTCCATTTCCTCCCAAATCTACTCCATGACACGCCTCAGGATGACACTTACTCCCCGATTTGGGGCATTTTCTCCCAGAAATACCACTTCTCTCCCAAAGGGATGGCCTTTTCCCTCTCTAGCATCTGTTTCCTCACCAATACCTGGCATTTTCTCCCAGAAACACCAGCTTTCTCACAGATACATCACCTTCCCCCCCCCACATCAGACCTCTTCTCCCAGAAATACCAGGACTCTGCTGAATATTTCCCATTTCCTCCGGAACATACAGCATTACACTCCGCAAGAGGACAGTTTCTTTCAGAAACGTGGCATTTTATCACAGATACACCATTTTTATGCCCAGTAGAGCTCCTTTTCTCCCAGAAATAGCACTGCTCTTAGGAAGAGCTCCCATTTTCTAACCAAAATGCTGCTTTACACTCCTCAAGATCACACTTACCCCCATCAAGATGGCAGTGTCACAGAAATACCAGCTTCTGCCCCCAAAATGGGACTTTGGCTCTCCAAAACAAGACATTTTCTCCCAGAAATACCAGGACTCTTAGAAATACCTCACGTTTCATCTCAAGAATACTGCTTTCCACTCCTCAAGATCACACTGACTCCCATCACAATGGCCTTTTCTCCCACATACACCAGCTTTCTCCCAAATACACGACATTTTCTCCCACATACACCCGTTTTCTCCCAAAGATGGGACATATTCTCCCAGAAATGCCAGCTTATTCTTTAAAAAACGGCCTTTTTTCCCCAAAATACCAGCTTTCTCACAAACACCTGTCATTTTCCAACCAAGTCTGCTACTATCTCCCAGAAACAGCCGGTTTCCGAGAAATACCTGACGTTTGCTCTCCCAAATACTACTTGACACTCCTCCAGAGGACATTGTCTCCCCTATTTACCACGTTGTCTCCCCAAGAGACCACTTGGCACACCAAAAAGACCACCGTTGCTCTCCAGTACAAGATCTTCTTTCCCACCGGTTCCCACTTTTCTCCCCCAGCTATGTCATTTCCTCCCAGAAATGCCACTTTTCCCTTGGAAATTTCACCTTCTCTTCCAAAAAGAGGAGATTTGCTCCCAGAAATACCCCTTCTCTTACAACTGCCACACGCTTTCTCCCCAAAAAGCCTCCATGACAATGCCAAATGGGACACTTGCAGCCAAGAAGAGGACACCTTCTCTCAGAAAGACCACTTTTCTCCCCAAGAGAGGAGATTTTCTCCCAATTGGATGACATTTGCTGTAAGAAAGACCTGTTTTCTTCCCTCAAGAGGACATTGTCTTTCCCACTGAGGACATTTTCTCCCAGAAGTGCCGCTACTCTGTGAAACACCTCCATTTCCTCCCAAATCTACTCCATGACACGCCTCAGGATGACACTTACTCCCCGATTTGGGGCATTTTCTCCCAGAAATACCACTTCTCTCCCAAAGGGATGGCCTTTTCCCTCTCTAGCATCTGTTTCCTCACCAATACCTGGCATTTTCTCCCAGAAACACCAGCTTTCTCACAGATACATCACCTTCCCCCCCCCACATCAGACCTCTTCTCCCAGAAATACCAGGACTCTGCTGAATATTTCCCATTTCCTCCGGAACATACAGCATTACACTCCGCAAGAGGACAGTTTCTTTCAGAAATGTGGCATTTTATCACAGATACACCGTTTTTATGCCCAGTAGAGCTCCTTTTCTCCCAGAAATAGCACTGCTCTTAGGAAGAGCTCCCATTTTCTAACCAAAATGCTGCTTTACACTCCTCAAGATCACACTTACCCCCATCAAGATGGCAGTGTCACAGAAATACCAGCTTCTGCCCCCAAAATGGGACTTTGGCTCTCCAAAACAAGACATTTTCTCCCAGAAATACCAGGACTCTTAGAAATACCTCACGTTTCATTTCAAGAATACTGCTTTCCACTCCTCAAGATCACACTGACTCCCATCACAATGGCCTTTTCTCCCACATACACCAGCTTTCTCCCAAATACACGACATTTTCTCCCACATACACCCGTTTTCTCCCAAAGATGGGACATATTCTCCCAGAAATGCCAGCTTATTCTTTAAAAAACGGCCTTTTTTCCCCAAAATACCAGCTTTCTCACAAACACCTGTCATTTTCCAACCAAGTCTGCTACTATCTCCCAGAAACAGCCGGTTTCCGAGAAATACCTGACGTTTGCTCTCCCAAATACTACTTGACACTCCTCCAGAGGACATTGTCTCCCCTATTTACCACGTTGTCTCCCCAAGAGACCACTTGGCACACCAAAAAGACCACCGTTGCTCTCCAGTACAAGATCTTCTTTCCCACCGGTTCCCACTTTTCTCCCCCAGCTATGTCATTTCCTCCCAGAAATGCCACTTTTCCCTTGGAAATTTCACCTTCTCTTCCAAAAAGAGGAGATTTGCTCCCAGAAATACCCCTTCTCTTACAACTGCCACACGCTTTCTCCCCAAAAAGCCTCCATGACAATGCCAAATGGGACACTTGCAGCCAAGAAGAGGACACCTTCTCTCAGAAAGACCACTTTTCTCCCCAAGAGAGGAGATTTTCTCCCAATTGGATGACATTTGCTGTAAGAAAGACCCGTTTTCTTCCCTCAAGAGGACATTGTCTTTCCCACTGAGGACATTTTCTCCCAGAAGTGCCGCTACTCTGTGAAACACCTCCATTTCCTCCCAAATCTACTCCATGACACGCCTCAGGATGACACTTACTCCCCGATTTGGGGCATTTTCTCCCAGAAATACCACTTCTCTCCCAAAGGGATGGCCTTTTCCCTCTCTAGCATCTGTTTCCTCACCAATACCTGGCATTTTCTCCCAGAAACACCAGCTTTCTCACAGATACATCACCTTCCCCCCCCCACATCAGACCTCTTCTCCCAGAAATACCAGGACTCTGCTGAATATTTCCCATTTCCTCCGGAACATACAGCATTACACTCCGCAAGAGGACAGTTTCTTTCAGAAATGTGGCATTTTATCACAGATACACCGTTTTTATGCCCAGTAGAGCTCCTTTTCTCCCAGAAATAGCACTGCTCTTAGGAAGAGCTCCCATTTTCTAACCAAAATGCTGCTTTACACTCCTCAAGATCACACTTACCCCCATCAAGATGGCAGTGTCACAGAAATACCAGCTTCTGCCCCCAAAATGGGACTTTGGCTCTCCAAAACAAGACATTTTCTCCCAGAAATACCAGGACTCTTAGAAATACCTCACGTTTCATCTCAAGAATACTGCTTTCCACTCCTCAAGATCACACTGACTCCCATCACAATGGCCTTTTCTCCCACATACACCAGCTTTCTCCCAAATACACGACATTTTCTCCCACATACACCCGTTTTCTCCCAAAGATGGGACATATTCTCCCAGAAATGCCAGCTTATTCTTTAAAAAACGGCCTCTTTTTCCCAAAATACCAGCTTTCTCACAAACACCTGTCATTTTCCAACCAAGTCTGCTACTATCTCCCAGAAACAGCCGGTTTCCGAGAAATACCTGACGTTTGCTCTCCCAAATACTACTTGACACTCCTCCAGAGGACATTGTCTCCCCTATTTACCACGTTGTCTCCCCAAGAGACCACTTGGCACACCAAAAAGACCACCGTTGCTCTCCAGTACAAGATCTTCTTTCCCACCGGTTCCCACTTTTCTCCCCCAGCTATGTCATTTCCTCCCAGAAATGCCACTTTTCCCTTGGAAATTTCACCTTCTCTTCCAAAAAGAGGAGATTTGCTCCCAGAAATACCCCTTCTCTTACAACTGCCACACGCTTTCTCCCCAAAAAGCCTCCATGACAATGCCAAATGGGACACTTGCAGCCAAGAAGAGGACACCTTCTCTCAGAAAGACCACTTTTCTCCCCAAGAGAGGAGATTTTCTCCCAATTGGATGACATTTGCTGTAAGAAAGACCTGTTTTCTTCCCTCAAGAGGACATTGTCTTTCCCACTGAGGACATTTTCTCCCAGAAGTGCCGCTACTCTGTGAAACACCTCCATTTCCTCCCAAATCTACTCCATGACACGCCTCAGGATGACACTTACTCCCCGATTTGGGGCATTTTCTCCCAGAAATACCACTTCTCTCCCAAAGGGATGGCCTTTTCCCTCTCTAGCATCTGTTTCCTCACCAATACCTGGCATTTTCTCCCAGAAACACCAGCTTTCTCACAGATACATCACCTTCCCCCCCCCACATCAGACCTCTTCTCCCAGAAATACCAGGACTCTGCTGAATATTTCCCATTTCCTCCGGAACATACAGCATTACACTCCGCAAGAGGACAGTTTCTTTCAGAAATGTGGCATTTTATCACAGATACACCGTTTTTATGCCCAGTAGAGCTCCTTTTCTCCCAGAAATAGCACTGCTCTTAGGAAGAGCTCCCATTTTCTAACCAAAATGCTGCTTTACACTCCTCAAGATCACACTTACCCCCATCAAGATGGCAGTGTCACAGAAATACCAGCTTCTGCCCCCAAAATGGGACTTTGGCTCTCCAAAACAAGACATTTTCTCCCAGAAATACCAGGACTCTTAGAAATACCTCACGTTTCATCTCAAGAATACTGCTTTCCACTCCTCAAGATCACACTGACTCCCATCACAATGGCCTTTTCTCCCACATACACCAGCTTTCTCCCAAATACACGACATTTTCTCCCACATACACCCGTTTTCTCCCAAAGATGGGACATATTCTCCCAGAAATGCCAGCTTATTCTTTAAAAAACGGCCTCTTTTTCCCAAAATACCAGCTTTCTCACAAACACCTGTCATTTTCCAACCAAGTCTGCTACTATCTCCCAGAAACAGCCGGTTTCCGAGAAATACCTGACGTTTGCTCTCCCAAATACTACTTGACACTCCTCCAGAGGACATTGTCTCCCCTATTTACCACGTTGTCTCCCCAAGAGACCACTTGGCACACCAAAAAGACCACCGTTGCTCTCCAGTACAAGATCTTCTTTCCCACCGGTTCCCACTTTTCTCCCCCAGCTATGTCATTTCCTCCCAGAAATGCCACTTTTCCCTTGGAAATTTCACCTTCTCTTCCAAAAAGAGGAGATTTGCTCCCAGAAATACCCCTTCTCTTACAACTGCCACACGCTTTCTCCCCAAAAAGCCTCCATGACAATGCCAAATGGGACACTTGCAGCCAAGAAGAGGACACCTTCTCTCAGAAAGACCACTTTTCTCCCCAAGAGAGGAGATTTTCTCCCAATTGGATGACATTTGCGGTAAGAAAGACCTGTTTTCTTCCCTCAAGAGGACATTGTCTTTCCCACTGAGGACATTTTCTCCCAGAAGTGCCGCTACTCTGTGAAACACCTCCATTTCCTCCCAAATCTACTCCATGACACGCCTCAGGATGACACTTACTCCCCGATTTGGGGCATTTTCTCCCAGAAATACCACTTCTCTCCCAAAGGGATGGCCTTTTCCCTCTCTAGCATCTGTTTCCTCACCAATACCTGGCATTTTCTCCCAGAAACACCAGCTTTCTCACAGATACATCACCTTCCCCCCCCCACATCAGACCTCTTCTCCCAGAAATACCAGGACTCTGCTGAATATTTCCCATTTCCTCCGGAACATACAGCATTACACTCCGCAAGAGGACAGTTTCTTTCAGAAATGTGGCATTTTATCACAGATACACCGTTTTTATGCCCAGTAGAGCTCCTTTTCTCCCAGAAATAGCACTGCTCTTAGGAAGAGCTCCCATTTTCTAACCAAAATGCTGCTTTACACTCCTCAAGATCACACTTACCCCCATCAAGATGGCAGTGTCACAGAAATACCAGCTTCTGCCCCCAAAATGGGACTTTGGCTCTCCAAAACAAGACATTTTCTCCCAGAAATACCAGGACTCTTAGAAATACCTCACGTTTCATCTCAAGAATACTGCTTTCCACTCCTCAAGATCACACTGACTCCCATCACAATGGCCTTTTCTCCCACATACACCAGCTTTCTCCCAAATACACGACATTTTCTCCCACATACACCCGTTTTCTCCCAAAGATGGGACATATTCTCCCAGAAATGCCAGCTTATTCTTTAAAAAACGGCCTCTTTTTCCCAAAATACCAGCTTTCTCACAAACACCTGTCATTTTCCAACCAAGTCTGCTACTATCTCCCAGAAACAGCCGGTTTCCGAGAAATACCTGACGTTTGCTCTCCCAAATACTACTTGACACTCCTCCAGAGGACATTGTCTCCCCTATTTACCACGTTGTCTCCCCAAGAGACCACTTGGCACACCAAAAAGACCACCGTTGCTCTCCAGTACAAGATCTTCTTTCCCACCGGTTCCCACTTTTCTCCCCCAGCTATGTCATTTCCTCCCAGAAATGCCACTTTTCCCTTGGAAATTTCACCTTCTCTTCCAAAAAGAGGAGATTTGCTCCCAGAAATACCCCTTCTCTTACAACTGCCACACGCTTTCTCCCCAAAAAGCCTCCATGACAATGCCAAATGGGACACTTGCAGCCAAGAAGAGGACACCTTCTCTCAGAAAGACCACTTTTCTCCCCAAGAGAGGAGATTTTCTCCCAATTGGATGACATTTGCTGTAAGAAAGACCCGTTTTCTTCCCTCAAGAGGACATTGTCTTTCCCACTGAGGACATTTTCTCCCAGAAGTGCCGCTACTCTGTGAAACACCTCCATTTCCTCCCAAATCTACTCCATGACACGCCTCAGGATGACACTTACTCCCCGATTTGGGGCATTTTCTCCCAGAAATACCACTTCTCTCCCAAAGGGATGGCCTTTTCCCTCTCTAGCATCTGTTTCCTCACCAATACCTGGCATTTTCTCCCAGAAACACCAGCTTTCTCACAGATACATCACCTTCCCCCCCCCACATCAGACCTCTTCTCCCAGAAATACCAGGACTCTGCTGAATATTTCCCATTTCCTCCGGAACATACAGCATTACACTCCGCAAGAGGACAGTTTCTTTCAGAAATGTGGCATTTTATCACAGATACACCGTTTTTATGCCCAGTAGAGCTCCTTTTCTCCCAGAAATAGCACTGCTCTTAGGAAGAGCTCCCATTTTCTAACCAAAATGCTGCTTTACACTCCTCAAGATCACACTTACCCCCATCAAGATGGCAGTGTCACAGAAATACCAGCTTCTGCCCCCAAAATGGGACTTTGGCTCTCCAAAACAAGACATTTTCTCCCAGAAATACCAGGACTCTTAGAAATACCTCACGTTTCATCTCAAGAATACTGCTTTCCACTCCTCAAGATCACACTGACTCCCATCACAATGGCCTTTTCTCCCACATACACCAGCTTTCTCCCAAATACACGACATTTTCTCCCACATACACCCGTTTTCTCCCAAAGATGGGACATATTCTCCCAGAAATGCCAGCTTATTCTTTAAAAAACGGCCTCTTTTTCCCAAAATACCAGCTTTCTCACAAACACCTGTCATTTTCCAACCAAGTCTGCTACTATCTCCCAGAAACAGCCGGTTTCCGAGAAATACCTGACGTTTGCTCTCCCAAATACTACTTGACACTCCTCCAGAGGACATTGTCTCCCCTATTTACCACGTTGTCTCCCCAAGAGACCACTTGGCACACCAAAAAGACCACCGTTGCTCTCCAGTACAAGATCTTCTTTCCCACCGGTTCCCACTTTTCTCCCCCAGCTATGTCATTTCCTCCCAGAAATGCCACTTTTCCCTTGGAAATTTCACCTTCTCTTCCAAAAAGAGGAGATTTGCTCCCAGAAATACCCCTTCTCTTACAACTGCCACACGCTTTCTCCCCAAAAAGCCTCCATGACAATGCCAAATGGGACACTTGCAGCCAAGAAGAGGACACCTTCTCTCAGAAAGACCACTTTTCTCCCCAAGAGAGGAGATTTTCTCCCAATTGGATGACATTTGCTGTAAGAAAGACCCGTTTTCTTCCCTCAAGAGGACATTGTCTTTCCCACTGAGGACATTTTCTCCCAGAAGTGCCGCTACTCTGTGAAACACCTCCATTTCCTCCCAAATCTACTCCATGACACGCCTCAGGATGACACTTACTCCCCGATTTGGGGCATTTTCTCCCAGAAATACCACTTCTCTCCCAAAGGGATGGCCTTTTCCCTCTCTAGCATCTGTTTCCTCACCAATACCTGGCATTTTCTCCCAGAAACACCAGCTTTCTCACAGATACATCACCTTCCCCCCCCCACATCAGACCTCTTCTCCCAGAAATACCAGGACTCTGCTGAATATTTCCCATTTCCTCCGGAACATACAGCATTACACTCCGCAAGAGGACAGTTTCTTTCAGAAATGTGGCATTTTATCACAGATACACCGTTTTTATGCCCAGTAGAGCTCCTTTTCTCCCAGAAATAGCACTGCTCTTAGGAAGAGCTCCCATTTTCTAACCAAAATGCTGCTTTACACTCCTCAAGATCACACTTACCCCCATCAAGATGGCAGTGTCACAGAAATACCAGCTTCTGCCCCCAAAATGGGACTTTGGCTCTCCAAAACAAGACATTTTCTCCCAGAAATACCAGGACTCTTAGAAATACCTCACGTTTCATCTCAAGAATACTGCTTTCCACTCCTCAAGATCACACTGACTCCCATCACAATGGCCTTTTCTCCCACATACACCAGCTTTCTCCCAAATACACGACATTTTCTCCCACATACACCCGTTTTCTCCCAAAGATGGGACATATTCTCCCAGAAATGCCAGCTTATTCTTTAAAAAACGGCCTCTTTTTCCCAAAATACCAGCTTTCTCACAAACACCTGTCATTTTCCAACCAAGTCTGCTACTATCTCCCAGAAACAGCCGGTTTCCGAGAAATACCTGACGTTTGCTCTCCCAAATACTACTTGACACTCCTCCAGAGGACATTGTCTCCCCTATTTACCACGTTGTCTCCCCAAGAGACCACTTGGCACACCAAAAAGACCACCGTTGCTCTCCAGTACAAGATCTTCTTTCCCACCGGTTCCCACTTTTCTCCCCCAGCTATGTCATTTCCTCCCAGAAATGCCACTTTTCCCTTGGAAATTTCACCTTCTCTTCCAAAAAGAGGAGATTTGCTCCCAGAAATACCCCTTCTCTTACAACTGCCACACGCTTTCTCCCCAAAAAGCCTCCATGACAATGCCAAATGGGACACTTGCAGCCAAGAAGAGGACACCTTCTCTCAGAAAGACCACTTTTCTCCCCAAGAGAGGAGATTTTCTCCCAATTGGATGACATTTGCGGTAAGAAAGACCTGTTTTCTTCCCTCAAGAGGACATTGTCTTTCCCACTGAGGACATTTTCTCCCAGAAGTGCCGCTACTCTGTGAAACACCTCCATTTCCTCCCAAATCTACTCCATGACACGCCTCAGGATGACACTTACTCCCCGATTTGGGGCATTTTCTCCCAGAAATACCACTTCTCTCCCAAAGGGATGGCCTTTTCCCTCTCTAGCATCTGTTTCCTCACCAATACCTGGCATTTTCTCCCAGAAACACCAGCTTTCTCACAGATACATCACCTTCCCCCCCCCACATCAGACCTCTTCTCCCAGAAATACCAGGACTCTGCTGAATATTTCCCATTTCCTCCGGAACATACAGCATTACACTCCGCAAGAGGACAGTTTCTTTCAGAAATGTGGCATTTTATCACAGATACACCGTTTTTATGCCCAGTAGAGCTCCTTTTCTCCCAGAAATAGCACTGCTCTTAGGAAGAGCTCCCATTTTCTAACCAAAATGCTGCTTTACACTCCTCAAGATCACACTTACCCCCATCAAGATGGCAGTGTCACAGAAATACCAGCTTCTGCCCCCAAAATGGGACTTTGGCTCTCCAAAACAAGACATTTTCTCCCAGAAATACCAGGACTCTTAGAAATACCTCACGTTTCATCTCAAGAATACTGCTTTCCACTCCTCAAGATCACACTGACTCCCATCACAATGGCCTTTTCTCCCACATACACCAGCTTTCTCCCAAATACACGACATTTTCTCCCACATACACCCGTTTTCTCCCAAAGATGGGACATATTCTCCCAGAAATGCCAGCTTATTCTTTAAAAAACGGCCTCTTTTTCCCAAAATACCAGCTTTCTCACAAACACCTGTCATTTTCCAACCAAGTCTGCTACTATCTCCCAGAAACAGCCGGTTTCCGAGAAATACCTGACGTTTGCTCTCCCAAATACTACTTGACACTCCTCCAGAGGACATTGTCTCCCCTATTTACCACGTTGTCTCCCCAAGAGACCACTTGGCACACCAAAAAGACCACCGTTGCTCTCCAGTACAAGATCTTCTTTCCCACCGGTTCCCACTTTTCTCCCCCAGCTATGTCATTTCCTCCCAGAAATGCCACTTTTCCCTTGGAAATTTCACCTTCTCTTCCAAAAAGAGGAGATTTGCTCCCAGAAATACCCCTTCTCTTACAACTGCCACACGCTTTCTCCCCAAAAAGCCTCCATGACAATGCCAAATGGGACACTTGCAGCCAAGAAGAGGACACCTTCTCTCAGAAAGACCACTTTTCTCCCCAAGAGAGGAGATTTTCTCCCAATTGGATGACATTTGCTGTAAGAAAGACCCGTTTTCTTCCCTCAAGAGGACATTGTCTTTCCCACTGAGGACATTTTCTCCCAGAAGTGCCGCTACTCTGTGAAACACCTCCATTTCCTCCCAAATCTACTCCATGACACGCCTCAGGATGACACTTACTCCCCGATTTGGGGCATTTTCTCCCAGAAATACCACTTCTCTCCCAAAGGGATGGCCTTTTCCCTCTCTAGCATCTGTTTCCTCACCAATACCTGGCATTTTCTCCCAGAAACACCAGCTTTCTCACAGATACATCACCTTCCCCCCCCCACATCAGACCTCTTCTCCCAGAAATACCAGGACTCTGCTGAATATTTCCCATTTCCTCCGGAACATACAGCATTACACTCCGCAAGAGGACAGTTTCTTTCAGAAATGTGGCATTTTATCACAGATACACCGTTTTTATGCCCAGTAGAGCTCCTTTTCTCCCAGAAATAGCACTGCTCTTAGGAAGAGCTCCCATTTTCTAACCAAAATGCTGCTTTACACTCCTCAAGATCACACTTACCCCCATCAAGATGGCAGTGTCACAGAAATACCAGCTTCTGCCCCCAAAATGGGACTTTGGCTCTCCAAAACAAGACATTTTCTCCCAGAAATACCAGGACTCTTAGAAATACCTCACGTTTCATCTCAAGAATACTGCTTTCCACTCCTCAAGATCACACTGACTCCCATCACAATGGCCTTTTCTCCCACATACACCAGCTTTCTCCCAAATACACGACATTTTCTCCCACATACACCCGTTTTCTCCCAAAGATGGGACATATTCTCCCAGAAATGCCAGCTTATTCTTTAAAAAACGGCCTCTTTTTCCCAAAATACCAGCTTTCTCACAAACACCTGTCATTTTCCAACCAAGTCTGCTACTATCTCCCAGAAACAGCCGGTTTCCGAGAAATACCTGACGTTTGCTCTCCCAAATACTACTTGACACTCCTCCAGAGGACATTGTCTCCCCTATTTACCACGTTGTCTCCCCAAGAGACCACTTGGCACACCAAAAAGACCACCGTTGCTCTCCAGTACAAGATCTTCTTTCCCACCGGTTCCCACTTTTCTCCCCCAGCTATGTCATTTCCTCCCAGAAATGCCACTTTTCCCTTGGAAATTTCACCTTCTCTTCCAAAAAGAGGAGATTTGCTCCCAGAAATACCCCTTCTCTTACAACTGCCACACGCTTTCTCCCCAAAAAGCCTCCATGACAATGCCAAATGGGACACTTGCAGCCAAGAAGAGGACACCTTCTCTCAGAAAGACCACTTTTCTCCCCAAGAGAGGAGATTTTCTCCCAATTGGATGACATTTGCGGTAAGAAAGACCTGTTTTCTTCCCTCAAGAGGACATTGTCTTTCCCACTGAGGACATTTTCTCCCAGAAGTGCCGCTACTCTGTGAAACACCTCCATTTCCTCCCAAATCTACTCCATGACACGCCTCAGGATGACACTTACTCCCCGATTTGGGGCATTTTCTCCCAGAAATACCACTTCTCTCCCAAAGGGATGGCCTTTTCCCTCTCTAGCATCTGTTTCCTCACCAATACCTGGCATTTTCTCCCAGAAACACCAGCTTTCTCACAGATACATCACCTTCCCCCCCCCACATCAGACCTCTTCTCCCAGAAATACCAGGACTCTGCTGAATATTTCCCATTTCCTCCGGAACATACAGCATTACACTCCGCAAGAGGACAGTTTCTTTCAGAAATGTGGCATTTTATCACAGATACACCGTTTTTATGCCCAGTAGAGCTCCTTTTCTCCCAGAAATAGCACTGCTCTTAGGAAGAGCTCCCATTTTCTAACCAAAATGCTGCTTTACACTCCTCAAGATCACACTTACCCCCATCAAGATGGCAGTGTCACAGAAATACCAGCTTCTGCCCCCAAAATGGGACTTTGGCTCTCCAAAACAAGACATTTTCTCCCAGAAATACCAGGACTCTTAGAAATACCTCACGTTTCATCTCAAGAATACTGCTTTCCACTCCTCAAGATCACACTGACTCCCATCACAATGGCCTTTTCTCCCACATACACCAGCTTTCTCCCAAATACACGACATTTTCTCCCACATACACCCGTTTTCTCCCAAAGATGGGACATATTCTCCCAGAAATGCCAGCTTATTCTTTAAAAAACGGCCTCTTTTTCCCAAAATACCAGCTTTCTCACAAACACCTGTCATTTTCCAACCAAGTCTGCTACTATCTCCCAGAAACAGCCGGTTTCCGAGAAATACCTGACGTTTGCTCTCCCAAATACTACTTGACACTCCTCCAGAGGACATTGTCTCCCCTATTTACCACGTTGTCTCCCCAAGAGACCACTTGGCACACCAAAAAGACCACCGTTGCTCTCCAGTACAAGATCTTCTTTCCCACCGGTTCCCACTTTTCTCCCCCAGCTATGTCATTTCCTCCCAGAAATGCCACTTTTCCCTTGGAAATTTCACCTTCTCTTCCAAAAAGAGGAGATTTGCTCCCAGAAATACCCCTTCTCTTACAACTGCCACACGCTTTCTCCCCAAAAAGCCTCCATGACAATGCCAAATGGGACACTTGCAGCCAAGAAGAGGACACCTTCTCTCAGAAAGACCACTTTTCTCCCCAAGAGAGGAGATTTTCTCCCAATTGGATGACATTTGCTGTAAGAAAGACCCGTTTTCTTCCCTCAAGAGGACATTGTCTTTCCCACTGAGGACATTTTCTCCCAGAAGTGCCGCTACTCTGTGAAACACCTCCATTTCCTCCCAAATCTACTCCATGACACGCCTCAGGATGACACTTACTCCCCGATTTGGGGCATTTTCTCCCAGAAATACCACTTCTCTCCCAAAGGGATGGCCTTTTCCCTCTCTAGCATCTGTTTCCTCACCAATACCTGGCATTTTCTCCCAGAAACACCAGCTTTCTCACAGATACATCACCTTCCCCCCCCCACATCAGACCTCTTCTCCCAGAAATACCAGGACTCTGCTGAATATTTCCCATTTCCTCCGGAACATACAGCATTACACTCCGCAAGAGGACAGTTTCTTTCAGAAATGTGGCATTTTATCACAGATACACCATTTTTATGCCCAGTAGAGCTCCTTTTCTCCCAGAAATAGCACTGCTCTTAGGAAGAGCTCCCATTTTCTAACCAAAATGCTGCTTTACACTCCTCAAGATCACACTTACCCCCATCAAGATGGCAGTGTCACAGAAATACCAGCTTCTGCCCCCAAAATGGGACTTTGGCTCTCCAAAACAAGACATTTTCTCCCAGAAATACCAGGACTCTTAGAAATACCTCACGTTTCATCTCAAGAATACTGCTTTCCACTCCTCAAGATCACACTGACTCCCATCACAATGGCCTTTTCTCCCACATACACCAGCTTTCTCCCAAATACACGACATTTTCTCCCACATACACCCGTTTTCTCCCAAAGATGGGACATATTCTCCCAGAAATGCCAGCTTATTCTTTAAAAAACGGCCTTTTTTCCCCAAAATACCAGCTTTCTCACAAACACCTGTCATTTTCCAACCAAGTCTGCTACTATCTCCCAGAAACAGCCGGTTTCCGAGAAATACCTGACGTTTGCTCTCCCAAATACTACTTGACACTCCTCCA
The DNA here is from genome assembly GCF_987193195.1 of Phasianus colchicus. Classification (NCBI taxonomy): domain Eukaryota; kingdom Metazoa; phylum Chordata; class Aves; order Galliformes; family Phasianidae; genus Phasianus; species Phasianus colchicus. Next base: position 518,979 of record NW_028325225.1, read on the forward strand.
GAGGACATTGTCTCCCCTATTTACCACGTTGTCTCCCCAAGAGACCACTTGGCACACCAAAAAGACCACCGTTGCTCTCCAGTACAAGATCTTCTTTCCCACCGGTTCCCACTTTTCTCCCCCAGCTATGTCATTTCCTCCCAGAAATGCCACTTTTCCCTTGGAAATTTCACCTTCTCTTCCAAAAAGAGGAGATTTGCTCCCAGAAATACCCCTTCTCTTACAACTGCCACACGCTTTCTCCCCAAAAAGCCTCCATGACAATGCCAAATGGGACACTTGCAGCCAAGAAGAGGACACCTTCTCTCAGAAAGACCACTTTTCTCCCCAAGAGAGGAGATTTTCTCCCAATTGGATGACATTTGCTGTAAGAAAGACCCGTTTTCTTCCCTCAAGAGGACATTGTCTTTCCCACTGAGGACATTTTCTCCCAGAAGTGCCGCTACTCTGTGAAACACCTCCATTTCCTCCCAAATCTACTCCATGACACGCCTCAGGATGACACTTACTCCCCGATTTGGGGCATTTTCTCCCAGAAATACCACTTCTCTCCCAAAGGGATGGCCTTTTCCCTCTCTAGCATCTGTTTCCTCACCAATACCTGGCATTTTCTCCCAGAAACACCAGCTTTCTCACAGATACATCACCTTCCCCCCCCCACATCAGACCTCTTCTCCCAGAAATACCAGGACTCTGCTGAATATTTCCCATTTCCTCCGGAACATACAGCATTACACTCCGCAAGAGGACAGTTTCTTTCAGAAATGTGGCATTTTATCACAGATACACCATTTTTATGCCCAGTAGAGCTCCTTTTCTCCCAGAAATAGCACTGCTCTTAGGAAGAGCTCCCATTTTCTAACCAAAATGCTGCTTTACACTCCTCAAGATCACACTTACCCCCATCAAGATGGCAGTGTCACAGAAATACCAGCTTCTGCCCCCAAAATGGGACTTTGGCTCTCCAAAACAAGACATTTTCTCCCAGAAATACCAGGACTCTTAGAAATACCTCACGTTTCATCTCAAGAATACTGCTTTCCACACCTCAAGATCACACTGACTCCCATCACAATGGCCTTTTCTCCCACATACACCAGCTTTCTCCCAAATACACGACATTTTCTCCCACATACACCCGTTTTCTCCCAAAGATGGGACATATTCTCCCAGAAATGCCAGCTTATTCTTTAAAAAACGGCCTTTTTTCCCCAAAATACCAGCTTTCTCACAAACACCTGTCATTTTCCAACCAAGTCTGCTACTATCTCCCAGAAACAGCCGGTTTCCGAGAAATACCTGACGTTTGCTCTCCCAAATACTACTTGACACTCCTCCAGAGGACATTGTCTCCCCTATTTACCACGTTGTCTCCCCAAGAGACCACTTGGCACACCAAAAAGACCACCGTTGCTCTCCAGTACAAGATCTTCTTTCCCACCGGTTCCCACTTTTCTCCCCCAGCTATGTCATTTCCTCCCAGAAATGCCACTTTTCCCTTGGAAATTTCACCTTCTCTTCCAAAAAGAGGAGATTTGCTCCCAGAAATACCCCTTCTCTTACAACTGCCACACGCTTTCTCCCCAAAAAGCCTCCATGACAATGCCAAATGGGACACTTGCAGCCAAGAAGAGGACACCTTCTCTCAGAAAGACCACTTTTCTCCCCAAGAGAGGAGATTTTCTCCCAATTGGATGACATTTGCTGTAAGAAAGACCTGTTTTCTTCCCTCAAGAGGACATTGTCTTTCCCACTGAGGACATTTTCTCCCAGAAGTGCCGCTACTCTGTGAAACACCTCCATTTCCTCCCAAATCTACTCCATGACACGCCTCAGGATGACACTTACTCCCCGATTTGGGGCATTTTCTCCCAGAAATACCACTTCTCTCCCAAAGGGATGGCCTTTTCCCTCTCTAGCATCTGTTTCCTCACCAATACCTGGCATTTTCTCCCAGAAACACCAGCTTTCTCACAGATACATCACCTTCCCCCCCCCACATCAGACCTCTTCTCCCAGAAATACCAGGACTCTGCTGAATATTTCCCATTTCCTCCGGAACATACAGCATTACACTCCGCAAGAGGACAGTTTCTTTCAGAAACGTGGCATTTTATCACAGATACACCATTTTTATGCCCAGTAGAGCTCCTTTTCTCCCAGAAATAGCACTGCTCTTAGGAAGAGCTCCCATTTTCTAACCAAAATGCTGCTTTACACTCCTCAAGATCACACTTACCCCCATCAAGATGGCAGTGTCACAGAAATACCAGCTTCTGCCCCCAAAATGGGACTTTGGCTCTCCAAAACAAGACATTTTCTCCCAGAAATACCAGGACTCTTAGAAATACCTCACGTTTCATCTCAAGAATACTGCTTTCCACTCCTCAAGATCACACTGACTCCCATCACAATGGCCTTTTCTCCCACATACACCAGCTTTCTCCCAAATACACGACATTTTCTCCCACATACACCCGTTTTCTCCCAAAGATGGGACATATTCTCCCAGAAATGCCAGCTTATTCTTTAAAAAACGGCCTTTTTTCCCCAAAATACCAGCTTTCTCACAAACACCTGTCATTTTCCAACCAAGTCTGCTACTATCTCCCAGAAACAGCCGGTTTCCGAGAAATACCTGACGTTTGCTCTCCCAAATACTACTTGACACTCCTCCAGAGGACATTGTCTCCCCTATTTACCACGTTGTCTCCCCAAGAGACCACTTGGCACACCAAAAAGACCACCGTTGCTCTCCAGTACAAGATCTTCTTTCCCACCGGTTCCCACTTTTCTCCCCCAGCTATGTCATTTCCTCCCAGAAATGCCACTTTTCCCTTGGAAATTTCACCTTCTCTTCCAAAAAGAGGAGATTTGCTCCCAGAAATACCCCTTCTCTTACAACTGCCACACGCTTTCTCCCCAAAAAGCCTCCATGACAATGCCAAATGGGACACTTGCAGCCAAGAAGAGGACACCTTCTCTCAGAAAGACCACTTTTCTCCCCAAGAGAGGAGATTTTCTCCCAGTTGGATGACATTTGCTGTAAGAAAGACCCGTTTTCTTCCCTCAAGAGGACATTGTCTTTCCCACTGAGGACATTTTCTCCCAGAAGTGCCGCTACTCTGTGAAACACCTCCATTTCCTCCCAAATCTACTCCATGACACGCCTCAGGATGACACTTACTCCCCGATTTGGGGCATTTTCTCCCAGAAATACCACTTCTCTCCCAAAGGGATGGCCTTTTCCCTCTCTAGCATCTGTTTCCTCACCAATACCTGGCATTTTCTCCCAGAAACACCAGCTTTCTCACAGATACATCACCTTCCCCCCCCCACATCAGACCTCTTCTCCCAGAAATACCAGGACTCTGCTGAATATTTCCCATTTCCTCCGGAACATACAGCATTACACTCCGCAAGAGGACAGTTTCTTTCAGAAACGTGGCATTTTATCACAGATACACCATTTTTATGCCCAGTAGAGCTCCTTTTCTCCCAGAAATAGCACTGCTCTTAGGAAGAGCTCCCATTTTCTAACCAAAATGCTGCTTTACACTCCTCAAGATCACACTTACCCCCATCAAGATGGCAGTGTCACAGAAATACCAGCTTCTGCCCCCAAAATGGGACTTTGGCTCTCCAAAACAAGACATTTTCTCCCAGAAATACCAGGACTCTTAGAAATACCTCACGTTTCATCTCAAGAATACTGCTTTCCACTCCTCAAGATCACACTGACTCCCATCACAATGGCCTTTTCTCCCACATACACCAGCTTTCTCCCAAATACACGACATTTTCTCCCACATACACCCGTTTTCTCCCAAAGATGGGACATATTCTCCCAGAAATGCCAGCTTATTCTTTAAAAAACGGCCTTTTTTCCCCAAAATACCAGCTTTCTCACAAACACCTGTCATTTTCCAACCAAGTCTGCTACTATCTCCCAGAAACAGCCGGTTTCCGAGAAATACCTGACGTTTGCTCTCCCAAATACTACTTGACACTCCTCCAGAGGACATTGTCTCCCCTATTTACCACGTTGTCTCCCCAAGAGACCACTTGGCACACCAAAAAGACCACCGTTGCTCTCCAGTACAAGATCTTCTTTCCCACCGGTTCCCACTTTTCTCCCCCAGCTATGTCATTTCCTCCCAGAAATGCCACTTTTCCCTTGGAAATTTCACCTTCTCTTCCAAAAAGAGGAGATTTGCTCCCAGAAATACCCCTTCTCTTACAACTGCCACACGCTTTCTCCCCAAAAAGCCTCCATGACAATGCCAAATGGGACACTTGCAGCCAAGAAGAGGACACCTTCTCTCAGAAAGACCACTTTTCTCCCCAAGAGAGGAGATTTTCTCCCAATTGGATGACATTTGCTGTAAGAAAGACCCGTTTTCTTCCCTCAAGAGGACATTGTCTTTCCCACTGAGGACATTTTCTCCCAGAAGTGCCGCTACTCTGTGAAACACCTCCATTTCCTCCCAAATCTACTCCATGACACGCCTCAGGATGACACTTACTCCCCGATTTGGGGCATTTTCTCCCAGAAATACCACTTCTCTCCCAAAGGGATGGCCTTTTCCCTCTCTAGCATCTGTTTCCTCACCAATACCTGGCATTTTCTCCCAGAAACACCAGCTTTCTCACAGATACATCACCTTCCCCCCCCCACATCAGACCTCTTCTCCCAGAAATACCAGGACTCTGCTGAATATTTCCCATTTCCTCCGGAACATACAGCATTACACTCCGCAAGAGGACAGTTTCTTTCAGAAACGTGGCATTTTATCACAGATACACCATTTTTATGCCCAGTAGAGCTCCTTTTCTCCCAGAAATAGCACTGCTCTTAGGAAGAGCTCCCATTTTCTAACCAAAATGCTGCTTTACACTCCTCAAGATCACACTTACCCCCATCAAGATGGCAGTGTCACAGAAATACCAGCTTCTGCCCCCAAAATGGGACTTTGGCTCTCCAAAACAAGACATTTTCTCCCAGAAATACCAGGACTCTTAGAAATACCTCACGTTTCATCTCAAGAATACTGCTTTCCACTCCTCAAGATCACACTGACTCCCATCACAATGGCCTTTTCTCCCACATACACCAGCTTTCTCCCAAATACACGACATTTTCTCCCACATACACCCGTTTTCTCCCAAAGATGGGACATATTCTCCCAGAAATGCCAGCTTATTCTTTAAAAAACGGCCTTTTTTCCCCAAAATACCAGCTTTCTCACAAACACCTGTCATTTTCCAACCAAGTCTGCTACTATCTCCCAGAAACAGCCGGTTTCCGAGAAATACCTGACGTTTGCTCTCCCAAATACTACTTGACACTCCTCCAGAGGACATTGTCTCCCCTATTTACCACGTTGTCTCCCCAAGAGACCACTTGGCACACCAAAAAGACCACCGTTGCTCTCCAGTACAAGATCTTCTTTCCCACCGGTTCCCACTTTTCTCCCCCAGCTATGTCATTTCCTCCCAGAAATGCCACTTTTCCCTTGGAAATTTCACCTTCTCTTCCAAAAAGAGGAGATTTGCTCCCAGAAATACCCCTTCTCTTACAACTGCCACACGCTTTCTCCCCAAAAAGCCTCCATGACAATGCCAAATGGGACACTTGCAGCCAAGAAGAGGACACCTTCTCTCAGAAAGACCACTTTTCTCCCCAAGAGAGGAGATTTTCTCCCAATTGGATGACATTTGCTGTAAGAAAGACCTGTTTTCTTCCCTCAAGAGGACATTGTCTTTCCCACTGAGGACATTTTCTCCCAGAAGTGCCGCTACTCTGTGAAACACCTCCATTTCCTCCCAAATCTACTCCATGACACGCCTCAGGATGACACTTACTCCCCGATTTGGGGCATTTTCTCCCAGAAATACCACTTCTCTCCCAAAGGGGAGAAACCACTTCTCTCCCTTTTCCCTCTCTAGCATCTGTTTCCTCACCAATACCTGGCATTTTCTCCCAGAAACACCAGCTTTCTCACACATACATCACCTTCTACCCCCCACATCAGATGTTCCCTCCCAGAAATATGGCAGTTGATCACAGACATACTTTGTGCCTTCAGCAGCGAAAGAACGACTTCAGCTGGATGCTTTTCTCGGACGAGCGGCTTCTTCTTCAGTCAACGTGTGAATTCTGCATACTGCATTGCCTGAAAACAGGGGTTTTTTCTCCGCAGGAAAGAATCCACATCTCTCGACTTTCTGTAACGTCCTCTCAAAGCACAACGTGTGTCGCTCCTGGAACTTCTAGCTGCCTTATTAGAGGGGCTTTTCCCTTCCACTCTGTTCGTCACAGAATGCTGAAGTGTAGCATCGGAAAAACAGAGAAAAACGAAATGTCCCTAGGAATAAACGGAAAGGCATAAGAATGAGAGAGAAGCGTAGTGCAGAATGCATGGACACAAGGAGAAGACAAGAACCGCTCCTTTGCGATGTGCGCAGAAGAAGCCGCTCGTCCGAGAAAAGCATCCGGCTGAAGTCGCTCTTTCTCGGCATGCGAGAGAGACGAGACCGCTGCTGAAGGCACACAGCGGCATTCGGGGAGAACCGCGATTTAACGGCCAGCAACTGCAAACTCTCCGAAGCGGTTAACAGAGAGTGGCGCTGTCCACCCACGAGAGCGAAATAGCGAAATTGCTATGCCGAGAACGTGCGATTTCAGAATACTGCATTTCCTGAAAACAGGGGGTTTTTTCTCCGCAGGAAAGAATCCACATCTCTCGACTTTCTGTAACGTCCTCTCTGAAAGCACAACGTGTGTCGCTCCTGGAACTTCTAGCTGCCTTATTAGAGGGGCTTTTCCCTTCCACTCTGTTCGTCACAGAATGCTGAAGTGTAGCATCGGAAAAACAGAGAAAAACGAAATGTCCCTAGGAATAAACGGAAAGGCATAAGAATGAGAGAGAAGCGTAGTGCAGAATGCATGGACACAAGGAGAAGACAAGAACAGCTCCTTTGCGATGTGCGCAGAAGAAGCCGCTCGTCCGAGAAAAGCATCCGGCTGAAGTCGCTCTTTCTCGGCATGCGAGAGAGACGAGACCGCTGCTGAAGGCACACAGCGGCATTCGGGGAGAACCGCGATTTCTCGGCCAGCAACTGCAAACTCTCCGAAGCGGTTAACAGAGAGTGGCGCCGTCCACCCACGAGAGCGAACTAGCGAAATTGCTATGCCGAGAACGTGCGATTTCAGAATACTGCATTTCCTGAAAACAGGGGGTTTTTTCTCCGCAGGAAAGAATCCACATCTCTCGACTTTCTGTAACGTCCTCTCTGAAAGCACAACGTGTGTCGCTCCTGGAACTTCTAGCTGCCTTATTAGAGGGGCTTTTCCCTTCCACTCTGTTCGTCACAGAATGCTGAAGTGTAGCATCGGAAAAACAGAGAAAAACGAAATGTCCCTAGGAATAAACGGAAAGGCATAAGAATGAGAGAGAAGCGTAGTGCAGAATGCATGGACACAAGGAGAAGACAAGAACCGCTCCTTTGCGATGTGCGCAGAAGAAGCCGCTCGTCCGAGAAAAGCATCCGGCTGAAGTCGCTCTTTCTCGGCATGCGAGAGAGACGAGACCGCTGCTGAAGGCACACAGCGGCATCCGGGGAGAACCGCGATTTCTCGGCCAGCAACTGCAAACTCTCCGAAGCGGTTAACAGAGAGTGGCGCCGTCCACCCACGAGAGCGAACTAGCGAAATTGCTATGCCGAGAAAGTGCGATTTCAGAATACTGCATTTCCTGAAAACAGGGGGTTTTTTCTCCGCAGGAAAGAATCCACATCTCTCGACTTTCTGTAACGTCCTCTCTGAAAGCACAACGTGTGTCGCTCCTGGAACTTCTAGCTGCCTTATTAGAGGGGCTTTTCCCTTCCACTCTGTTCGTCACAGAATGCTGAAGTGTAGCATCGGAAAAACAGAGAAAAACGAAATGTCCCTAGGAATAAACGGAAAGGCATAAGAATGAGAGAGAAGCGTAGTGCAGAATGCATGGACACAAGGAGAAGACAAGAACCGCTCCTTTGCGATGTGCGCAGAAGAAGCCGCTCGTCCGAGAAAAGCATCCGGCTGAAGTCGCTCTTCCTCGGCATGCGAGAAAGACGAGACCGCTGCTGAAGGCACACAGCGGCATTCGGGGAGAACCGCGATTTCTCGGCCAGCAACTGCAAACTCTCCGAAGCGGTTAACAGAGAGTGGCGCCGTCCACCCACGAGAGCGAACTAGCGAAATTGCTATGCCGAGAACGTGCGATTTCAGAATACTGCATTTCCTGAAAACAGGGGGTTTTTTCTCCGCAGGAAAGAATCCACATCTCTCGACTTTCTGTAACGTCCTCTCTGAAAGCACAACGTGTGTCGCTCCTGGAACTTCTAGCTGCCTTATTAGAGGGGCTTTTCCCTTCCACTCTGTTCGTCACAGAATGCTGAAGTGTAGCATCGGAAAAACAGAGAAAAACGAAATGTCCCTAGGAATAAACGGAAAGGCATAAGAATGAGAGAGAAGCGTAGTGCAGAATGCATGGACACAAGGAGAAGACAAGAACCGCTCCTTTGCGATGTGCGCAGAAGAAGCCGCTCGTCCGAGAAAAGCATCCGGCTGAAGTCGCTCTTTCTCGGCATGCGAGAGAGACGAGACCGCTGCTGAAGGCACACAGCGGCATTCGGGGAGAACCGCGATTTCTCGGCCAGCAACTGCAAACTCTCCGAAGCGGTTAACAGAGAGTGGCGCCGTCCACCCACGAGAGCGAACTAGCGAAATTGCTATGCCGAGAAAGTGCGATTTCAGAATACTGCATTTCCTGAAAACAGGGGGTTTTTTCTCCGCAGGAAAGAATCCACATCTCTCGACTTTCTGTAACGTACTCCCTGAAAGCACAACGTGTGTCGCTCCTGGAACTTCTAGCTGCCTTATTAGAGGGGCTTTTCCCTTCCACTCTGTTCGTCACAGAATGCTGAAGTGTAGCATCGGAAAAACAGAGAAAAACGAAATGTCCCTAGGAATAAACGGAAAGGCATAAGAATGAGAGAGAAGCGTAGTGCAGAATGCATGGACACAAGGAGAAGACAAGAACCGCTCCTTTGCGATGTGCGCAGAAGAAGCCGCTCGTCCGAGAAAAGCATCCGGCTGAAGTCGCTCTTTCTCGGCATGCGAGAGAGACGAGACCGCTGCTGAAGGCACACAGCGGCATTCGGGGAGAACCGCGATTTCTCGGCCAGCAACTGCAAACTCTCCGAAGCGGTTAACAGAGAGTGGCGCCGTCCACCCACGAGAGCGAACTAGCGAAATTGCTATGCCGAGAACGTGCGATTTCAGAATACTGCATTTCCTGAAAACAGGGGGTTTTTTCTCCGCAGGAAAGAATCCACATCTCTCGACTTTCTGTAACGTCCTCTCTGAAAGCACAACGTGTGTCGCTCCTGGAACTTCTAGCTGCCTTATTAGAGGGGCTTTTCCCTTCCACTCTGTTCGTCACAGAATGCTGAAGTGTAGCATCGGAAAAACAGAGCAAAACGAAATGTCCCTAGGAATCAAGGGTTAAGAATGAGAGAGAAGCGTACTGCAGAATGCATGGACACAAGGAGAAGTCAGAACCTCTTCCTCGGGATGTGCGCAGAGGAAGCCGCTCGTCCGAGTAAAGCATCCGGCTGAAGTCGCCCTCTCTCGGCATCCGAGAGAGAAAGGCAAGACCGCTGCTGAAGTCTGAAAGTGGTATTCGGGGAGAAAAGCGATTTAACGGGCAGCAACTGCAAACTCTCCGAAGCGGTTAACAGAGAGTGGCGCCGTCCACCCACGAGAGCGAACTAGCGAAATTGCTATGCCGAGAAAGTGCGATTTCAGAATACTGCATTTCCTGAAAACAGGGGGTTTTTTCTCCGCAGGAAAGAATCCACATCTCTCGACTTTCTGTAACGTACTCCCTGAAAGCACAACGTGTGTCGCTCCTGGAACTTCTAGCTGCCTTATTAGAGGGGCTTTTCCCTTCCACTCTGTTCGTCACAGAATGCTGAAGTGTAGCATCGGAAAAACAGAGAAAAACGAAATGTCCCTAGGAATAAACGGAAAGGCATAAGAATGAGAGAGAAGCGTAGTGCAGAATGCATGGACACAAGGAGAAGACAAGAACCGCTCCTTTGCGATGTGCGCAGAAGAAGCCGCTCGTCCGAGAAAAGCATCCGGCTGAAGTCGCTCTTTCTCGGCATGCGAGAGAGACGAGACCGCTGCTGAAGGCACACAGCGGCATCCGGGGAGAACCGCGATTTCTCGGCCAGCAACTGCAAACTCTCCGAAGCGGTTAACAGAGAGTGGCGCCGTCCACCCACGAGAGCGAACTAGCGAAATTGCTATGCCGTGAAAGTGCGATTTCAGAATACTGCATTTCCTGAAAACAGGGGGTTTTTTCTCCGCAGGAAAGAATCCACATCTCTCGACTTTCTGTAACGTCCTCTCTGAAAGCACAACGTGTGTCGCTCCTGGAACTTCTAGCTGCCTTATTAGAGGGGCTTTTCCCTTCCACTCTGTTCGTCACAGAATGCTGAAGTGTAGCATCGGAAAAACAGAGAAAAACGAAATGTCCCTAGGAATAAACGGAAAGGCATAAGAATGAGAGAGAAGCGTAGTGCAGAATGCATGGACACAAGGAGAAGACAAGAACCGCTCCTTTGCGATGTGCGCAGAAGAAGCCGCTCGTCCGAGAAAAGCATCCGGCTGAAGTCGCTCTTTCTCGGCATGCGAGAGAGACGAGACCGCTGCTGAAGGCACACAGCGGCATTCGGGGAGAACCGCGATTTCTCGGCCAGCAACTGCAAACTCTCCGAAGCGGTTAACAGAGAGTGGCGCCGTCCACCCACGAGAGCGAACTAGCGAAATTGCTATGCCGAGAACGTGCGATTTCAGAATACTGCATTTCCTGAAAACAGGGGGTTTTTTCTCCGCAGGAAAGAATCCACATCTCTCGACTTTCTGTAACGTCCTCTCTGAAAGCACAACGTGTGTCGCTCCTGGAACTTCTAGCTGCCTTATTAGAGGGGCTTTTCCCTTCCACTCTGTTCGTCACAGAATGCTGAAGTGTAGCATCGGAAAAACAGAGAAAAACGAAATGTCCCTAGGAATAAACGGAAAGGCATAAGAATGAGAGAGAAGCGTAGTGCAGAATGCATGGACACAAGGAGAAGACAAGAACCGCTCCTTTGCGATGTGCGCAGAAGAAGCCGCTCGTCCGAGAAAAGCATCCGGCTGAAGTCGCTCTTTCTCGGCATGCGAGAGAGACGAGACCGCTGCTGAAGGCACACAGCGGCATTCGGGGAGAACCGCGATTTCTCGGCCAGCAACTGCAAACTCTCCGAAGCGGTTAACAGAGAGTGGCGCCGTCCACCCACGAGAGCGAAATAGCGAAATTGCTATGCCGAGAACGTGCGATTTCAGAATACTGCATTTCCTGAAAACAGGGGGTTTTTTCTCCGCAGGAAAGAATCCACATCTCTCGACTTTCTGTAACGTCCTCTCTGAAAGCACAACGTGTGTCGCTCCTGGAACTTCTAGCTGCCTTATTAGAGGGGCTTTTCCCTTCCACTCTGTTCGTCACAGAATGCTGAAGTGTAGCATCGGAAAAACAGAGCAAAACGAAATGTCCCTAGGAATCAAGGGTTAAGAATGAGAGAGAAGCGTACTGCAGAATGCATGGACACAAGGAGAAGTCAGAACCTCTTCCTCGGGATGTGCGCAGAGGAAGCCGCTCGTCCGAGTAAAGCATCCGGCTGAAGTCGCCCTCTCTCGGCATCCGAGAGAGAAAGGCAAGACCGCTGCTGAAGTCTGAAAGTGGTATTCGGGGAGAAAAGCGATTTAACGGGCAGCAACTGCAAACTCTCCGAAGCGGTTAACAGAGAGTGGCGCCGTCCACCCACGAGAGCGAACTAGCGAAATTGCTATGCCGAGAAAGTGCGATTTCAGAATACTGCATTTCCTGAAAACAGGGGGTTTTTTCTCCGCAGGAAAGAATCCACATCTCTCGACTTTCTGTAACGTACTCCCTGAAAGCACAACGTGTGTCGCTCCTGGAACTTCTAGCTGCCTTATTAGAGGGGCTTTTCCCTTCCACTCTGTTCGTCACAGAATGCTGAAGTGTAGCATCGGAAAAACAGAGAAAAACGAAATGTCCCTAGGAATAAACGGAAAGGCATAAGAATGAGAGAGAAGCGTAGTGCAGAATGCATGGACACAAGGAGAAGACAAGAACCGCTCCTTTGCGATGTGCGCAGAAGAAGCCGCTCGTCCGAGAAAAGCATCCGGCTGAAGTCGCTCTTTCTCGGCATGCGAGAGAGACGAGACCGCTGCTGAAGGCACACAGCGGCATCCGGGGAGAACCGCGATTTCTCGGCCAGCAACTGCAAACTCTCCGAAGCGGTTAACAGAGAGTGGCGCCGTCCACCCACGAGAGCGAACTAGCGAAATTGCTATGCCGTGAAAGTGCGATTTCAGAATACTGCATTTCCTGAAAACAGGGGGTTTTTTCTCCGCAGGAAAGAATCCACATCTCTCGACTTTCTGTAACGTCCTCTCTGAAAGCACAACGTGTGTCGCTCCTGGAACTTCTAGCTGCCTTATTAGAGGGGCTTTTCCCTTCCACTCTGTTCGTCACAGAATGCTGAAGTGTAGCATCGGAAAAACAGAGAAAAACGAAATGTCCCTAGGAATAAACGGAAAGGCATAAGAATGAGAGAGAAGCGTAGTGCAGAATGCATGGACACAAGGAGAAGACAAGAACCGCTCCTTTGCGATGTGCGCAGAAGAAGCCGCTCGTCCGAGAAAAGCATCCGGCTGAAGTCGCTCTTTCTCGGCATGCGAGAGAGACGAGACCGCTGCTGAAGGCACACAGCGGCATTCGGGGAGAACCGCGATTTCTCGGCCAGCAACTGCAAACTCTCCGAAGCGGTTAACAGAGAGTGGCGCCGTCCACCCACGAGAGCGAACTAGCGAAATTGCTATGCCGAGAACGTGCGATTTCAGAATACTGCATTTCCTGAAAACAGGGGGTTTTTTCTCCGCAGGAAAGAATCCACATCTCTCGACTTTCTGTAACGTCCTCTCTGAAAGCACAACGTGTGTCGCTCCTGGAACTTCTAGCTGCCTTATTAGAGGGGCTTTTCCCTTCCACTCTGTTCGTCACAGAATGCTGAAGTGTAGCATCGGAAAAACAGAGAAAAACGAAATGTCCCTAGGAATAAACGGAAAGGCATAAGAATGAGAGAGAAGCGTAGTGCAGAATGCATGGACACAAGGAGAAGACAAGAACCGCTCCTTTGCGATGTGCGCAGAAGAAGCCGCTCGTCCGAGAAAAGCATCCGGCTGAAGTCGCTCTTTCTCGGCATGCGAGAGAGACGAGACCGCTGCTGAAGGCACACAGCGGCATTCGGGGAGAACCGCGATTTCTCGGCCAGCAACTGCAAACTCTCCGAAGCGGTTAACAGAGAGTGGCGCCGTCCACCCACGAGAGCGAACTAGCGAAATTGCTATGCCGAGAAAGTGCGATTTCAGAATACTGCATTTCCTGAAAACAGGGGGTTTTTTCTCCGCAGGAAAGAATCCACATCTCTCGACTTTCTGTAACGTACTCCCTGAAAGCACAACGTGTGTCGCTCCTGGAACTTCTAGCTGCCTTATTAGAGGGGCTTTTCCCTTCCACTCTGTTCGTCACAGAATGCTGAAGTGTAGCATCGGAAAAACAGAGAAAAACGAAATGTCCCTAGGAATAAACGGAAAGGCATAAGAATGAGAGAGAAGCGTAGTGCAGAATGCATGGACACAAGGAGAAGACAAGAACCGCTCCTTTGCGATGTGCGCAGAAGAAGCCGCTCGTCCGAGAAAAGCATCCGGCTGAAGTCGCTCTTTCTCGGCATGCGAGAGAGACGAGACCGCTGCTGAAGGCACACAGCGGCATCCGGGGAGAACCGCGATTTCTCGGCCAGCAACTGCAAACTCTCCGAAGCGGTTAACAGAGAGTGGCGCCGTCCACCCACGAGAGCGAAATAGCGAAATTGCTATGCCGTGAAAGTGCGATTTCAGAATACTGCATTTCCTGAAAACAGGGGGTTTTTTCTCCGCAGGAAAGAATCCACATCTCTCGACTTTCTGTAACGTCCTCTCTGAAAGCACAACGTGTGTCGCTCCTGGAACTTCTAGCTGCCTTATTAGAGGGGCTTTTCCCTTCCACTCTGTTCGTCACAGAATGCTGAAGTGTAGCATCGGAAAAACAGAGAAAAACGAAATGTCCCTAGGAATAAACGGAAAGGCATAAGAATGAGAGAGAAGCGTAGTGCAGAATGCATGGACACAAGGAGAAGACAAGAACCGCTCCTTTGCGATGTGCGCAGAAGAAGCCGCTCGTCCGAGAAAAGCATCCGGCTGAAGTCGCTCTTTCTCGGCATGCGAGAGAGACGAGACCGCTGCTGAAGGCACACAGCGGCATTCGGGGAGAACCGCGATTTCTCGGCCAGCAACTGCAAACTCTCCGAAGCGGTTAACAGAGAGTGGCGCCGTCCACCCACGAGAGCGAAATAGCGAAATTGCTATGCCGAGAAAGTGCGATTTCAGAATACTGCATTTCCTGAAAACAGGGGGTTTTTTCTCCGCAGGAAAGAATCCACATCTCTCGACTTTCTGTAACGTACTCCCTGAAAGCACAACGTGTGTCGCTCCTGGAACTTCTAGCTGCCTTATTAGAGGGGCTTTTCCCTTCCACTCTGTTCGTCACAGAATGCTGAAGTGTAGCATCGGAAAAACAGAGAAAAACGAAATGTCCCTAGGAATAAACGGAAAGGCATAAGAATGAGAGAGAAGCGTAGTGCAGAATGCATGGACACAAGGAGAAGACAAGAACCGCTCCTTTGCGATGTGCGCAGAAGAAGCCGCTCGTCCGAGAAAAGCATCCGGCTGAAGTCGCTCTTTCTCGGCATGCGAGAGAGACGAGACCGCTGCTGAAGGCACACAGCGGCATCCGGGGAGAACCGCGATTTCTCGGCCAGCAACTGCAAACTCTCCGAAGCGGTTAACAGAGAGTGGCGCCGTCCACCCACGAGAGCGAAATAGCGAAATTGCTATGCCGTGAAAGTGCGATTTCAGAATACTGCATTTCCTGAAAACAGGGGGTTTTTTCTCCGCAGGAAAGAATCCACATCTCTCGACTTTCTGTAACGTCCTCTCTGAAAGCACAACGTGTGTCGCTCCTGGAACTTCTAGCTGCCTTATTAGAGGGGCTTTTCCCTTCCACTCTGTTCGTCACAGAATGCTGAAGTGTAGCATCGGAAAAACAGAGAAAAACGAAATGTCCCTAGGAATAAACGGAAAGGCATAAGAATGAGAGAGAAGCGTAGTGCAGAATGCATGGACACAAGGAGAAGACAAGAACCGCTCCTTTGCGATGTGCGCAGAAGAAGCCGCTCGTCCGAGAAAAGCATCCGGCTGAAGTCGCTCTTTCTCGGCATGCGAGAGAGACGAGACCGCTGCTGAAGGCACACAGCGGCATTCGGGGAGAACCGCGATTTCTCGGCCAGCAACTGCAAACTCTCCGAAGCGGTTAACAGAGAGTGGCGCCGTCCACCCACGAGAGCGAACTAGCGAAATTGCTATGCCGAGAACGTGCGATTTCAGAATACTGCATTTCCTGAAAACAGGGGGTTTTTTCTCCGCAGGAAAGAATCCACATCTCTCGACTTTCTGTAACGTCCTCTCTGAAAGCACAACGTGTGTCGCTCCTGGAACTTCTAGCTGCCTTATTAGAGGGGCTTTTCCCTTCCACTCTGTTCGTCACAGAATGCTGAAGTGTAGCATCGGAAAAACAGAGAAAAACGAAATGTCCCTAGGAATAAACGGAAAGGCATAAGAATGAGAGAGAAGCGTAGTGCAGAATGCATGGACACAAGGAGAAGACAAGAACCGCTCCTTTGCGATGTGCGCAGAAGAAGCCGCTCGTCCGAGAAAAGCATCCGGCTGAAGTCGCTCTTTCTCGGCATGCGAGAGAGACGAGACCGCTGCTGAAGGCACACAGCGGCATTCGGGGAGAACCGCGATTTCTCGGCCAGCAACTGCAAACTCTCCGAAGCGGTTAACAGAGAGTGGCGCCGTCCACCCACGAGAGCGAAATAGCGAAATTGCTATGCCGAGAAAGTGCGATTTCAGAATACTGCATTTCCTGAAAACAGGGGGTTTTTTCTCCGCAGGAAAGAATCCACATCTCTCGACTTTCTGTAACGTACTCCCTGAAAGCACAACGTGTGTCGCTCCTGGAACTTCTAGCTGCCTTATTAGAGGGGCTTTTCCCTTCCACTCTGTTCGTCACAGAATGCTGAAGTGTAGCATCGGAAAAACAGAGAAAAACGAAATGTCCCTAGGAATAAACGGAAAGGCATAAGAATGAGAGAGAAGCGTAGTGCAGAATGCATGGACACAAGGAGAAGACAAGAACCGCTCCTTTGCGATGTGCGCAGAAGAAGCCGCTCGTCCGAGAAAAGCATCCGGCTGAAGTCGCTCTTTCTCGGCATGCGAGAGAGACGAGACCGCTGCTGAAGGCACACAGCGGCATTCGGGGAGAACCGCGATTTCTCGGCCAGCAACTGCAAACTCTCCGAAGCGGTTAACAGAGAGTGGCGCCGTCCACCCACGAGAGCGAACTAGCGAAATTGCTATGCCGAGAACGTGCGATTTCAGAATACTGCATTTCCTGAAAACAGGGGGTTTTTTCTCCGCAGGAAAGAATCCACATCTCTCGACTTTCTGTAACGTCCTCTCTGAAAGCACAACGTGTGTCGCTCCTGGAACTTCTAGCTGCCTTATTAGAGGGGCTTTTCCCTTCCACTCTGTTCGTCACAGAATGCTGAAGTGTAGCATCGGAAAAACAGAGCAAAACGAAATGTCCCTAGGAATCAAGGGTTAAGAATGAGAGAGAAGCGTACTGCAGAATGCATGGACACAAGGAGAAGTCAGAACCTCTTCTTCGGGATGTGCGCAGAGGAAGCCGCTCGTCCGAGTAAAGCATCCGGCTGAAGTCGCCCTTTCTCGGCATCCGAGAGAGAAAGGCAAGACCGCTGCTGAAGTCTGAAAGTGGTATTCGGGGAGAAAAGCGATTTAACGGGCAGCAACTGCAAACTCTCCGTAGAGATAATGTCATTGGATTGGAGAAATGTGGTATTTCGGGGAGATAATGTCCTAATTTGTGGAGAAGATGCCGTTCTGTGAGGGGGAAGCATGCATTTCTGAGAGAAAATCTCCTATTTAGGGTGAAAGTGTCATCTTGCTAACGAACTTCATGGAGAAATTATGAGGTATTTTTATGAAACCTGGTATTACCTTGAAAGAGTATGTCTGTGATCAAATGCCATATTTCTGGGAGGGAACATCTGATGTGGGGGGGAGAAGGTGATGTATGTGTGAGAAAGCTGGTGTTTCTGGGAGAAAATGCCAGGTATTGGTGAGGAAACAGATGCTAGAGAGGGAAAAGGGAGAGAAGTGGTTTCTCCCCTTTGGGAGAGAAGTGGTATTTCTGGGAGAAAATGCCCCAAATCGGGGAGTAAGTGTCATCCTGAGGCGTGTCATGGAGTAGATTTGGGAGGAAATGGAGGTGTTTCACAGAGTAGCGGCACTTCTGGGAGAAAATGTCCTCAGTGGGAAAGACAATGTCCTCTTGAGGGAAGAAAACGGGTCTTTCTTACAGCAAATGTCATCCAATTGGGAGAAAATCTCCTCTCTTGGGGAGAAAAGTGGTCTTTCTGAGAGAAGGTGTCCTCTTCTTGGCTGCAAGTGTCCCATTTGGCATTGTCATGGAGGCTTTTTGGGGAGAAAGCGTGTGGCAGTTGTAAGAGAAGGGGTATTTCTGGGAGCAAATCTCCTCTTTTTGGAAGAGAAGGTGAAATTTCCAAGGGAAAAGTGGCATTTCTGGGAGGAAATGACATAGCTGGGGGAGAAAAGTGGGAACCGGTGGGAAAGAAGATCTTGTACTGGAGAGCAACGGTGGTCTTTTTGGTGTGCCAAGTGGTCTCTTGGGGAGACAACGTGGTAAATAGGGGAGACAATGTCCTCTGGAGGAGTGTCAAGTAGTATTTGGGAGAGCAAACGTCAGGTATTTCTCGGAAACCGGCTGTTTCTGGGAGATAGTAGCAGACTTGGTTGGAAAATGACAGGTGTTTGTGAGAAAGCTGGTATTTTGGGGAAAAAAGGCCGTTTTTTAAAGAATAAGCTGGCATTTCTGGGAGAATATGTCCCATCTTTGGGAGAAAACGGGTGTATGTGGGAGAAAATGTCGTGTATTTGGGAGAAAGCTGGTGTATGTGGGAGAAAAGGCCATTGTGATGGGAGTCAGTGTGATCTTGAGGAGTGGAAAGCAGTATTCTTGAGATGAAACGTGAGGTATTTCTAAGAGTCCTGGTATTTCTGGGAGAAAATGTCTTGTTTTGGAGAGCCAAAGTCCCATTTTGGGGGCAGAAGCTGGTATTTCTGTGACACTGCCATCTTGATGGGGGTAAGTGTGATCTTGAGGAGTGTAAAGCAGCATTTTGGTTAGAAAATGGGAGCTTTTCCTAAGAGCAGTGCTATTTCTGGGAGAAAAGGAGCTCTACTGGGCATAAAAATGGTGTATCTGTGATAAAATGCCACGTTTCTGAAAGAAACTGTCCTCTTGCGGAGTGTAATGCTGTATGTTCCGGAGGAAATGGGAAATATTCAGCAGAGTCCTGGTATTTCTGGGAGAAGAGGTCTGATGTGGGGGGGGGAAGGTGATGTATCTGTGAGAAAGCTGGTGTTTCTGGGAGAAAATGCCAGGTATTGGTGAGGAAACAGATGCTAGAGAGGGAAAAGGCCATCCCTTTGGGAGAGAAGTGGTATTTCTGGGAGAAAATGCCCCAAATCGGGGAGTAAGTGTCATCCTGAGGCGTGTCATGGAGTAGATTTGGGAGGAAATGGAGGTGTTTCACAGAGTAGCGGCACTTCTGGGAGAAAATGTCCTCAGTGGGAAAGACAATGTCCTCTTGAGGGAAGAAAACGGGTCTTTCTTACAGCAAATGTCATCCAATTGGGAGAAAATCTCCTCTCTTGGGGAGAAAAGTGGTCTTTCTGAGAGAAGGTGTCCTCTTCTTGGCTGCAAGTGTCCCATTTGGCATTGTCATGGAGGCTTTTTGGGGAGAAAGCGTGTGGCAGTTGTAAGAGAAGGGGTATTTCTGGGAGCAAATCTCCTCTTTTTGGAAGAGAAGGTGAAATTTCCAAGGGAAAAGTGGCATTTCTGGGAGGAAATGACATAGCTGGGGGAGAAAAGTGGGAACCGGTGGGAAAGAAGATCTTGTACTGGAGAGCAACGGTGGTCTTTTTGGTGTGCCAAGTGGTCTCTTGGGGAGACAACGTGGTAAATAGGGGAGACAATGTCCTCTGGAGGAGTGTCAAGTAGTATTTGGGAGAGCAAACGTCAGGTATTTCTCGGAAACCGGCTGTTTCTGGGAGATAGTAGCAGACTTGGTTGGAAAATGACAGGTGTTTGTGAGAAAGCTGGTATTTTGGGGAAAAAAGGCCGTTTTTTAAAGAATAAGCTGGCATTTCTGGGAGAATATGTCCCATCTTTGGGAGAAAACGGGTGTATGTGGGAGAAAATGTCGTGTATTTGGGAGAAAGCTGGTGTATGTGGGAGAAAAGGCCATTGTGATGGGAGTCAGTGTGATCTTGAGGAGTGGAAAGCAGTATTCTTGAGATGAAACGTGAGGTATTTCTAAGAGTCCTGGTATTTCTGGGAGAAAATGTCTTGTTTTGGAGAGCCAAAGTCCCATTTTGGGGGCAGAAGCTGGTATTTCTGTGACACTGCCATCTTGATGGGGGTAAGTGTGATCTTGAGGAGTGTAAAGCAGCATTTTGGTTAGAAAATGGGAGCTCTTCCTAAGAGCAGTGCTATTTCTGGGAGAAAAGGAGCTCTACTGGGCATAAAAATGGTGTATCTGTGATAAAATGCCACATTTCTGAAAGAAACTGTCCTCTTGCGGAGTGTAATGCTGTATGTTCCGGAGGAAATGGGAAATATTCAGCAGAGTCCTGGTATTTCTGGGAGAAGAGGTCTGATGTGGGGGGGGGAAGGTGATGTATCTGTGAGAAAGCTGGTGTTTCTGGGAGAAAATGCCAGGTATTGGTGAGGAAACAGATGCTAGAGAGGGAAAAGGCCATCCCTTTGGGAGAGAAGTGGTATTTCTGGGAGAAAATGCCCCAAATCGGGGAGCAAGTGTCATCCTGAGGCGTGTCATGGAGTAGATTTGGGAGGAAATGGAGGTGTTTCACAGAGTAGCGGCACTTCTGGGAGAAAATGTCCTCAGTGGGAAAGACAATGTCCTCTTGAGGGAAGAAAACGGGTCTTTCTTACAGCAAATGTCATCCAATTGGGAGAAAATCTCCTCTCTTGGGGAGAAAAGTGGTCTTTCTGAGAGAAGGTGTCCTCTTCTTGGCTGCAAGTGTCCCATTTGGCATTGTCATGGAGGCTTTTTGGGGAGAAAGCGTGTGGCAGTTGTAAGAGAAGGGGTATTTCTGGGAGCAAATCTCCTCTTTTTGGAAGAGAAGGTGAAATTTCCAAGGGAAAAGTGGCATTTCTGGGAGGAAATGACATAGCTGGGGGAGAAAAGTGGGAACCGGTGGGAAAGAAGATCTTGTACTGGAGAGCAACGGTGGTCTTTTTGGTGTGCCAAGTGGTCTCTTGGGGAGACAACGTGGTAAATAGGGGAGACAATGTCCTCTGGAGGAGTGTCAAGTAGTATTTGGGAGAGCAAACGTCAGGTATTTCTCGGAAACCGGCTGTTTCTGGGAGATAGTAGCAGACTTGGTTGGAAAATGACAGGTGTTTGTGAGAAAGCTGGTATTTTGGGGAAAAAAGGCCGTTTTTTAAAGAATAAGCTGGCATTTCTGGGAGAATATGTCCCATCTTTGGGAGAAAACGGGTGTATGTGGGAGAAAATGTCGTGTATTTGGGAGAAAGCTGGTGTATGTGGGAGAAAAGGCCATTGTGATGGGAGTCAGTGTGATCTTGAGGAGTGGAAAGCAGTATTCTTGAGATGAAACGTGAGGTATTTCTAAGAGTCCTGGTATTTCTGGGAGAAAATGTCTTGTTTTGGAGAGCCAAAGTCCCATTTTGGGGGCAGAAGCTGGTATTTCTGTGACACTGCCATCTTGATGGGGGTAAGTGTGATCTTGAGGAGTGTAAAGCAGCATTTTGGTTAGAAAATGGGAGCTCTTCCTAAGAGCAGTGCTATTTCTGGGAGAAAAGGAGCTCTACTGGGCATAAAAATGGTGTATCTGTGATAAAATGCCACATTTCTGAAAGAAACTGTCCTCTTGCGGAGTGTAATGCTGTATGTTCCGGAGGAAATGGGAAATATTCAGCAGAGTCCTGGTATTTCTGGGAGAAGAGGTCTGATGTGGGGGGGGGAAGGTGATGTATCTGTGAGAAAGCTGGTGTTTCTGGGAGAAAATGCCAGGTATTGGTGAGGAAACAGATGCTAGAGAGGGAAAAGGGAGAGAAGTGGTTTCTCCCCTTTGGGAGAGAAGTGGTATTTCTGGGAGAAAATGCCCCAAATCGGGGAGTAAGTGTCATCCTGAGGCGTGTCATGGAGTAGATTTGGGAGGAAATGGAGGTGTTTCACAGAGTAGCGGCACTTCTGGGAGAAAATGTCCTCAGTGGGAAAGACAATGTCCTCTTGAGGGAAGAAAACGGGTCTTTCTTACAGCAAATGTCATCCAATTGGGAGAAAATCTCCTCTCTTGGGGAGAAAAGTGGTCTTTCTGAGAGAAGGTGTCCTCTTCTTGGCTGCAAGTGTCCCATTTGGCATTGTCATGGAGGCTTTTTGGGGAGAAAGCGTGTGGCAGTTGTAAGAGAAGGGGTATTTCTGGGAGCAAATCTCCTCTTTTTGGAAGAGAAGGTGAAATTTCCAAGGGAAAAGTGGCATTTCTGGGAGGAAATGACATAGCTGGGGGAGAAAAGTGGGAACCGGTGGGAAAGAAGATCTTGTACTGGAGAGCAACGGTGGTCTTTTTGGTGTGCCAAGTGGTCTCTTGGGGAGACAACGTGGTAAATAGGGGAGACAATGTCCTCTGGAGGAGTGTCAAGTAGTATTTGGGAGAGCAAACGTCAGGTATTTCTCGGAAACCGGCTGTTTCTGGGAGATAGTAGCAGACTTGGTTGGAAAATGACAGGTGTTTGTGAGAAAGCTGGTATTTTGGGAAAAAGAGGCCGTTTTTTAAAGAATAAGCTGGCATTTCTGGGAGAATATGTCCCATCTTTGGGAGAAAACGGGTGTATGTGGGAGAAAATGTCGTGTATTTGGGAGAAAGCTGGTGTATGTGGGAGAAAAGGCCATTGTGATGGGAGTCAGTGTGATCTTGAGGAGTGGAAAGCAGTATTCTTGAGATGAAACGTGAGGTATTTCTAAGAGTCCTGGTATTTCTGGGAGAAAATGTCTTGTTTTGGAGAGCCAAAGTCCCATTTTGGGGGCAGAAGCTGGTATTTCTGTGACACTGCCATCTTGATGGGGGTAAGTGTGATCTTGAGGAGTGTAAAGCAGCATTTTGGTTAGAAAATGGGAGCTTTTCCTAAGAGCAGTGCTATTTCTGGGAGAAAAGGAGCTCTACTGGGCATAAAAATGGTGTATCTGTGATAAAATGCCACGTTTCTGAAAGAAACTGTCCTCTTGCGGAGTGTAATGCTGTATGTTCCGGAGGAAATGGGAAATATTCAGCAGAGTCCTGGTATTTCTGGGAGAAGAGGTCTGATGTGGGGGGGGGAAGGTGATGTATCTGTGAGAAAGCTGGTGTTTCTGGGAGAAAATGCCAGGTATTGGTGAGGAAACAGATGCTAGAGAGGGAAAAGGCCATCCCTTTGGGAGAGAAGTGGTATTTCTGGGAGAAAATGCCCCAAATCGGGGAGCAAGTGTCATCCTGAGGCGTGTCATGGAGTAGATTTGGGAGGAAATGGAGGTGTTTCACAGAGTAGCGGCACTTCTGGGAGAAAATGTCCTCAGTGGGAAAGACAATGTCCTCTTGAGGGAAGAAAACGGGTCTTTCTTACAGCAAATGTCATCCAATTGGGAGAAAATCTCCTCTCTTGGGGAGAAAAGTGGTCTTTCTGAGAGAAGGTGTCCTCTTCTTGGCTGCAAGTGTCCCATTTGGCATTGTCATGGAGGCTTTTTGGGGAGAAAGCGTGTGGCAGTTGTAAGAGAAGGGGTATTTCTGGGAGCAAATCTCCTCTTTTTGGAAGAGAAGGTGAAATTTCCAAGGGAAAAGTGGCATTTCTGGGAGGAAATGACATAGCTGGGGGAGAAAAGTGGGAACCGGTGGGAAAGAAGATCTTGTACTGGAGAGCAACGGTGGTCTTTTTGGTGTGCCAAGTGGTCTCTTGGGGAGACAACGTGGTAAATAGGGGAGACAATGTCCTCTGGAGGAGTGTCAAGTAGTATTTGGGAGAGCAAACGTCAGGTATTTCTCGGAAACCGGCTGTTTCTGGGAGATAGTAGCAGACTTGGTTGGAAAATGACAGGTGTTTGTGAGAAAGCTGGTATTTTGGGAAAAAGAGGCCGTTTTTTAAAGAATAAGCTGGCATTTCTGGGAGAATATGTCCCATCTTTGGGAGAAAACGGGTGTATGTGGGAGAAAATGTCGTGTATTTGGGAGAAAGCTGGTGTATGTGGGAGAAAAGGCCATTGTGATGGGAGTCAGTGTGATCTTGAGGAGTGGAAAGCAGTATTCTTGAGATGAAACGTGAGGTATTTCTAAGAGTCCTGGTATTTCTGGGAGAAAATGTCTTGTTTTGGAGAGCCAAAGTCCCATTTTGGGGGCAGAAGCTGGTATTTCTGTGACACTGCCATCTTGATGGGGGTAAGTGTGATCTTGAGGAGTGTAAAGCAGCATTTTGGTTAGAAAATGGGAGCTTTTCCTAAGAGCAGTGCTATTTCTGGGAGAAAAGGAGCTCTACTGGGCATAAAAATGGTGTATCTGTGATAAAATGCCACGTTTCTGAAAGAAACTGTCCTCTTGCGGAGTGTAATGCTGTATGTTCCGGAGGAAATGGGAAATATTCAGCAGAGTCCTGGTATTTCTGGGAGAAGAGGTCTGATGTGGGGGGGGGAAGGTGATGTATCTGTGAGAAAGCTGGTGTTTCTGGGAGAAAATGCCAGGTATTGGTGAGGAAACAGATGCTAGAGAGGGAAAAGGCCATCCCTTTGGGAGAGAAGTGGTATTTCTGGGAGAAAATGCCCCAAATCGGGGAGCAAGTGTCATCCTGAGGCGTGTCATGGAGTAGATTTGGGAGGAAATGGAGGTGTTTCACAGAGTAGCGGCACTTCTGGGAGAAAATGTCCTCAGTGGGAAAGACAATGTCCTCTTGAGGGAAGAAAACGGGTCTTTCTTACAGCAAATGTCATCCAATTGGGAGAAAATCTCCTCTCTTGGGGAGAAAAGTGGTCTTTCTGAGAGAAGGTGTCCTCTTCTTGGCTGCAAGTGTCCCATTTGGCATTGTCATGGAGGCTTTTTGGGGAGAAAGCGTGTGGCAGTTGTAAGAGAAGGGGTATTTCTGGGAGCAAATCTCCTCTTTTTGGAAGAGAAGGTGAAATTTCCAAGGGAAAAGTGGCATTTCTGGGAGGAAATGACATAGCTGGGGGAGAAAAGTGGGAACCGGTGGGAAAGAAGATCTTGTACTGGAGAGCAACGGTGGTCTTTTTGGTGTGCCAAGTGGTCTCTTGGGGAGACAACGTGGTAAATAGGGGAGACAATGTCCTCTGGAGGAGTGTCAAGTAGTATTTGGGAGAGCAAACGTCAGGTATTTCTCGGAAACCGGCTGTTTCTGGGAGATAGTAGCAGACTTGGTTGGAAAATGACAGGTGTTTGTGAGAAAGCTGGTATTTTGGGGAAAAAAGGCCGTTTTTTAAAGAATAAGCTGGCATTTCTGGGAGAATATGTCCCATCTTTGGGAGAAAACGGGTGTATGTGGGAGAAAATGTCGTGTATTTGGGAGAAAGCTGGTGTATGTGGGAGAAAAGGCCATTGTGATGGGAGTCAGTGTGATCTTGAGGAGTGGAAAGCAGTATTCTTGAGATGAAACGTGAGGTATTTCTAAGAGTCCTGGTATTTCTGGGAGAAAATGTCTTGTTTTGGAGAGCCAAAGTCCCATTTTGGGGGCAGAAGCTGGTATTTCTGTGACACTGCCATCTTGATGGGGGTAAGTGTGATCTTGAGGAGTGTAAAGCAGCATTTTGGTTAGAAAATGGGAGCTCTTCCTAAGAGCAGTGCTATTTCTGGGAGAAAAGGAGCTCTACTGGGCATAAAAATGGTGTATCTGTGATAAAATGCCACATTTCTGAAAGAAACTGTCCTCTTGCGGAGTGTAATGCTGTATGTTCCGGAGGAAATGGGAAATATTCAGCAGAGTCCTGGTATTTCTGGGAGAAGAGGTCTGATGTGGGGGGGGGAAGGTGATGTATCTGTGAGAAAGCTGGTGTTTCTGGGAGAAAATGCCAGGTATTGGTGAGGAAACAGATGCTAGAGAGGGAAAAGGGAGAGAAGTGGTTTCTCCCCTTTGGGAGAGAAGTGGTATTTCTGGGAGAAAATGCCCCAAATCGGGGAGTAAGTGTCATCCTGAGGCGTGTCATGGAGTAGATTTGGGAGGAAATGGAGGTGTTTCACAGAGTAGCGGCACTTCTGGGAGAAAATGTCCTCAGTGGGAAAGACAATGTCCTCTTGAGGGAAGAAAACAGGTCTTTCTTACAGCAAATGTCATCCAATTGGGAGAAAATCTCCTCTCTTGGGGAGAAAAGTGGTCTTTCTGAGAGAAGGTGTCCTCTTCTTGGCTGCAAGTGTCCCATTTGGCATTGTCATGGAGGCTTTTTGGGGAGAAAGCGTGTGGCAGTTGTAAGAGAAGGGGTATTTCTGGGAGCAAATCTCCTCTTTTTGGAAGAGAAGGTGAAATTTCCAAGGGAAAAGTGGCATTTCTGGGAGGAAATGACATAGCTGGGGGAGAAAAGTGGGAACCGGTGGGAAAGAAGATCTTGTACTGGAGAGCAACGGTGGTCTTTTTGGTGTGCCAAGTGGTCTCTTGGGGAGACAACGTGGTAAATAGGGGAGACAATGTCCTCTGGAGGAGTGTCAAGTAGTATTTGGGAGAGCAAACGTCAGGTATTTCTCGGAAACCGGCTGTTTCTGGGAGATAGTAGCAGACTTGGTTGGAAAATGACAGGTGTTTGTGAGAAAGCTGGTATTTTGGGAAAAAAAGGCCGTTTTTTAAAGAATAAGCTGGCATTTCTGGGAGAATATGTCCCATCTTTGGGAGAAAACGGGTGTATGTGGGAGAAAATGTCGTGTATTTGGGAGAAAGCTGGTGTATGTGGGAGAAAAGGCCATTGTGATGGGAGTCAGTGTGATCTTGAGGAGTGGAAAGCAGTATTCTTGAGATGAAACGTGAGGTATTTCTAAGAGTCCTGGTATTTCTGGGAGAAAATGTCTTGTTTTGGAGAGCCAAAGTCCCATTTTGGGGGCAGAAGCTGGTATTTCTGTGACACTGCCATCTTGATGGGGGTAAGTGTGATCTTGAGGAGTGTAAAGCAGCATTTTGGTTAGAAAATGGGAGCTTTTCCTAAGAGCAGTGCTATTTCTGGGAGAAAAGGAGCTCTACTGGGCATAAAAATGGTGTATCTGTGATAAAATGCCACATTTCTGAAAGAAACTGTCCTCTTGCGGAGTGTAATGCTGTATGTTCCGGAGGAAATGGGAAATATTCAGCAGAGTCCTGGTATTTCTGGGAGAAGAGGTCTGATGTGGGGGGGAAGGTGATGTATCTGTGAGAAAGCTGGTGTTTCTGGGAGAAAATGCCAGGTATTGGTGAGGAAACAGATGCTAGAGAGGGAAAAGGCCATCCCTTTGGGAGAGAAGTGGTATTTCTGGGAGAAAATGCCCCAAATCGGGGAGTAAGTGTCATCCTGAGGCGTGTCATGGAGTAGATTTGGGAGGAAATGGAGGTGTTTCACAGAGTAGCGGCACTTCTGGGAGAAAATGTCCTCAGTGGGAAAGACAATGTCCTCTTGAGGGAAGAAAACGGGTCTTTCTTACAGCAAATGTCATCCAATTGGGAGAAAATCTCCTCTCTTGGGGAGAAAAGTGGTCTTTCTGAGAGAAGGTGTCCTCTTCTTGGCTGCAAGTGTCCCATTTGGCATTGTCATGGAGGCTTTTTGGGGAGAAAGCGTGTGGCAGTTGTAAGAGAAGGGGTATTTCTGGGAGCAAATCTCCTCTTTTTGGAAGAGAAGGTGAAATTTCCAAGGGAAAAGTGGCATTTCTGGGAGGAAATGACATAGCTGGGGGAGAAAAGTGGGAACCGGTGGGAAAGAAGATCTTGTACTGGAGAGCAACGGTGGTCTTTTTGGTGTGCCAAGTGGTCTCTTGGGGAGACAACGTGGTAAATAGGGGAGACAATGTCCTCTGGAGGAGTGTCAAGTAGTATTTGGGAGAGCAAACGTCAGGTATTTCTCGGAAACCGGCTGTTTCTGGGAGATAGTAGCAGACTTGGTTGGAAAATGACAGGTGTTTGTGAGAAAGCTGGTATTTTGGGGAAAAAAGGCCGTTTTTTAAAGAATAAGCTGGCATTTCTGGGAGAATATGTCCCATCTTTGGGAGAAAACGGGTGTATGTGGGAGAAAATGTCGTGTATTTGGGAGAAAGCTGGTGTATGTGGGAGAAAAGGCCATTGTGATGGGAGTCAGTGTGATCTTGAGGAGTGGAAAGCAGTATTCTTGAGATGAAACGTGAGGTATTTCTAAGAGTCCTGGTATTTCTGGGAGAAAATGTCTTGTTTTGGAGAGCCAAAGTCCCATTTTGGGGGCAGAAGCTGGTATTTCTGTGACACTGCCATCTTGATGGGGGTAAGTGTGATCTTGAGGAGTGTAAAGCAGCATTTTGGTTAGAAAATGGGAGCTCTTCCTAAGAGCAGTGCTATTTCTGGGAGAAAAGGAGCTCTACTGGGCATAAAAATGGTGTATCTGTGATAAAATGCCACATTTCTGAAAGAAACTGTCCTCTTGCGGAGTGTAATGCTGTATGTTCCGGAGGAAATGGGAAATATTCAGCAGAGTCCTGGTATTTCTGGGAGAAGAGGTCTGATGTGGGGGGGGGAAGGTGATGTATCTGTGAGAAAGCTGGTGTTTCTGGGAGAAAATGCCAGGTATTGGTGAGGAAACAGATGCTAGAGAGGGAAAAGGGAGAGAAGTGGTTTCTCCCCTTTGGGAGAGAAGTGGTATTTCTGGGAGAAAATGCCCCAAATCGGGGAGTAAGTGTCATCCTGAGGCGTGTCATGGAGTAGATTTGGGAGGAAATGGAGGTGTTTCACAGAGTAGCGGCACTTCTGGGAGAAAATGTCCTCAGTGGGAAAGACAATGTCCTCTTGAGGGAAGAAAACGGGTCTTTCTTACAGCAAATGTCATCCAATTGGGAGAAAATCTCCTCTCTTGGGGAGAAAAGTGGTCTTTCTGAGAGAAGGTGTCCTCTTCTTGGCTGCAAGTGTCCCATTTGGCATTGTCATGGAGGCTTTTTGGGGAGAAAGCGTGTGGCAGTTGTAAGAGAAGGGGTATTTCTGGGAGCAAATCTCCTCTTTTTGGAAGAGAAGGTGAAATTTCCAAGGGAAAAGTGGCATTTCTGGGAGGAAATGACATAGCTGGGGGAGAAAAGTGGGAACCGGTGGGAAAGAAGATCTTGTACTGGAGAGCAACGGTGGTCTTTTTGGTGTGCCAAGTGGTCTCTTGGGGAGACAACGTGGTAAATAGGGGAGACAATGTCCTCTGGAGGAGTGTCAAGTAGTATTTGGGAGAGCAAACGTCAGGTATTTCTCGGAAACCGGCTGTTTCTGGGAGATAGTAGCAGACTTGGTTGGAAAATGACAGGTGTTTGTGAGAAAGCTGGTATTTTGGGGAAAAAAGGCCGTTTTTTAAAGAATAAGCTGGCATTTCTGGGAGAATATGTCCCATCTTTGGGAGAAAACGGGTGTATGTGGGAGAAAATGTCGTGTATTTGGGAGAAAGCTGGTGTATGTGGGAGAAAAGGCCATTGTGATGGGAGTCAGTGTGATCTTGAGGAGTGGAAAGCAGTATTCTTGAGATGAAACGTGAGGTATTTCTAAGAGTCCTGGTATTTCTGGGAGAAAATGTCTTGTTTTGGAGAGCCAAAGTCCCATTTTGGGGGCAGAAGCTGGTATTTCTGTGACACTGCCATCTTGATGGGGGTAAGTGTGATCTTGAGGAGTGTAAAGCAGCATTTTGGTTAGAAAATGGGAGCTCTTCCTAAGAGCAGTGCTATTTCTGGGAGAAAAGGAGCTCTACTGGGCATAAAAATGGTGTATCTGTGATAAAATGCCACGTTTCTGAAAGAAACTGTCCTCTTGCGGAGTGTAATGCTGTATGTTCCGGAGGAAATGGGAAATATTCAGCAGAGTCCTGGTATTTCTGGGAGAAGAGGTCTGATGTGGGGGGGGGAAGGTGATGTATCTGTGAGAAAGCTGGTGTTTCTGGGAGAAAATGCCAGGTATTGGTGAGGAAACAGATGCTAGAGAGGGAAAAGGGAGAGAAGTGGTTTCTCCCCTTTGGGAGAGAAGTGGTATTTCTGGGAGAAAATGCCCCAAATCGGGGAGTAAGTGTCATCCTGAGGCGTGTCATGGAGTAGATTTGGGAGGAAATGGAGGTGTTTCACAGAGTAGCGGCACTTCTGGGAGAAAATGTCCTCAGTGGGAAAGACAATGTCCTCTTGAGGGAAGAAAACAGGTCTTTCTTACAGCAAATGTCATCCAATTGGGAGAAAATCTCCTCTCTTGGGGAGAAAAGTGGTCTTTCTGAGAGATGGTGTCCTCTTCTTGGCTGCAAGTGTCCCATCTGGCATTGTCATGGAGGCTTTTTGGGGAGAAAGCGTGTGGCAGTTGTAAGAGAAGGGGTATTTCTGGGAGCAAATCTCCTCTTTTTGGAAGAGAAGGTGAAATTTCCAAGGGAAAAGTGGCATTTCTGGGAGGAAATGACATAGCTGGGGGAGAAAAGTGGGAACCGGTGGGAAAGAAGATCTTGTACTGGAGAGCAACGGTGGTCTTTTTGGTGTGCCAAGTGGTCTCTTGGGGAGACAACGTGGTAAATAGGGGAGACAATGTCCTCTGGAGGAGTGTCAAGTAGTATTTGGGAGAGCAAACGTCAGGTATTTCTCGGAAACCGGCTGTTTCTGGGAGATAGTAGCAGACTTGGTTGGAAAATGACAGGTGTTTGTGAGAAAGCTGGTATTTTGGGGAAAAAAGGCCGTTTTTTAAAGAATAAGCTGGCATTTCTGGGAGAATATGTCCCATCTTTGGGAGAAAACGGGTGTATGTGGGAGAAAATGTCGTGTATTTGGGAGAAAGCTGGTGTATGTGGGAGAAAAGGCCATTGTGATGGGAGTCAGTGTGATCTTGAGGAGTGGAAAGCAGTATTCTTGAGATGAAACGTGAGGTATTTCTAAGAGTCCTGGTATTTCTGGGAGAAAATGTCTTGTTTTGGAGAGCCAAAGTCCCATTTTGGGGGCAGAAGCTGGTATTTCTGTGACACTGCCATCTTGATGGGGGTAAGTGTGATCTTGAGGAGTGTAAAGCAGCATTTTGGTTAGAAAATGGGAGCTCTTCCTAAGAGCAGTGCTATTTCTGGGAGAAAAGGAGCTCTACTGGGCATAAAAATGGTGTATCTGTGATAAAATGCCACGTTTCTGAAAGAAACTGTCCTCTTGCGGAGTGTAATGCTGTATGTTCCGGAGGAAATGGGAAATATTCAGCAGAGTCCTGGTATTTCTGGGAGAAGAGGTCTGATGTGGGGGGGGGAAGGTGATGTATCTGTGAGAAAGCTGGTGTTTCTGGGAGAAAATGCCAGGTATTGGTGAGGAAACAGATGCTAGAGAGGGAAAAGGCCATCCCTTTGGGAGAGAAGTGGTATTTCTGGGAGAAAATGCCCCAAATCGGGGAGTAAGTGTCATCCTGAGGCGTGTCATGGAGTAGATTTGGGAGGAAATGGAGGTGTTTCACAGAGTAGCGGCACTTCTGGGAGAAAATGTCCTCAGTGGGAAAGACAATGTCCTCTTGAGGGAAGAAAACGGGTCTTTCTTACAGCAAATGTCATCCAATTGGGAGAAAATCTCCTCTCTTGGGGAGAAAAGTGGTCTTTCTGAGAGAAGGTGTCCTCTTCTTGGCTGCAAGTGTCCCATTTGGCATTGTCATGGAGGCTTTTTGGGGAGAAAGCGTGTGGCAGTTGTAAGAGAAGGGGTATTTCTGGGAGCAAATCTCCTCTTTTTGGAAGAGAAGGTGAAATTTCCAAGGGAAAAGTGGCATTTCTGGGAGGAAATGACATAGCTGGGGGAGAAAAGTGGGAACCGGTGGGAAAGAAGATCTTGTACTGGAGAGCAACGGTGGTCTTTTTGGTGTGCCAAGTGGTCTCTTGGGGAGACAACGTGGTAAATAGGGGAGACAATGTCCTCTGGAGGAGTGTCAAGTAGTATTTGGGAGAGCAAACGTCAGGTATTTCTCGGAAACCGGCTGTTTCTGGGAGATAGTAGCAGACTTGGTTGGAAAATGACAGGTGTTTGTGAGAAAGCTGGTATTTTGGGGAAAAAAGGCCGTTTTTTAAAGAATAAGCTGGCATTTCTGGGAGAATATGTCCCATCTTTGGGAGAAAACGGGTGTATGTGGGAGAAAATGTCGTGTATTTGGGAGAAAGCTGGTGTATGTGGGAGAAAAGGCCATTGTGATGGGAGTCAGTGTGATCTTGAGGAGTGGAAAGCAGTATTCTTGAGATGAAACGTGAGGTATTTCTAAGAGTCCTGGTATTTCTGGGAGAAAATGTCTTGTTTTGGAGAGCCAAAGTCCCATTTTGGGGGCAGAAGCTGGTATTTCTGTGACACTGCCATCTTGATGGGGGTAAGTGTGATCTTGAGGAGTGTAAAGCAGCATTTTGGTTAGAAAATGGGAGCTCTTCCTAAGAGCAGTGCTATTTCTGGGAGAAAAGGAGCTCTACTGGGCATAAAAATGGTGTATCTGTGATAAAATGCCACGTTTCTGAAAGAAACTGTCCTCTTGCGGAGTGTAATGCTGTATGTTCCGGAGGAAATGGGAAATATTCAGCAGAGTCCTGGTATTTCTGGGAGAAGAGGTCTGATGTGGGGGGGGGAAGGTGATGTATCTGTGAGAAAGCTGGTGTTTCTGGGAGAAAATGCCAGGTATTGGTGAGGAAACAGATGCTAGAGAGGGAAAAGGGAGAGAAGTGGTTTCTCCCCTTTGGGAGAGAAGTGGTATTTCTGGGAGAAAATGCCCCAAATCGGGGAGTAAGTGTCATCCTGAGGCGTGTCATGGAGTAGATTTGGGAGGAAATGGAGGTGTTTCACAGAGTAGCGGCACTTCTGGGAGAAAATGTCCTCAGTGGGAAAGACAATGTCCTCTTGAGGGAAGAAAACGGGTCTTTCTTACAGCAAATGTCATCCAATTGGGAGAAAATCTCCTCTCTTGGGGAGAAAAGTGGTCTTTCTGAGAGAAGGTGTCCTCTTCTTGGCTGCAAGTGTCCCATTTGGCATTGTCATGGAGGCTTTTTGGGGAGAAAGCGTGTGGCAGTTGTAAGAGAAGGGGTATTTCTGGGAGCAAATCTCCTCTTTTTGGAAGAGAAGGTGAAATTTCCAAGGGAAAAGTGGCATTTCTGGGAGGAAATGACATAGCTGGGGGAGAAAAGTGGGAACCGGTGGGAAAGAAGATCTTGTACTGGAGAGCAACGGTGGTCTTTTTGGTGTGCCAAGTGGTCTCTTGGGGAGACAACGTGGTAAATAGGGGAGACAATGTCCTCGGGAGGAGTGTCAAGTAGTATTTGGGAGAGCAAACGTCAGGTATTTCTCGGAAACCGGCTGTTTCTGGGAGATAGTAGCAGACTTGGTTGGAAAATGACAGGTGTTTGTGAGAAAGCTGGTATTTTGGGGAAAAAAGGCCGTTTTTTAAAGAATAAGCTGGCATTTCTGGGAGAATATGTCCCATCTTTGGGAGAAAACGGGTGTATGTGGGAGAAAATGTCGTGTATTTGGGAGAAAGCTGGTGTATGTGGGAGAAAAGGCCATTGTGATGGGAGTCAGTGTGATCTTGAGGAGTGGAAAGCAGTATTCTTGAGATGAAACGTGAGGTATTTCTAAGAGTCCTGGTATTTCTGGGAGAAAATGTCTTGTTTTGGAGAGCCAAAGTCCCATTTTGGGGGCAGAAGCTGGTATTTCTGTGACACTGCCATCTTGATGGGGGTAAGTGTGATCTTGAGGAGTGTAAAGCAGCATTTTGGTTAGAAAATGGGAGCTCTTCCTAAGAGCAGTGCTATTTCTGGGAGAAAAGGAGCTCTACTGGGCATAAAAATGGTGTATCTGTGATAAAATGCCACGTTTCTGAAAGAAACTGTCCTCTTGCGGAGTGTAATGCTGTATGTTCCGGAGGAAATGGGAAATATTCAGCAGAGTCCTGGTATTTCTGGGAGAAGAGGTCTGATGTGGGGGGGGGAAGGTGATGTATCTGTGAGAAAGCTGGTGTTTCTGGGAGAAAATGCCAGGTATTGGTGAGGAAACAGATGCTAGAGAGGGAAAAGGCCATCCCTTTGGGAGAGAAGTGGTATTTCTGGGAGAAAATGCCCCAAATCGGGGAGTAAGTGTCATCCTGAGGCGTGTCATGGAGTAGATTTGGGAGGAAATGGAGGTGTTTCACAGAGTAGCGGCACTTCTGGGAGAAAATGTCCTCAGTGGGAAAGACAATGTCCTCTTGAGGGAAGAAAACGGGTCTTTCTTACAGCAAATGTCATCCAATTGGGAGAAAATCTCCTCTCTTGGGGAGAAAAGTGGTCTTTCTGAGAGAAGGTGTCCTCTTCTTGGCTGCAAGTGTCCCATTTGGCATTGTCATGGAGGCTTTTTGGGGAGAAAGCGTGTGGCAGTTGTAAGAGAAGGGGTATTTCTGGGAGCAAATCTCCTCTTTTTGGAAGAGAAGGTGAAATTTCCAAGGGAAAAGTGGCATTTCTGGGAGGAAATGACATAGCTGGGGGAGAAAAGTGGGAACCGGTGGGAAAGAAGATCTTGTACTGGAGAGCAACGGTGGTCTTTTTGGTGTGCCAAGTGGTCTCTTGGGGAGACAACGTGGTAAATAGGGGAGACAATGTCCTCGGGAGGAGTGTCAAGTAGTATTTGGGAGAGCAAACGTCAGGTATTTCTCGGAAACCGGCTGTTTCTGGGAGATAGTAGCAGACTTGGTTGGAAAATGACAGGTGTTTGTGAGAAAGCTGGTATTTTGGGGAAAAAAGGCCGTTTTTTAAAGAATAAGCTGGCATTTCTGGGAGAATATGTCCCATCTTTGGGAGAAAACGGGTGTATGTGGGAGAAAATGTCGTGTATTTGGGAGAAAGCTGGTGTATGTGGGAGAAAAGGCCATTGTGATGGGAGTCAGTGTGATCTTGAGGAGTGGAAAGCAGTATTCTTGAGATGAAACGTGAGGTATTTCTAAGAGTCCTGGTATTTCTGGGAGAAAATGTCTTGTTTTGGAGAGCCAAAGTCCCATTTTGGGGGCAGAAGCTGGTATTTCTGTGACACTGCCATCTTGATGGGGGTAAGTGTGATCTTGAGGAGTGTAAAGCAGCATTTTGGTTAGAAAATGGGAGCTCTTCCTAAGAGCAGTGCTATTTCTGGGAGAAAAGGAGCTCTACTGGGCATAAAAATGGTGTATCTGTGATAAAATGCCACGTTTCTGAAAGAAACTGTCCTCTTGCGGAGTGTAATGCTGTATGTTCCGGAGGAAATGGGAAATATTCAGCAGAGTCCTGGTATTTCTGGGAGAAGAGGTCTGATGTGGGGGGGGGAAGGTGATGTATCTGTGAGAAAGCTGGTGTTTCTGGGAGAAAATGCCAGGTATTGGTGAGGAAACAGATGCTAGAGAGGGAAAAGGCCATCCCTTTGGGAGAGAAGTGGTATTTCTGGGAGAAAATGCCCCAAATCGGGGAGTAAGTGTCATCCTGAGGCGTGTCATGGAGTAGATTTGGGAGGAAATGGAGGTGTTTCACAGAGTAGCGGCACTTCTGGGAGAAAATGTCCTCAGTGGGAAAGACAATGTCCTCTTGAGGGAAGAAAACGGGTCTTTCTTACAGCAAATGTCATCCAATTGGGAGAAAATCTCCTCTCTTGGGGAGAAAAGTGGTCTTTCTGAGAGAAGGTGTCCTCTTCTTGGCTGCAAGTGTCCCATTTGGCATTGTCATGGAGGCTTTTTGGGGAGAAAGCGTGTGGCAGTTGTAAGAGAAGGGGTATTTCTGGGAGCAAATCTCCTCTTTTTGGAAGAGAAGGTGAAATTTCCAAGGGAAAAGTGGCATTTCTGGGAGGAAATGACATAGCTGGGGGAGAAAAGTGGGAACCGGTGGGAAAGAAGATCTTGTACTGGAGAGCAACGGTGGTCTTTTTGGTGTGCCAAGTGGTCTCTTGGGGAGACAACGTGGTAAATAGGGGAGACAATGTCCTCGGGAGGAGTGTCAAGTAGTATTTGGGAGAGCAAACGTCAGGTATTTCTCGGAAACCGGCTGTTTCTGGGAGATAGTAGCAGACTTGGTTGGAAAATGACAGGTGTTTGTGAGAAAGCTGGTATTTTGGGGAAAAGAGGCCGT
The DNA here is from genome assembly GCF_987193195.1 of Phasianus colchicus. Taxonomy (NCBI): domain Eukaryota; kingdom Metazoa; phylum Chordata; class Aves; order Galliformes; family Phasianidae; genus Phasianus; species Phasianus colchicus. The sequence goes on from NW_028325225.1 coordinate 554,673, forward strand.
TTTTTAAAGAATAAGCTGGCATTTCTGGGAGAATATGTCCCATCTTTGGGAGAAAACGGGTGTATGTGGGAGAAAATGTCGTGTATTTGGGAGAAAGCTGGTGTATGTGGGAGAAAAGGCCATTGTGATGGGAGTCAGTGTGATCTTGAGGAGTGGAAAGCAGTATTCTTGAGATGAAACGTGAGGTATTTCTAAGAGTCCTGGTATTTCTGGGAGAAAATGTCTTGTTTTGGAGAGCCAAAGTCCCATTTTGGGGGCAGAAGCTGGTATTTCTGTGACACTGCCATCTTGATGGGGGTAAGTGTGATCTTGAGGAGTGTAAAGCAGCATTTTGGTTAGAAAATGGGAGCTCTTCCTAAGAGCAGTGCTATTTCTGGGAGAAAAGGAGCTCTACTGGGCATAAAAATGGTGTATCTGTGATAAAATGCCACGTTTCTGAAAGAAACTGTCCTCTTGCGGAGTGTAATGCTGTATGTTCCGGAGGAAATGGGAAATATTCAGCAGAGTCCTGGTATTTCTGGGAGAAGAGGTCTGATGTGGGGGGGGGAAGGTGATGTATCTGTGAGAAAGCTGGTGTTTCTGGGAGAAAATGCCAGGTATTGGTGAGGAAACAGATGCTAGAGAGGGAAAAGGCCATCCCTTTGGGAGAGAAGTGGTATTTCTGGGAGAAAATGCCCCAAATCGGGGAGTAAGTGTCATCCTGAGGCGTGTCATGGAGTAGATTTGGGAGGAAATGGAGGTGTTTCACAGAGTAGCGGCACTTCTGGGAGAAAATGTCCTCAGTGGGAAAGACAATGTCCTCTTGAGGGAAGAAAACGGGTCTTTCTTACAGCAAATGTCATCCAATTGGGAGAAAATCTCCTCTCTTGGGGAGAAAAGTGGTCTTTCTGAGAGAAGGTGTCCTCTTCTTGGCTGCAAGTGTCCCATTTGGCATTGTCATGGAGGCTTTTTGGGGAGAAAGCGTGTGGCAGTTGTAAGAGAAGGGGTATTTCTGGGAGCAAATCTCCTCTTTTTGGAAGAGAAGGTGAAATTTCCAAGGGAAAAGTGGCATTTCTGGGAGGAAATGACATAGCTGGGGGAGAAAAGTGGGAACCGGTGGGAAAGAAGATCTTGTACTGGAGAGCAACGGTGGTCTTTTTGGTGTGCCAAGTGGTCTCTTGGGGAGACAACGTGGTAAATAGGGGAGACAATGTCCTCGGGAGGAGTGTCAAGTAGTATTTGGGAGAGCAAACGTCAGGTATTTCTCGGAAACCGGCTGTTTCTGGGAGATAGTAGCAGACTTGGTTGGAAAATGACAGGTGTTTGTGAGAAAGCTGGTATTTTGGGGAAAAAAGGCCGTTTTTTAAAGAATAAGCTGGCATTTCTGGGAGAATATGTCCCATCTTTGGGAGAAAACGGGTGTATGTGGGAGAAAATGTCGTGTATTTGGGAGAAAGCTGGTGTATGTGGGAGAAAAGGCCATTGTGATGGGAGTCAGTGTGATCTTGAGGAGTGGAAAGCAGTATTCTTGAGATGAAACGTGAGGTATTTCTAAGAGTCCTGGTATTTCTGGGAGAAAATGTCTTGTTTTGGAGAGCCAAAGTCCCATTTTGGGGGCAGAAGCTGGTATTTCTGTGACACTGCCATCTTGATGGGGGTAAGTGTGATCTTGAGGAGTGTAAAGCAGCATTTTGGTTAGAAAATGGGAGCTCTTCCTAAGAGCAGTGCTATTTCTGGGAGAAAAGGAGCTCTACTGGGCATAAAAATGGTGTATCTGTGATAAAATGCCACGTTTCTGAAAGAAACTGTCCTCTTGCGGAGTGTAATGCTGTATGTTCCGGAGGAAATGGGAAATATTCAGCAGAGTCCTGGTATTTCTGGGAGAAGAGGTCTGATGTGGGGGGGGGAAGGTGATGTATCTGTGAGAAAGCTGGTGTTTCTGGGAGAAAATGCCAGGTATTGGTGAGGAAACAGATGCTAGAGAGGGAAAAGGCCATCCCTTTGGGAGAGAAGTGGTATTTCTGGGAGAAAATGCCCCAAATCGGGGAGTAAGTGTCATCCTGAGGCGTGTCATGGAGTAGATTTGGGAGGAAATGGAGGTGTTTCACAGAGTAGCGGCACTTCTGGGAGAAAATGTCCTCAGTGGGAAAGACAATGTCCTCTTGAGGGAAGAAAACGGGTCTTTCTTACAGCAAATGTCATCCAATTGGGAGAAAATCTCCTCTCTTGGGGAGAAAAGTGGTCTTTCTGAGAGAAGGTGTCCTCTTCTTGGCTGCAAGTGTCCCATTTGGCATTGTCATGGAGGCTTTTTGGGGAGAAAGCGTGTGGCAGTTGTAAGAGAAGGGGTATTTCTGGGAGCAAATCTCCTCTTTTTGGAAGAGAAGGTGAAATTTCCAAGGGAAAAGTGGCATTTCTGGGAGGAAATGACATAGCTGGGGGAGAAAAGTGGGAACCGGTGGGAAAGAAGATCTTGTACTGGAGAGCAACGGTGGTCTTTTTGGTGTGCCAAGTGGTCTCTTGGGGAGACAACGTGGTAAATAGGGGAGACAATGTCCTCGGGAGGAGTGTCAAGTAGTATTTGGGAGAGCAAACGTCAGGTATTTCTCGGAAACCGGCTGTTTCTGGGAGATAGTAGCAGACTTGGTTGGAAAATGACAGGTGTTTGTGAGAAAGCTGGTATTTTGGGGAAAAAAGGCCGTTTTTTAAAGAATAAGCTGGCATTTCTGGGAGAATATGTCCCATCTTTGGGAGAAAACGGGTGTATGTGGGAGAAAATGTCGTGTATTTGGGAGAAAGCTGGTGTATGTGGGAGAAAAGGCCATTGTGATGGGAGTCAGTGTGATCTTGAGGAGTGGAAAGCAGTATTCTTGAGATGAAACGTGAGGTATTTCTAAGAGTCCTGGTATTTCTGGGAGAAAATGTCTTGTTTTGGAGAGCCAAAGTCCCATTTTGGGGGCAGAAGCTGGTATTTCTGTGACACTGCCATCTTGATGGGGGTAAGTGTGATCTTGAGGAGTGTAAAGCAGCATTTTGGTTAGAAAATGGGAGCTCTTCCTAAGAGCAGTGCTATTTCTGGGAGAAAAGGAGCTCTACTGGGCATAAAAATGGTGTATCTGTGATAAAATGCCACGTTTCTGAAAGAAACTGTCCTCTTGCGGAGTGTAATGCTGTATGTTCCGGAGTAAATGGGAAATATTCAGCAGAGTCCTGGTATTTCTGGGAGAAGAGGTCTGATGTGGGGGGGGGAAGGTGATGTATCTGTGAGAAAGCTGGTGTTTCTGGGAGAAAATGCCAGGTATTGGTGAGGAAACAGATGCTAGAGAGGGAAAAGGGAGAGAAGTGGTTTCTCCCCTTTGGGAGAGAAGTGGTATTTCTGGGAGAAAATGCCCCAAATCGGGGAGTAAGTGTCATCCTGAGGCGTGTCATGGAGTAGATTTGGGAGGAAATGGAGGTGTTTCACAGAGTAGCGGCACTTCTGGGAGAAAATGTCCTCAGTGGGAAAGACAATGTCCTCTTGAGGGAAGAAAACAGGTCTTTCTTACAGCAAATGTCATCCAATTGGGAGAAAATCTCCTCTCTTGGGGAGAAAAGTGGTCTTTCTGAGAGAAGGTGTCCTCTTCTTGGCTGCAAGTGTCCCATTTGGCATTGTCATGGAGGCTTTTTGGGGAGAAAGCGTGTGGCAGTTGTAAGAGAAGGGGTATTTCTGGGAGCAAATCTCCTCTTTTTGGAAGAGAAGGTGAAATTTCCAAGGGAAAAGTGGCATTTCTGGGAGGAAATGACATAGCTGGGGGAGAAAAGTGGGAACCGGTGGGAAAGAAGATCTTGTACTGGAGAGCAACGGTGGTCTTTTTGGTGTGCCAAGTGGTCTCTTGGGGAGACAACGTGGTAAATAGGGGAGACAATGTCCTCGGGAGGAGTGTCAAGTAGTATTTGGGAGAGCAAACGTCAGGTATTTCTCGGAAACCGGCTGTTTCTGGGAGATAGTAGCAGACTTGGTTGGAAAATGACAGGTGTTTGTGAGAAAGCTGGTATTTTGGGAAAAAGAGGCCGTTTTTTAAAGAATAAGCTGGCATTTCTGGGAGAATATGTCCCATCTTTGGGAGAAAACGGGTGTATGTGGGAGAAAATGTCGTGTATTTGGGAGAAAGCTGGTGTATGTGGGAGAAAAGGCCATTGTGATGGGAGTCAGTGTGATCTTGAGGAGTGGAAAGCAGTATTCTTGAGATGAAACGTGAGGTATTTCTAAGAGTCCTGGTATTTCTGGGAGAAAATGTCTTGTTTTGGAGAGCCAAAGTCCCATTTTGGGGGCAGAAGCTGGTATTTCTGTGACACTGCCATCTTGATGGGGGTAAGTGTGATCTTGAGGAGTGTAAAGCAGCATTTTGGTTAGAAAATGGGAGCTCTTCCTAAGAGCAGTGCTATTTCTGGGAGAAAAGGAGCTCTACTGGGCATAAAAATGGTGTATCTGTGATAAAATGCCACATTTCTGAAAGAAACTGTCCTCTTGCGGAGTGTAATGCTGTATGTTCCGGAGGAAATGGGAAATATTCAGCAGAGTCCTGGTATTTCTGGGAGAAGAGGTCTGATGTGGGGGGGGGAAGGTGATGTATCTGTGAGAAAGCTGGTGTTTCTGGGAGAAAATGCCAGGTATTGGTGAGGAAACAGATGCTAGAGAGGGAAAAGGCCATCCCTTTGGGAGAGAAGTGGTATTTCTGGGAGAAAATGCCCCAAATCGGGGAGTAAGTGTCATCCTGAGGCGTGTCATGGAGTAGATTTGGGAGGAAATGGAGGTGTTTCACAGAGTAGCGGCACTTCTGGGAGAAAATGTCCTCAGTGGGAAAGACAATGTCCTCTTGAGGGAAGAAAACGGGTCTTTCTTACAGCAAATGTCATCCAATTGGGAGAAAATCTCCTCTCTTGGGGAGAAAAGTGGTCTTTCTGAGAGAAGGTGTCCTCTTCTTGGCTGCAAGTGTCCCATTTGGCATTGTCATGGAGGCTTTTTGGGGAGAAAGCGTGTGGCAGTTGTAAGAGAAGGGGTATTTCTGGGAGCAAATCTCCTCTTTTTGGAAGAGAAGGTGAAATTTCCAAGGGAAAAGTGGCATTTCTGGGAGGAAATGACATAGCTGGGGGAGAAAAGTGGGAACCGGTGGGAAAGAAGATCTTGTACTGGAGAGCAACGGTGGTCTTTTTGGTGTGCCAAGTGGTCTCTTGGGGAGACAACGTGGTAAATAGGGGAGACAATGTCCTCTGGAGGAGTGTCAAGTAGTATTTGGGAGAGCAAACGTCAGGTATTTCTCGGAAACCGGCTGTTTCTGGGAGATAGTAGCAGACTTGGTTGGAAAATGACAGGTGTTTGTGAGAAAGCTGGTATTTTGGGGAAAAAAGGCCGTTTTTTAAAGAATAAGCTGGCATTTCTGGGAGAATATGTCCCATCTTTGGGAGAAAACGGGTGTATGTGGGAGAAAATGTCGTGTATTTGGGAGAAAGCTGGTGTATGTGGGAGAAAAGGCCATTGTGATGGGAGTCAGTGTGATCTTGAGGAGTGGAAAGCAGTATTCTTGAGATGAAACGTGAGGTATTTCTAACAGTCCTGGTATTTCTGGGAGAAAATGTCTTGTTTTGGAGAGCCAAAGTCCCATTTTGGGGGCAGAAGCTGGTATTTCTGTGACACTGCCATCTTGATGGGGGTAAGTGTGATCTTGAGGAGTGTAAAGCAGCATTTTGGTTAGAAAATGGGAGCTCTTCCTAAGAGCAGTGCTATTTCTGGGAGAAAAGGAGCTCTACTGGGCATAAAAATGGTGTATCTGTGATAAAATGCCACGTTTCTGAAAGAAACTGTCCTCTTGCGGAGTGTAATGCTGTATGTTCCGGAGGAAATGGGAAATATTCAGCAGAGTCCTGGTATTTCTGGGAGAAGAGGTCTGATGTGGGGGGGGGAAGGTGATGTATCTGTGAGAAAGCTGGTGTTTCTGGGAGAAAATGCCAGGTATTGGTGAGGAAACAGATGCTAGAGAGGGAAAAGGCCATCCCTTTGGGAGAGAAGTGGTATTTCTGGGAGAAAATGCCCCAAATCGGGGAGTAAGTGTCATCCTGAGGCGTGTCATGGAGTAGATTTGGGAGGAAATGGAGGTGTTTCACAGAGTAGCGGCACTTCTGGGAGAAAATGTCCTCAGTGGGAAAGACAATGTCCTCTTGAGGGAAGAAAACGGGTCTTTCTTACAGCAAATGTCATCCAATTGGGAGAAAATCTCCTCTCTTGGGGAGAAAAGTGGTCTTTCTGAGAGAAGGTGTCCTCTTCTTGGCTGCAAGTGTCCCATTTGGCATTGTCATGGAGGCTTTTTGGGGAGAAAGCGTGTGGCAGTTGTAAGAGAAGGGGTATTTCTGGGAGCAAATCTCCTCTTTTTGGAAGAGAAGGTGAAATTTCCAAGGGAAAAGTGGCATTTCTGGGAGGAAATGACATAGCTGGGGGAGAAAAGTGGGAACCGGTGGGAAAGAAGATCTTGTACTGGAGAGCAACGGTGGTCTTTTTGGTGTGCCAAGTGGTCTCTTGGGGAGACAACGTGGTAAATAGGGGAGACAATGTCCTCTGGAGGAGTGTCAAGTAGTATTTGGGAGAGCAAACGTCAGGTATTTCTCGGAAACCGGCTGTTTCTGGGAGATAGTAGCAGACTTGGTTGGAAAATGACAGGTGTTTGTGAGAAAGCTGGTATTTTGGGGAAAAAAGGCCGTTTTTTAAAGAATAAGCTGGCATTTCTGGGAGAATATGTCCCATCTTTGGGAGAAAACGGGTGTATGTGGGAGAAAATGTCGTGTATTTGGGAGAAAGCTGGTGTATGTGGGAGAAAAGGCCATTGTGATGGGAGTCAGTGTGATCTTGAGGAGTGGAAAGCAGTATTCTTGAGATGAAACGTGAGGTATTTCTAACAGTCCTGGTATTTCTGGGAGAAAATGTCTTGTTTTGGAGAGCCAAAGTCCCATTTTGGGGGCAGAAGCTGGTATTTCTGTGACACTGCCATCTTGATGGGGGTAAGTGTGATCTTGAGGAGTGTAAAGCAGCATTTTGGTTAGAAAATGGGAGCTCTTCCTAAGAGCAGTGCTATTTCTGGGAGAAAAGGAGCTCTACTGGGCATAAAAATGGTGTATCTGTGATAAAATGCCACGTTTCTGAAAGAAACTGTCCTCTTGCGGAGTGTAATGCTGTATGTTCCGGAGGAAATGGGAAATATTCAGCAGAGTCCTGGTATTTCTGGGAGAAGAGGTCTGATGTGGGGGGGGGAAGGTGATGTATCTGTGAGAAAGCTGGTGTTTCTGGGAGAAAATGCCAGGTATTGGTGAGGAAACAGATGCTAGAGAGGGAAAAGGCCATCCCTTTGGGAGAGAAGTGGTATTTCTGGGAGAAAATGCCCCAAATCGGGGAGTAAGTGTCATCCTGAGGCGTGTCATGGAGTAGATTTGGGAGGAAATGGAGGTGTTTCACAGAGTAGCGGCACTTCTGGGAGAAAATGTCCTCAGTGGGAAAGACAATGTCCTCTTGAGGGAAGAAAACGGGTCTTTCTTACAGCAAATGTCATCCAATTGGGAGAAAATCTCCTCTCTTGGGGAGAAAAGTGGTCTTTCTGAGAGAAGGTGTCCTCTTCTTGGCTGCAAGTGTCCCATCTGGCATTGTCATGGAGGCTTTTTGGGGAGAAAGCGTGTGGCAGTTGTAAGAGAAGGGGTATTTCTGGGAGCAAATCTCCTCTTTTTGGAAGAGAAGGTGAAATTTCCAAGGGAAAAGTGGCATTTCTGGGAGGAAATGACATAGCTGGGGGAGAAAAGTGGGAACCGGTGGGAAAGAAGATCTTGTACTGGAGAGCAACGGTGGTCTTTTTGGTGTGCCAAGTGGTCTCTTGGGGAGACAACGTGGTAAATAGGGGAGACAATGTCCTCTGGAGGAGTGTCAAGTAGTATTTGGGAGAGCAAACGTCAGGTATTTCTCGGAAACCGGCTGTTTCTGGGAGATAGTAGCAGACTTGGTTGGAAAATGACAGGTGTTTGTGAGAAAGCTGGTATTTTGGGGAAAAAAGGCCGTTTTTTAAAGAATAAGCTGGCATTTCTGGGAGAATATGTCCCATCTTTGGGAGAAAACGGGTGTATGTGGGAGAAAATGTCGTGTATTTGGGAGAAAGCTGGTGTATGTGGGAGAAAAGGCCATTGTGATGGGAGTCAGTGTGATCTTGAGGAGTGGAAAGCAGTATTCTTGAGATGAAACGTGAGGTATTTCTAAGAGTCCTGGTATTTCTGGGAGAAAATGTCTTGTTTTGGAGAGCCAAAGTCCCATTTTGGGGGCAGAAGCTGGTATTTCTGTGACACTGCCATCTTGATGGGGGTAAGTGTGATCTTGAGGAGTGTAAAGCAGCATTTTGGTTAGAAAATGGGAGCTCTTCCTAAGAGCAGTGCTATTTCTGGGAGAAAAGGAGCTCTACTGGGCATAAAAATGGTGTATCTGTGATAAAATGCCACGTTTCTGAAAGAAACTGTCCTCTTGCGGAGTGTAATGCTGTATGTTCCGGAGGAAATGGGAAATATTCAGCAGAGTCCTGGTATTTCTGGGAGAAGAGGTCTGATGTGGGGGGGGGAAGGTGATGTATCTGTGAGAAAGCTGGTGTTTCTGGGAGAAAATGCCAGGTATTGGTGAGGAAACAGATGCTAGAGAGGGAAAAGGCCATCCCTTTGGGAGAGAAGTGGTATTTCTGGGAGAAAATGCCCCAAATCGGGGAGTAAGTGTCATCCTGAGGCGTGTCATGGAGTAGATTTGGGAGGAAATGGAGGTGTTTCACAGAGTAGCGGCACTTCTGGGAGAAAATGTCCTCAGTGGGAAAGACAATGTCCTCTTGAGGGAAGAAAACGGGTCTTTCTTACAGCAAATGTCATCCAATTGGGAGAAAATCTCCTCTCTTGGGGAGAAAAGTGGTCTTTCTGAGAGAAGGTGTCCTCTTCTTGGCTGCAAGTGTCCCATTTGGCATTGTCATGGAGGCTTTTTGGGGAGAAAGCGTGTGGCAGTTGTAAGAGAAGGGGTATTTCTGGGAGCAAATCTCCTCTTTTTGGAAGAGAAGGTGAAATTTCCAAGGGAAAAGTGGCATTTCTGGGAGGAAATGACATAGCTGGGGGAGAAAAGTGGGAACCGGTGGGAAAGAAGATCTTGTACTGGAGAGCAACGGTGGTCTTTTTGGTGTGCCAAGTGGTCTCTTGGGGAGACAACGTGGTAAATAGGGGAGACAATGTCCTCTGGAGGAGTGTCAAGTAGTATTTGGGAGAGCAAACGTCAGGTATTTCTCGGAAACCGGCTGTTTCTGGGAGATAGTAGCAGACTTGGTTGGAAAATGACAGGTGTTTGTGAGAAAGCTGGTATTTTGGGGAAAAAAGGCCGTTTTTTAAAGAATAAGCTGGCATTTCTGGGAGAATATGTCCCATCTTTGGGAGAAAACGGGTGTATGTGGGAGAAAATGTCGTGTATTTGGGAGAAAGCTGGTGTATGTGGGAGAAAAGGCCATTGTGATGGGAGTCAGTGTGATCTTGAGGAGTGGAAAGCAGTATTCTTGAGATGAAACGTGAGGTATTTCTAAGAGTCCTGGTATTTCTGGGAGAAAATGTCTTGTTTTGGAGAGCCAAAGTCCCATTTTGGGGGCAGAAGCTGGTATTTCTGTGACACTGCCATCTTGATGGGGGTAAGTGTGATCTTGAGGAGTGTAAAGCAGCATTTTGGTTAGAAAATGGGAGCTCTTCCTAAGAGCAGTGCTATTTCTGGGAGAAAAGGAGCTCTACTGGGCATAAAAATGGTGTATCTGTGATAAAATGCCACGTTTCTGAAAGAAACTGTCCTCTTGCGGAGTGTAATGCTGTATGTTCCGGAGGAAATGGGAAATATTCAGCAGAGTCCTGGTATTTCTGGGAGAAGAGGTCTGATGTGGGGGGGGGGAAGGTGATGTATCTGTGAGAAAGCTGGTGTTTCTGGGAGAAAATGCCAGGTATTGGTGAGGAAACAGATGCTAGAGAGGGAAAAGGCCATCCCTTTGGGAGAGAAGTGGTATTTCTGGGAGAAAATGCCCCAAATCGGGGAGTAAGTGTCATCCTGAGGCGTGTCATGGAGTAGATTTGGGAGGAAATGGAGGTGTTTCACAGAGTAGCGGCACTTCTGGGAGAAAATGTCCTCAGTGGGAAAGACAATGTCCTCTTGAGGGAAGAAAACGGGTCTTTCTTACAGCAAATGTCATCCAATTGGGAGAAAATCTCCTCTCTTGGGGAGAAAAGTGGTCTTTCTGAGAGAAGGTGTCCTCTTCTTGGCTGCAAGTGTCCCATTTGGCATTGTCATGGAGGCTTTTTGGGGAGAAAGCGTGTGGCAGTTGTAAGAGAAGGGGTATTTCTGGGAGCAAATCTCCTCTTTTTGGAAGAGAAGGTGAAATTTCCAAGGGAAAAGTGGCATTTCTGGGAGGAAATGACATAGCTGGGGGAGAAAAGTGGGAACCGGTGGGAAAGAAGATCTTGTACTGGAGAGCAACGGTGGTCTTTTTGGTGTGCCAAGTGGTCTCTTGGGGAGACAACGTGGTAAATAGGGGAGACAATGTCCTCTGGAGGAGTGTCAAGTAGTATTTGGGAGAGCAAACGTCAGGTATTTCTCGGAAACCGGCTGTTTCTGGGAGATAGTAGCAGACTTGGTTGGAAAATGACAGGTGTTTGTGAGAAAGCTGGTATTTTGGGGAAAAAAGGCCGTTTTTTAAAGAATAAGCTGGCATTTCTGGGAGAATATGTCCCATCTTTGGGAGAAAACGGGTGTATGTGGGAGAAAATGTCGTGTATTTGGGAGAAAGCTGGTGTATGTGGGAGAAAAGGCCATTGTGATGGGAGTCAGTGTGATCTTGAGGAGTGGAAAGCAGTATTCTTGAGATGAAACGTGAGGTATTTCTAACAGTCCTGGTATTTCTGGGAGAAAATGTCTTGTTTTGGAGAGCCAAAGTCCCATTTTGGGGGCAGAAGCTGGTATTTCTGTGACACTGCCATCTTGATGGGGGTAAGTGTGATCTTGAGGAGTGTAAAGCAGCATTTTGGTTAGAAAATGGGAGCTCTTCCTAAGAGCAGTGCTATTTCTGGGAGAAAAGGAGCTCTACTGGGCATAAAAATGGTGTATCTGTGATAAAATGCCACGTTTCTGAAAGAAACTGTCCTCTTGCGGAGTGTAATGCTGTATGTTCCGGAGGAAATGGGAAATATTCAGCAGAGTCCTGGTATTTCTGGGAGAAGAGGTCTGATGTGGGGGGGAAGGTGATGTATCTGTGAGAAAGCTGGTGTTTCTGGGAGAAAATGCCAGGTATTGGTGAGGAAACAGATGCTAGAGAGGGAAAAGGCCATCCCTTTGGGAGAGAAGTGGTATTTCTGGGAGAAAATGCCCCAAATCGGGGAGTAAGTGTCATCCTGAGGCGTGTCATGGAGTAGATTTGGGAGGAAATGGAGGTGTTTCACAGAGTAGCGGCACTTCTGGGAGAAAATGTCCTCAGTGGGAAAGACAATGTCCTCTTGAGGGAAGAAAACGGGTCTTTCTTACAGCAAATGTCATCCAATTGGGAGAAAATCTCCTCTCTTGGGGAGAAAAGTGGTCTTTCTGAGAGAAGGTGTCCTCTTCTTGGCTGCAAGTGTCCCATCTGGCATTGTCATGGAGGCTTTTTGGGGAGAAAGCGTGTGGCAGTTGTAAGAGAAGGGGTATTTCTGGGAGCAAATCTCCTCTTTTTGGAAGAGAAGGTGAAATTTCCAAGGGAAAAGTGGCATTTCTGGGAGGAAATGACATAGCTGGGGGAGAAAAGTGGGAACCGGTGGGAAAGAAGATCTTGTACTGGAGAGCAACGGTGGTCTTTTTGGTGTGCCAAGTGGTCTCTTGGGGAGACAACGTGGTAAATAGGGGAGACAATGTCCTCTGGAGGAGTGTCAAGTAGTATTTGGGAGAGCAAACGTCAGGTATTTCTCGGAAACCGGCTGTTTCTGGGAGATAGTAGCAGACTTGGTTGGAAAATGACAGGTGTTTGTGAGAAAGCTGGTATTTTGGGGAAAAAAGGCCGTTTTTTAAAGAATAAGCTGGCATTTCTGGGAGAATATGTCCCATCTTTGGGAGAAAACGGGTGTATGTGGGAGAAAATGTCGTGTATTTGGGAGAAAGCTGGTGTATGTGGGAGAAAAGGCCATTGTGATGGGAGTCAGTGTGATCTTGAGGAGTGGAAAGCAGTATTCTTGAGATGAAACGTGAGGTATTTCTAAGAGTCCTGGTATTTCTGGGAGAAAATGTCTTGTTTTGGAGAGCCAAAGTCCCATTTTGGGGGCAGAAGCTGGTATTTCTGTGACACTGCCATCTTGATGGGGGTAAGTGTGATCTTGAGGAGTGTAAAGCAGCATTTTGGTTAGAAAATGGGAGCTCTTCCTAAGAGCAGTGCTATTTCTGGGAGAAAAGGAGCTCTACTGGGCATAAAAATGGTGTATCTGTGATAAAATGCCACATTTCTGAAAGAAACTGTCCTCTTGCGGAGTGTAATGCTGTATGTTCCGGAGGAAATGGGAAATATTCAGCAGAGTCCTGGTATTTCTGGGAGAAGAGGTCTGATGTGGGGGGGGGAAGGTGATGTATCTGTGAGAAAGCTGGTGTTTCTGGGAGAAAATGCCAGGTATTGGTGAGGAAACAGATGCTAGAGAGGGAAAAGGCCATCCCTTTGGGAGAGAAGTGGTATTTCTGGGAGAAAATGCCCCAAATCGGGGAGTAAGTGTCATCCTGAGGCGTGTCATGGAGTAGATTTGGGAGGAAATGGAGGTGTTTCACAGAGTAGCGGCACTTCTGGGAGAAAATGTCCTCAGTGGGAAAGACAATGTCCTCTTGAGGGAAGAAAACGGGTCTTTCTTACAGCAAATGTCATCCAATTGGGAGAAAATCTCCTCTCTTGGGGAGAAAAGTGGTCTTTCTGAGAGAAGGTGTCCTCTTCTTGGCTGCAAGTGTCCCATTTGGCATTGTCATGGAGGCTTTTTGGGGAGAAAGCGTGTGGCAGTTGTAAGAGAAGGGGTATTTCTGGGAGCAAATCTCCTCTTTTTGGAAGAGAAGGTGAAATTTCCAAGGGAAAAGTGGCATTTCTGGGAGGAAATGACATAGCTGGGGGAGAAAAGTGGGAACCGGTGGGAAAGAAGATCTTGTACTGGAGAGCAACGGTGGTCTTTTTGGTGTGCCAAGTGGTCTCTTGGGGAGACAACGTGGTAAATAGGGGAGACAATGTCCTCTGGAGGAGTGTCAAGTAGTATTTGGGAGAGCAAACGTCAGGTATTTCTCGGAAACCGGCTGTTTCTGGGAGATAGTAGCAGACTTGGTTGGAAAATGACAGGTGTTTGTGAGAAAGCTGGTATTTTGGGGAAAAAAGGCCGTTTTTTAAAGAATAAGCTGGCATTTCTGGGAGAATATGTCCCATCTTTGGGAGAAAACGGGTGTATGTGGGAGAAAATGTCGTGTATTTGGGAGAAAGCTGGTGTATGTGGGAGAAAAGGCCATTGTGATGGGAGTCAGTGTGATCTTGAGGAGTGGAAAGCAGTATTCTTGAGATGAAACGTGAGGTATTTCTAAGAGTCCTGGTATTTCTGGGAGAAAATGTCTTGTTTTGGAGAGCCAAAGTCCCATTTTGGGGGCAGAAGCTGGTATTTCTGTGACACTGCCATCTTGATGGGGGTAAGTGTGATCTTGAGGAGTGTAAAGCAGCATTTTGGTTAGAAAATGGGAGCTCTTCCTAAGAGCAGTGCTATTTCTGGGAGAAAAGGAGCTCTACTGGGCATAAAAATGGTGTATCTGTGATAAAATGCCACATTTCTGAAAGAAACTGTCCTCTTGCGGAGTGTAATGCTGTATGTTCCGGAGGAAATGGGAAATATTCAGCAGAGTCCTGGTATTTCTGGGAGAAGAGGTCTGATGTGGGGGGGGAAGGTGATGTATCTGTGAGAAAGCTGGTGTTTCTGGGAGAAAATGCCAGGTATTGGTGAGGAAACAGATGCTAGAGAGGGAAAAGGCCATCCCTTTGGGAGAGAAGTGGTATTTCTGGGAGAAAATGCCCCAAATCGGGGAGTAAGTGTCATCCTGAGGCGTGTCATGGAGTAGATTTGGGAGGAAATGGAGGTGTTTCACAGAGTAGCGGCACTTCTGGGAGAAAATGTCCTCAGTGGGAAAGACAATGTCCTCTTGAGGGAAGAAAACGGGTCTTTCTTACAGCAAATGTCATCCAATTGGGAGAAAATCTCCTCTCTTGGGGAGAAAAGTGGTCTTTCTGAGAGAAGGTGTCCTCTTCTTGGCTGCAAGTGTCCCATTTGGCATTGTCATGGAGGCTTTTTGGGGAGAAAGCGTGTGGCAGTTGTAAGAGAAGGGGTATTTCTGGGAGCAAATCTCCTCTTTTTGGAAGAGAAGGTGAAATTTCCAAGGGAAAAGTGGCATTTCTGGGAGGAAATGACATAGCTGGGGGAGAAAAGTGGGAACCGGTGGGAAAGAAGATCTTGTACTGGAGAGCAACGGTGGTCTTTTTGGTGTGCCAAGTGGTCTCTTGGGGAGACAACGTGGTAAATAGGGGAGACAATGTCCTCTGGAGGAGTGTCAAGTAGTATTTGGGAGAGCAAACGTCAGGTATTTCTCGGAAACCGGCTGTTTCTGGGAGATAGTAGCAGACTTGGTTGGAAAATGACAGGTGTTTGTGAGAAAGCTGGTATTTTGGGAAAAAAAGGCCGTTTTTTAAAGAATAAGCTGGCATTTCTGGGAGAATATGTCCCATCTTTGGGAGAAAACGGGTGTATGTGGGAGAAAATGTCGTGTATTTGGGAGAAAGCTGGTGTATGTGGGAGAAAAGGCCATTGTGATGGGAGTCAGTGTGATCTTGAGGAGTGGAAAGCAGTATTCTTGAGATGAAACGTGAGGTATTTCTAAGAGTCCTGGTATTTCTGGGAGAAAATGTCTTGTTTTGGAGAGCCAAAGTCCCATTTTGGGGGCAGAAGCTGGTATTTCTGTGACACTGCCATCTTGATGGGGGTAAGTGTGATCTTGAGGAGTGTAAAGCAGCATTTTGGTTAGAAAATGGGAGCTCTTCCTAAGAGCAGTGCTATTTCTGGGAGAAAAGGAGCTCTACTGGGCATAAAAATGGTGTATCTGTGATAAAATGCCACGTTTCTGAAAGAAACTGTCCTCTTGCGGAGTGTAATGCTGTATGTTCCGGAGGAAATGGGAAATATTCAGCAGAGTCCTGGTATTTCTGGGAGAAGAGGTCTGATGTGGGGGGGGGGAAGGTGATGTATCTGTGAGAAAGCTGGTGTTTCTGGGAGAAAATGCCAGGTATTGGTGAGGAAACAGATGCTAGAGAGGGAAAAGGCCATCCCTTTGGGAGAGAAGTGGTATTTCTGGGAGAAAATGCCCCAAATCGGGGAGTAAGTGTCATCCTGAGGCGTGTCATGGAGTAGATTTGGGAGGAAATGGAGGTGTTTCACAGAGTAGCGGCACTTCTGGGAGAAAATGTCCTCAGTGGGAAAGACAATGTCCTCTTGAGGGAAGAAAACGGGTCTTTCTTACAGCAAATGTCATCCAATTGGGAGAAAATCTCCTCTCTTGGGGAGAAAAGTGGTCTTTCTGAGAGAAGGTGTCCTCTTCTTGGCTGCAAGTGTCCCATTTGGCATTGTCATGGAGGCTTTTTGGGGAGAAAGCGTGTGGCAGTTGTAAGAGAAGGGGTATTTCTGGGAGCAAATCTCCTCTTTTTGGAAGAGAAGGTGAAATTTCCAAGGGAAAAGTGGCATTTCTGGGAGGAAATGACATAGCTGGGGGAGAAAAGTGGGAACCGGTGGGAAAGAAGATCTTGTACTGGAGAGCAACGGTGGTCTTTTTGGTGTGCCAAGTGGTCTCTTGGGGAGACAACGTGGTAAATAGGGGAGACAATGTCCTCTGGAGGAGTGTCAAGTAGTATTTGGGAGAGCAAACGTCAGGTATTTCTCGGAAACCGGCTGTTTCTGGGAGATAGTAGCAGACTTGGTTGGAAAATGACAGGTGTTTGTGAGAAAGCTGGTATTTTGGGGAAAAAAGGCCGTTTTTTAAAGAATAAGCTGGCATTTCTGGGAGAATATGTCCCATCTTTGGGAGAAAACGGGTGTATGTGGGAGAAAATGTCGTGTATTTGGGAGAAAGCTGGTGTATGTGGGAGAAAAGGCCATTGTGATGGGAGTCAGTGTGATCTTGAGGAGTGGAAAGCAGTATTCTTGAGATGAAACGTGAGGTATTTCTAAGAGTCCTGGTATTTCTGGGAGAAAATGTCTTGTTTTGGAGAGCCAAAGTCCCATTTTGGGGGCAGAAGCTGGTATTTCTGTGACACTGCCATCTTGATGGGGGTAAGTGTGATCTTGAGGAGTGTAAAGCAGCATTTTGGTTAGAAAATGGGAGCTCTTCCTAAGAGCAGTGCTATTTCTGGGAGAAAAGGAGCTCTACTGGGCATAAAAATGGTGTATCTGTGATAAAATGCCACATTTCTGAAAGAAACTGTCCTCTTGCGGAGTGTAATGCTGTATGTTCCGGAGGAAATGGGAAATATTCAGCAGAGTCCTGGTATTTCTGGGAGAAGAGGTCTGATGTGGGGGGGGGAAGGTGATGTATCTGTGAGAAAGCTGGTGTTTCTGGGAGAAAATGCCAGGTATTGGTGAGGAAACAGATGCTAGAGAGGGAAAAGGCCATCCCTTTGGGAGAGAAGTGGTATTTCTGGGAGAAAATGCCCCAAATCGGGGAGTAAGTGTCATCCTGAGGCGTGTCATGGAGTAGATTTGGGAGGAAATGGAGGTGTTTCACAGAGTAGCGGCACTTCTGGGAGAAAATGTCCTCAGTGGGAAAGACAATGTCCTCTTGAGGGAAGAAAACGGGTCTTTCTTACAGCAAATGTCATCCAATTGGGAGAAAATCTCCTCTCTTGGGGAGAAAAGTGGTCTTTCTGAGAGAAGGTGTCCTCTTCTTGGCTGCAAGTGTCCCATTTGGCATTGTCATGGAGGCTTTTTGGGGAGAAAGCGTGTGGCAGTTGTAAGAGAAGGGGTATTTCTGGGAGCAAATCTCCTCTTTTTGGAAGAGAAGGTGAAATTTCCAAGGGAAAAGTGGCATTTCTGGGAGGAAATGACATAGCTGGGGGAGAAAAGTGGGAACCGGTGGGAAAGAAGATCTTGTACTGGAGAGCAACGGTGGTCTTTTTGGTGTGCCAAGTGGTCTCTTGGGGAGACAACGTGGTAAATAGGGGAGACAATGTCCTCTGGAGGAGTGTCAAGTAGTATTTGGGAGAGCAAACGTCAGGTATTTCTCGGAAACCGGCTGTTTCTGGGAGATAGTAGCAGACTTGGTTGGAAAATGACAGGTGTTTGTGAGAAAGCTGGTATTTTGGGGAAAAAAGGCCGTTTTTTAAAGAATAAGCTGGCATTTCTGGGAGAATATGTCCCATCTTTGGGAGAAAACGGGTGTATGTGGGAGAAAATGTCGTGTATTTGGGAGAAAGCTGGTGTATGTGGGAGAAAAGGCCATTGTGATGGGAGTCAGTGTGATCTTGAGGAGTGGAAAGCAGTATTCTTGAGATGAAACGTGAGGTATTTCTAAGAGTCCTGGTATTTCTGGGAGAAAATGTCTTGTTTTGGAGAGCCAAAGTCCCATTTTGGGGGCAGAAGCTGGTATTTCTGTGACACTGCCATCTTGATGGGGGTAAGTGTGATCTTGAGGAGTGTAAAGCAGCATTTTGGTTAGAAAATGGGAGCTCTTCCTAAGAGCAGTGCTATTTCTGGGAGAAAAGGAGCTCTACTGGGCATAAAAATGGTGTATCTGTGATAAAATGCCACATTTCTGAAAGAAACTGTCCTCTTGCGGAGTGTAATGCTGTATGTTCCGGAGGAAATGGGAAATATTCAGCAGAGTCCTGGTATTTCTGGGAGAAGAGGTCTGATGTGGGGGGGGGAAGGTGATGTATCTGTGAGAAAGCTGGTGTTTCTGGGAGAAAATGCCAGGTATTGGTGAGGAAACAGATGCTAGAGAGGGAAAAGGCCATCCCTTTGGGAGAGAAGTGGTATTTCTGGGAGAAAATGCCCCAAATCGGGGAGTAAGTGTCATCCTGAGGCGTGTCATGGAGTAGATTTGGGAGGAAATGGAGGTGTTTCACAGAGTAGCGGCACTTCTGGGAGAAAATGTCCTCAGTGGGAAAGACAATGTCCTCTTGAGGGAAGAAAACGGGTCTTTCTTACAGCAAATGTCATCCAATTGGGAGAAAATCTCCTCTCTTGGGGAGAAAAGTGGTCTTTCTGAGAGAAGGTGTCCTCTTCTTGGCTGCAAGTGTCCCATTTGGCATTGTCATGGAGGCTTTTTGGGGAGAAAGCGTGTGGCAGTTGTAAGAGAAGGGGTATTTCTGGGAGCAAATCTCCTCTTTTTGGAAGAGAAGGTGAAATTTCCAAGGGAAAAGTGGCATTTCTGGGAGGAAATGACATAGCTGGGGGAGAAAAGTGGGAACCGGTGGGAAAGAAGATCTTGTACTGGAGAGCAACGGTGGTCTTTTTGGTGTGCCAAGTGGTCTCTTGGGGAGACAACGTGGTAAATAGGGGAGACAATGTCCTCTGGAGGAGTGTCAAGTAGTATTTGGGAGAGCAAACGTCAGGTATTTCTCGGAAACCGGCTGTTTCTGGGAGATAGTAGCAGACTTGGTTGGAAAATGACAGGTGTTTGTGAGAAAGCTGGTATTTTGGGAAAAAAAGGCCGTTTTTTAAAGAATAAGCTGGCATTTCTGGGAGAATATGTCCCATCTTTGGGAGAAAACGGGTGTATGTGGGAGAAAATGTCGTGTATTTGGGAGAAAGCTGGTGTATGTGGGAGAAAAGGCCATTGTGATGGGAGTCAGTGTGATCTTGAGGAGTGGAAAGCAGTATTCTTGAGATGAAACGTGAGGTATTTCTAAGAGTCCTGGTATTTCTGGGAGAAAATGTCTTGTTTTGGAGAGCCAAAGTCCCATTTTGGGGGCAGAAGCTGGTATTTCTGTGACACTGCCATCTTGATGGGGGTAAGTGTGATCTTGAGGAGTGTAAAGCAGCATTTTGGTTAGAAAATGGGAGCTCTTCCTAAGAGCAGTGCTATTTCTGGGAGAAAAGGAGCTCTACTGGGCATAAAAATGGTGTATCTGTGATAAAATGCCACATTTCTGAAAGAAACTGTCCTCTTGCGGAGTGTAATGCTGTATGTTCCGGAGGAAATGGGAAATATTCAGCAGAGTCCTGGTATTTCTGGGAGAAGAGGTCTGATGTGGGGGGGGGGAAGGTGATGTATCTGTGAGAAAGCTGGTGTTTCTGGGAGAAAATGCCAGGTATTGGTGAGGAAACAGATGCTAGAGAGGGAAAAGGCCATCCCTTTGGGAGAGAAGTGGTATTTCTGGGAGAAAATGCCCCAAATCGGGGAGTAAGTGTCATCCTGAGGCGTGTCATGGAGTAGATTTGGGAGGAAATGGAGGTGTTTCACAGAGTAGCGGCACTTCTGGGAGAAAATGTCCTCAGTGGGAAAGACAATGTCCTCTTGAGGGAAGAAAACGGGTCTTTCTTACAGCAAATGTCATCCAATTGGGAGAAAATCTCCTCTCTTGGGAAGAAAAGTGGTCTTTCTGAGAGAAGGTGTCCTCTTCTTGGCTGCAAGTGTCCCATTTGGCATTGTCATGGAGGCTTTTTGGGGAGAAAGCGTGTGGCAGTTGTAAGAGAAGGGGTATTTCTGGGAGCAAATCTCCTCTTTTTGGAAGAGAAGGTGAAATTTCCAAGGGAAAAGTGGCATTTCTGGGAGGAAATGACATAGCTGGGGGAGAAAAGTGGGAACCGGTGGGAAAGAAGATCTTGTACTGGAGAGCAACGGTGGTCTTTTTGGTGTGCCAAGTGGTCTCTTGGGGAGACAACGTGGTAAATAGGGGAGACAATGTCCTCTGGAGGAGTGTCAAGTAGTATTTGGGAGAGCAAACGTCAGGTATTTCTCGGAAACCGGCTGTTTCTGGGAGATAGTAGCAGACTTGGTTGGAAAATGACAGGTGTTTGTGAGAAAGCTGGTATTTTGGGGAAAAAAGGCCGTTTTTTAAAGAATAAGCTGGCATTTCTGGGAGAATATGTCCCATCTTTGGGAGAAAACGGGTGTATGTGGGAGAAAATGTCGTGTATTTGGGAGAAAGCTGGTGTATGTGGGAGACAAGGCCATTGTGATGGGAGTCAGTGTGATCTTGAGGAGTGGAAAGCAGTATTCTTGAGATGAAACGTGAGGTATTTCTAAGAGTCCTGGTATTTCTGGGAGAAAATGTCTTGTTTTGGAGAGCCAAAGTCCCATTTTGGGGGCAGAAGCTGGTATTTCTGTGACACTGCCATCTTGATGGGGGTAAGTGTGATCTTGAGGAGTGTAAAGCAGCATTTTGGTTAGAAAATGGGAGCTCTTCCTAAGAGCAGTGCTATTTCTGGGAGAAAAGGAGCTCTACTGGGCATAAAAATGGTGTATCTGTGATAAAATGCCACGTTTCTGAAAGAAACTGTCCTCTTGCGGAGTGTAATGCTGTATGTTCCGGAGGAAATGGGAAATATTCAGCAGAGTCCTGGTATTTCTGGGAGAAGAGGTCTGATGTGGGGGGGGGAAGGTGATGTATCTGTGAGAAAGCTGGTGTTTCTGGGAGAAAATGCCAGGTATTGGTGAGGAAACAGATGCTAGAGAGGGAAAAGGCCATCCCTTTGGGAGAGAAGTGGTATTTCTGGGAGAAAATGCCCCAAATCGGGGAGTAAGTGTCATCCTGAGGCGTGTCATGGAGTAGATTTGGGAGGAAATGGAGGTGTTTCACAGAGTAGCGGCACTTCTGGGAGAAAATGTCCTCAGTGGGAAAGACAATGTCCTCTTGAGGGAAGAAAACGGGTCTTTCTTACAGCAAATGTCATCCAATTGGGAGAAAATCTCCTCTCTTGGGGAGAAAAGTGGTCTTTCTGAGAGAAGGTGTCCTCTTCTTGGCTGCAAGTGTCCCATTTGGCATTGTCATGGAGGCTTTTTGGGGAGAAAGCGTGTGGCAGTTGTAAGAGAAGGGGTATTTCTGGGAGCAAATCTCCTCTTTTTGGAAGAGAAGGTGAAATTTCCAAGGGAAAAGTGGCATTTCTGGGAGGAAATGACATAGCTGGGGGAGAAAAGTGGGAACCGGTGGGAAAGAAGATCTTGTACTGGAGAGCAACGGTGGTCTTTTTGGTGTGCCAAGTGGTCTCTTGGGGAGACAACGTGGTAAATAGGGGAGACAATGTCCTCTGGAGGAGTGTCAAGTAGTATTTGGGAGAGCAAACGTCAGGTATTTCTCGGAAACCGGCTGTTTCTGGGAGATAGTAGCAGACTTGGTTGGAAAATGACAGGTGTTTGTGAGAAAGCTGGTATTTTGGGAAAAAAAGGCCGTTTTTTAAAGAATAAGCTGGCATTTCTGGGAGAATATGTCCCATCTTTGGGAGAAAACGGGTGTATGTGGGAGAAAATGTCGTGTATTTGGGAGAAAGCTGGTGTATGTGGGAGAAAAGGCCATTGTGATGGGAGTCAGTGTGATCTTGAGGAGTGGAAAGCAGTATTCTTGAGATGAAACGTGAGGTATTTCTAAGAGTCCTGGTATTTCTGGGAGAAAATGTCTTGTTTTGGAGAGCCAAAGTCCCATTTTGGGGGCAGAAGCTGGTATTTCTGTGACACTGCCATCTTGATGGGGGTAAGTGTGATCTTGAGGAGTGTAAAGCAGCATTTTGGTTAGAAAATGGGAGCTCTTCCTAAGAGCAGTGCTATTTCTGGGAGAAAAGGAGCTCTACTGGGCATAAAAATGGTGTATCTGTGATAAAATGCCACATTTCTGAAAGAAACTGTCCTCTTGCGGAGTGTAATGCTGTATGTTCCGGAGGAAATGGGAAATATTCAGCAGAGTCCTGGTATTTCTGGGAGAAGAGGTCTGATGTGGGGGGGGGGAAGGTGATGTATCTGTGAGAAAGCTGGTGTTTCTGGGAGAAAATGCCAGGTATTGGTGAGGAAACAGATGCTAGAGAGGGAAAAGGCCATCCCTTTGGGAGAGAAGTGGTATTTCTGGGAGAAAATGCCCCAAATCGGGGAGTAAGTGTCATCCTGAGGCGTGTCATGGAGTAGATTTGGGAGGAAATGGAGGTGTTTCACAGAGTAGCGGCACTTCTGGGAGAAAATGTCCTCAGTGGGAAAGACAATGTCCTCTTGAGGGAAGAAAACGGGTCTTTCTTACAGCAAATGTCATCCAATTGGGAGAAAATCTCCTCTCTTGGGGAGAAAAGTGGTCTTTCTGAGAGAAGGTGTCCTCTTCTTGGCTGCAAGTGTCCCATTTGGCATTGTCATGGAGGCTTTTTGGGGAGAAAGCGTGTGGCAGTTGTAAGAGAAGGGGTATTTCTGGGAGCAAATCTCCTCTTTTTGGAAGAGAAGGTGAAATTTCCAAGGGAAAAGTGGCATTTCTGGGAGGAAATGACATAGCTGGGGGAGAAAAGTGGGAACCGGTGGGAAAGAAGATCTTGTACTGGAGAGCAACGGTGGTCTTTTTGGTGTGCCAAGTGGTCTCTTGGGGAGACAACGTGGTAAATAGGGGAGACAATGTCCTCTGGAGGAGTGTCAAGTAGTATTTGGGAGAGCAAACGTCAGGTATTTCTCGGAAACCGGCTGTTTCTGGGAGATAGTAGCAGACTTGGTTGGAAAATGACAGGTGTTTGTGAGAAAGCTGGTATTTTGGGGAAAAAAGGCCGTTTTTTAAAGAATAAGCTGGCATTTCTGGGAGAATATGTCCCATCTTTGGGAGAAAACGGGTGTATGTGGGAGAAAATGTCGTGTATTTGGGAGAAAGCTGGTGTATGTGGGAGAAAAGGCCATTGTGATGGGAGTCAGTGTGATCTTGAGGAGTGGAAAGCAGTATTCTTGAGATGAAACGTGAGGTATTTCTAAGAGTCCTGGTATTTCTGGGAGAAAATGTCTTGTTTTGGAGAGCCAAAGTCCCATTTTGGGGGCAGAAGCTGGTATTTCTGTGACACTACCATCTTGATGGGGGTAAGTGTGATCTTGAGGAGTGTAAAGCAGCATTTTGGTTAGAAAATGGGAGCTCTTCCTAAGAGCAGTGCTATTTCTGGGAGAAAAGGAGCTCTACTGGGCATAAAAATGGTGTATCTGTGATAAAATGCCACATTTCTGAAAGAAACTGTCCTCTTGCGGAGTGTAATGCTGTATGTTCCGGAGGAAATGGGAAATATTCAGCAGAGTCCTGGTATTTCTGGGAGAAGAGGTCTGATGTGGGGGGGGGGAAGGTGATGTATCTGTGAGAAAGCTGGTGTTTCTGGGAGAAAATGCCAGGTATTGGTGAGGAAACAGATGCTAGAGAGGGAAAAGGCCATCCCTTTGGGAGAGAAGTGGTATTTCTGGGAGAAAATGCCCCAAATCGGGGAGTAAGTGTCATCCTGAGGCGTGTCATGGAGTAGATTTGGGAGGAAATGGAGGTGTTTCACAGAGTAGCGGCACTTCTGGGAGAAAATGTCCTCAGTGGGAAAGACAATGTCCTCTTGAGGGAAGAAAACGGGTCTTTCTTACAGCAAATGTCATCCAATTGGGAGAAAATCTCCTCTCTTGGGGAGAAAAGTGGTCTTTCTGAGAGAAGGTGTCCTCTTCTTGGCTGCAAGTGTCCCATTTGGCATTGTCATGGAGGCTTTTTGGGGAGAAAGCGTGTGGCAGTTGTAAGAGAAGGGGTATTTCTGGGAGCAAATCTCCTCTTTTTGGAAGAGAAGGTGAAATTTCCAAGGGAAAAGTGGCATTTCTGGGAGGAAATGACATAGCTGGGGGAGAAAAGTGGGAACCGGTGGGAAAGAAGATCTTGTACTGGAGAGCAACGGTGGTCTTTTTGGTGTGCCAAGTGGTCTCTTGGGGAGACAACGTGGTAAATAGGGGAGACAATGTCCTCTGGAGGAGTGTCAAGTAGTATTTGGGAGAGCAAACGTCAGGTATTTCTCGGAAACCGGCTGTTTCTGGGAGATAGTAGCAGACTTGGTTGGAAAATGACAGGTGTTTGTGAGAAAGCTGGTATTTTGGGAAAAAAAGGCCGTTTTTTAAAGAATAAGCTGGCATTTCTGGGAGAATATGTCCCATCTTTGGGAGAAAACGGGTGTATGTGGGAGAAAATGTCGTGTATTTGGGAGAAAGCTGGTGTATGTGGGAGAAAAGGCCATTGTGATGGGAGTCAGTGTGATCTTGAGGAGTGGAAAGCAGTATTCTTGAGATGAAACGTGAGGTATTTCTAAGAGTCCTGGTATTTCTGGGAGAAAATGTCTTGTTTTGGAGAGCCAAAGTCCCATTTTGGGGGCAGAAGCTGGTATTTCTGTGACACTGCCATCTTGATGGGGGTAAGTGTGATCTTGAGGAGTGTAAAGCAGCATTTTGGTTAGAAAATGGGAGCTTTTCCTAAGAGCAGTGCTATTTCTGGGAGAAAAGGAGCTCTACTGGGCATAAAAATGGTGTATCTGTGATAAAATGCCACGTTTCTGAAAGAAACTGTCCTCTTGCGGAGTGTAATGCTGTATGTTCCGGAGGAAATGGGAAATATTCAGCAGAGTCCTGGTATTTCTGGGAGAAGAGGTCTGATGTGGGGGGGGGAAGGTGATGTATCTGTGAGAAAGCTGGTGTTTCTGGGAGAAAATGCCAGGTATTGGTGAGGAAACAGATGCTAGAGAGGGAAAAGGCCATCCCTTTGGGAGAGAAGTGGTATTTCTGGGAGAAAATGCCCCAAATCGGGGAGTAAGTGTCATCCTGAGGCGTGTCATGGAGTAGATTTGGGAGGAAATGGAGGTGTTTCACAGAGTAGCGGCACTTCTGGGAGAAAATGTCCTCAGTGGGAAAGACAATGTCCTCTTGAGGGAAGAAAACGGGTCTTTCTTACAGCAAATGTCATCCAATTGGGAGAAAATCTCCTCTCTTGGGGAGAAAAGTGGTCTTTCTGAGAGAAGGTGTCCTCTTCTTGGCTGCAAGTGTCCCATTTGGCATTGTCATGGAGGCTTTTTGGGGAGAAAGCGTGTGGCAGTTGTAAGAGAAGGGGTATTTCTGGGAGCAAATCTCCCCTTTTTGGAAGAGAAGGTGAAATTTCCAAGGGAAAAGTGGCATTTCTGGGAGGAAATGACATAGCTGGGGGAGAAAAGTGGGAACCGGTGGGAAAGAAGATCTTGTACTGGAGAGCAACGGTGGTCTTTTTGGTGTGCCAAGTGGTCTCTTGGGGAGACAACGTGGTAAATAGGGGAGACAATGTCCTCTGGAGGAGTGTCAAGTAGTATTTGGGAGAGCAAACGTCAGGTATTTCTCGGAAACCGGCTGTTTCTGGGAGATAGTAGCAGACTTGGTTGGAAAATGACAGGTGTTTGTGAGAAAGCTGGTATTTTGGGAAAAAAAGGCCGTTTTTTAAAGAATAAGCTGGCATTTCTGGGAGAATATGTCCCATCTTTGGGAGAAAACGGGTGTATGTGGGAGAAAATGTCGTGTATTTGGGAGAAAGCTGGTGTATGTGGGAGAAAAGGCCATTGTGATGGGAGTCAGTGTGATCTTGAGGAGTGGAAAGCAGTATTCTTGAGATGAAACGTGAGGTATTTCTAAGAGTCCTGGTATTTCTGGGAGAAAATGTCTTGTTTTGGAGAGCCAAAGTCCCATTTTGGGGGCAGAAGCTGGTATTTCTGTGACACTGCCATCTTGATGGGGGTAAGTGTGATCTTGAGGAGTGTAAAGCAGCATTTTGGTTAGAAAATGGGAGCTCTTCCTAAGAGCAGTGCTATTTCTGGGAGAAAAGGAGCTCTACTGGGCATAAAAATGGTGTATCTGTGATAAAATGCCACATTTCTGAAAGAAACTGTCCTCTTGCGGAGTGTAATGCTGTATGTTCCGGAGGAAATGGGAAATATTCAGCAGAGTCCTGGTATTTCTGGGAGAAGAGGTCTGATGTGGGGGGGGGGAAGGTGATGTATCTGTGAGAAAGCTGGTGTTTCTGGGAGAAAATGCCAGGTATTGGTGAGGAAACAGATGCTAGAGAGGGAAAAGGCCATCCCTTTGGGAGAGAAGTGGTATTTCTGGGAGAAAATGCCCCAAATCGGGGAGTAAGTGTCATCCTGAGGCGTGTCATGGAGTAGATTTGGGAGGAAATGGAGGTGTTTCACAGAGTAGCGGCACTTCTGGGAGAAAATGTCCTCAGTGGGAAAGACAATGTCCTCTTGAGGGAAGAAAACGGGTCTTTCTTACCGCAAATGTCATCCAATTGGGAGAAAATCTCCTCTCTTGGGGAGAAAAGTGGTCTTTCTGAGAGAAGGTGTCCTCTTCTTGGCTGCAAGTGTCCCATTTGGCATTGTCATGGAGGCTTTTTGGGGAGAAAGCGTGTGGCAGTTGTAAGAGAAGGGGTATTTCTGGGAGCAAATCTCCTCTTTTTGGAAGAGAAGGTGAAATTTCCAAGGGAAAAGTGGCATTTCTGGGAGGAAATGACATAGCTGGGGGAGAAAAGTGGGAACCGGTGGGAAAGAAGATCTTGTACTGGAGAGCAACGGTGGTCTTTTTGGTGTGCCAAGTGGTCTCTTGGGGAGACAACGTGGTAAATAGGGGAGACAATGTCCTCTGGAGGAGTGTCAAGTAGTATTTGGGAGAGCAAACGTCAGGTATTTCTCGGAAACCGGCTGTTTCTGGGAGATAGTAGCAGACTTGGTTGGAAAATGACAGGTGTTTGTGAGAAAGCTGGTATTTTGGGAAAAAAAGGCCGTTTTTTAAAGAATAAGCTGGCATTTCTGGGAGAATATGTCCCATCTTTGGGAGAAAACGGGTGTATGTGGGAGAAAATGTCGTGTATTTGGGAGAAAGCTGGTGTATGTGGGAGAAAAGGCCATTGTGATGGGAGTCAGTGTGATCTTGAGGAGTGGAAAGCAGTATTCTTGAGATGAAACGTGAGGTATTTCTAAGAGTCCTGGTATTTCTGGGAGAAAATGTCTTGTTTTGGAGAGCCAAAGTCCCATTTTGGGGGCAGAAGCTGGTATTTCTGTGACACTGCCATCTTGATGGGGGTAAGTGTGATCTTGAGGAGTGTAAAGCAGCATTTTGGTTAGAAAATGGGAGCTTTTCCTAAGAGCAGTGCTATTTCTGGGAGAAAAGGAGCTCTACTGGGCATAAAAATGGTGTATCTGTGATAAAATGCCACGTTTCTGAAAGAAACTGTCCTCTTGCGGAGTGTAATGCTGTATGTTCCGGAGGAAATGGGAAATATTCAGCAGAGTCCTGGTATTTCTGGGAGAAGAGGTCTGATGTGGGGGGGGGAAGGTGATGTATCTGTGAGAAAGCTGGTGTTTCTGGGAGAAAATGCCAGGTATTGGTGAGGAAACAGATGCTAGAGAGGGAAAAGGCCATCCCTTTGGGAGAGAAGTGGTATTTCTGGGAGAAAATGCCCCAAATCGGGGAGTAAGTGTCATCCTGAGGCGTGTCATGGAGTAGATTTGGGAGGAAATGGAGGTGTTTCACAGAGTAGCGGCACTTCTGGGAGAAAATGTCCTCAGTGGGAAAGACAATGTCCTCTTGAGGGAAGAAAACGGGTCTTTCTTACAGCAAATGTCATCCAATTGGGAGAAAATCTCCTCTCTTGGGGAGAAAAGTGGTCTTTCTGAGAGAAGGTGTCCTCTTCTTGGCTGCAAGTGTCCCATTTGGCATTGTCATGGAGGCTTTTTGGGGAGAAAGCGTGTGGCAGTTGTAAAAGAAGGGGTATTTCTGGGAGCAAATCTCCTCTTTTTGGAAGAGAAGGTGAAATTTCCAAGGGAAAAGTGGCATTTCTGGGAGGAAATGACATAGCTGGGGGAGAAAAGTGGGAACCGGTGGGAAAGAAGATCTTGTACTGGAGAGCAACGGTGGTCTTTTTGGTGTGCCAAGTGGTCTCTTGGGGAGACAACGTGGTAAATAGGGGAGACAATGTCCTCTGGAGGAGTGTCAAGTAGTATTTGGGAGAGCAAACGTCAGGTATTTCTCGGAAACCGGCTGTTTCTGGGAGATAGTAGCAGACTTGGTTGGAAAATGACAGGTGTTTGTGAGAAAGCTGGTATTTTGGGAAAAAAAGGCCGTTTTTTAAAGAATAAGCTGGCATTTCTGGGAGAATATGTCCCATCTTTGGGAGAAAACGGGTGTATGTGGGAGAAAATGTCGTGTATTTGGGAGAAAGCTGGTGTATGTGGGAGAAAAGGCCATTGTGATGGGAGTCAGTGTGATCTTGAGGAGTGGAAAGCAGTACTCTTGAGATGAAACGTGAGGTATTTCTAAGAGTCCTGGTATTTCTGGGAGAAAATGTCTTGTTTTGGAGAGCCAAAGTCCCATTTTGGGGGCAGAAGCTGGTATTTCTGTGACACTGCCATCTTGATGGGGGTAAGTGTGATCTTGAGGAGTGTAAAGCAGCATTTTGGTTAGAAAATGGGAGCTCTTCCTAAGAGCAGTGCTATTTCTGGGAGAAAAGGAGCTCTACTGGGCATAAAAATGGTGTATCTGTGATGAAATGCCACATTTCTGAAAGAAACTGTCCTCTTGCGGAGTGTAATGCTGTATGTTCCGGAGGAAATGGGAAATATTCAGCAGAGTCCTGGTATTTCTGGGAGAAGAGGTCTGATGTGGGGGGGGAAGGTGATGTATCTGTGAGAAAGCTGGTGTTTCTGGGAGAAAATGCCAGGTATTGGTGAGGAAACAGATGCTAGAGAGGGAAAAGGCCATCCCTTTGGGAGAGAAGTGGTATTTCTGGGAGAAAATGCCCCAAATCGGGGAGTAAGTGTCATCCTGAGGCGTGTCATGGAGTAGATTTGGGAGGAAATGGAGGTGTTTCACAGAGTAGCGGCACTTCTGGGAGAAAATGTCCTCAGTGGGAAAGACAATGTCCTCTTGAGGGAAGAAAACGGGTCTTTCTTACAGCAAATGTCATCCAATTGGGAGAAAATCTCCTCTCTTGGGGAGAAAAGTGGTCTTTCTGAGAGAAGGTGTCCTCTTCTTGGCTGCAAGTGTCCCATTTGGCATTGTCATGGAGGCTTTTTGGGGAGAAAGCGTGTGGCAGTTGTAAAAGAAGGGGTATTTCTGGGAGCAAATCTCCTCTTTTTGGAAGAGAAGGTGAAATTTCCAAGGGAAAAGTGGCATTTCTGGGAGGAAATGACATAGCTGGGGGAGAAAAGTGGGAACCGGTGGGAAAGAAGATCTTGTACTGGAGAGCAACGGTGGTCTTTTTGGTGTGCCAAGTGGTCTCTTGGGGAGACAACGTGGTAAATAGGGGAGACAATGTCCTCTGGAGGAGTGTCAAGTAGTATTTGGGAGAGCAAACGTCAGGTATTTCTCGGAAACCGGCTGTTTCTGGGAGATAGTAGCAGACTTGGTTGGAAAATGACAGGTGTTTGTGAGAAAGCTGGTATTTTGGGGAAAAAAGGCCGTTTTTTAAAGAATAAGCTGGCATTTCTGGGAGAATATGTCCCATCTTTGGGAGAAAACGGGTGTATGTGGGAGAAAATGTCGTGTATTTGGGAGAAAGCTGGTGTATGTGGGAGAAAAGGCCATTGTGATGGGAGTCAGTGTGATCTTGAGGAGTGGAAAGCAGTATTCTTGAGATGAAACGTGAGGTATTTCTAAGAGTCCTGGTATTTCTGGGAGAAAATGTCTTGTTTTGGAGAGCCAAAGTCCCATTTTGGGGGCAGAAGCTGGTATTTCTGTGACACTGCCATCTTGATGGGGGTAAGTGTGATCTTGAGGAGTGTAAAGCAGCATTTTGGTTAGAAAATGGGAGCTCTTCCTAAGAGCAGTGCTATTTCTGGGAGAAAAGGAGCTCTACTGGGCATAAAAATGGTGTATCTGTGATAAAATGCCACATTTCTGAAAGAAACTGTCCTCTTGCGGAGTGTAATGCTGTATGTTCCGGAGGAAATGGGAAATATTCAGCAGAGTCCTGGTATTTCTGGGAGAAGAGGTCTGATGTGGGGGGGGGAAGGTGATGTATCTGTGAGAAAGCTGGTGTTTCTGGGAGAAAATGCCAGGTATTGGTGAGGAAACAGATGCTAGAGAGGGAAAAGGCCATCCCTTTGGGAGAGAAGTGGTATTTCTGGGAGAAAATGCCCCAAATCGGGGAGTAAGTGTCATCCTGAGGCGTGTCATGGAGTAGATTTGGGAGGAAATGGAGGTGTTTCACAGAGTAGCGGCACTTCTGGGAGAAAATGTCCTCAGTGGGAAAGACAATGTCCTCTTGAGGGAAGAAAACGGGTCTTTCTTACAGCAAATGTCATCCAATTGGGAGAAAATCTCCTCTCTTGGGGAGAAAAGTGGTCTTTCTGAGAGAAGGTGTCCTCTTCTTGGCTGCAAGTGTCCCATTTGGCATTGTCATGGAGGCTTTTTGGGGAGAAAGCGTGTGGCAGTTGTAAAAGAAGGGGTATTTCTGGGAGCAAATCTCCTCTTTTTGGAAGAGAAGGTGAAATTTCCAAGGGAAAAGTGGCATTTCTGGGAGGAAATGACATAGCTGGGGGAGAAAAGTGGGAACCGGTGGGAAAGAAGATCTTGTACTGGAGAGCAACGGTGGTCTTTTTGGTGTGCCAAGTGGTCTCTTGGGGAGACAACGTGGTAAATAGGGGAGACAATGTCCTCTGGAGGAGTGTCAAGTAGTATTTGGGAGAGCAAACGTCAGGTATTTCTCGGAAACCGGCTGTTTCTGGGAGATAGTAGCAGACTTGGTTGGAAAATGACAGGTGTTTGTGAGAAAGCTGGTATTTTGGGAAAAAGAGGCCGTTTTTTAAAGAATAAGCTGGCATTTCTGGGAGAATATGTCCCATCTTTGGGAGAAAACGGGTGTATGTGGGAGAAAATGTCGTGTATTTGGGAGAAAGCTGGTGTATGTGGGAGAAAAGGCCATTGTGATGGGAGTCAGTGTGATCTTGAGGAGTGGAAAGCAGTATTCTTGAGATGAAACGTGAGGTATTTCTAAGAGTCCTGGTATTTCTGGGAGAAAATGTCTTGTTTTGGAGAGCCAAAGTCCCATTTTGGGGGCAGAAGCTGGTATTTCTGTGACACTGCCATCTTGATGGGGGTAAGTGTGATCTTGAGGAGTGTAAAGCAGCATTTTGGTTAGAAAATGGGAGCTCTTCCTAAGAGCAGTGCTATTTCTGGGAGAAAAGGAGCTCTACTGGGCATAAAAATGGTGTATCTGTGATAAAATGCCACGTTTCTGAAAGAAACTGTCCTCCTGCGGAGTGTAATGCTGTATGTTCCGGAGGAAATGGGAAATATTCAGCAGAGTCCTGGTATTTCTGGGAGAAGAGGTCTGATGTGGGGGGGGGAAGGTGATGTATCTGTGAGAAAGCTGGTGTTTCTGGGAGAAAATGCCAGGTATTGGTGAGGAAACAGATGCTAGAGAGGGAAAAGGCCATCCCTTTGGGAGAGAAGTGGTATTTCTGGGAGAAAATGCCCCAAATCGGGGAGTAAGTGTCATCCTGAGGCGTGTCATGGAGTAGATTTGGGAGGAAATGGAGGTGTTTCACAGAGTAGCGGCACTTCTGGGAGAAAATGTCCTCAGTGGGAAAGACAATGTCCTCTTGAGGGAAGAAAACGGGTCTTTCTTACAGCAAATGTCATCCAATTGGGAGAAAATCTCCTCTCTTGGGGAGAAAAGTGGTCTTTCTGAGAGAAGGTGTCCTCTTCTTGGCTGCAAGTGTCCCATTTGGCATTGTCATGGAGGCTTTTTGGGGAGAAAGCGTGTGGCACTTGTAAGAGAAGGGGTATTTCTGGGAGCAAATCTCCTCTTTTTGGAAGAGAAGGTGAAATTTCCAAGGGAAAAGTGGCATTTCTGGGAGGAAATGACATAGCTGGGGGAGAAAAGTGGGAACCGGTGGGAAAGAAGATCTTGTACTGGAGAGCAACGGTGGTCTTTTTGGTGTGCCAAGTGGTCTCTTGGGGAGACAACGTGGTAAATAGGGGAGACAATGTCCTCTGGAGGAGTGTCAAGTAGTATTTGGGAGAGCAAACGTCAGGTATTTCTCGGAAACCGGCTGTTTCTGGGAGATAGTAGCAGACTTGGTTGGAAAATGACAGGTGTTTGTGAGAAAGCTGGTATTTTGGGGAAAAAAGGCCGTTTTTTAAAGAATAAGCTGGCATTTCTGGGAGAATATGTCCCATCTTTGGGAGAAAACGGGTGTATGTGGGAGAAAATGTCGTGTATTTGGGAGAAAGCTGGTGTATGTGGGAGAAAAGGCCATTGTGATGGGAGTCAGTGTGATCTTGAGGAGTGGAAAGCAGTATTCTTGAGATGAAACGTGAGGTATTTCTAAGAGTCCTGGTATTTCTGGGAGAAAATGTCTTGTTTTGGAGAGCCAAAGTCCCATTTTGGGGGCAGAAGCTGGTATTTCTGTGACACTGCCATCTTGATGGGGGTAAGTGTGATCTTGAGGAGTGTAAAGCAGCATTTTGGTTAGAAAATGGGAGCTCTTCCTAAGAGCAGTGCTATTTCTGGGAGAAAAGGAGCTCTACTGGGCATAAAAATGGTGTATCTGTGATAAAATGCCACGTTTCTGAAAGAAACTGTCCTCCTGCGGAGTGTAATGCTGTATGTTCCGGAGGAAATGGGAAATATTCAGCAGAGTCCTGGTATTTCTGGGAGAAGAGGTCTGATGTGGGGGGGGGAAGGTGATGTATCTGTGAGAAAGCTGGTGTTTCTGGGAGAAAATGCCAGGTATTGGTGAGGAAACAGATGCTAGAGAGGGAAAAGGCCATCCCTTTGGGAGAGAAGTGGTATTTCTGGGAGAAAATGCCCCAAATCGGGGAGTAAGTGTCATCCTGAGGCGTGTCATGGAGTAGATTTGGGAGGAAATGGAGGTGTTTCACAGAGTAGCGGCACTTCTGGGAGAAAATGTCCTCAGTGGGAAAGACAATGTCCTCTTGAGGGAAGAAAACGGGTCTTTCTTACAGCAAATGTCATCCAATTGGGAGAAAATCTCCTCTCTTGGGGAGAAAAGTGGTCTTTCTGAGAGAAGGTGTCCTCTTCTTGGCTGCAAGTGTCCCATTTGGCATTGTCATGGAGGCTTTTTGGGGAGAAAGCGTGTGGCAGTTGTAAGAGAAGGGGTATTTCTGGGAGCAAATCTCCTCTTTTTGGAAGAGAAGGTGAAATTTCCAAGGGAAAAGTGGCATTTCTGGGAGGAAATGACATAGCTGGGGGAGAAAAGTGGGAACCGGTGGGAAAGAAGATCTTGTACTGGAGAGCAACGGTGGTCTTTTTGGTGTGCCAAGTGGTCTCTTGGGGAGACAACGTGGTAAATAGGGGAGACAATGTCCTCTGGAGGAGTGTCAAGTAGTATTTGGGAGAGCAAACGTCAGGTATTTCTCGGAAACCGGCTGTTTCTGGGAGATAGTAGCAGACTTGGTTGGAAAATGACAGGTGTTTGTGAGAAAGCTGGTATTTTGGGAAAAAAAGGCCGTTTTTTAAAGAATAAGCTGGCATTTCTGGGAGAATATGTCCCATCTTTGGGAGAAAACGGGTGTATGTGGGAGAAAATGTCGTGTATTTGGGAGAAAGCTGGTGTATGTGGGAGAAAAGGCCATTGTGATGGGAGTCAGTGTGATCTTGAGGAGTGGAAAGCAGTATTCTTGAGATGAAACGTGAGGTATTTCTAAGAGTCCTGGTATTTCTGGGAGAAAATGTCTTGTTTTGGAGAGCCAAAGTCCCATTTTGGGGGCAGAAGCTGGTATTTCTGTGACACTGCCATCTTGATGGGGGTAAGTGTGATCTTGAGGAGTGTAAAGCAGCATTTTGGTTAGAAAATGGGAGCTTTTCCTAAGAGCAGTGCTATTTCTGGGAGAAAAGGAGCTCTACTGGGCATAAAAATGGTGTATCTGTGATAAAATGCCACGTTTCTGAAAGAAACTGTCCTCTTGCGGAGTGTAATGCTGTATGTTCCGGAGGAAATGGGAAATATTCAGCAGAGTCCTGGTATTTCTGGGAGAAGAGGTCTGATGTGGGGGGGGGAAGGTGATGTATCTGTGAGAAAGCTGGTGTTTCTGGGAGAAAATGCCAGGTATTGGTGAGGAAACAGATGCTAGAGAGGGAAAAGGCCATCCCTTTGGGAGAGAAGTGGTATTTCTGGGAGAAAATGCCCCAAATCGGGGAGTAAGTGTCATCCTGAGGCGTGTCATGGAGTAGATTTGGGAGGAAATGGAGGTGTTTCACAGAGTAGCGGCACTTCTGGGAGAAAATGTCCTCAGTGGGAAAGACAATGTCCTCTTGAGGGAAGAAAACGGGTCTTTCTTACAGCAAATGTCATCCAATTGGGAGAAAATCTCCTCTCTTGGGGAGAAAAGTGGTCTTTCTGAGAGAAGGTGTCCTCTTCTTGGCTGCAAGTGTCCCATTTGGCATTGTCATGGAGGCTTTTTGGGGAGAAAGCGTGTGGCAGTTGTAAGAGAAGGGGTATTTCTGGGAGCAAATCTCCTCTTTTTGGAAGAGAAGGTGAAATTTCCAAGGGAAAAGTGGCATTTCTGGGAGGAAATGACATAGCTGGGGGAGAAAAGTGGGAACCGGTGGGAAAGAAGATCTTGTACTGGAGAGCAACGGTGGTCTTTTTGGTGTGCCAAGTGGTCTCTTGGGGAGACAACGTGGTAAATAGGGGAGACAATGTCCTCTGGAGGAGTGTCAAGTAGTATTTGGGAGAGCAAACGTCAGGTATTTCTCGGAAACCGGCTGTTTCTGGGAGATAGTAGCAGACTTGGTTGGAAAATGACAGGTGTTTGTGAGAAAGCTGGTATTTTGGGGAAAAAAGGCCGTTTTTTAAAGAATAAGCTGGCATTTCTGGGAGAATATGTCCCATCTTTGGGAGAAAACGGGTGTATGTGGGAGAAAATGTCGTGTATTTGGGAGAAAGCTGGTGTATGTGGGAGAAAAGGCCATTGTGATGGGAGTCAGTGTGATCTTGAGGAGTGGAAAGCAGTATTCTTGAGATGAAACGTGAGGTATTTCTAAGAGTCCTGGTATTTCTGGGAGAAAATGTCTTGTTTTGGAGAGCCAAAGTCCCATTTTGGGGGCAGAAGCTGGTATTTCTGTGACACTGCCATCTTGATGGGGGTAAGTGTGATCTTGAGGAGTGTAAAGCAGCATTTTGGTTAGAAAATGGGAGCTCTTCCTAAGAGCAGTGCTATTTCTGGGAGAAAAGGAGCTCTACTGGGCATAAAAATGGTGTATCTGTGATAAAATGCCACGTTTCTGAAAGAAACTGTCCTCTTGCGGAGTGTAATGCTGTATGTTCCGGAGGAAATGGGAAATATTCAGCAGAGTCCTGGTATTTCTGGGAGAAGAGGTCTGATGTGGGGGGGGGAAGGTGATGTATCTGTGAGAAAGCTGGTGTTTCTGGGAGAAAATGCCAGGTATTGGTGAGGAAACAGATGCTAGAGAGGGAAAAGGCCATCCCTTTGGGAGAGAAGTGGTATTTCTGGGAGAAAATGCCCCAAATCGGGGAGTAAGTGTCATCCTGAGGCGTGTCATGGAGTAGATTTGGGAGGAAATGGAGGTGTTTCACAGAGTAGCGGCACTTCTGGGAGAAAATGTCCTCAGTGGGAAAGACAATGTCCTCTTGAGGGAAGAAAACAGGTCTTTCTTACCGCAAATGTCATCCAATTGGGAGAAAATCTCCTCTCTTGGGGAGAAAAGTGGTCTTTCTGAGAGAAGGTGTCCTCTTCTTGGCTGCAAGTGTCCCATTTGGCATTGTCATGGAGGCTTTTTGGGGAGAAAGCGTGTGGCAGTTGTAAGAGAAGGGGTATTTCTGGGAGCAAATCTCCTCTTTTTGGAAGAGAAGGTGAAATTTCCAAGGGAAAAGTGGCATTTCTGGGAGGAAATGACATAGCTGGGGGAGAAAAGTGGGAACCGGTGGGAAAGAAGATCTTGTACTGGAGAGCAACGGTGGTCTTTTTGGTGTGCCAAGTGGTCTCTTGGGGAGACAACGTGGTAAATAGGGGAGACAATGTCCTCTGGAGGAGTGTCAAGTAGTATTTGGGAGAGCAAACGTCAGGTATTTCTCGGAAACCGGCTGTTTCTGGGAGATAGTAGCAGACTTGGTTGGAAAATGACAGGTGTTTGTGAGAAAGCTGGTATTTTGGGAAAAAAAGGCCGTTTTTTAAAGAATAAGCTGGCATTTCTGGGAGAATATGTCCCATCTTTGGGAGAAAACGGGTGTATGTGGGAGAAAATGTCGTGTATTTGGGAGAAAGCTGGTGTATGTGGGAGAAAAGGCCATTGTGATGGGAGTCAGTGTGATCTTGAGGAGTGGAAAGCAGTATTCTTGAGATGAAACGTGAGGTATTTCTAAGAGTCCTGGTATTTCTGGGAGAAAATGTCTTGTTTTGGAGAGCCAAAGTCCCATTTTGGGGGCAGAAGCTGGTATTTCTGTGACACTGCCATCTTGATGGGGGTAAGTGTGATCTTGAGGAGTGTAAAGCAGCATTTTGGTTAGAAAATGGGAGCTCTTCCTAAGAGCAGTGCTATTTCTGGGAGAAAAGGAGCTCTACTGGGCATAAAAATGGTGTATCTGTGATAAAATGCCACGTTTCTGAAAGAAACTGTCCTCTTGCGGAGTGTAATGCTGTATGTTCCGGAGGAAATGGGAAATATTCAGCAGAGTCCTGGTATTTCTGGGAGAAGAGGTCTGATGTGGGGGGGGGAAGGTGATGTATCTGTGAGAAAGCTGGTGTTTCTGGGAGAAAATGCCAGGTATTGGTGAGGAAACAGATGCTAGAGAGGGAAAAGGCCATCCCTTTGGGAGAGAAGTGGTATTTCTGGGAGAAAATGCCCCAAATCGGGGAGTAAGTGTCATCCTGAGGCGTGTCATGGAGTAGATTTGGGAGGAAATGGAGGTGTTTCACAGAGTAGCGGCACTTCTGGGAGAAAATGTCCTCAGTGGGAAAGACAATGTCCTCTTGAGGGAAGAAAACGGGTCTTTCTTACAGCAAATGTCATCCAATTGGGAGAAAATCTCCTCTCTTGGGGAGAAAAGTGGTCTTTCTGAGAGAAGGTGTCCTCTTCTTGGCTGCAAGTGTCCCATTTGGCATTGTCATGGAGGCTTTTTGGGGAGAAAGCGTGTGGCAGTTGTAAGAGAAGGGGTATTTCTGGGAGCAAATCTCCTCTTTTTGGAAGAGAAGGTGAAATTTCCAAGGGAAAAGTGGCATTTCTGGGAGGAAATGACATAGCTGGGGGAGAAAAGTGGG
Organism: Phasianus colchicus; assembly: GCF_987193195.1. Lineage (NCBI taxonomy): Eukaryota > Metazoa > Chordata > Aves > Galliformes > Phasianidae > Phasianus > Phasianus colchicus. The sequence goes on from NW_028325225.1 coordinate 591,931, forward strand.
AACCGGTGGGAAAGAAGATCTTGTACTGGAGAGCAACGGTGGTCTTTTTGGTGTGCCAAGTGGTCTCTTGGGGAGACAACGTGGTAAATAGGGGAGACAATGTCCTCTGGAGGAGTGTCAAGTAGTATTTGGGAGAGCAAACGTCAGGTATTTCTCGGAAACCGGCTGTTTCTGGGAGATAGTAGCAGACTTGGTTGGAAAATGACAGGTGTTTGTGAGAAAGCTGGTATTTTGGGGAAAAAAGGCCGTTTTTTAAAGAATAAGCTGGCATTTCTGGGAGAATATGTCCCATCTTTGGGAGAAAACGGGTGTATGTGGGAGAAAATGTCGTGTATTTGGGAGAAAGCTGGTGTATGTGGGAGAAAAGGCCATTGTGATGGGAGTCAGTGTGATCTTGAGGAGTGGAAAGCAGTATTCTTGAGATGAAACGTGAGGTATTTCTAAGAGTCCTGGTATTTCTGGGAGAAAATGTCTTGTTTTGGAGAGCCAAAGTCCCATTTTGGGGGCAGAAGCTGGTATTTCTGTGACACTGCCATCTTGATGGGGGTAAGTGTGATCTTGAGGAGTGTAAAGCAGCATTTTGGTTAGAAAATGGGAGCTCTTCCTAAGAGCAGTGCTATTTCTGGGAGAAAAGGAGCTCTACTGGGCATAAAAATGGTGTATCTGTGATAAAATGCCACATTTCTGAAAGAAACTGTCCTCTTGCGGAGTGTAATGCTGTATGTTCCGGAGGAAATGGGAAATATTCAGCAGAGTCCTGGTATTTCTGGGAGAAGAGGTCTGATGTGGGGGGGGGAAGGTGATGTATCTGTGAGAAAGCTGGTGTTTCTGGGAGAAAATGCCAGGTATTGGTGAGGAAACAGATGCTAGAGAGGGAAAAGGCCATCCCTTTGGGAGAGAAGTGGTATTTCTGGGAGAAAATGCCCCAAATCGGGGAGTAAGTGTCATCCTGAGGCGTGTCATGGAGTAGATTTGGGAGGAAATGGAGGTGTTTCACAGAGTAGCGGCACTTCTGGGAGAAAATGTCCTCAGTGGGAAAGACAATGTCCTCTTGAGGGAAGAAAACGGGTCTTTCTTACAGCAAATGTCATCCAATTGGGAGAAAATCTCCTCTCTTGGGGAGAAAAGTGGTCTTTCTGAGAGAAGGTGTCCTCTTCTTGGCTGCAAGTGTCCCATTTGGCATTGTCATGGAGGCTTTTTGGGGAGAAAGCGTGTGGCAGTTGTAAGAGAAGGGGTATTTCTGGGAGCAAATCTCCTCTTTTTGGAAGAGAAGGTGAAATTTCCAAGGGAAAAGTGGCATTTCTGGGAGGAAATGACATAGCTGGGGGAGAAAAGTGGGAACCGGTGGGAAAGAAGATCTTGTACTGGAGAGCAACGGTGGTCTTTTTGGTGTGCCAAGTGGTCTCTTGGGGAGACAACGTGGTAAATAGGGGAGACAATGTCCTCTGGAGGAGTGTCAAGTAGTATTTGGGAGAGCAAACGTCAGGTATTTCTCGGAAACCGGCTGTTTCTGGGAGATAGTAGCAGACTTGGTTGGAAAATGACAGGTGTTTGTGAGAAAGCTGGTATTTTGGGGAAAAAAGGCCGTTTTTTAAAGAATAAGCTGGCATTTCTGGGAGAATATGTCCCATCTTTGGGAGAAAACGGGTGTATGTGGGAGAAAATGTCGTGTATTTGGGAGAAAGCTGGTGTATGTGGGAGAAAAGGCCATTGTGATGGGAGTCAGTGTGATCTTGAGGAGTGGAAAGCAGTATTCTTGAGATGAAACGTGAGGTATTTCTAACAGTCCTGGTATTTCTGGGAGAAAATGTCTTGTTTTGGAGAGCCAAAGTCCCATTTTGGGGGCAGAAGCTGGTATTTCTGTGACACTGGCATCTTGATGGGGGTAAGTGTGATCTTGAGGAGTGTAAAGCAGCATTTTGGTTAGAAAATGGGAGCTCTTCCTAAGAGCAGTGCTATTTCTGGGAGAAAAGGAGCTCTACTGGGCATAAAAATGGTGTATCTGTGATAAAATGCCACGTTTCTGAAAGAAACTGTCCTCTTGCGGAGTGTAATGCTGTATGTTCCGGAGGAAATGGGAAATATTCAGCAGAGTCCTGGTATTTCTGGGAGAAGAGGTCTGATGTGGGGGGGGGAAGGTGATGTATCTGTGAGAAAGCTGGTGTTTCTGGGAGAAAATGCCAGGTATTGGTGAGGAAACAGATGCTAGAGAGGGAAAAGGCCATCCCTTTGGGAGAGAAGTGGTATTTCTGGGAGAAAATGCCCCAAATCGGGGAGTAAGTGTCATCCTGAGGCGTGTCATGGAGTAGATTTGGGAGGAAATGGAGGTGTTTCACAGAGTAGCGGCACTTCTGGGAGAAAATGTCCTCAGTGGGAAAGACAATGTCCTCTTGAGGGAAGAAAACGGGTCTTTCTTACAGCAAATGTCATCCAATTGGGAGAAAATCTCCTCTCTTGGGGAGAAAAGTGGTCTTTCTGAGAGAAGGTGTCCTCTTCTTGGCTGCAAGTGTCCCATTTGGCATTGTCATGGAGGCTTTTTGGGGAGAAAGCGTGTGGCAGTTGTAAAAGAAGGGGTATTTCTGGGAGCAAATCTCCTCTTTTTGGAAGAGAAGGTGAAATTTCCAAGGGAAAAGTGGCATTTCTGGGAGGAAATGACATAGCTGGGGGAGAAAAGTGGGAACCGGTGGGAAAGAAGATCTTGTACTGGAGAGCAACGGTGGTCTTTTTGGCGTGCCAAGTGGTCTCTTGGGGAGACAACGTGGTAAATAGGGGAGACAATGTCCTCTGGAGGAGTGTCAAGTAGTATTTGGGAGAGCAAACGTCAGGTATTTCTCGGAAACCGGCTGTTTCTGGGAGATAGTAGCAGACTTGGTTGGAAAATGACAGGTGTTTGTGAGAAAGCTGGTATTTTGGGAAAAAAAGGCCGTTTTTTAAAGAATAAGCTGGCATTTCTGGGAGAATATGTCCCATCTTTGGGAGAAAACGGGTGTATGTGGGAGAAAATGTCGTGTATTTGGGAGAAAGCTGGTGTATGTGGGAGAAAAGGCCATTGTGATGGGAGTCAGTGTGATCTTGAGGAGTGGAAAGCAGTATTCTTGAGATGAAACGTGAGGTATTTCTAACAGTCCTGGTATTTCTGGGAGAAAATGTCTTGTTTTGGAGAGCCAAAGTCCCATTTTGGGGGCAGAAGCTGGTATTTCTGTGACACTGCCATCTTGATGGGGGTAAGTGTGATCTTGAGGAGTGTAAAGCAGCATTTTGGTTAGAAAATGGGAGCTCTTCCTAAGAGCAGTGCTATTTCTGGGAGAAAAGGAGCTCTACTGGGCATAAAAATGGTGTATCTGTGATAAAATGCCACGTTTCTGAAAGAAACTGTCCTCTTGCGGAGTGTAATGCTGTATGTTCCGGAGGAAATGGGAAATATTCAGCAGAGTCCTGGTATTTCTGGGAGAAGAGGTCTGATGTGGGGGGGGGAAGGTGATGTATCTGTGAGAAAGCTGGTGTTTCTGGGAGAAAATGCCAGGTATTGGTGAGGAAACAGATGCTAGAGAGGGAAAAGGCCATCCCTTTGGGAGAGAAGTGGTATTTCTGGGAGAAAATGCCCCAAATCGGGGAGTAAGTGTCATCCTGAGGCGTGTCATGGAGTAGATTTGGGAGGAAATGGAGGTGTTTCACAGAGTAGCGGCACTTCTGGGAGAAAATGTCCTCAGTGGGAAAGACAATGTCCTCTTGAGGGAAGAAAACGGGTCTTTCTTACAGCAAATGTCATCCAATTGGGAGAAAATCTCCTCTCTTGGGGAGAAAAGTGGTCTTTCTGAGAGAAGGTGTCCTCTTCTTGGCTGCAAGTGTCCCATTTGGCATTGTCATGGAGGCTTTTTGGGGAGAAAGCGTGTGGCAGTTGTAAGAGAAGGGGTATTTCTGGGAGCAAATCTCCTCTTTTTGGAAGAGAAGGTGAAATTTCCAAGGGAAAAGTGGCATTTCTGGGAGGAAATGACATAGCTGGGGGAGAAAAGTGGGAACCGGTGGGAAAGAAGATCTTGTACTGGAGAGCAACGGTGGTCTTTTTGGTGTGCCAAGTGGTCTCTTGGGGAGACAACGTGGTAAATAGGGGAGACAATGTCCTCTGGAGGAGTGTCAAGTAGTATTTGGGAGAGCAAACGTCAGGTATTTCTCGGAAACCGGCTGTTTCTGGGAGATAGTAGCAGACTTGGTTGGAAAATGACAGGTGTTTGTGAGAAAGCTGGTATTTTGGGAAAAAAAGGCCGTTTTTTAAAGAATAAGCTGGCATTTCTGGGAGAATATGTCCCATCTTTGGGAGAAAACGGGTGTATGTGGGAGAAAATGTCGTGTATTTGGGAGAAAGCTGGTGTATGTGGGAGAAAAGGCCATTGTGATGGGAGTCAGTGTGATCTTGAGGAGTGGAAAGCAGTATTCTTGAGATGAAACGTGAGGTATTTCTAAGAGTCCTGGTATTTCTGGGAGAAAATGTCTTGTTTTGGAGAGCCAAAGTCCCATTTTGGGGGCAGAAGCTGGTATTTCTGTGACACTGCCATCTTGATGGGGATAAGTGTGATCTTGAGGAGTGTAAAGCAGCATTTTGGTTAGAAAATGGGAGCTCTTCCTAAGAGCAGTGCTATTTCTGGGAGAAAAGGAGCTCTACTGGGCATAAAAATGGTGTATCTGTGATAAAATGCCACATTTCTGAAAGAAACTGTCCTCTTGCGGAGTGTAATGCTGTATGTTCCGGAAGAAATGGGAAATATTCAGCAGAGTCCTGGTATTTCTGGGAGAAGAGGTCTGATGTGGGGGGGGGAAGGTGATGTATCTGTGAGAAAGCTGGTGTTTCTGGGAGAAAATGCCAGGTATTGGTGAGGAAACAGATGCTAGAGAGGGAAAAGGCCATTTCTTTGGGAGAGAAGTGGTATTTCTGGGAGAAAATGCCCCAAATCGGGGAGTAAGTGTCATCCTGAGGCGTGTCATGGAGTAGATTTGGGAGGAAATGGAGGTGTTTCACAGAGTAGCGGCACTTCTGGGAGAAAATGTCCTCAGTGGGAAAGACAATGTCCTCTTGAGGGAAGAAAACGGGTCTTTCTTACCGCAAATGTCATCCAATTGGGAGAAAATCTCCTCTCTTGGGGAGAAAAGTGGTCTTTCTGAGAGAAGGTGTCCTCTTCTTGGCTGCAAGTGTCCCATTTGGCATTGTCATGGAGGCTTTTTGGGGAGAAAGCGTGTGGCAGTTGTAAGAGAAGGGGTATTTCTGGGCGCAAATCTCCTCTTTTTGGAAGAGAAGGTGAAATTTCCAAGGGAAAAGTGGCATTTCTGGGAGGAAATGACATAGCTGGGGGAGAAAAGTGGGAACCGGTGGGAAAGAAGATCTTGTACTGGAGAGCAACGGTGGTCTTTTTGGTGTGCCAAGTGGTCTCTTGGGGAGACAACGTGGTAAATAGGGGAGACAATGTCCTCTGGAGGAGTGTCAAGTAGTATTTGGGAGAGCAAACGTCAGGTATTTCTCGGAAACCGGCTGTTTCTGGGAGATAGTAGCAGACTTGGTTGGAAAATGACAGGTGTTTGTGAGAAAGCTGGTATTTTGGGAAAAAAAAGGCCGTTTTTTAAAGAATAAGCTGGCATTTCTGGGAGAATATGTCCCATCTTTGGGAGAAAACGGGTGTATGTGGGAGAAAATGTCGTGTATTTGGGAGAAAGCTGGTGTATGTGGGAGAAAAGGCCATTGTGATGGGAGTCAGTGTGATCTTGAGGAGTGGAAAGCAGTATTCTTGAGATGAAACGTGAGGTATTTCTAAGAGTCCTGGTATTTCTGGGAGAAAATGTCTTGTTTTGGAGAGCCAAAGTCCCATTTTGGGGGCAGAAGCTGGTATTTCTGTGACACTGCCATCTTGATGGGGATAAGTGTGATCTTGAGGAGTGTAAAGCAGCATTTTGGTTAGAAAATGGGAGCTCTTCCTAAGAGCAGTGCTATTTCTGGGAGAAAAGGAGCTCTACTGGGCATAAAAATGGTGTATCTGTGATAAAATGCCACATTTCTGAAAGAAACTGTCCTCTTGCGGAGTGTAATGCTGTATGTTCCGGAAGAAATGGGAAATATTCAGCAGAGTCCTGGTATTTCTGGGAGAAGAGGTCTGATGTGGGGGGGGGAAGGTGATGTATCTGTGAGAAAGCTGGTGTTTCTGGGAGAAAATGCCAGGTATTGGTGAGGAAACAGATGCTAGAGAGGGAAAAGGCCATTTCTTTGGGAGAGAAGTGGTATTTCTGGGAGAAAATGCCCCAAATCGGGGAGTAAGTGTCATCCTGAGGCGTGTCATGGAGTAGATTTGGGAGGAAATGGAGGTGTTTCACAGAGTAGCGGCACTTCTGGGAGAAAATGTCCTCAGTGGGAAAGACAATGTCCTCTTGAGGGAAGAAAACGGGTCTTTCTTACCGCAAATGTCATCCAATTGGGAGAAAATCTCCTCTCTTGGGGAGAAAAGTGGTCTTTCTGAGAGAAGGTGTCCTCTTCTTGGCTGCAAGTGTCCCATTTGGCATTGTCATGGAGGCTTTTTGGGGAGAAAGAGTGTGGCAGTTGTAAGAGAAGGGGTATTTCTGGGCGCAAATCTCCTCTTTTTGGAAGAGAAGGTGAAATTTCCAAGGGAAAAGTGGCATTTCTGGGAGGAAATGACATAGCTGGGGGAGAAAAGTGGGAACCGGTGGGAAAGAAGATCTTGTACTGGAGAGCAACGGTGGTCTTTTTGGTGTGCCAAGTGGTCTCTTGGGGAGACAACGTGGTAAATAGGGGAGACAATGTCCTCTGGAGGAGTGTCAAGTAGTATTTGGGAGAGCAAACGTCAGGTATTTCTCGGAAACCGGCTGTTTCTGGGAGATAGTAGCAGACTTGGTTGGAAAATGACAGGTGTTTGTGAGAAAGCTGGTATTTTGGGGAAAAAAGGCCGTTTTTTAAAGAATAAGCTGGCATTTCTGGGAGAATATGTCCCATCTTTGGGAGAAAACGGGTGTATGTGGGAGAAAATGTCGTGTATTTGGGAGAAAGCTGGTGTATGTGGGAGAAAAGGCCATTGTGATGGGAGTCAGTGTGATCTTGAGGAGTGGAAAGCAGTATTCTTGAGATGAAACGTGAGGTATTTCTAACAGTCCTGGTATTTCTGGGAGAAAATGTCTTGTTTTGGAGAGCCAAAGTCCCATTTTGGGGGCAGAAGCTGGTATTTCTGTGACACTGCCATCTTGATGGGGGTAAGTGTGATCTTGAGGAGTGTAAAGCAGCATTTTGGTTAGAAAATGGGAGCTCTTCCTAAGAGCAGTGCTATTTCTGGGAGAAAAGGAGCTCTACTGGGCATAAAAATGGTGTATCTGTGATAAAATGCCACGTTTCTGAAAGAAACTGTCCTCTTGCGGAGTGTAATGCTGTATGTTCCGGAGGAAATGGGAAATATTCAGCAGAGTCCTGGTATTTCTGGGAGAAGAGGTCTGATGTGGGGGGGGGAAGGTGATGTATCTGTGAGAAAGCTGGTGTTTCTGGGAGAAAATGCCAGGTATTGGTGAGGAAACAGATGCTAGAGAGGGAAAAGGCCATCCCTTTGGGAGAGAAGTGGTATTTCTGGGAGAAAATGCCCCAAATCGGGGAGTAAGTGTCATCCTGAGGCGTGTCATGGAGTAGATTTGGGAGGAAATGGAGGTGTTTCACAGAGTAGCGGCACTTCTGGGAGAAAATGTCCTCAGTGGGAAAGACAATGTCCTCTTGAGGGAAGAAAACGGGTCTTTCTTACAGCAAATGTCATCCAATTGGGAGAAAATCTCCTCTCTTGGGGAGAAAAGTGGTCTTTCTGAGAGAAGGTGTCCTCTTCTTGGCTGCAAGTGTCCCATTTGGCATTGTCATGGAGGCTTTTTGGGGAGAAAGCGTGTGGCAGTTGTAAAAGAAGGGGTATTTCTGGGAGCAAATCTCCTCTTTTTGGAAGAGAAGGTGAAATTTCCAAGGGAAAAGTGGCATTTCTGGGAGGAAATGACATAGCTGGGGGAGAAAAGTGGGAACCGGTGGGAAAGAAGATCTTGTACTGGAGAGCAACGGTGGTCTTTTTGGCGTGCCAAGTGGTCTCTTGGGGAGACAACGTGGTAAATAGGGGAGACAATGTCCTCTGGAGGAGTGTCAAGTAGTATTTGGGAGAGCAAACGTCAGGTATTTCTCGGAAACCGGCTGTTTCTGGGAGATAGTAGCAGACTTGGTTGGAAAATGACAGGTGTTTGTGAGAAAGCTGGTATTTTGGGGAAAAAAGGCCGTTTTTTAAAGAATAAGCTGGCATTTCTGGGAGAATATGTCCCATCTTTGGGAGAAAACGGGTGTATGTGGGAGAAAATGTCGTGTATTTGGGAGAAAGCTGGTGTATGTGGGAGAAAAGGCCATTGTGATGGGAGTCAGTGTGATCTTGAGGAGTGGAAAGCAGTATTCTTGAGATGAAACGTGAGGTATTTCTAAGAGTCCTGGTATTTCTGGGAGAAAATGTCTTGTTTTGGAGAGCCAAAGTCCCATTTTGGGGGCAGAAGCTGGTATTTCTGTGACACTGCCATCTTGATGGGGGTAAGTGTGATCTTGAGGAGTGTAAAGCAGCATTTTGGTTAGAAAATGGGAGCTCTTCCTAAGAGCAGTGCTATTTCTGGGAGAAAAGGAGCTCTACTGGGCATAAAAATGGTGTATCTGTGATAAAATGCCACGTTTCTGAAAGAAACTGTCCTCTTGCGGAGTGTAATGCTGTATGTTCCGGAGGAAATGGGAAATATTCAGCAGAGTCCTGGTATTTCTGGGAGAAGAGGTCTGATGTGGGGGGGGGAAGGTGATGTATCTGTGAGAAAGCTGGTGTTTCTGGGAGAAAATGCCAGGTATTGGTGAGGAAACAGATGCTAGAGAGGGAAAAGGCCATCCCTTTGGGAGAGAAGTGGTATTTCTGGGAGAAAATGCCCCAAATCGGGGAGTAAGTGTCATCCTGAGGCGTGTCATGGAGTAGATTTGGGAGGAAATGGAGGTGTTTCACAGAGTAGCGGCACTTCTGGGAGAAAATGTCCTCAGTGGGAAAGACAATGTCCTCTTGAGGGAAGAAAACGGGTCTTTCTTACAGCAAATGTCATCCAATTGGGAGAAAATCTCCTCTCTTGGGGAGAAAAGTGGTCTTTCTGAGAGAAGGTGTCCTCTTCTTGGCTGCAAGTGTCCCATTTGGCATTGTCATGGAGGCTTTTTGGGGAGAAAGCGTGTGGCAGTTGTAAGAGAAGGGGTATTTCTGGGAGCAAATCTCCTCTTTTTGGAAGAGAAGGTGAAATTTCCAAGGGAAAAGTGGCATTTCTGGGAGGAAATGACATAGCTGGGGGAGAAAAGTGGGAACCGGTGGGAAAGAAGATCTTGTACTGGAGAGCAACGGTGGTCTTTTTGGCGTGCCAAGTGGTCTCTTGGGGAGACAACGTGGTAAATAGGGGAGACAATGTCCTCTGGAGGAGTGTCAAGTAGTATTTGGGAGAGCAAACGTCAGGTATTTCTCGGAAACCGGCTGTTTCTGGGAGATAGTAGCAGACTTGGTTGGAAAATGACAGGTGTTTGTGAGAAAGCTGGTATTTTGGGGAAAAAAGGCCGTTTTTTAAAGAATAAGCTGGCATTTCTGGGAGAATATGTCCCATCTTTGGGAGAAAACGGGTGTATGTGGGAGAAAATGTCGTGTATTTGGGAGAAAGCTGGTGTATGTGGGAGAAAAGGCCATTGTGATGGGAGTCAGTGTGATCTTGAGGAGTGGAAAGCAGTATTCTTGAGATGAAACGTGAGGTATTTCTAAGAGTCCTGGTATTTCTGGGAGAAAATGTCTTGTTTTGGAGAGCCAAAGTCCCATTTTGGGGGCAGAAGCTGGTATTTCTGTGACACTGCCATCTTGATGGGGGTAAGTGTGATCTTGAGGAGTGTAAAGCAGCATTTTGGTTAGAAAATGGGAGCTCTTCCTAAGAGCAGTGCTATTTCTGGGAGAAAAGGAGCTCTACTGGGCATAAAAATGGTGTATCTGTGATAAAATGCCACGTTTCTGAAAGAAACTGTCCTCTTGCGGAGTGTAATGCTGTATGTTCCGGAGGAAATGGGAAATATTCAGCAGAGTCCTGGTATTTCTGGGAGAAGAGGTCTGATGTGGGGGGGGGAAGGTGATGTATCTGTGAGAAAGCTGGTGTTTCTGGGAGAAAATGCCAGGTATTGGTGAGGAAACAGATGCTAGAGAGGGAAAAGGCCATCCCTTTGGGAGAGAAGTGGTATTTCTGGGAGAAAATGCCCCAAATCGGGGAGTAAGTGTCATCCTGAGGCGTGTCATGGAGTAGATTTGGGAGGAAATGGAGGTGTTTCACAGAGTAGCGGCACTTCTGGGAGAAAATGTCCTCAGTGGGAAAGACAATGTCCTCTTGAGGGAAGAAAACGGGTCTTTCTTACAGCAAATGTCATCCAATTGGGAGAAAATCTCCTCTCTTGGGGAGAAAAGTGGTCTTTCTGAGAGAAGGTGTCCTCTTCTTGGCTGCAAGTGTCCCATTTGGCATTGTCATGGAGGCTTTTTGGGGAGAAAGCGTGTGGCAGTTGTAAGAGAAGGGGTATTTCTGGGCGCAAATCTCCTCTTTTTGGAAGAGAAGGTGAAATTTCCAAGGGAAAAGTGGCATTTCTGGGAGGAAATGACATAGCTGGGGGAGAAAAGTGGGAACCGGTGGGAAAGAAGATCTTGTACTGGAGAGCAACGGTGGTCTTTTTGGTGTGCCAAGTGGTCTCTTGGGGAGACAACGTGGTAAATAGGGGAGACAATGTCCTCTGGAGGAGTGTCAAGTAGTATTTGGGAGAGCAAACGTCAGGTATTTCTCGGAAACCGGCTGTTTCTGGGAGATAGTAGCAGACTTGGTTGGAAAATGACAGGTGTTTGTGAGAAAGCTGGTATTTTGGGAAAAAAAGGCCGTTTTTTAAAGAATAAGCTGGCATTTCTGGGAGAATATGTCCCATCTTTGGGAGAAAACGGGTGTATGTGGGAGAAAATGTCGTGTATTTGGGAGAAAGCTGGTGTATGTGGGAGAAAAGGCCATTGTGATGGGAGTCAGTGTGATCTTGAGGAGTGGAAAGCAGTATTCTTGAGATGAAACGTGAGGTATTTCTAAGAGTCCTGGTATTTCTGGGAGAAAATGTCTTGTTTTGGAGAGCCAAAGTCCCATTTTGGGGGCAGAAGCTGGTATTTCTGTGACACTGCCATCTTGATGGGGATAAGTGTGATCTTGAGGAGTGTAAAGCAGCATTTTGGTTAGAAAATGGGAGCTCTTCCTAAGAGCAGTGCTATTTCTGGGAGAAAAGGAGCTCTACTGGGCATAAAAATGGTGTATCTGTGATAAAATGCCACATTTCTGAAAGAAACTGTCCTCTTGCGGAGTGTAATGCTGTATGTTCCGGAAGAAATGGGAAATATTCAGCAGAGTCCTGGTATTTCTGGGAGAAGAGGTCTGATGTGGGGGGGGGAAGGTGATGTATCTGTGAGAAAGCTGGTGTTTCTGGGAGAAAATGCCAGGTATTGGTGAGGAAACAGATGCTAGAGAGGGAAAAGGCCATCCCTTTGGGAGAGAAGTGGTATTTCTGGGAGAAAATGCCCCAAATCGGGGAGTAAGTGTCATCCTGAGGCGTGTCATGGAGTAGATTTGGGAGGAAATGGAGGTGTTTCACAGAGTAGCGGCACTTCTGGGAGAAAATGTCCTCAGTGGGAAAGACAATGTCCTCTTGAGGGAAGAAAACGGGTCTTTCTTACCGCAAATGTCATCCAATTGGGAGAAAATCTCCTCTCTTGGGGAGAAAAGTGGTCTTTCTGAGAGAAGGTGTCCTCTTCTTGGCTGCAAGTGTCCCATTTGGCATTGTCATGGAGGCTTTTTGGGGAGAAAGCGTGTGGCAGTTGTAAGAGAAGGGGTATTTCTGGGCGCAAATCTCCTCTTTTTGGAAGAGAAGGTGAAATTTCCAAGGGAAAAGTGGCATTTCTGGGAGGAAATGACATAGCTGGGGGAGAAAAGTGGGAACCGGTGGGAAAGAAGATCTTGTACTGGAGAGCAACGGTGGTCTTTTTGGTGTGCCAAGTGGTCTCTTGGGGAGACAACGTGGTAAATAGGGGAGACAATGTCCTCTGGAGGAGTGTCAAGTAGTATTTGGGAGAGCAAACGTCAGGTATTTCTCGGAAACCGGCTGTTTCTGGGAGATAGTAGCAGACTTGGTTGGAAAATGACAGGTGTTTGTGAGAAAGCTGGTATTTTGGGAAAAAAAAGGCCGTTTTTTAAAGAATAAGCTGGCATTTCTGGGAGAATATGTCCCATCTTTGGGAGAAAACGGGTGTATGTGGGAGAAAATGTCGTGTATTTGGGAGAAAGCTGGTGTATGTGGGAGAAAAGGCCATTGTGATGGGAGTCAGTGTGATCTTGAGGAGTGGAAAGCAGTATTCTTGAGATGAAACGTGAGGTATTTCTAAGAGTCCTGGTATTTCTGGGAGAAAATGTCTTGTTTTGGAGAGCCAAAGTCCCATTTTGGGGGCAGAAGCTGGTATTTCTGTGACACTGCCATCTTGATGGGGATAAGTGTGATCTTGAGGAGTGTAAAGCAGCATTTTGGTTAGAAAATGGGAGCTCTTCCTAAGAGCAGTGCTATTTCTGGGAGAAAAGGAGCTCTACTGGGCATAAAAATGGTGTATCTGTGATAAAATGCCACATTTCTGAAAGAAACTGTCCTCTTGCGGAGTGTAATGCTGTATGTTCCGGAAGAAATGGGAAATATTCAGCAGAGTCCTGGTATTTCTGGGAGAAGAGGTCTGATGTGGGGGGGGGAAGGTGATGTATCTGTGAGAAAGCTGGTGTTTCTGGGAGAAAATGCCAGGTATTGGTGAGGAAACAGATGCTAGAGAGGGAAAAGGCCATTTCTTTGGGAGAGAAGTGGTATTTCTGGGAGAAAATGCCCCAAATCGGGGAGTAAGTGTCATCCTGAGGCGTGTCATGGAGTAGATTTGGGAGGAAATGGAGGTGTTTCACAGAGTAGCGGCACTTCTGGGAGAAAATGTCCTCAGTGGGAAAGACAATGTCCTCTTGAGGGAAGAAAACGGGTCTTTCTTACCGCAAATGTCATCCAATTGGGAGAAAATCTCCTCTCTTGGGGAGAAAAGTGGTCTTTCTGAGAGAAGGTGTCCTCTTCTTGGCTGCAAGTGTCCCATTTGGCATTGTCATGGAGGCTTTTTGGGGAGAAAGCGTGTGGCAGTTGTAAGAGAAGGGGTATTTCTGGGAGCAAATCTCCTCTTTTTGGAAGAGAAGGTGAAATTTCCAAGGGAAAAGTGGCATTTCTGGGAGGAAATGACATAGCTGGGGGAGAAAAGTGGGAACCGGTGGGAAAGAAGATCTTGTACTGGAGAGCAACGGTGGTCTTTTTGGTGTGCCAAGTGGTCTCTTGGGGAGACAACGTGGTAAATAGGGGAGACAATGTCCTCTGGAGGAGTGTCAAGTAGTATTTGGGAGAGCAAACGTCAGGTATTTCTCGGAAACCGGCTGTTTCTGGGAGATAGTAGCAGACTTGGTTGGAAAATGACAGGTGTTTGTGAGAAAGCTGGTATTTTGGGAAAAAAAAGGCCGTTTTTTAAAGAATAAGCTGGCATTTCTGGGAGAATATGTCCCATCTTTGGGAGAAAACGGGTGTATGTGGGAGAAAATGTCGTGTATTTGGGAGAAAGCTGGTGTATGTGGGAGAAAAGGCCATTGTGATGGGAGTCAGTGTGATCTTGAGGAGTGGAAAGCAGTATTCTTGAGATGAAACGTGAGGTATTTCTAAGAGTCCTGGTATTTCTGGGAGAAAATGTCTTGTTTTGGAGAGCCAAAGTCCCATTTTGGGGGCAGAAGCTGGTATTTCTGTGACACTGCCATCTTGATGGGGGTAAGTGTGATCTTGAGGAGTGTAAAGCAGCATTTTGGTTAGAAAATGGGAGCTCTTCCTAAGAGCAGTGCTATTTCTGGGAGAAAAGGAGCTCTACTGGGCATAAAAATGGTGTATCTGTGATAAAATGCCACATTTCTGAAAGAAACTGTCCTCTTGCGGAGTGTAATGCTGTATGTTCCGGAAGAAATGGGAAATATTCAGCAGAGTCCTGGTATTTCTGGGAGAAGAGGTCTGATGTGGGGGGGGGAAGGTGATGTATCTGTGAGAAAGCTGGTGTTTCTGGGAGAAAATGCCAGGTATTGGTGAGGAAACAGATGCTAGAGAGGGAAAAGGCCATTTCTTTGGGAGAGAAGTGGTATTTCTGGGAGAAAATGCCCCAAATCGGGGAGTAAGTGTCATCCTGAGGCGTGTCATGGAGTAGATTTGGGAGGAAATGGAGGTGTTTCACAGAGTAGCGGCACTTCTGGGAGAAAATGTCCTCAGTGGGAAAGACAATGTCCTCTTGAGGGAAGAAAACGGGTCTTTCTTACCGCAAATGTCATCCAATTGGGAGAAAATCTCCTCTCTTGGGGAGAAAAGTGGTCTTTCTGAGAGAAGGTGTCCTCTTCTTGGCTGCAAGTGTCCCATTTGGCATTGTCATGGAGGCTTTTTGGGGAGAAAGCGTGTGGCAGTTGTAAGAGAAGGGGTATTTCTGGGCGCAAATCTCCTCTTTTTGGAAGAGAAGGTGAAATTTCCAAGGGAAAAGTGGCATTTCTGGGAGGAAATGACATAGCTGGGGGAGAAAAGTGGGAACCGGTGGGAAAGAAGATCTTGTACTGGAGAGCAACGGTGGTCTTTTTGGTGTGCCAAGTGGTCTCTTGGGGAGACAACGTGGTAAATAGGGGAGACAATGTCCTCTGGAGGAGTGTCAAGTAGTATTTGGGAGAGCAAACGTCAGGTATTTCTCGGAAACCGGCTGTTTCTGGGAGATAGTAGCAGACTTGGTTGGAAAATGACAGGTGTTTGTGAGAAAGCTGGTATTTTGGGGAAAAAAGGCCGTTTTTTAAAGAATAAGCTGGCATTTCTGGGAGAATATGTCCCATCTTTGGGAGAAAACGGGTGTATGTGGGAGAAAATGTCGTGTATTTGGGAGAAAGCTGGTGTATGTGGGAGAAAAGGCCATTGTGATGGGAGTCAGTGTGATCTTGAGGAGTGGAAAGCAGTATTCTTGAGATGAAACGTGAGGTATTTCTAAGAGTCCTGGTATTTCTGGGAGAAAATGTCTTGTTTTGGAGAGCCAAAGTCCCATTTTGGGGGCAGAAGCTGGTATTTCTGTGACACTGCCATCTTGATGGGGATAAGTGTGATCTTGAGGAGTGTAAAGCAGCATTTTGGTTAGAAAATGGGAGCTCTTCCTAAGAGCAGTGCTATTTCTGGGAGAAAAGGAGCTCTACTGGGCATAAAAATGGTGTATCTGTGATAAAATGCCACATTTCTGAAAGAAACTGTCCTCTTGCGGAGTGTAATGCTGTATGTTCCGGAAGAAATGGGAAATATTCAGCAGAGTCCTGGTATTTCTGGGAGAAGAGGTCTGATGTGGGGGGGGGAAGGTGATGTATCTGTGAGAAAGCTGGTGTTTCTGGGAGAAAATGCCAGGTATTGGTGAGGAAACAGATGCTAGAGAGGGAAAAGGCCATTTCTTTGGGAGAGAAGTGGTATTTCTGGGAGAAAATGCCCCAAATCGGGGAGTAAGTGTCATCCTGAGGCGTGTCATGGAGTAGATTTGGGAGGAAATGGAGGTGTTTCACAGAGTAGCGGCACTTCTGGGAGAAAATGTCCTCAGTGGGAAAGACAATGTCCTCTTGAGGGAAGAAAACGGGTCTTTCTTACCGCAAATGTCATCCAATTGGGAGAAAATCTCCTCTCTTGGGGAGAAAAGTGGTCTTTCTGAGAGAAGGTGTCCTCTTCTTGGCTGCAAGTGTCCCATTTGGCATTGTCATGGAGGCTTTTTGGGGAGAAAGCGTGTGGCAGTTGTAAGAGAAGGGGTATTTCTGGGCGCAAATCTCCTCTTTTTGGAAGAGAAGGTGAAATTTCCAAGGGAAAAGTGGCATTTCTGGGAGGAAATGACATAGCTGGGGGAGAAAAGTGGGAACCGGTGGGAAAGAAGATCTTGTACTGGAGAGCAACGGTGGTCTTTTTGGTGTGCCAAGTGGTCTCTTGGGGAGACAACGTGGTAAATAGGGGAGACAATGTCCTCTGGAGGAGTGTCAAGTAGTATTTGGGAGAGCAAACGTCAGGTATTTCTCGGAAACCGGCTGTTTCTGGGAGATAGTAGCAGACTTGGTTGGAAAATGACAGGTGTTTGTGAGAAAGCTGGTATTTTGGGAAAAAAAAGGCCGTTTTTTAAAGAATAAGCTGGCATTTCTGGGAGAATATGTCCCATCTTTGGGAGAAAACGGGTGTATGTGGGAGAAAATGTCGTGTATTTGGGAGAAAGCTGGTGTATGTGGGAGAAAAGGCCATTGTGATGGGAGTCAGTGTGATCTTGAGGAGTGGAAAGCAGTATTCTTGAGATGAAACGTGAGGTATTTCTAAGAGTCCTGGTATTTCTGGGAGAAAATGTCTTGTTTTGGAGAGCCAAAGTCCCATTTTGGGGGCAGAAGCTGGTATTTCTGTGACACTGCCATCTTGATGGGGATAAGTGTGATCTTGAGGAGTGTAAAGCAGCATTTTGGTTAGAAAATGGGAGCTCTTCCTAAGAGCAGTGCTATTTCTGGGAGAAAAGGAGCTCTACTGGGCATAAAAATGGTGTATCTGTGATAAAATGCCACATTTCTGAAAGAAACTGTCCTCTTGCGGAGTGTAATGCTGTATGTTCCGGAAGAAATGGGAAATATTCAGCAGAGTCCTGGTATTTCTGGGAGAAGAGGTCTGATGTGGGGGGGGGAAGGTGATGTATCTGTGAGAAAGCTGGTGTTTCTGGGAGAAAATGCCAGGTATTGGTGAGGAAACAGATGCTAGAGAGGGAAAAGGCCATTTCTTTGGGAGAGAAGTGGTATTTCTGGGAGAAAATGCCCCAAATCGGGGAGTAAGTGTCATCCTGAGGCGTGTCATGGAGTAGATTTGGGAGGAAATGGAGGTGTTTCACAGAGTAGCGGCACTTCTGGGAGAAAATGTCCTCAGTGGGAAAGACAATGTCCTCTTGAGGGAAGAAAACGGGTCTTTCTTACCGCAAATGTCATCCAATTGGGAGAAAATCTCCTCTCTTGGGGAGAAAAGTGGTCTTTCTGAGAGAAGGTGTCCTCTTCTTGGCTGCAAGTGTCCCATTTGGCATTGTCATGGAGGCTTTTTGGGGAGAAAGCGTGTGGCAGTTGTAAGAGAAGGGGTATTTCTGGGCGCAAATCTCCTCTTTTTGGAAGAGAAGGTGAAATTTCCAAGGGAAAAGTGGCATTTCTGGGAGGAAATGACATAGCTGGGGGAGAAAAGTGGGAACCGGTGGGAAAGAAGATCTTGTACTGGAGAGCAACGGTGGTCTTTTTGGTGTGCCAAGTGGTCTCTTGGGGAGACAACGTGGTAAATAGGGGAGACAATGTCCTCTGGAGGAGTGTCAAGTAGTATTTGGGAGAGCAAACGTCAGGTATTTCTCGGAAACCGGCTGTTTCTGGGAGATAGTAGCAGACTTGGTTGGAAAATGACAGGTGTTTGTGAGAAAGCTGGTATTTTGGGGAAAAAAGGCCGTTTTTTAAAGAATAAGCTGGCATTTCTGGGAGAATATGTCCCATCTTTGGGAGAAAACGGGTGTATGTGGGAGAAAATGTCGTGTATTTGGGAGAAAGCTGGTGTATGTGGGAGAAAAGGCCATTGTGATGGGAGTCAGTGTGATCTTGAGGAGTGGAAAGCAGTATTCTTGAGATGAAACGTGAGGTATTTCTAAGAGTCCTGGTATTTCTGGGAGAAAATGTCTTGTTTTGGAGAGCCAAAGTCCCATTTTGGGGGCAGAAGCTGGTATTTCTGTGACACTGCCATCTTGATGGGGATAAGTGTGATCTTGAGGAGTGTAAAGCAGCATTTTGGTTAGAAAATGGGAGCTCTTCCTAAGAGCAGTGCTATTTCTGGGAGAAAAGGAGCTCTACTGGGCATAAAAATGGTGTATCTGTGATAAAATGCCACATTTCTGAAAGAAACTGTCCTCTTGCGGAGTGTAATGCTGTATGTTCCGGAAGAAATGGGAAATATTCAGCAGAGTCCTGGTATTTCTGGGAGAAGAGGTCTGATGTGGGGGGGGGAAGGTGATGTATCTGTGAGAAAGCTGGTGTTTCTGGGAGAAAATGCCAGGTATTGGTGAGGAAACAGATGCTAGAGAGGGAAAAGGCCATTTCTTTGGGAGAGAAGTGGTATTTCTGGGAGAAAATGCCCCAAATCGGGGAGTAAGTGTCATCCTGAGGCGTGTCATGGAGTAGATTTGGGAGGAAATGGAGGTGTTTCACAGAGTAGCGGCACTTCTGGGAGAAAATGTCCTCAGTGGGAAAGACAATGTCCTCTTGAGGGAAGAAAACGGGTCTTTCTTACCGCAAATGTCATCCAATTGGGAGAAAATCTCCTCTCTTGGGGAGAAAAGTGGTCTTTCTGAGAGAAGGTGTCCTCTTCTTGGCTGCAAGTGTCCCATTTGGCATTGTCATGGAGGCTTTTTGGGGAGAAAGCGTGTGGCAGTTGTAAGAGAAGGGGTATTTCTGGGCGCAAATCTCCTCTTTTTGGAAGAGAAGGTGAAATTTCCAAGGGAAAAGTGGCATTTCTGGGAGGAAATGACATAGCTGGGGGAAAAAAGTGGGAACCGGTGGGAAAGAAGATCTTGTACTGGAGAGCAACGGTGGTCTTTTTGGTGTGCCAAGTGGTCTCTTGGGGAGACAACGTGGTAAATAGGGGAGACAATGTCCTCTGGAGGAGTGTCAAGTAGTATTTGGGAGAGCAAACGTCAGGTATTTCTCGGAAACCGGCTGTTTCTGGGAGATAGTAGCAGACTTGGTTGGAAAATGACAGGTGTTTGTGAGAAAGCTGGTATTTTGGGAAAAAAAAGGCCGTTTTTTAAAGAATAAGCTGGCATTTCTGGGAGAATATGTCCCATCTTTGGGAGAAAACGGGTGTATGTGGGAGAAAATGTCGTGTATTTGGGAGAAAGCTGGTGTATGTGGGAGAAAAGGCCATTGTGATGGGAGTCAGTGTGATCTTGAGGAGTGGAAAGCAGTATTCTTGAGATGAAACGTGAGGTATTTCTAAGAGTCCTGGTATTTCTGGGAGAAAATGTCTTGTTTTGGAGAGCCAAAGTCCCATTTTGGGGGCAGAAGCTGGTATTTCTGTGACACTGCCATCTTGATGGGGATAAGTGTGATCTTGAGGAGTGTAAAGCAGCATTTTGGTTAGAAAATGGGAGCTCTTCCTAAGAGCAGTGCTATTTCTGGGAGAAAAGGAGCTCTACTGGGCATAAAAATGGTGTATCTGTGATAAAATGCCACATTTCTGAAAGAAACTGTCCTCTTGCGGAGTGTAATGCTGTATGTTCCGGAAGAAATGGGAAATATTCAGCAGAGTCCTGGTATTTCTGGGAGAAGAGGTCTGATGTGGGGGGGGGAAGGTGATGTATCTGTGAGAAAGCTGGTGTTTCTGGGAGAAAATGCCAGGTATTGGTGAGGAAACAGATGCTAGAGAGGGAAAAGGCCATTTCTTTGGGAGAGAAGTGGTATTTCTGGGAGAAAATGCCCCAAATCGGGGAGTAAGTGTCATCCTGAGGCGTGTCATGGAGTAGATTTGGGAGGAAATGGAGGTGTTTCACAGAGTAGCGGCACTTCTGGGAGAAAATGTCCTCAGTGGGAAAGACAATGTCCTCTTGAGGGAAGAAAACGGGTCTTTCTTACAGCAAATGTCATCCAATTGGGAGAAAATCTCCTCTCTTGGGGAGAAAAGTGGTCTTTCTGAGAGAAGGTGTCCTCTTCTTGGCTGCAAGTGTCCCATTTGGCATTGTCATGGAGGCTTTTTGGGGAGAAAGCGTGTGGCAGTTGTAAGAGAAGGGGTATTTCTGGGCGCAAATCTCCTCTTTTTGGAAGAGAAGGTGAAATTTCCAAGGGAAAAGTGGCATTTCTGGGAGGAAATGACATAGCTGGGGGAGAAAAGTGGGAACCGGTGGGAAAGAAGATCTTGTACTGGAGAGCAACGGTGGTCTTTTTGGTGTGCCAAGTGGTCTCTTGGGGAGACAACGTGGTAAATAGGGGAGACAATGTCCTCTGGAGGAGTGTCAAGTAGTATTTGGGAGAGCAAACGTCAGGTATTTCTCGGAAACCGGCTGTTTCTGGGAGATAGTAGCAGACTTGGTTGGAAAATGACAGGTGTTTGTGAGAAAGCTGGTATTTTGGGAAAAAAAAGGCCGTTTTTTAAAGAATAAGCTGGCATTTCTGGGAGAATATGTCCCATCTTTGGGAGAAAACGGGTGTATGTGGGAGAAAATGTCGTGTATTTGGGAGAAAGCTGGTGTATGTGGGAGAAAAGGCCATTGTGATGGGAGTCAGTGTGATCTTGAGGAGTGGAAAGCAGTATTCTTGAGATGAAACGTGAGGTATTTCTAAGAGTCCTGGTATTTCTGGGAGAAAATGTCTTGTTTTGGAGAGCCAAAGTCCCATTTTGGGGGCAGAAGCTGGTATTTCTGTGACACTGCCATCTTGATGGGGATAAGTGTGATCTTGAGGAGTGTAAAGCAGCATTTTGGTTAGAAAATGGGAGCTCTTCCTAAGAGCAGTGCTATTTCTGGGAGAAAAGGAGCTCTACTGGGCATAAAAATGGTGTATCTGTGATAAAATGCCACATTTCTGAAAGAAACTGTCCTCTTGCGGAGTGTAATGCTGTATGTTCCGGAAGAAATGGGAAATATTCAGCAGAGTCCTGGTATTTCTGGGAGAAGAGGTCTGATGTGGGGGGGGGAAGGTGATGTATCTGTGAGAAAGCTGGTGTTTCTGGGAGAAAATGCCAGGTATTGGTGAGGAAACAGATGCTAGAGAGGGAAAAGGCCATTTCTTTGGGAGAGAAGTGGTATTTCTGGGAGAAAATGCCCCAAATCGGGGAGTAAGTGTCATCCTGAGGCGTGTCATGGAGTAGATTTGGGAGGAAATGGAGGTGTTTCACAGAGTAGCGGCACTTCTGGGAGAAAATGTCCTCAGTGGGAAAGACAATGTCCTCTTGAGGGAAGAAAACGGGTCTTTCTTACCGCAAATGTCATCCAATTGGGAGAAAATCTCCTCTCTTGGGGAGAAAAGTGGTCTTTCTGAGAGAAGGTGTCCTCTTCTTGGCTGCAAGTGTCCCATTTGGCATTGTCATGGAGGCTTTTTGGGGAGAAAGCGTGTGGCAGTTGTAAGAGAAGGGGTATTTCTGGGCGCAAATCTCCTCTTTTTGGAAGAGAAGGTGAAATTTCCAAGGGAAAAGTGGCATTTCTGGGAGGAAATGACATAGCTGGGGGAGAAAAGTGGGAACCGGTGGGAAAGAAGATCTTGTACTGGAGAGCAACGGTGGTCTTTTTGGTGTGCCAAGTGGTCTCTTGGGGAGACAACGTGGTAAATAGGGGAGACAATGTCCTCTGGAGGAGTGTCAAGTAGTATTTGGGAGAGCAAACGTCAGGTATTTCTCGGAAACCGGCTGTTTCTGGGAGATAGTAGCAGACTTGGTTGGAAAATGACAGGTGTTTGTGAGAAAGCTGGTATTTTGGGGAAAAAAGGCCGTTTTTTAAAGAATAAGCTGGCATTTCTGGGAGAATATGTCCCATCTTTGGGAGAAAACGGGTGTATGTGGGAGAAAATGTCGTGTATTTGGGAGAAAGCTGGTGTATGTGGGAGAAAAGGCCATTGTGATGGGAGTCAGTGTGATCTTGAGGAGTGGAAAGCAGTATTCTTGAGATGAAACGTGAGGTATTTCTAAGAGTCCTGGTATTTCTGGGAGAAAATGTCTTGTTTTGGAGAGCCAAAGTCCCATTTTGGGGGCAGAAGCTGGTATTTCTGTGACACTGCCATCTTGATGGGGGTAAGTGTGATCTTGAGGAGTGTAAAGCAGCATTTTGGTTAGAAAATGGGAGCTCTTCCTAAGAGCAGTGCTATTTCTGGGAGAAAAGGAGCTCTACTGGGCATAAAAATGGTGTATCTGTGATAAAATGCCACATTTCTGAAAGAAACTGTCCTCTTGCGGAGTGTAATGCTGTATGTTCCGGAAGAAATGGGAAATATTCAGCAGAGTCCTGGTATTTCTGGGAGAAGAGGTCTGATGTGGGGGGGGGAAGGTGATGTATCTGTGAGAAAGCTGGTGTTTCTGGGAGAAAATGCCAGGTATTGGTGAGGAAACAGATGCTAGAGAGGGAAAAGGCCATTTCTTTGGGAGAGAAGTGGTATTTCTGGGAGAAAATGCCCCAAATCGGGGAGTAAGTGTCATCCTGAGGCGTGTCATGGAGTAGATTTGGGAGGAAATGGAGGTGTTTCACAGAGTAGCGGCACTTCTGGGAGAAAATGTCCTCAGTGGGAAAGACAATGTCCTCTTGAGGGAAGAAAACGGGTCTTTCTTACCGCAAATGTCATCCAATTGGGAGAAAATCTCCTCTCTTGGGGAGAAAAGTGGTCTTTCTGAGAGAAGGTGTCCTCTTCTTGGCTGCAAGTGTCCCATTTGGCATTGTCATGGAGGCTTTTTGGGGAGAAAGCGTGTGGCAGTTGTAAGAGAAGGGGTATTTCTGGGCGCAAATCTCCTCTTTTTGGAAGAGAAGGTGAAATTTCCAAGGGAAAAGTGGCATTTCTGGGAGGAAATGACATAGCTGGGGGAGAAAAGTGGGAACCGGTGGGAAAGAAGATCTTGTACTGGAGAGCAACGGTGGTCTTTTTGGTGTGCCAAGTGGTCTCTTGGGGAGACAACGTGGTAAATAGGGGAGACAATGTCCTCTGGAGGAGTGTCAAGTAGTATTTGGGAGAGCAAACGTCAGGTATTTCTCGGAAACCGGCTGTTTCTGGGAGATAGTAGCAGACTTGGTTGGAAAATGACAGGTGTTTGTGAGAAAGCTGGTATTTTGGGAAAAAAAAGGCCGTTTTTTAAAGAATAAGCTGGCATTTCTGGGAGAATATGTCCCATCTTTGGGAGAAAACGGGTGTATGTGGGAGAAAATGTCGTGTATTTGGGAGAAAGCTGGTGTATGTGGGAGAAAAGGCCATTGTGATGGGAGTCAGTGTGATCTTGAGGAGTGGAAAGCAGTATTCTTGAGATGAAACGTGAGGTATTTCTAAGAGTCCTGGTATTTCTGGGAGAAAATGTCTTGTTTTGGAGAGCCAAAGTCCCATTTTGGGGGCAGAAGCTGGTATTTCTGTGACACTGCCATCTTGATGGGGATAAGTGTGATCTTGAGGAGTGTAAAGCAGCATTTTGGTTAGAAAATGGGAGCTCTTCCTAAGAGCAGTGCTATTTCTGGGAGAAAAGGAGCTCTACTGGGCATAAAAATGGTGTATCTGTGATAAAATGCCACATTTCTGAAAGAAACTGTCCTCTTGCGGAGTGTAATGCTGTATGTTCCGGAAGAAATGGGAAATATTCAGCAGAGTCCTGGTATTTCTGGGAGAAGAGGTCTGATGTGGGGGGGGGAAGGTGATGTATCTGTGAGAAAGCTGGTGTTTCTGGGAGAAAATGCCAGGTATTGGTGAGGAAACAGATGCTAGAGAGGGAAAAGGCCATTTCTTTGGGAGAGAAGTGGTATTTCTGGGAGAAAATGCCCCAAATCGGGGAGTAAGTGTCATCCTGAGGCGTGTCATGGAGTAGATTTGGGAGGAAATGGAGGTGTTTCACAGAGTAGCGGCACTTCTGGGAGAAAATGTCCTCAGTGGGAAAGACAATGTCCTCTTGAGGGAAGAAAACGGGTCTTTCTTACCGCAAATGTCATCCAATTGGGAGAAAATCTCCTCTCTTGGGGAGAAAAGTGGTCTTTCTGAGAGAAGGTGTCCTCTTCTTGGCTGCAAGTGTCCCATTTGGCATTGTCATGGAGGCTTTTTGGGGAGAAAGCGTGTGGCAGTTGTAAGAGAAGGGGTATTTCTGGGCGCAAATCTCCTCTTTTTGGAAGAGAAGGTGAAATTTCCAAGGGAAAAGTGGCATTTCTGGGAGGAAATGACATAGCTGGGGGAGAAAAGTGGGAACCGGTGGGAAAGAAGATCTTGTACTGGAGAGCAACGGTGGTCTTTTTGGTGTGCCAAGTGGTCTCTTGGGGAGACAACGTGGTAAATAGGGGAGACAATGTCCTCTGGAGGAGTGTCAAGTAGTATTTGGGAGAGCAAACGTCAGGTATTTCTCGGAAACCGGCTGTTTCTGGGAGATAGTAGCAGACTTGGTTGGAAAATGACAGGTGTTTGTGAGAAAGCTGGTATTTTGGGGAAAAAAGGCCGTTTTTTAAAGAATAAGCTGGCATTTCTGGGAGAATATGTCCCATCTTTGGGAGAAAACGGGTGTATGTGGGAGAAAATGTCGTGTATTTGGGAGAAAGCTGGTGTATGTGGGAGAAAAGGCCATTGTGATGGGAGTCAGTGTGATCTTGAGGAGTGGAAAGCAGTATTCTTGAGATGAAACGTGAGGTATTTCTAAGAGTCCTGGTATTTCTGGGAGAAAATGTCTTGTTTTGGAGAGCCAAAGTCCCATTTTGGGGGCAGAAGCTGGTATTTCTGTGACACTGCCATCTTGATGGGGGTAAGTGTGATCTTGAGGAGTGTAAAGCAGCATTTTGGTTAGAAAATGGGAGCTCTTCCTAAGAGCAGTGCTATTTCTGGGAGAAAAGGAGCTCTACTGGGCATAAAAATGGTGTATCTGTGATAAAATGCCACATTTCTGAAAGAAACTGTCCTCTTGCGGAGTGTAATGCTGTATGTTCCGGAAGAAATGGGAAATATTCAGCAGAGTCCTGGTATTTCTGGGAGAAGAGGTCTGATGTGGGGGGGGGAAGGTGATGTATCTGTGAGAAAGCTGGTGTTTCTGGGAGAAAATGCCAGGTATTGGTGAGGAAACAGATGCTAGAGAGGGAAAAGGCCATTTCTTTGGGAGAGAAGTGGTATTTCTGGGAGAAAATGCCCCAAATCGGGGAGTAAGTGTCATCCTGAGGCGTGTCATGGAGTAGATTTGGGAGGAAATGGAGGTGTTTCACAGAGTAGCGGCACTTCTGGGAGAAAATGTCCTCAGTGGGAAAGACAATGTCCTCTTGAGGGAAGAAAACGGGTCTTTCTTACCGCAAATGTCATCCAATTGGGAGAAAATCTCCTCTCTTGGGGAGAAAAGTGGTCTTTCTGAGAGAAGGTGTCCTCTTCTTGGCTGCAAGTGTCCCATTTGGCATTGTCATGGAGGCTTTTTGGGGAGAAAGCGTGTGGCAGTTGTAAGAGAAGGGGTATTTCTGGGCGCAAATCTCCTCTTTTTGGAAGAGAAGGTGAAATTTCCAAGGGAAAAGTGGCATTTCTGGGAGGAAATGACATAGCTGGGGGAGAAAAGTGGGAACCGGTGGGAAAGAAGATCTTGTACTGGAGAGCAACGGTGGTCTTTTTGGTGTGCCAAGTGGTCTCTTGGGGAGACAACGTGGTAAATAGGGGAGACAATGTCCTCTGGAGGAGTGTCAAGTAGTATTTGGGAGAGCAAACGTCAGGTATTTCTCGGAAACCGGCTGTTTCTGGGAGATAGTAGCAGACTTGGTTGGAAAATGACAGGTGTTTGTGAGAAAGCTGGTATTTTGGGAAAAAAAAGGCCGTTTTTTAAAGAATAAGCTGGCATTTCTGGGAGAATATGTCCCATCTTTGGGAGAAAACGGGTGTATGTGGGAGAAAATGTCGTGTATTTGGGAGAAAGCTGGTGTATGTGGGAGAAAAGGCCATTGTGATGGGAGTCAGTGTGATCTTGAGGAGTGGAAAGCAGTATTCTTGAGATGAAACGTGAGGTATTTCTAAGAGTCCTGGTATTTCTGGGAGAAAATGTCTTGTTTTGGAGAGCCAAAGTCCCATTTTGGGGGCAGAAGCTGGTATTTCTGTGACACTGCCATCTTGATGGGGATAAGTGTGATCTTGAGGAGTGTAAAGCAGCATTTTGGTTAGAAAATGGGAGCTCTTCCTAAGAGCAGTGCTATTTCTGGGAGAAAAGGAGCTCTACTGGGCATAAAAATGGTGTATCTGTGATAAAATGCCACATTTCTGAAAGAAACTGTCCTCTTGCGGAGTGTAATGCTGTATGTTCCGGAAGAAATGGGAAATATTCAGCAGAGTCCTGGTATTTCTGGGAGAAGAGGTCTGATGTGGGGGGGGGAAGGTGATGTATCTGTGAGAAAGCTGGTGTTTCTGGGAGAAAATGCCAGGTATTGGTGAGGAAACAGATGCTAGAGAGGGAAAAGGCCATTTCTTTGGGAGAGAAGTGGTATTTCTGGGAGAAAATGCCCCAAATCGGGGAGTAAGTGTCATCCTGAGGCGTGTCATGGAGTAGATTTGGGAGGAAATGGAGGTGTTTCACAGAGTAGCGGCACTTCTGGGAGAAAATGTCCTCAGTGGGAAAGACAATGTCCTCTTGAGGGAAGAAAACGGGTCTTTCTTACCGCAAATGTCATCCAATTGGGAGAAAATCTCCTCTCTTGGGGAGAAAAGTGGTCTTTCTGAGAGAAGGTGTCCTCTTCTTGGCTGCAAGTGTCCCATTTGGCATTGTCATGGAGGCTTTTTGGGGAGAAAGCGTGTGGCAGTTGTAAGAGAAGGGGTATTTCTGGGCGCAAATCTCCTCTTTTTGGAAGAGAAGGTGAAATTTCCAAGGGAAAAGTGGCATTTCTGGGAGGAAATGACATAGCTGGGGGAGAAAAGTGGGAACCGGTGGGAAAGAAGATCTTGTACTGGAGAGCAACGGTGGTCTTTTTGGTGTGCCAAGTGGTCTCTTGGGGAGACAACGTGGTAAATAGGGGAGACAATGTCCTCTGGAGGAGTGTCAAGTAGTATTTGGGAGAGCAAACGTCAGGTATTTCTCGGAAACCGGCTGTTTCTGGGAGATAGTAGCAGACTTGGTTGGAAAATGACAGGTGTTTGTGAGAAAGCTGGTATTTTGGGGAAAAAAGGCCGTTTTTTAAAGAATAAGCTGGCATTTCTGGGAGAATATGTCCCATCTTTGGGAGAAAACGGGTGTATGTGGGAGAAAATGTCGTGTATTTGGGAGAAAGCTGGTGTATGTGGGAGAAAAGGCCATTGTGATGGGAGTCAGTGTGATCTTGAGGAGTGGAAAGCAGTATTCTTGAGATGAAACGTGAGGTATTTCTAAGAGTCCTGGTATTTCTGGGAGAAAATGTCTTGTTTTGGAGAGCCAAAGTCCCATTTTGGGGGCAGAAGCTGGTATTTCTGTGACACTGCCATCTTGATGGGGATAAGTGTGATCTTGAGGAGTGTAAAGCAGCATTTTGGTTAGAAAATGGGAGCTCTTCCTAAGAGCAGTGCTATTTCTGGGAGAAAAGGAGCTCTACTGGGCATAAAAATGGTGTATCTGTGATAAAATGCCACATTTCTGAAAGAAACTGTCCTCTTGCGGAGTGTAATGCTGTATGTTCCGGAAGAAATGGGAAATATTCAGCAGAGTCCTGGTATTTCTGGGAGAAGAGGTCTGATGTGGGGGGGGGAAGGTGATGTATCTGTGAGAAAGCTGGTGTTTCTGGGAGAAAATGCCAGGTATTGGTGAGGAAACAGATGCTAGAGAGGGAAAAGGCCATTTCTTTGGGAGAGAAGTGGTATTTCTGGGAGAAAATGCCCCAAATCGGGGAGTAAGTGTCATCCTGAGGCGTGTCATGGAGTAGATTTGGGAGGAAATGGAGGTGTTTCACAGAGTAGCGGCACTTCTGGGAGAAAATGTCCTCAGTGGGAAAGACAATGTCCTCTTGAGGGAAGAAAACGGGTCTTTCTTACCGCAAATGTCATCCAATTGGGAGAAAATCTCCTCTCTTGGGGAGAAAAGTGGTCTTTCTGAGAGAAGGTGTCCTCTTCTTGGCTGCAAGTGTCCCATTTGGCATTGTCATGGAGGCTTTTTGGGGAGAAAGCGTGTGGCAGTTGTAAGAGAAGGGGTATTTCTGGGAGCAAATCTCCTCTTTTTGGAAGAGAAGGTGAAATTTCCAAGGGAAAAGTGGCATTTCTGGGAGGAAATGACATAGCTGGGGGAGAAAAGTGGGAACCGGTGGGAAAGAAGATCTTGTACTGGAGAGCAACGGTGGTCTTTTTGGTGTGCCAAGTGGTCTCTTGGGGAGACAACGTGGTAAATAGGGGAGACAATGTCCTCTGGAGGAGTGTCAAGTAGTATTTGGGAGAGCAAACGTCAGGTATTTCTCGGAAACCGGCTGTTTCTGGGAGATAGTAGCAGACTTGGTTGGAAAATGACAGGTGTTTGTGAGAAAGCTGGTATTTTGGGAAAAAAAAGGCCGTTTTTTAAAGAATAAGCTGGCATTTCTGGGAGAATATGTCCCATCTTTGGGAGAAAACGGGTGTATGTGGGAGAAAATGTCGTGTATTTGGGAGAAAGCTGGTGTATGTGGGAGAAAAGGCCATTGTGATGGGAGTCAGTGTGATCTTGAGGAGTGGAAAGCAGTATTCTTGAGATGAAACGTGAGGTATTTCTAAGAGTCCTGGTATTTCTGGGAGAAAATGTCTTGTTTTGGAGAGCCAAAGTCCCATTTTGGGGGCAGAAGCTGGTATTTCTGTGACACTGCCATCTTGATGGGGATAAGTGTGATCTTGAGGAGTGTAAAGCAGCATTTTGGTTAGAAAATGGGAGCTCTTCCTAAGAGCAGTGCTATTTCTGGGAGAAAAGGAGCTCTACTGGGCATAAAAATGGTGTATCTGTGATAAAATGCCACATTTCTGAAAGAAACTGTCCTCTTGCGGAGTGTAATGCTGTATGTTCCGGAAGAAATGGGAAATATTCAGCAGAGTCCTGGTATTTCTGGGAGAAGAGGTCTGATGTGGGGGGGGGAAGGTGATGTATCTGTGAGAAAGCTGGTGTTTCTGGGAGAAAATGCCAGGTATTGGTGAGGAAACAGATGCTAGAGAGGGAAAAGGCCATTTCTTTGGGAGAGAAGTGGTATTTCTGGGAGAAAATGCCCCAAATCGGGGAGTAAGTGTCATCCTGAGGCGTGTCATGGAGTAGATTTGGGAGGAAATGGAGGTGTTTCACAGAGTAGCGGCACTTCTGGGAGAAAATGTCCTCAGTGGGAAAGACAATGTCCTCTTGAGGGAAGAAAACGGGTCTTTCTTACCGCAAATGTCATCCAATTGGGAGAAAATCTCCTCTCTTGGGGAGAAAAGTGGTCTTTCTGAGAGAAGGTGTCCTCTTCTTGGCTGCAAGTGTCCCATTTGGCATTGTCATGGAGGCTTTTTGGGGAGAAAGCGTGTGGCAGTTGTAAGAGAAGGGGTATTTCTGGGCGCAAATCTCCTCTTTTTGGAAGAGAAGGTGAAATTTCCAAGGGAAAAGTGGCATTTCTGGGAGGAAATGACATAGCTGGGGGAGAAAAGTGGGAACCGGTGGGAAAGAAGATCTTGTACTGGAGAGCAACGGTGGTCTTTTTGGTGTGCCAAGTGGTCTCTTGGGGAGACAACGTGGTAAATAGGGGAGACAATGTCCTCTGGAGGAGTGTCAAGTAGTATTTGGGAGAGCAAACGTCAGGTATTTCTCGGAAACCGGCTGTTTCTGGGAGATAGTAGCAGACTTGGTTGGAAAATGACAGGTGTTTGTGAGAAAGCTGGTATTTTGGGGAAAAAAGGCCGTTTTTTAAAGAATAAGCTGGCATTTCTGGGAGAATATGTCCCATCTTTGGGAGAAAACGGGTGTATGTGGGAGAAAATGTCGTGTATTTGGGAGAAAGCTGGTGTATGTGGGAGAAAAGGCCATTGTGATGGGAGTCAGTGTGATCTTGAGGAGTGGAAAGCAGTATTCTTGAGATGAAACGTGAGGTATTTCTAAGAGTCCTGGTATTTCTGGGAGAAAATGTCTTGTTTTGGAGAGCCAAAGTCCCATTTTGGGGGCAGAAGCTGGTATTTCTGTGACACTGCCATCTTGATGGGGATAAGTGTGATCTTGAGGAGTGTAAAGCAGCATTTTGGTTAGAAAATGGGAGCTCTTCCTAAGAGCAGTGCTATTTCTGGGAGAAAAGGAGCTCTACTGGGCATAAAAATGGTGTATCTGTGATAAAATGCCACATTTCTGAAAGAAACTGTCCTCTTGCGGAGTGTAATGCTGTATGTTCCGGAAGAAATGGGAAATATTCAGCAGAGTCCTGGTATTTCTGGGAGAAGAGGTCTGATGTGGGGGGGGGAAGGTGATGTATCTGTGAGAAAGCTGGTGTTTCTGGGAGAAAATGCCAGGTATTGGTGAGGAAACAGATGCTAGAGAGGGAAAAGGCCATTTCTTTGGGAGAGAAGTGGTATTTCTGGGAGAAAATGCCCCAAATCGGGGAGTAAGTGTCATCCTGAGGCGTGTCATGGAGTAGATTTGGGAGGAAATGGAGGTGTTTCACAGAGTAGCGGCACTTCTGGGAGAAAATGTCCTCAGTGGGAAAGACAATGTCCTCTTGAGGGAAGAAAACGGGTCTTTCTTACCGCAAATGTCATCCAATTGGGAGAAAATCTCCTCTCTTGGGGAGAAAAGTGGTCTTTCTGAGAGAAGGTGTCCTCTTCTTGGCTGCAAGTGTCCCATTTGGCATTGTCATGGAGGCTTTTTGGGGAGAAAGCGTGTGGCAGTTGTAAGAGAAGGGGTATTTCTGGGCGCAAATCTCCTCTTTTTGGAAGAGAAGGTGAAATTTCCAAGGGAAAAGTGGCATTTCTGGGAGGAAATGACATAGCTGGGGGAGAAAAGTGGGAACCGGTGGGAAAGAAGATCTTGTACTGGAGAGCAACGGTGGTCTTTTTGGTGTGCCAAGTGGTCTCTTGGGGAGACAACGTGGTAAATAGGGGAGACAATGTCCTCTGGAGGAGTGTCAAGTAGTATTTGGGAGAGCAAACGTCAGGTATTTCTCGGAAACCGGCTGTTTCTGGGAGATAGTAGCAGACTTGGTTGGAAAATGACAGGTGTTTGTGAGAAAGCTGGTATTTTGGGGAAAAAAGGCCGTTTTTTAAAGAATAAGCTGGCATTTCTGGGAGAATATGTCCCATCTTTGGGAGAAAACGGGTGTATGTGGGAGAAAATGTCGTGTATTTGGGAGAAAGCTGGTGTATGTGGGAGAAAAGGCCATTGTGATGGGAGTCAGTGTGATCTTGAGGAGTGGAAAGCAGTATTCTTGAGATGAAACGTGAGGTATTTCTAAGAGTCCTGGTATTTCTGGGAGAAAATGTCTTGTTTTGGAGAGCCAAAGTCCCATTTTGGGGGCAGAAGCTGGTATTTCTGTGACACTGCCATCTTGATGGGGGTAAGTGTGATCTTGAGGAGTGTAAAGCAGCATTTTGGTTAGAAAATGGGAGCTCTTCCTAAGAGCAGTGCTATTTCTGGGAGAAAAGGAGCTCTACTGGGCATAAAAATGGTGTATCTGTGATAAAATGCCACATTTCTGAAAGAAACTGTCCTCTTGCGGAGTGTAATGCTGTATGTTCCGGAAGAAATGGGAAATATTCAGCAGAGTCCTGGTATTTCTGGGAGAAGAGGTCTGATGTGGGGGGGGGAAGGTGATGTATCTGTGAGAAAGCTGGTGTTTCTGGGAGAAAATGCCAGGTATTGGTGAGGAAACAGATGCTAGAGAGGGAAAAGGCCATTTCTTTGGGAGAGAAGTGGTATTTCTGGGAGAAAATGCCCCAAATCGGGGAGTAAGTGTCATCCTGAGGCGTGTCATGGAGTAGATTTGGGAGGAAATGGAGGTGTTTCACAGAGTAGCGGCACTTCTGGGAGAAAATGTCCTCAGTGGGAAAGACAATGTCCTCTTGAGGGAAGAAAACGGGTCTTTCTTACCGCAAATGTCATCCAATTGGGAGAAAATCTCCTCTCTTGGGGAGAAAAGTGGTCTTTCTGAGAGAAGGTGTCCTCTTCTTGGCTGCAAGTGTCCCATTTGGCATTGTCATGGAGGCTTTTTGGGGAGAAAGCGTGTGGCAGTTGTAAGAGAAGGGGTATTTCTGGGCGCAAATCTCCTCTTTTTGGAAGAGAAGGTGAAATTTCCAAGGGAAAAGTGGCATTTCTGGGAGGAAATGACATAGCTGGGGGAGAAAAGTGGGAACCGGTGGGAAAGAAGATCTTGTACTGGAGAGCAACGGTGGTCTTTTTGGTGTGCCAAGTGGTCTCTTGGGGAGACAACGTGGTAAATAGGGGAGACAGTGTCCTCTGGAGGAGTGTCAAGTAGTATTTGGGAGAGCAAACGTCAGGTATTTCTCGGAAACCGGCTGTTTCTGGGAGATAGTAGCAGACTTGGTTGGAAAATGACAGGTGTTTGTGAGAAAGCTGGTATTTTGGGGAAAAAAGGCCGTTTTTTAAAGAATAAGCTGGCATTTCTGGGAGAATATGTCCCATCTTTGGGAGAAAACGGGTGTATGTGGGAGAAAATGTCGTGTATTTGGGAGAAAGCTGGTGTATGTGGGAGAAAAGGCCATTGTGATGGGAGTCAGTGTGATCTTGAGGAGTGGAAAGCAGTATTCTTGAGATGAAACGTGAGGTATTTCTAAGAGTCCTGGTATTTCTGGGAGAAAATGTCTTGTTTTGGAGAGCCAAAGTCCCATTTTGGGGGCAGAAGCTGGTATTTCTGTGACACTGCCATCTTGATGGGGGTAAGTGTGATCTTGAGGAGTGTAAAGCAGCATTTTGGTTAGAAAATGGGAGCTCTTCCTAAGAGCAGTGCTATTTCTGGGAGAAAAGGAGCTCTACTGGGCATAAAAATGGTGTATCTGTGATAAAATGCCACATTTCTGAAAGAAACTGTCCTCTTGCGGAGTGTAATGCTGTATGTTCCGGAAGAAATGGGAAATATTCAGCAGAGTCCTGGTATTTCTGGGAGAAGAGGTCTGATGTGGGGGGGGGAAGGTGATGTATCTGTGAGAAAGCTGGTGTTTCTGGGAGAAAATGCCAGGTATTGGTGAGGAAACAGATGCTAGAGAGGGAAAAGGCCATCCCTTTGGGAGAGAAGTGGTATTTCTGGGAGAAAATGCCCCAAATCGGGGAGTAAGTGTCATCCTGAGGCGTGTCATGGAGTAGATTTGGGAGGAAATGGAGGTGTTTCACAGAGTAGCGGCACTTCTGGGAGAAAATGTCCTCAGTGGGAAAGACAATGTCCTCTTGAGGGAAGAAAACGGGTCTTTCTTACCGCAAATGTCATCCAATTGGGAGAAAATCTCCTCTCTTGGGGAGAAAAGTGGTCTTTCTGAGAGAAGGTGTCCTCTTCTTGGCTGCAAGTGTCCCATTTGGCATTGTCATGGAGGCTTTTTGGGGAGAAAGCGTGTGGCAGTTGTAAGAGAAGGGGTATTTCTGGGCGCAAATCTCCTCTTTTTGGAAGAGAAGGTGAAATTTCCAAGGGAAAAGTGGCATTTCTGGGAGGAAATGACATAGCTGGGGGAGAAAAGTGGGAACCGGTGGGAAAGAAGATCTTGTACTGGAGAGCAACGGTGGTCTTTTTGGTGTGCCAAGTGGTCTCTTGGGGAGACAACGTGGTAAATAGGGGAGACAATGTCCTCTGGAGGAGTGTCAAGTAGTATTTGGGAGAGCAAACGTCAGGTATTTCTCGGAAACCGGCTGTTTCTGGGAGATAGTAGCAGACTTGGTTGGAAAATGACAGGTGTTTGTGAGTAAGCTGGTATTTTGGGAAAAAAAAGGCCGTTTTTTAAAGAATAAGCTGGCATTTCTGGGAGAATATGTCCCATCTTTGGGAGAAAACGGGTGTATGTGGGAGAAAATGTCGTGTATTTGGGAGAAAGCTGGTGTATGTGGGAGAAAAGGCCATTGTGATGGGAGTCAGTGTGATCTTGAGGAGTGGAAAGCAGTATTCTTGAGATGAAACGTGAGGTATTTCTAAGAGTCCTGGTATTTCTGGGAGAAAATGTCTTGTTTTGGAGAGCCAAAGTCCCATTTTGGGGGCAGAAGCTGGTATTTCTGTGACACTGCCATCTTGATGGGGGTAAGTGTGATCTTGAGGAGTGTAAAGCAGCATTTTGGTTAGAAAATGGGAGCTCTTCCTAAGAGCAGTGCTATTTCTGGGAGAAAAGGAGCTCTACTGGGCATAAAAATGGTGTATCTGTGATAAAATGCCACATTTCTGAAAGAAACTGTCCTCTTGCGGAGTGTAATGCTGTATGTTCCGGAGGAAATGGGAAATATTCAGCAGAGTCCTGGTATTTCTGGGAGAAGAGGTCTGATGTGGGGGGGGGAAGGTGATGTATCTGTGAGAAAGCTGGTGTTTCTGGGAGAAAATGCCAGGTATTGGTGAGGAAACAGATGCTAGAGAGGGAAAAGGCCATCCCTTTGGGAGAGAAGTGGTATTTCTGGGAGAAAATGCCCCAAATCGGGGAGTAAGTGTCATCCTGAGGCGTGTCATGGAGTAGATTTGGGAGGAAATGGAGGTGTTTCACAGAGTAGCGGCACTTCTGGGAGAAAATGTCCTCAGTGGGAAAGACAATGTCCTCTTGAGGGAAGAAAACGGGTCTTTCTTACCGCAAATGTCATCCAATTGGGAGAAAATCTCCTCTCTTGGGGAGAAAAGTGGTCTTTCTGAGAGAAGGTGTCCTCTTCTTGGCTGCAAGTGTCCCATTTGGCATTGTCATGGAGGCTTTTTGGGGAGAAAGCGTGTGGCAGTTGTAAGAGAAGGGGTATTTCTGGGCGCAAATCTCCTCTTTTTGGAAGAGAAGGTGAAATTTCCAAGGGAAAAGTGGCATTTCTGGGAGGAAATGACATAGCTGGGGGAGAAAAGTGGGAACCGGTGGGAAAGAAGATCTTGTACTGGAGAGCAACGGTGGTCTTTTTGGTGTGCCAAGTGGTCTCTTGGGGAGACAACGTGGTAAATAGGGGAGACAATGTCCTCTGGAGGAGTGTCAAGTAGTATTTGGGAGAGCAAACGTCAGGTATTTCTCGGAAACCGGCTGTTTCTGGGAGATAGTAGCAGACTTGGTTGGAAAATGACAGGTGTTTGTGAGAAAGCTGGTATTTTGGGGAAAAAAGGCCGTTTTTTAAAGAATAAGCTGGCATTTCTGGGAGAATATGTCCCATCTTTGGGAGAAAACGGGTGTATGTGGGAGAAAATGTCGTGTATTTGGGAGAAAGCTGGTGTATGTGGGAGAAAAGGCCATTGTGATGGGAGTCAGTGTGATCTTGAGGAGTGGAAAGCAGTATTCTTGAGATGAAACGTGAGGTATTTCTAAGAGTCCTGGTATTTCTGGGAGAAAATGTCTTGTTTTGGAGAGCCAAAGTCCCATTTTGGGGGCAGAAGCTGGTATTTCTGTGACACTGCCATCTTGATGGGGGTAAGTGTGATCTTGAGGAGTGTAAAGCAGCATTTTGGTTAGAAAATGGGAGCTCTTCCTAAGAGCAGTGCTATTTCTGGGAGAAAAGGAGCTCTACTGGGCATAAAAATGGTGTATCTGTGATAAAATGCCACATTTCTGAAAGAAACTGTCCTCTTGCGGAGTGTAATGCTGTATGTTCCGGAAGAAATGGGAAATATTCAGCAGAGTCCTGGTATTTCTGGGAGAAGAGGTCTGATGTGGGGGGGGGAAGGTGATGTATCTGTGAGAAAGCTGGTGTTTCTGGGAGAAAATGCCAGGTATTGGTGAGGAAACAGATGCTAGAGAGGGAAAAGGCCATTTCTTTGGGAGAGAAGTGGTATTTCTGGGAGAAAATGCCCCAAATCGGGGAGTAAGTGTCATCCTGAGGCGTGTCATGGAGTAGATTTGGGAGGAAATGGAGGTGTTTCACAGAGTAGCGGCACTTCTGGGAGAAAATGTCCTCAGTGGGAAAGACAATGTCCTCTTGAGGGAAGAAAACGGGTCTTTCTTACCGCAAATGTCATCCAATTGGGAGAAAATCTCCTCTCTTGGGGAGAAAAGTGGTCTTTCTGAGAGAAGGTGTCCTCTTCTTGGCTGCAAGTGTCCCATTTGGCATTGTCATGGAGGCTTTTTGGGGAGAAAGCGTGTGGCAGTTGTAAGAGAAGGGGTATTTCTGGGCGCAAATCTCCTCTTTTTGGAAGAGAAGGTGAAATTTCCAAGGGAAAAGTGGCATTTCTGGGAGGAAATGACATAGCTGGGGGAGAAAAGTGGGAACCGGTGGGAAAGAAGATCTTGTACTGGAGAGCAACGGTGGTCTTTTTGGTGTGCCAAGTGGTCTCTTGGGGAGACAACGTGGTAAATAGGGGAGACAGTGTCCTCTGGAGGAGTGTCAAGTAGTATTTGGGAGAGCAAACGTCAGGTATTTCTCGGAAACCGGCTGTTTCTGGGAGATAGTAGCAGACTTGGTTGGAAAATGACAGGTGTTTGTGAGAAAGCTGGTATTTTGGGGAAAAAAGGCCGTTTTTTAAAGAATAAGCTGGCATTTCTGGGAGAATATGTCCCATCTTTGGGAGAAAACGGGTGTATGTGGGAGAAAATGTCGTGTATTTGGGAGAAAGCTGGTGTATGTGGGAGAAAAGGCCATTGTGATGGGAGTCAGTGTGATCTTGAGGAGTGGAAAGCAGTATTCTTGAGATGAAACGTGAGGTATTTCTAAGAGTCCTGGTATTTCTGGGAGAAAATGTCTTGTTTTGGAGAGCCAAAGTCCCATTTTGGGGGCAGAAGCTGGTATTTCTGTGACACTGCCATCTTGATGGGGGTAAGTGTGATCTTGAGGAGTGTAAAGCAGCATTTTGGTTAGAAAATGGGAGCTCTTCCTAAGAGCAGTGCTATTTCTGGGAGAAAAGGAGCTCTACTGGGCATAAAAATGGTGTATCTGTGATAAAATGCCACGTTTCTGAAAGAAACTGTCCTCTTGCGGAGTGTAATGCTGTATGTTCCGGAGGAAATGGGAAATATTCAGCAGAGTCCTGGTATTTCTGGGAGAAGAGGTCTGATGTGGGGGGGGGAAGGTGATGTATCTGTGAGAAAGCTGGTGTTTCTGGGAGAAAATGCCAGGTATTGGTGAGGAAACAGATGCTAGAGAGGGAAAAGGCCATCCCTTTGGGAGAGAAGTGGTATTTCTGGGAGAAAATGCCCCAAATCGGGGAGTAAGTGTCATCCTGAGGCGTGTCATGGAGTAGATTTGGGAGGAAATGGAGGTGTTTCACAGAGTAGCGGCACTTCTGGGAGAAAATGTCCTCAGTGGGAAAGACAATGTCCTCTTGAGGGAAGAAAACGGGTCTTTCTTACCGCAAATGTCATCCAATTGGGAGAAAATCTCCTCTCTTGGGGAGAAAAGTGGTCTTTCTGAGAGAAGGTGTCCTCTTCTTGGCTGCAAGTGTCCCATTTGGCATTGTCATGGAGGCTTTTTGGGGAGAAAGCGTGTGGCAGTTGTAAGAGAAGGGGTATTTCTGGGCGCAAATCTCCTCTTTTTGGAAGAGAAGGTGAAATTTCCAAGGGAAAAGTGGCATTTCTGGGAGGAAATGACATAGCTGGGGGAGAAAAGTGGGAACCGGTGGGAAAGAAGATCTTGTACTGGAGAGCAACGGTGGTCTTTTTGGTGTGCCAAGTGGTCTCTTGGGGAGACAACGTGGTAAATAGGGGAGACAATGTCCTCTGGAGGAGTGTCAAGTAGTATTTGGGAGAGCAAACGTCAGGTATTTCTCGGAAACCGGCTGTTTCTGGGAGATAGTAGCAGACTTGGTTGGAAAATGACAGGTGTTTGTGAGAAAGCTGGTATTTTGGGGAAAAAAGGCCGTTTTTTAAAGAATAAGCTGGCATTTCTGGGAGAATATGTCCCATCTTTGGGAGAAAACGGGTGTATGTGGGAGAAAATGTCGTGTATTTGGGAGAAAGCTGGTGTATGTGGGAGAAAAGGCCATTGTGATGGGAGTCAGTGTGATCTTGAGGAGTGGAAAGCAGTATTCTTGAGATGAAACGTGAGGTATTTCTAAGAGTCCTGGTATTTCTGGGAGAAAATGTCTTGTTTTGGAGAGCCAAAGTCCCATTTTGGGGGCAGAAGCTGGTATTTCTGTGACACTGCCATCTTGATGGGGGTAAGTGTGATCTTGAGGAGTGTAAAGCAGCATTTTGGTTAGAAAATGGGAGCTCTTCCTAAGAGCAGTGCTATTTCTGGGAGAAAAGGAGCTCTACTGGGCATAAAAATGGTGTATCTGTGATAAAATGCCACATTTCTGAAAGAAACTGTCCTCTTGCGGAGTGTAATGCTGTATGTTCCGGAAGAAATGGGAAATATTCAGCAGAGTCCTGGTATTTCTGGGAGAAGAGGTCTGATGTGGGGGGGGGAAGGTGATGTATCTGTGAGAAAGCTGGTGTTTCTGGGAGAAAATGCCAGGTATTGGTGAGGAAACAGATGCTAGAGAGGGAAAAGGCCATTTCTTTGGGAGAGAAGTGGTATTTCTGGGAGAAAATGCCCCAAATCGGGGAGTAAGTGTCATCCTGAGGCGTGTCATGGAGTAGATTTGGGAGGAAATGGAGGTGTTTCACAGAGTAGCGGCACTTCTGGGAGAAAATGTCCTCAGTGGGAAAGACAATGTCCTCTTGAGGGAAGAAAACGGGTCTTTCTTACCGCAAATGTCATCCAATTGGGAGAAAATCTCCTCTCTTGGGGAGAAAAGTGGTCTTTCTGAGAGAAGGTGTCCTCTTCTTGGCTGCAAGTGTCCCATTTGGCATTGTCATGGAGGCTTTTTGGGGAGAAAGCGTGTGGCAGTTGTAAGAGAAGGGGTATTTCTGGGCGCAAATCTCCTCTTTTTGGAAGAGAAGGTGAAATTTCCAAGGGAAAAGTGGCATTTCTGGGAGGAAATGACATAGCTGGGGGAGAAAAGTGGGAACCGGTGGGAAAGAAGATCTTGTACTGGAGAGCAACGGTGGTCTTTTTGGTGTGCCAAGTGGTCTCTTGGGGAGACAACGTGGTAAATAGGGGAGACAGTGTCCTCTGGAGGAGTGTCAAGTAGTATTTGGGAGAGCAAACGTCAGGTATTTCTCGGAAACCGGCTGTTTCTGGGAGATAGTAGCAGACTTGGTTGGAAAATGACAGGTGTTTGTGAGAAAGCTGGTATTTTGGGGAAAAAAGGCCGTTTTTTAAAGAATAAGCTGGCATTTCTGGGAGAATATGTCCCATCTTTGGGAGAAAACGGGTGTATGTGGGAGAAAATGTCGTGTATTTGGGAGAAAGCTGGTGTATGTGGGAGAAAAGGCCATTGTGATGGGAGTCAGTGTGATCTTGAGGAGTGGAAAGCAGTATTCTTGAGATGAAACGTGAGGTATTTCTAAGAGTCCTGGTATTTCTGGGAGAAAATGTCTTGTTTTGGAGAGCCAAAGTCCCATTTTGGGGGCAGAAGCTGGTATTTCTGTGACACTGCCATCTTGATGGGGGTAAGTGTGATCTTGAGGAGTGTAAAGCAGCATTTTGGTTAGAAAATGGGAGCTCTTCCTAAGAGCAGTGCTATTTCTGGGAGAAAAGGAGCTCTACTGGGCATAAAAATGGTGTATCTGTGATAAAATGCCACATTTCTGAAAGAAACTGTCCTCTTGCGGAGTGTAATGCTGTATGTTCCGGAAGAAATGGGAAATATTCAGCAGAGTCCTGGTATTTCTGGGAGAAGAGGTCTGATGTGGGGGGGGGAAGGTGATGTATCTGTGAGAAAGCTGGTGTTTCTGGGAGAAAATGCCAGGTATTGGTGAGGAAACAGATGCTAGAGAGGGAAAAGGCCATTTCTTTGGGAGAGAAGTGGTATTTCTGGGAGAAAATGCCCCAAATCGGGGAGTAAGTGTCATCCTGAGGCGTGTCATGGAGTAGATTTGGGAGGAAATGGAGGTGTTTCACAGAGTAGCGGCACTTCTGGGAGAAAATGTCCTCAGTGGGAAAGACAATGTCCTCTTGAGGGAAGAAAACGGGTCTTTCTTACCGCAAATGTCATCCAATTGGGAGAAAATCTCCTCTCTTGGGG
Organism: Phasianus colchicus; assembly: GCF_987193195.1. Taxonomy (NCBI): domain Eukaryota; kingdom Metazoa; phylum Chordata; class Aves; order Galliformes; family Phasianidae; genus Phasianus; species Phasianus colchicus. Next base: position 631,893 of record NW_028325225.1, read on the forward strand.
AGAAAAGTGGTCTTTCTGAGAGAAGGTGTCCTCTTCTTGGCTGCAAGTGTCCCATTTGGCATTGTCATGGAGGCTTTTTGGGGAGAAAGCGTGTGGCAGTTGTAAGAGAAGGGGTATTTCTGGGCGCAAATCTCCTCTTTTTGGAAGAGAAGGTGAAATTTCCAAGGGAAAAGTGGCATTTCTGGGAGGAAATGACATAGCTGGGGGAGAAAAGTGGGAACCGGTGGGAAAGAAGATCTTGTACTGGAGAGCAACGGTGGTCTTTTTGGTGTGCCAAGTGGTCTCTTGGGGAGACAACGTGGTAAATAGGGGAGACAATGTCCTCTGGAGGAGTGTCAAGTAGTATTTGGGAGAGCAAACGTCAGGTATTTCTCGGAAACCGGCTGTTTCTGGGAGATAGTAGCAGACTTGGTTGGAAAATGACAGGTGTTTGTGAGAAAGCTGGTATTTTGGGGAAAAAAGGCCGTTTTTTAAAGAATAAGCTGGCATTTCTGGGAGAATATGTCCCATCTTTGGGAGAAAACGGGTGTATGTGGGAGAAAATGTCGTGTATTTGGGAGAAAGCTGGTGTATGTGGGAGAAAAGGCCATTGTGATGGGAGTCAGTGTGATCTTGAGGAGTGGAAAGCAGTATTCTTGAGATGAAACGTGAGGTATTTCTAAGAGTCCTGGTATTTCTGGGAGAAAATGTCTTGTTTTGGAGAGCCAAAGTCCCATTTTGGGGGCAGAAGCTGGTATTTCTGTGACACTGCCATCTTGATGGGGGTAAGTGTGATCTTGAGGAGTGTAAAGCAGCATTTTGGTTAGAAAATGGGAGCTCTTCCTAAGAGCAGTGCTATTTCTGGGAGAAAAGGAGCTCTACTGGGCATAAAAATGGTGTATCTGTGATAAAATGCCACATTTCTGAAAGAAACTGTCCTCTTGCGGAGTGTAATGCTGTATGTTCCGGAAGAAATGGGAAATATTCAGCAGAGTCCTGGTATTTCTGGGAGAAGAGGTCTGATGTGGGGGGGGGAAGGTGATGTATCTGTGAGAAAGCTGGTGTTTCTGGGAGAAAATGCCAGGTATTGGTGAGGAAACAGATGCTAGAGAGGGAAAAGGCCATTTCTTTGGGAGAGAAGTGGTATTTCTGGGAGAAAATGCCCCAAATCGGGGAGTAAGTGTCATCCTGAGGCGTGTCATGGAGTAGATTTGGGAGGAAATGGAGGTGTTTCACAGAGTAGCGGCACTTCTGGGAGAAAATGTCCTCAGTGGGAAAGACAATGTCCTCTTGAGGGAAGAAAACGGGTCTTTCTTACCGCAAATGTCATCCAATTGGGAGAAAATCTCCTCTCTTGGGGAGAAAAGTGGTCTTTCTGAGAGAAGGTGTCCTCTTCTTGGCTGCAAGTGTCCCATTTGGCATTGTCATGGAGGCTTTTTGGGGAGAAAGCGTGTGGCAGTTGTAAGAGAAGGGGTATTTCTGGGAGCAAATCTCCTCTTTTTGGAAGAGAAGGTGAAATTTCCAAGGGAAAAGTGGCATTTCTGGGAGGAAATGACATAGCTGGGGGAGAAAAGTGGGAACCGGTGGGAAAGAAGATCTTGTACTGGAGAGCAACGGTGGTCTTTTTGGTGTGCCAAGTGGTCTCTTGGGGAGACAACGTGGTAAATAGGGGAGACAATGTCCTCTGGAGGAGTGTCAAGTAGTATTTGGGAGAGCAAACGTCAGGTATTTCTCGGAAACCGGCTGTTTCTGGGAGATAGTAGCAGACTTGGTTGGAAAATGACAGGTGTTTGTGAGAAAGCTGGTATTTTGGGGAAAAGAGGCCGTTTTTTAAAGAATAAGCTGGCATTTCTGGGAGAATATGTCCCATCTTTGGGAGAAAACGGGTGTATGTGGGAGAAAATGTCGTGTATTTGGGAGAAAGCTGGTGTATGTGGGAGAAAAGGCCATTGTGATGGGAGTCAGTGTGATCTTGAGGAGTGGAAAGCAGTATTCTTGAGATGAAACGTGAGGTATTTCTAAGAGTCCTGGTATTTCTGGGAGAAAATGTCTTGTTTTGGAGAGCCAAAGTCCCATTTTGGGGGCAGAAGCTGGTATTTCTGTGACACTGCCATCTTGATGGGGGTAAGTGTGATCTTGAGGAGTGTAAAGCAGCATTTTGGTTAGAAAATGGGAGCTCTTCCTAAGAGCAGTGCTATTTCTGGGAGAAAAGGAGCTCTACTGGGCATAAAAATGGTGTATCTGTGATAAAATGCCACATTTCTGAAAGAAACTGTCCTCTTGCGGAGTGTAATGCTGTATGTTCCGGAAGAAATGGGAAATATTCAGCAGAGTCCTGGTATTTCTGGGAGAAGAGGTCTGATGTGGGGGGGGGAAGGTGATGTATCTGTGAGAAAGCTGGTGTTTCTGGGAGAAAATGCCAGGTATTGGTGAGGAAACAGATGCTAGAGAGGGAAAAGGCCATTTCTTTGGGAGAGAAGTGGTATTTCTGGGAGAAAATGCCCCAAATCGGGGAGTAAGTGTCATCCTGAGGCGTGTCATGGAGTAGATTTGGGAGGAAATGGAGGTGTTTCACAGAGTAGCGGCACTTCTGGGAGAAAATGTCCTCAGTGGGAAAGACAATGTCCTCTTGAGGGAAGAAAACGGGTCTTTCTTACCGCAAATGTCATCCAATTGGGAGAAAATCTCCTCTCTTGGGGAGAAAAGTGGTCTTTCTGAGAGAAGGTGTCCTCTTCTTGGCTGCAAGTGTCCCATTTGGCATTGTCATGGAGGCTTTTTGGGGAGAAAGCGTGTGGCAGTTGTAAGAGAAGGGGTATTTCTGGGAGCAAATCTCCTCTTTTTGGAAGAGAAGGTGAAATTTCCAAGGGAAAAGTGGCATTTCTGGGAGGAAATGACATAGCTGGGGGAGAAAAGTGGGAACCGGTGGGAAAGAAGATCTTGTACTGGAGAGCAACGGTGGTCTTTTTGGTGTGCCAAGTGGTCTCTTGGGGAGACAACGTGGTAAATAGGGGAGACAATGTCCTCTGGAGGAGTGTCAAGTAGTATTTGGGAGAGCAAACGTCAGGTATTTCTCGGAAACCGGCTGTTTCTGGGAGATAGTAGCAGACTTGGTTGGAAAATGACAGGTGTTTGTGAGAAAGCTGGTATTTTGGGGAAAAGAGGCCGTTTTTTAAAGAATAAGCTGGCATTTCTGGGAGAATATGTCCCATCTTTGGGAGAAAACGGGTGTATGTGGGAGAAAATGTCGTGTATTTGGGAGAAAGCTGGTGTATGTGGGAGAAAAGGCCATTGTGATGGGAGTCAGTGTGATCTTGAGGAGTGGAAAGCAGTATTCTTGAGATGAAACGTGAGGTATTTCTAAGAGTCCTGGTATTTCTGGGAGAAAATGTCTTGTTTTGGAGAGCCAAAGTCCCATTTTGGGGGCAGAAGCTGGTATTTCTGTGACACTGCCATCTTGATGGGGGTAAGTGTGATCTTGAGGAGTGTAAAGCAGCATTTTGGTTAGAAAATGGGAGCTCTTCCTAAGAGCAGTGCTATTTCTGGGAGAAAAGGAGCTCTACTGGGCATAAAAATGGTGTATCTGTGATAAAATGCCACATTTCTGAAAGAAACTGTCCTCTTGCGGAGTGTAATGCTGTATGTTCCGGAAGAAATGGGAAATATTCAGCAGAGTCCTGGTATTTCTGGGAGAAGAGGTCTGATGTGGGGGGGGGAAGGTGATGTATCTGTGAGAAAGCTGGTGTTTCTGGGAGAAAATGCCAGGTATTGGTGAGGAAACAGATGCTAGAGAGGGAAAAGGCCATTTCTTTGGGAGAGAAGTGGTATTTCTGGGAGAAAATGCCCCAAATCGGGGAGTAAGTGTCATCCTGAGGCGTGTCATGGAGTAGATTTGGGAGGAAATGGAGGTGTTTCACAGAGTAGCGGCACTTCTGGGAGAAAATGTCCTCAGTGGGAAAGACAATGTCCTCTTGAGGGAAGAAAACGGGTCTTTCTTACCGCAAATGTCATCCAATTGGGAGAAAATCTCCTCTCTTGGGGAGAAAAGTGGTCTTTCTGAGAGAAGGTGTCCTCTTCTTGGCTGCAAGTGTCCCATTTGGCATTGTCATGGAGGCTTTTTGGGGAGAAAGCGTGTGGCAGTTGTAAGAGAAGGGGTATTTCTGGGAGCAAATCTCCTCTTTTTGGAAGAGAAGGTGAAATTTCCAAGGGAAAAGTGGCATTTCTGGGAGGAAATGACATAGCTGGGGGAGAAAAGTGGGAACCGGTGGGAAAGAAGATCTTGTACTGGAGAGCAACGGTGGTCTTTTTGGTGTGCCAAGTGGTCTCTTGGGGAGACAACGTGGTAAATAGGGGAGACAATGTCCTCTGGAGGAGTGTCAAGTAGTATTTGGGAGAGCAAACGTCAGGTATTTCTCGGAAACCGGCTGTTTCTGGGAGATAGTAGCAGACTTGGTTGGAAAATGACAGGTGTTTGTGAGAAAGCTGGTATTTTGGGGAAAAGAGGCCGTTTTTTAAAGAATAAGCTGGCATTTCTGGGAGAATATGTCCCATCTTTGGGAGAAAACGGGTGTATGTGGGAGAAAATGTCGTGTATTTGGGAGAAAGCTGGTGTATGTGGGAGAAAAGGCCATTGTGATGGGAGTCAGTGTGATCTTGAGGAGTGGAAAGCAGTATTCTTGAGATGAAACGTGAGGTATTTCTAAGAGTCCTGGTATTTCTGGGAGAAAATGTCTTGTTTTGGAGAGCCAAAGTCCCATTTTGGGGGCAGAAGCTGGTATTTCTGTGACACTGCCATCTTGATGGGGGTAAGTGTGATCTTGAGGAGTGTAAAGCAGCATTTTGGTTAGAAAATGGGAGCTCTTCCTAAGAGCAGTGCTATTTCTGGGAGAAAAGGAGCTCTACTGGGCATAAAAATGGTGTATCTGTGATAAAATGCCACATTTCTGAAAGAAACTGTCCTCTTGCGGAGTGTAATGCTGTATGTTCCGGAGGAAATGGGAAATATTCAGCAGAGTCCTGGTATTTCTGGGAGAAGAGGTCTGATGTGGGGGGGAAGGTGATGTATCTGTGAGAAAGCTGGTGTTTCTGGGAGAAAATGCCAGGTATTGGTGAGGAAACAGATGCTAGAGAGGGAAAAGGCCATCCCTTTGGGAGAGAAGTGGTATTTCTGGGAGAAAATGCCCCAAATCGGGGAGTAAGTGTCATCCTGAGGCGTGTCATGGAGTAGATTTGGGAGGAAATGGAGGTGTTTCACAGAGTAGCGGCACTTCTGGGAGAAAATGTCCTCAGTGGGAAAGACAATGTCCTCTTGAGGGAAGAAAACGGGTCTTTCTTACCGCAAATGTCATCCAATTGGGAGAAAATCTCCTCTCTTGGGGAGAAAAGTGGTCTTTCTGAGAGAAGGTGTCCTCTTCTTGGCTGCAAGTGTCCCATTTGGCATTGTCATGGAGGCTTTTTGGGGAGAAAGCGTGTGGCAGTTGTAAGAGAAGGGGTATTTCTGGGCGCAAATCTCCTCTTTTTGGAAGAGAAGGTGAAATTTCCAAGGGAAAAGTGGCATTTCTGGGAGGAAATGACATAGCTGGGGGAGAAAAGTGGGAACCGGTGGGAAAGAAGATCTTGTACTGGAGAGCAACGGTGGTCTTTTTGGTGTGCCAAGTGGTCTCTTGGGGAGACAACGTGGTAAATAGGGGAGACAATGTCCTCTGGAGGAGTGTCAAGTAGTATTTGGGAGAGCAAACGTCAGGTATTTCTCGGAAACCGGCTGTTTCTGGGAGATAGTAGCAGACTTGGTTGGAAAATGACAGGTGTTTGTGAGAAAGCTGGTATTTTGGGGAAAAGAGGCCGTTTTTTAAAGAATAAGCTGGCATTTCTGGGAGAATATGTCCCATCTTTGGGAGAAAACGGGTGTATGTGGGAGAAAATGTCGTGTATTTGGGAGAAAGCTGGTGTATGTGGGAGAAAAGGCCATTGTGATGGGAGTCAGTGTGATCTTGAGGAGTGGAAAGCAGTATTCTTGAGATGAAACGTGAGGTATTTCTAAGAGTCCTGGTATTTCTGGGAGAAAATGTCTTGTTTTGGAGAGCCAAAGTCCCATTTTGGGGGCAGAAGCTGGTATTTCTGTGACACTGCCATCTTGATGGGGGTAAGTGTGATCTTGAGGAGTGTAAAGCAGCATTTTGGTTAGAAAATGGGAGCTCTTCCTAAGAGCAGTGCTATTTCTGGGAGAAAAGGAGCTCTACTGGGCATAAAAATGGTGTATCTGTGATAAAATGCCACATTTCTGAAAGAAACTGTCCTCTTGCGGAGTGTAATGCTGTATGTTCCGGAGGAAATGGGAAATATTCAGCAGAGTCCTGGTATTTCTGGGAGAAGAGGTCTGATGTGGGGGGGGGAAGGTGATGTATCTGTGAGAAAGCTGGTGTTTCTGGGAGAAAATGCCAGGTATTGGTGAGGAAACAGATGCTAGAGAGGGAAAAGGCCATCCCTTTGGGAGAGAAGTGGTATTTCTGGGAGAAAATGCCCCAAATCGGGGAGTAAGTGTCATCCTGAGGCGTGTCATGGAGTAGATTTGGGAGGAAATGGAGGTGTTTCACAGAGTAGCGGCACTTCTGGGAGAAAATGTCCTCAGTGGGAAAGACAATGTCCTCTTGAGGGAAGAAAACGGGTCTTTCTTACCGCAAATGTCATCCAATTGGGAGAAAATCTCCTCTCTTGGGGAGAAAAGTGGTCTTTCTGAGAGAAGGTGTCCTCTTCTTGGCTGCAAGTGTCCCATTTGGCATTGTCATGGAGGCTTTTTGGGGAGAAAGCGTGTGGCAGTTGTAAGAGAAGGGGTATTTCTGGGAGCAAATCTCCTCTTTTTGGAAGAGAAGGTGAAATTTCCAAGGGAAAAGTGGCATTTCTGGGAGGAAATGACATAGCTGGGGGAGAAAAGTGGGAACCGGTGGGAAAGAAGATCTTGTACTGGAGAGCAACGGTGGTCTTTTTGGTGTGCCAAGTGGTCTCTTGGGGAGACAACGTGGTAAATAGGGGAGACAATGTCCTCTGGAGGAGTGTCAAGTAGTATTTGGGAGAGCAAACGTCAGGTATTTCTCGGAAACCGGCTGTTTCTGGGAGATAGTAGCAGACTTGGTTGGAAAATGACAGGTGTTTGTGAGAAAGCTGGTATTTTGGGGAAAAAAGGCCGTTTTTTAAAGAATAAGCTGGCATTTCTGGGAGAATATGTCCCATCTTTGGGAGAAAACGGGTGTATGTGGGAGAAAATGTCGTGTATTTGGGAGAAAGCTGGTGTATGTGGGAGAAAAGGCCATTGTGATGGGAGTCAGTGTGATCTTGAGGAGTGGAAAGCAGTATTCTTGAGATGAAACGTGAGGTATTTCTAAGAGTCCTGGTATTTCTGGGAGAAAATGTCTTGTTTTGGAGAGCCAAAGTCCCATTTTGGGGGCAGAAGCTGGTATTTCTGTGACACTGCCATCTTGATGGGGGTAAGTGTGATCTTGAGGAGTGTAAAGCAGCATTTTGGTTAGAAAATGGGAGCTCTTCCTAAGAGCAGTGCTATTTCTGGGAGAAAAGGAGCTCTACTGGGCATAAAAATGGTGTATCTGTGATAAAATGCCACATTTCTGAAAGAAACTGTCCTCTTGCGGAGTGTAATGCTGTATGTTCCGGAAGAAATGGGAAATATTCAGCAGAGTCCTGGTATTTCTGGGAGAAGAGGTCTGATGTGGGGGGGGGAAGGTGATGTATCTGTGAGAAAGCTGGTGTTTCTGGGAGAAAATGCCAGGTATTGGTGAGGAAACAGATGCTAGAGAGGGAAAAGGCCATTTCTTTGGGAGAGAAGTGGTATTTCTGGGAGAAAATGCCCCAAATCGGGGAGTAAGTGTCATCCTGAGGCGTGTCATGGAGTAGATTTGGGAGGAAATGGAGGTGTTTCACAGAGTAGCGGCACTTCTGGGAGAAAATGTCCTCAGTGGGAAAGACAATGTCCTCTTGAGGGAAGAAAACGGGTCTTTCTTACCGCAAATGTCATCCAATTGGGAGAAAATCTCCTCTCTTGGGGAGAAAAGTGGTCTTTCTGAGAGAAGGTGTCCTCTTCTTGGCTGCAAGTGTCCCATTTGGCATTGTCATGGAGGCTTTTTGGGGAGAAAGCGTGTGGCAGTTGTAAGAGAAGGGGTATTTCTGGGCGCAAATCTCCTCTTTTTGGAAGAGAAGGTGAAATTTCCAAGGGAAAAGTGGCATTTCTGGGAGGAAATGACATAGCTGGGGGAGAAAAGTGGGAACCGGTGGGAAAGAAGATCTTGTACTGGAGAGCAACGGTGGTCTTTTTGGTGTGCCAAGTGGTCTCTTGGGGAGACAACGTGGTAAATAGGGGAGACAATGTCCTCGGGAGGAGTGTCAAGTAGTATTTGGGAGAGCAAACGTTAGGTATTTCTCGGAAACCGGCTGTTTCTGGGAGATAGTAGCAGACTTGGTTGGAAAATGACAGGTGTTTGTGAGAAAGCTGGTATTTTGGGAAAAAAAGGCCGTTTTTTAAAGAATAAGCTGGCATTTCTGGGAGAATATGTCCCATCTTTGGGAGAAAACGGGTGTATGTGGGAGAAAATGTCGTGTATTTGGGAGAAAGCTGGTGTATGTGGGAGAAAAGGCCATTGTGATGGGAGTCAGTGTGATCTTGAGGAGTGGAAAGCAGTATTCTTGAGATGAAACGTGAGGTATTTCTAAGAGTCCTGGTATTTCTGGGAGAAAATGTCTTGTTTTGGAGAGCCAAAGTCCCATTTTGGGGGCAGAAGCTGGTATTTCTGTGACACTGCCATCTTGATGGGGGTAAGTGTGATCTTGAGGAGTGTAAAGCAGCATTTTGGTTAGAAAATGGGAGCTCTTCCTAAGAGCAGTGCTATTTCTGGGAGAAAAGGAGCTCTACTGGGCATAAAAATGGTGTATCTGTGATAAAATGCCACGTTTCTGAAAGAAACTGTCCTCTTGCGGAGTGTAATGCTGTATGTTCCGGAGGAAATGGGAAATATTCAGCAGAGTCCTGGTATTTCTGGGAGAAGAGGTCTGATGTGGGGGGGGGAAGGTGATGTATCTGTGAGAAAGCTGGTGTTTCTGGGAGAAAATGCCAGGTATTGGTGAGGAAACAGATGCTAGAGAGGGAAAAGGCCATCCCTTTGGGAGAGAAGTGGTATTTCTGGGAGAAAATGCCCCAAATCGGGGAGTAAGTGTCATCCTGAGGCGTGTCATGGAGTAGATTTGGGAGGAAATGGAGGTGTTTCACAGAGTAGCGGCACTTCTGGGAGAAAATGTCCTCAGTGGGAAAGACAATGTCCTCTTGAGGGAAGAAAACGGGTCTTTCTTACAGCAAATGTCATCCAATTGGGAGAAAATCTCCTCTCTTGGGGAGAAAAGTGGTCTTTCTGAGAGAAGGTGTCCTCTTCTTGGCTGCAAGTGTCCCATTTGGCATTGTCATGGAGGCTTTTTGGGGAGAAAGCGTGTGGCAGTTGTAAGAGAAGGGGTATTTCTGGGAGCAAATCTCCTCTTTTTGGAAGAGAAGGTGAAATTTCCAAGGGAAAAGTGGCATTTCTGGGAGGAAATGACATAGCTGGGGGAGAAAAGTGGGAACCGGTGGGAAAGAAGATCTTGTACTGGAGAGCAACGGTGGTCTTTTTGGTGTGCCAAGTGGTCTCTTGGGGAGACAACGTGGTAAATAGGGGAGACAATGTCCTCTGGAGGAGTGTCAAGTAGTATTTGGGAGAGCAAACGTCAGGTATTTCTCGGAAACCGGCTGTTTCTGGGAGATAGTAGCAGACTTGGTTGGAAAATGACAGGTGTTTGTGAGAAAGCTGGTATTTTGGGAAAAAAAGGCCGTTTTTTAAAGAATAAGCTGGCATTTCTGGGAGAATATGTCCCATCTTTGGGAGAAAACGGGTGTATGTGGGAGAAAATGTCGTGTATTTGGGAGAAAGCTGGTGTATGTGGGAGAAAAGGCCATTGTGATGGGAGTCAGTGTGATCTTGAGGAGTGGAAAGCAGTATTCTTGAGATGAAACGTGAGGTATTTCTAAGAGTCCTGGTATTTCTGGGAGAAAATGTCTTGTTTTGGAGAGCCAAAGTCCCATTTTGGGGGCAGAAGCTGGTATTTCTGTGACACTGCCATCTTGATGGGGGTAAGTGTGATCTTGAGGAGTGTAAAGCAGCATTTTGGTTAGAAAATGGGAGCTCTTCCTAAGAGCAGTGCTATTTCTGGGAGAAAAGGAGCTCTACTGGGCATAAAAACGGTGTATCTGTGATAAAATGCCACATTTCTGAAAGAAACTGTCCTCTTGCGGAGTGTAATGCTGTATGTTCCGGAGGAAATGGGAAATATTCAGCAGAGTCCTGGTATTTCTGGGAGAAGAGGTCTGATGTGGGGGGGGGAAGGTGATGTATCTGTGAGAAAGCTGGTGTTTCTGGGAGAAAATGCCAGGTATTGGTGAGGAAACAGATGCTAGAGAGGGAAAAGGCCATCCCTTTGGGAGAGAAGTGGTATTTCTGGGAGAAAATGCCCCAAATCGGGGAGTAAGTGTCATCCTGAGGCGTGTCATGGAGTAGATTTGGGAGGAAATGGAGGTGTTTCACAGAGTAGCGGCACTTCTGGGAGAAAATGTCCTCAGTGGGAAAGACAATGTCCTCTTGAGGGAAGAAAACGGGTCTTTCTTACAGCAAATGTCATCCAATTGGGAGAAAATCTCCTCTCTTGGGGAGAAAAGTGGTCTTTCTGAGAGAAGGTGTCCTCTTCTTGGCTGCAAGTGTCCCATTTGGCATTGTCATGGAGGCTTTTTGGGGAGAAAGCGTGTGGCAGTTGTAAGAGAAGGGGTATTTCTGGGAGCAAATCTCCTCTTTTTGGAAGAGAAGGTGAAATTTCCAAGGGAAAAGTGGCATTTCTGGGAGGAAATGACATAGCTGGGGGAGAAAAGTGGGAACCGGTGGGAAAGAAGATCTTGTACTGGAGAGCAACGGTGGTCTTTTTGGTGTGCCAAGTGGTCTCTTGGGGAGACAACGTGGTAAATAGGGGAGACAATGTCCTCTGGAGGAGTGTCAAGTAGTATTTGGGAGAGCAAACGTCAGGTATTTCTCGGAAACCGGCTGTTTCTGGGAGATAGTAGCAGACTTGGTTGGAAAATGACAGGTGTTTGTGAGAAAGCTGGTATTTTGGGGAAAAAAGGCCGTTTTTTAAAGAATAAGCTGGCATTTCTGGGAGAATATGTCCCATCTTTGGGAGAAAACGGGTGTATGTGGGAGAAAATGTCGTGTATTTGGGAGAAAGCTGGTGTATGTGGGAGAAAAGGCCATTGTGATGGGAGTCAGTGTGATCTTGAGGAGTGGAAAGCAGTATTCTTGAGATGAAACGTGAGGTATTTCTAAGAGTCCTGGTATTTCTGGGAGAAAATGTCTTGTTTTGGAGAGCCAAAGTCCCATTTTGGGGGCAGAAGCTGGTATTTCTGTGACACTGCCATCTTGATGGGGGTAAGTGTGATCTTGAGGAGTGTAAAGCAGCATTTTGGTTAGAAAATGGGAGCTCTTCCTAAGAGCAGTGCTATTTCTGGGAGAAAAGGAGCTCTACTGGGCATAAAAATGGTGTATCTGTGATAAAATGCCACGTTTCTGAAAGAAACTGTCCTCTTGCGGAGTGTAATGCTGTATGTTCCGGAGGAAATGGGAAATATTCAGCAGAGTCCTGGTATTTCTGGGAGAAGAGGTCTGATGTGGGGGGGGGAAGGTGATGTATCTGTGAGAAAGCTGGTGTTTCTGGGAGAAAATGCCAGGTATTGGTGAGGAAACAGATGCTAGAGAGGGAAAAGGCCATCCCTTTGGGAGAGAAGTGGTATTTCTGGGAGAAAATGCCCCAAATCGGGGAGTAAGTGTCATCCTGAGGCGTGTCATGGAGTAGATTTGGGAGGAAATGGAGGTGTTTCACAGAGTAGCGGCACTTCTGGGAGAAAATGTCCTCAGTGGGAAAGACAATGTCCTCTTGAGGGAAGAAAACGGGTCTTTCTTACAGCAAATGTCATCCAATTGGGAGAAAATCTCCTCTCTTGGGGAGAAAAGTGGTCTTTCTGAGAGAAGGTGTCCTCTTCTTGGCTGCAAGTGTCCCATTTGGCATTGTCATGGAGGCTTTTTGGGGAGAAAGCGTGTGGCAGTTGTAAGAGAAGGGGTATTTCTGGGAGCAAATCTCCTCTTTTTGGAAGAGAAGGTGAAATTTCCAAGGGAAAAGTGGCATTTCTGGGAGGAAATGACATAGCTGGGGGAGAAAAGTGGGAACCGGTGGGAAAGAAGATCTTGTACTGGAGAGCAACGGTGGTCTTTTTGGTGTGCCAAGTGGTCTCTTGGGGAGACAACGTGGTAAATAGGGGAGACAATGTCCTCTGGAGGAGTGTCAAGTAGTATTTGGGAGAGCAAACGTCAGGTATTTCTCGGAAACCGGCTGTTTCTGGGAGATAGTAGCAGACTTGGTTGGAAAATGACAGGTGTTTGTGAGAAAGCTGGTATTTTGGGGAAAAAAGGCCGTTTTTTAAAGAATAAGCTGGCATTTCTGGGAGAATATGTCCCATCTTTGGGAGAAAACGGGTGTATGTGGGAGAAAATGTCGTGTATTTGGGAGAAAGCTGGTGTATGTGGGAGAAAAGGCCATTGTGATGGGAGTCAGTGTGATCTTGAGGAGTGGAAAGCAGTATTCTTGAGATGAAACGTGAGGTATTTCTAAGAGTCCTGGTATTTCTGGGAGAAAATGTCTTGTTTTGGAGAGCCAAAGTCCCATTTTGGGGGCAGAAGCTGGTATTTCTGTGACACTGCCATCTTGATGGGGGTAAGTGTGATCTTGAGGAGTGTAAAGCAGCATTTTGGTTAGAAA